>NC_069076.1:39039071-39664071 GCF_025698485.1 Gossypium arboreum
AAACTTCATGAGATTGTAAGCTTGTAAGTTGGATGATGAAATTCATGCTTTGTGAAGGTAAATGGTGTAGAAGGAGCATTCGCCATGAAAAAACGAAGAAAATTTATGATGAATTAAGTTGGAAGCTATTATAATGTACTTGTGCATTCGGTATGGGATGAAAATATATGAGATGGTTATAATCAGCCTTGTGATTTGGCTTTTATATATATATATATATATATATATATATATATTTGCACATGATGTATTGGTATGACATATATATATATCATCTCAAGGTATATGTTTATATATGGTGGTGTTTTAGTTATGGAGTAAATGATGGATGCGTATTGAGTTATAATATGTAATGCATTAGTTAGTAAAATGTATGTCATTTATATGTGGTACTAAGTATATAATTGGCCTCAACGTAGACATGCATATTCGCCACATGAGATGGATTAGCGTTGCATGTATTCGGTTAGAGGCAAGCATATCGATGCTTTTATCTTGGCTTAGACAATCGGCTAAAAGGAAGTGTGGGATAATATGTCGAGTTGATTCATGATTTCATATGTATGTGACTTTAATGTCTAATGAATATATATGGGCTAAGTACCTTGAGTTCCTCTTTTCGATGCTCAAATGATTAAATCAATTTATTTGTTAAATTAAGCTCAAGAGCAAAGGGGAACTAGATCCGATAAAGGGAAGGAAAAAGTGGTCGAATAGCCATCGAAATCGTTCGACGACATCCGAGGTAAGTTTTTGAGTAATAGAACTTAGATTATGATTTGATTAGATCATGTTTTAAGAAAATCAAAATCATGCTCTTTGTATGTGGCTATTGAGCCGAAATTGGAAGTGTGATAAGTGTCTTGTGTTTGAGCTTTGGTAATGAAAATGAAATACGGATGTGTCATGATTTATTGATATATGTGCTTGGTTATTCGAATGATATCCGGGCTAAGTCCCGAAGGCTTTTGTGCTAAGTGACTATATCCGGACTAAGATCCGAAGGCATTTGTGCGAAGTTACTAATTTGCTAAGCCCAAGGCATTGGTGCGAAGTTACTAAACCGGTTAAGTCCCGAAGGCATTTGGCTAAGACAATCCCTTATGTATGAATATAGGGGTTGGAATGTGAAGTAGGAATGATTTGAGAATATGTATATATGGGATTATCCGTTTAGTTATATGAATGCTATACTTGATTGTGCTTAAATTCTTTGCTCAAGACTTACTAAGCATTTAATGCTTACTCCGTTTCTTTAATCCTCTGCTTTATAGATTTTGGTTCGTCACCATCGACTCGGAATTTTGAAGTCGAAGTCACCCACACTATCAAAGCCCCTTTCGGTATACTTTTGTTTGAACTTTGAAATGGCATGTATAGGACTACCCTTTTGTTATTGGTCACGCATCTTGGTTTTGTGTAAATTTGGATAGCCATGCGAAAATGGCTTAAATATACTTTGATCATAGCATTATAATCGTTTTGTATGTTGTTCGTCGAGAGGTATGGAAATGTTGGTAACGGTTAGCCATGGGAATGGTCATTCAGGATCACTTTTGGTATATGTATGACAAACTCTAGTTGATTCATGGAGGATCATGAAATAGGTGAAGTTTACCTTAAAATAGATGCTGGCAGCAGCAGTGATGTGGATGTGAAAAATCACTAAAAATATTAGGAATGGAATTAAATAGTGAATAAATTATGTAATCGAACCTTTATGAATCTATTTTTATAGGATAGTAACGAAACATTCATATGAACAGTATATTATGAGATGTTAAAGTTTTCGTGAGACAAGGCCAGAACGGTTTCTGGATCCCCTAATCTGAATTTGGAAATTCTCTATAAATTAACCAGAGACAATTAGAAGTCATACCATATATGTATAGATTCCTTTTTGAGTCTAGCTTCATTAGAAACAAATGGCATAAGTATTGAAGCCTTGTACAAGGAGTTATCTAAGTCGCAATGCAAGAAGGTCAGTGTAGTCAAACCCTGTAACAGGGGAGACTTTAACTAATAAACTGTACTAATTTGCCAGACCAAAAATTCTAGAAAAAAATATGTAAATGGAAATATGAGTCTAGTTTTAGGGAAAAATTAAGAAACTGATTTTTGAGTTTTGGAACTCAAGATATGATTTTTAAGGTGACAGTGACGCAGTTAGCCAACTGCCTGGAAAAATTTAAAATGGACTGTGCAAATAAGTGATTTAAGCCTGCGAACCCCTCGTGTCTAACTCCGGCGACGGTCTCGGGTACGGGGTGTTACATATAAAATGTGCCATGACTCAATTTCATGCTTATTATATCAATATCTAATTCGCATACACAAACAAAGATTCACATAACTTACCATGCTTTCCTATACACGAATTTAACTATATATAATATATATATATGTATATCCGAATGTCTCTATGTCACAAGGTACATACATAAGGTATATATATATTTATACCTATGTGTGACTATCACAATTTAATCGATTACTCGATCATGCACAACCATGTATACACCTATATATAATTATAGCATGCCTTAATATCTTATATACCCCGTTCGGCCCTAACCACTCAAACTTAGCTTTCATATACAATTTCCATTTCATGATCAAATGTAGCAAATTGCACATAGGTTTCATTCTTGCCAAACAATGACCGAATATGCATATCAAATAAATAGCTTACTTAACACATAACTCACATAGCCAAAGTACATATAACCCTAATGTCCAAATATGTATATCACCCAAAATTCTTATGACTTAACCTTTAACCCTTTTTTTTTTTTTTTGCTGAATATCCATTAAATATCTAGTTCACATACACAAACACAAACACTATAATTTTTTTCTTTAACTAAACATATATTCGGCAATGACCACAACAATTTAACAAATCTTAGAAATAATCTTTAACATTTTAAATTCATCTTATCCCCCCCATGACCGAATGTGCATATATATATAAAAAAAAAACTCAATTAACAACAAATTTTTCTTTCCAAAATGCATATACATACATACGGCAATTTCAATTCATACCTTTCAACCATGAATTCAACTTATACAACCATCATTTAAGCTACTTAACATATAACTAAATCTTCCCAAAAACTTATCAAAATAACACCAATTTAGCACTTGCCGAATGGATACTTGTTCATTGATTCATGAATTTAAACCATGGGTTAACTATGCTATGTATTTATCAATTTAATTTCATAATCAATTACAAAAAAAAAAAATTTACATTACATACCTTTAAATGGAGATAACCATGGCCGAATGCCTTGGCTTCTTCTTCAATATTTTTCTTTCTCAAATTCGGTAATGAAGAAAGAAAGATGAACATCCATTATTTTATCATCTTTTCTTATTTTACTAATTATTATTATTTCAAAAATAAAGCCATTACTAATTATAATACTTAAATAAAACATATATTATCCATCAACCATCATTATATGGCCACTAAACTAAAATTGGTACATTTGACATGCAAGTCCCCATGTCAATAATTCATGCATTATTTGGCACTTTAAAATTTACCTATCACATTTTCAAGTCTTATCACATGAGTCCTATCTTATAAATTTCACATACAAATGACAAAATCAAAGCATGAAACTTTTACACATGCATTTACACATATAATAAACGTAGAATATAACGGTTAATTATTTTTATGACTCGGTTATGTGGTCCCGAAACCACTTTCTGACTAGGGTCAAATTAGGGCTGTCACAACAACAAAAACCTAAAGTTAAGCTGAATGCTAAACAAAAGACCGATTTTATCTTGCCAAAATGACTTACCAATTTTGACAATGAGAAGTGCAAAGTATTCAAATCCAAATAGCTCTTATAGAATGTAGTCTAAAGATCATATGGCAATAATCTCAATTGGGCAAAGCAAACATACTTCAGTTTATTGAAAGGTTTCATTATGAATCGGATAGCTTGCCTCTAGTGATTTCTTCTATGGTTGCTCAGAATTGTATAATAAAGGGTCATGAAGCTTATCTTTCCTTTGTACTGAATACAAAAGAGTCTGAGTTAAAAATTGAATCAATGCCGATAGTATGTGAGTATCCGGATATGTTCTGGAAGAGTTGCTCGGATTACCTCCTAATAAGGAAGTTGAGTTTGGTATTGAGTTAATTCCTATTACTGCACCTATTTCGATTGCTCCATATAGGATGGCTCCGATAGAATTAAAGGAGTTGAAAGTTCAGTTACAAGAGTTAACAGATAAAGGTTTTGCAAGACCTACTTATTCTCTGTGGGGCACACCTGTACTATTTGTGGAAAAGAAAGATGGTTCACTGAGATTGTGCATTGACTACCGACAACTCAATAAGGTAACCATAAAGAACAAGTATCCCTTGCCAAGAATCGATGACTTGTTTGACCAATTGAAGGAAGCCACAGTATTTTCCAAGATTGACTTGAGGTTCGGTTACTACCATTGAGAGTTAAAGACTCGGATGTGTCGAAAACTACTTTTCAGACAAGGTATGGTCACTATAAATTTCTGGTTATGCCATTTGGTTTAACGAATGCTCCTGCTGTATTTATGGATTTAATGAACAAAATTTCTAGACCGTACTTGGATAACTTTGTTGCTATTTTTATTGATGATATATTAATTTATTCTCGTGATGAGACCGAGCACGCAGAGCACTTAAGAACGGTTTTGCAAACTTTGAAAGACAAACAGTTGTATGATAAGTTTAGTAAAAGCAAATTTTGGCTTCGAGAAGTCAGATTTTTGGGGCACATTATTTCGTGTAATGGTATTAGAGTTGACCCGAGTAAGATTTCGGCTATTGTTGAATGGAAACCGCCGAGGAATGTGTTAGAGCTTAGAAGCTTTCTAGGCTTAGTCGGCTATTACAGACGGTTTGTTAAAGGATTTTCCATGATTGCTACTCCGATGACAAGGTTGTTACAGAAAGATGTCAAGTTTGAATGGACGGAGAAGTGCCAGTAGAGTTTTCAGAGACTAAAGGCATTGTTGACCGAGGCACCGGTTTTAGTACAACTTGAAGTGGGAAAAGAATTTGTAGTTTATAGTGACGCATCTTGGAATGGATTGGGTTATGTACTTATGCAAGAAGGTAAAATGATAGCTTATGCCTCGAGGCAGCTGAAGCCACATGAGGAAAATTATCCAACACATGATTTGGAGCTAGTCGCCATTGTGTTTGCGTTGAAGATCTGGAGACACCATTTGTATGGCAAGAAATATCAAGTATTCACTGACCATAAAATTCTAAAGTACTTGATGACTCAAAAGGATTTGAACCTACGACAGCGGAGATGGCTAGAGTTGATAAAAGATTACAAGGTAGTGATTGGCTACCACCCGGGAAAGGAAAATGTGGTCGTCGATGCTTTGAGTAGGAAGTCGTTATTTGCTTTGAGGGCTATGAACACTCATTTGGCCTTATCATATGGCGGTTTGATTCTAGCTGAGTTAAGAGCTAGGCCGATGTTTCTCTAAGAGATTTATAAAGCTCAGAAAAGTGACGGTGATTTGCAAGCCAAAAGAGTCCAATGTGAATCGGGTATGGAACCAAATTTTTGGATTAGTTTGGATGGGTGTTTGATGTTCCAAGATAGGATCTGTGTTCCTAAAGATACCGAATTTATTCAGAAGATTCTGTGTGAGGCACATAGTAATAGTTTATCTGTTCGTCCAGGTAGTACGAAGTTGTATAATGACTTGAAGAAAATGTATTTGTAGCCGGGAATGAAAAGAGACATTTCAGAGTTTGTTTCTAAATGTTTGATTTGTAAGCAAGTGAAAGCCAAACACCAAGTACCTTCAGGATTACATCAGCCTGTAATGGTTCCCAAGTGAAAATGGGACCGTATTGCTATGGACTTTGTGGCGGGTTTAACTTTGGCACCAAGAAAGAAAGATATTGTATGGGTTGTTCTAGATCGATTGACAAAGTTGGCTCATTTTATATTGCTACGTACCAACAATTCACTTGATAAATTAACCGAATTGTATATTTCTTAAATTGTGAGATTGCACGGAGTGCATTTTTTTGATTATATCGAATAAAGACCTGAGGTTCACTTCGCGATTTTGGAAAAAGTTACAAGAAGCGTTGGGTACGAAATTGAATTTTAGTACCTCTTTCCATCCGCAAACTGACGGTCAATCCGAAAGGGTAATTCAGATTCTTGAAGATATGTTACGGTGTTGTGTTCTTGAGTTCCAAGGTAGTTGGAAAAAGTATTTACCATTGGTAGAATTTGTCTACAACAATAGTTTTCAGTCGAGTTTAAAAATGGTGCCTTATGAGGCATTGTATGGGCATAAGTGCCGAAAACCCTTGTATTGGATTGAAGTCAGAGAGAATCAAATTCACGGAGTTGATTTAGTCAGAGAAATCAAAGAAAAAGTGAAGCTAATTCGTGATTGTTTGAAAGTTGCTTCAGATAGATAGAAATCCTACGCGGACTTGAAACGAAAAGAGATTGAGTTTCAAGTCGGTGATAAGGTACTCTTGAAAGTATCTTCGTGAAAGAAAGTTTTGAGGTTTGACTGGAAAGGCAAATTAAGTCCACGCTTTATTGGACAGTATGAGATTACCGAAAGGATAGGGCCGGTAGCTCATCGGTTGGCTTTACCGTCTGAATTGGAAAGAATTCATGATGTGTTCCATGTGTCTATGTTGCGTAGATACTGATCTGATCCTTTGCATGTGATTTCACTGACAAAGGTTGAGATTCAACCGAATATGACTTACGGCGAAGAGCCAGTTAAGATTTTGGTTCGAGAAGTCAAATAGTTGAGAAACAAAAGTATTGCCCTTGTGAAAGTATTATGGCAAAGACATGGGGTTGAAGAGGGTATATGGGAGACCGAGGAAAACATGAGAAATCAATACCCAAACCTTTTCACCGGTAAGATTTTTGGGGACGAAAATCCTTAAGGGGGAGAGTTGTAACATCCTGAATTAGGGCCAAGTCAGAATAGTGGTTTCAAGACCACAAATCTGAAGTCAAAATAATTATTTTATGATTATTATGTGGTCTATGATATGATTGCATACTTGTGTTAAAATTTCATGAAGAAATTTTGTGAATAAGTGTCCAAATTAACTTTTAGGACTAAATTACAAAAGTTGAAAAATGTGAGTTCTAGAAGCTTTAAACATGAAATTACCATGGATTATTAATTAGAGGTCCTTAAATAGCATTTTCCTAATTTCTATTTTTATGGACAAAAATGGACATAGTTAGGAAAATTTGAAAGAAAGGCACTAAAAAGCATTTTGGTCATTTGGTTTAAAAGAATAAAAAGGGAAAAATGAAGCAAACTTTTCTCATCTTCTTCAAGTGTGTGCCAAAAATTAGAAGAGCCATAGTTAGGGTTTTTCTTCAACTTTCAAGCTCGATTGTAAGTACACCCTAGCCCTGTTTTAATGTTCTTTATGTTTTTGAGATCTTTAAAGCATGATCTACCTAATTCTAGCCTTATTTTGAGTTAGGGTTCATGTTTAAAAAAATTGACCCAAGTGTGACATGCATGTATTTTGATGTTTAATGGACGAATATGAAAGTTTGATGTATGATAAACATCTTTTACCAAGTGGGTTTTCATGAACACACCTAAAAAGGACTTATTTGTAAAGTTTGTAAAAAGAATAGTAAGATGTATGATTTGATGAGAAATATTGGCTATTATGAGCATGTTAAAAGTTTGGCTAGGCTTGGGTAACAAAGAAAATGAATACATTTCATTTTACGAGCCTAGGGACTAATTTTTAAATATATGAAAGTTTAGGGAAAAATTATAATTTTTCCAAAGTATGATTTATGGATTGTTTTGAACAATGTGATAATTAAATAAGTGAAATTTGGTATTATAGATCAAGTAAAATGGAGTCCGAACCTAAACCGAGGAAAGAACAAGGTTGTGGACTAAATCTAATAATTAGCCATATTTTCGTACCGAGGGAAGTTCATGTGTAAATAATGCAATTTTATATCATGTTTTAATGTTTTATTTTTGTATGAGTCTCTATGTTTAATTGTTATGACGAGTGTATGAACGACGTTATAGTCTATAAGAATGATATTGTGAACGAGTTCGACGGATATGTGACATAGAGAAAATCTCATTTGAACCTTAGGAATAGATTAGAATAAGAGTGAGATGTCACCAGGAACTATGTGATTATGGGGTCATGAGATTATGTGTATATGTGACTATGTGAATCAGGGTGCTATTAATGTATGTCCTACCGGTGGCTAGGTAGCCTGACATGTGTTGCAGGTACTTGTCAGCTTGTGTGAGTAGCCCATGTAGTTACGTCCTAAATGTCAGCTTGTGTCAGCAGGCCCTTGATTATCTCGCGAGCAAGCAATGTATGATATGAGATATGAGGTAGCATGTGGCTACATATGAACCACTTTGTGCAACTTTCCATGTATCCGGTAGTATTCCAAGTGTTCAATGGGTAAATCAGTGAGATATACAACAAGTAAGTCAATGATGAGGAAATATGAGAATGTGTTACGAGTTGGTACAAGTATGTACGAAAAAATCATATGAATGAGCTCGGTATGTGATGAACTTTTGGTAAGATTGAGAATGAGTAAGTTATGCCTATGTAACTATGATGACACATACGTAAATTATGTTATTTTAATTGTATAACATTGATGCTTATGTTGCTATTTATTTGCATGTGAACTTACTAAGCTTTATGCTTACCCCCCTCTATTTTTCCATTTTCTTATAGTATCGCCAAGCTAGCTCGAGGATCGAAGGTCATCGGAGCTCGATTCACACTATCAACTAATCTTTTGGGTATAGTGAATTCAGGTATTTTGAGTATGGCATCTATAGGAACTTGGTCTTTTTGTTATATGTCATATTTGTGTAGCCAAATGTGTGGAATTATAATGATTTGATGATTCATTTTGATATGGCCACGTGATATGGCTCATATTAATTATGGGGATGTAATCCTATTCATATATCCATGTATGTGTTATGGTCACCCATGATGTGGTTAAATGCATTTGGCATGGCTGAATTTGTGAATATGATCATGGATGTTTGATAATGGGATTGTGAGTAAATGGCATAATAACAACTAAGGCATGAATGTATGAAATGGAAGTAAATTGATGTTACATATTGCACGTGATTTGGTAAGCTTGGTCTAAATAAAATATGGAGTCTTCAGCTAGCATAAATTGATAAGAAGTTAATATGCATGAGCCATGTTTATGAATGTGTAAGTGCTCATTTATGCCATGTAGGATGTCATTGAGATGTTTAAGTGTGCTTGTGTTATTGAGGGTGACAAAAGGCTTAGAAAATAGCCTCAAAATTGTCCAAACGAGTAGGCATAAAGGCATGTTGTCTAACCGTGTGTGACACATTGTCTACCCCATGGGCTTGTGATCTGGCTGTGTGTCCGTTGCACCCTAATTAGGTAAAACAGAATGTCCAGTAGTAAAAACAAGGGCAGAGACACGGCCGTGTATCTCAACCGTGTGAAGGACACAGCCTCAGGACATGGGTGTGTGGCCAGGCCGTGTGAAGCCTACACCTGATTTTTTGAAATTTAATTCACAACATGGCCTAAGAACACGGGCGTGTGACCCTAATTGTGTTGATGACATCATAAATAGAGAGTTACACGGGATGAGGATACAGGCGTGTCTCAGACTACACGGGCATGTGCGATCACACAGCCTACCTACACGGGCGTGTGACCCTCCAAAACGAGAAAATTTTCTAAGTGTCGCAAAAGTTTCAAAAGCTCTCGGTTTAGTCCTGAACCACACTCAATATATCTTTTGGGCCCTGTGGGCCCTTATAAGGGACAATATGCTTATGTAAGAATGGTTTTAACTTAGGCAAAATTTTATGGCTCGATTTTGTATGAATGTTTATATTTGAGTTCGGTAATGCCTCAGACCCTGTCCCGGTGTCGGATACAGGTAAGGGGTGTTACAAAGCTATTAAACACTCCTCATCAAATTTGAACATCGTGTCCTTCTATAATATTTTGCATGAAGGTTTAGCAATTTTGGAGAAGTCCTTCATAAATCTCTTATAGAAACCGGCGTGGCCCAAAATGCTCCTAACACCCTTTACAGATGTTGGAGGTGGAAGTTTCTCAATAACATCTACCTTTGGTTTATCTACCTCGATTTCATGTTTCGTTATCCGATGCCTTAGAACAATACCTTCTTGTACCATGAAATGACACTTTTCCCAGATAAGTACGAGGTTTGCTTTTTCGCATTGCCTTAGTACCTTGGCTAGATTGGCTAGGCAATCATCATATGTATCTCCGAATACTGAACAATCATCCATAAACACTTCCAAATACTTCTCAACCATGTCAGTAAAAATAGACATCATACATGTTTGAAATGTAGCAGGTGCATTAAATAAACCAAATGACATGCGTCTAAATGCAAATATACAATATGAGCATGTGAATGTTGTTTTCTGTTGATCTTTTGGTGCTACTATAATCTGATTATACGCCGAGTATTCATCGAGAAAACAATAATAGTTTCACCTTGTGAGTTTATCCAGCAACTGGTCCAAGAACAGTAAAAGAAAGTGATCTTTCCTAGTCGCCTTGTTTAGCTTCCAGCAATTGATGCAAACTCTCCATCCCGTAACTGTTCTAGTCAGTATCAACTGATTATTCTTATTCTCAACGACTATAATACCTCTTTTCTTTGGCACGCACTGGACCAGACTTACCCAGGAACTGCCTGAAATGGGGTAAATTATACCTGCATCTAACCACTTAATTATTTCTTTCTTAACCACATCCTTCATGGTGGGGTTCAGTCTTCATTGACCATCAATCGTCCCTTTCTCACTATCTTCCAGGATGATCTTGTACATGCATACAGATGGACTAATGCCACGAATATAAGCTATGGTCCATCTGGTAGCCTTCTTGAATTGTTCCAATACAAGGATAAGTTTCTCTTCTTGATTTATGGTCAACACTGTTGAAACAATCACAGGAAATGTAGAAGTGTTACCTAAATAAACATTTTTGAAATGTGAGGGATGTAATAACCCATTTTCAGTGAAATTGGAATAGTGGTTTCAGGACCATGAATCCGAGCCAGAAAGAAAATTTATTTTAATATTATTGCATGGTTTGTATTATGATAGGAATGTTATATGAAAATTCTGATAATAAAATTTTACCGATTATGTGTTTATTTATGGAAATGACCAAATTGCATAAAATGCAAAAGTTAAATTTTGGTAGCAAGAAGGATCAAATAACTATGGAAATTCAAAATATGAGGTCCTTATATGGTAATTAGACCATTAAATAAAAGTTAATAGATATTTCTGGTGATTCATCCATAGAAAAATTAAAAAAGGGCAAGGACTAAATTAGAAACTAAATTAATTAAAAGATGATAATAGAAAAATATCATCTTATTTTATATCACCTTCCCCAAATTTAGACATGAAAACCCTAGGAAAGAGAAAAGTTTTCAAGCAAGCTTAATTGGTTTAATTGGCTAAGCATTCTTGTTCCATTTTTAGTAATTTTTATATTTTTGAAATCAGAATAGCTTAATCTATCTATTTTGGGGATTGATTTGAAAAGATATCAAAGTATAATAATTTTTCCACAGATGAATATGTTGAAAATTTGAAATTTATTGTAGAAAATGAAAGGTTGTTAATAGATAAACAACTTTTACAAAGAGAATTTTGATGAAATTGTGATTTACGGACTAAATTGAAAAGTGGTAAAACCCATGTAAAATTTCTGATTTTTTTGAAATTCATGTGCTGTTATTGTAGCATATAAAATTCAGTTATAGTTGAAATAAGGATCAAATTGCATGAATTTCATTTTCTGAGCTTAGGGACGAAATCGTCATTTATAAAAAGTATAGGGGCAAAATAGTAATTTTTCCTAGGAAGTGAATTGAATTCAATTGAGTATAAAATATTTAAATTGATGTTAAATTCATTTATTTAGATCCAAAAAACTCAATTATGAAGTTAGATCGAGGAAAAGAAAAAGTGTTAGATTAGTAGATTTCTATATACGAACAAGTATCGAGGTAAGTTCGTGTAACTAAATTGTGTTTATTTTTGTGCTTGATTTGAATGTGGTAGTTGATTTCATGAATTATGTAAATGTTATAAATATATGAAATAATCACATATTCGATTATGTCCGGAAGATGTTGAGTCCCGTATGAATAATGAAATTCGATGGATACAGTATTTCTCGTACTGATTATAGTCCTGCATATGTTGCAGACATTATAGCTTAGACGAGCAACCTGTTAATAGCCTTCTCAAGTGTCCTGTTATATAGTTCCTGTAAGCATCCTAATCGGTAGTGATTCTACATGTGTTGTGCACTACCGTAGCTCTTTGTGAGTGTCTTATTACATGATTCGATCAGTTGTGGTCCAGCATATATTGCGGATACAAACGCAATTGTAACAACCCATTTTTCAGTGAAATCGGAACAGTGGTTTTGGGACCTCAAATCCAATCCGAAAATAAAATTTATTTTCATTTTATTACATGGTCCGTAATATGCTAGAAATGTCATGTGAAAATTCTGATAATAAAATTTTATCGATTTAGTGCTTAATCACGAAACGGACTAAATCGTATAAAATGAAAAAGTTGAATTCTAGTAGCTAGAAGGATTAAATAGCTATGGAATTCAAAACTTGAGGTCTTTATATAGTAATTCGACCATTAAAGAAAAGTATGTAGATATTTTGGTTACTCATCTATGAAAATTTAGAAAAAGGGCAAGGACTAAATTGAAATTTGAAATAATTTAATTAATTAAAAGATGAAAAAGAAAATATCATCTTGTTTTCTCATATTCTTCCCCAAAAATACATGGAAACCCTAGGAGAGAAAGAAGAAACTTTCATGGCTTAATTGGGTAAGTTACCTTGTCCCGTTTTTAGTAATTTTGATATTTTTGAAATCGGGATAACTTAATCTATCTATTTGGGGGATCAATTTGAATAGTTATCAAAGTATAGAAACTAGGTCATGGATGTATATTCTAAAAATTAGAAATTTATGGTTGAAAATGAAAGGTTGTTGATAGATAAACAACTTTTTACAAAGTGATTTTTGATGAAAACATGATTTAGGGACTAAAATGTAAAGTTGTGAAAATTGATGAAAAATTTTGAAATTTATAGAAAATATGTCCTGTAAATTTTATGTTGAAATTTTGGTTAGGCTTGGAATAGGGAGTAAAATTGCATAAATTTCATTTTCCGAGCCTAAGGATGAAATTGGAATTTATGGAAAAGTTAAGGGCAAAATGGTAACTTTGCCTAGGACGTAAATTGAGTCCAAATGAATATGAAATGTGTGAAATTTATGATTAAAGTTATTTATATAGATCTGGACAACACAAATTCGAGGTTAGATCGAAGAAAAGAAAAGGTTTTAGATTAGTAGATTTTATACACGTCGAGGTAAGTTCATGTAACTTAATCAAGCATGTAAATATGTTAACTTGAAAGTTATGATTGTATGCAATATGAATTATATTTATGTGAATGTTATAAATGTGTGAGATGATTACATGTTTAGAAATGTTGGAAAAAGGGTAAAGTCTAATTTGAATATTGAATTTTGATAGATAGATGTGTTTTCCCGAAATGAATAGGGTCCTGCATTTGTTGTTGACGGGATTTAGCTTGGACGAGTAATCCTATTGATCTCATTATAGAAAGGATTTAACCCGGATGGGTAATCCTGATATAATCTGTAACACCCCTATCCCGTAACCGTCGCCAGAATAGGTAAGGGGCATTACCGGACTTGTAACTCATGCCAGATCAGTAAAATTTTGAACATTTTCTTGAAGTAAAGATCATTCAATTGGATAATTGCTAGACACAACCAGGGATAAAATTTAAAAAAACTTATAAAAGTAAACATTCAAAAGATGTCATATTCTCATAGCTTATATACATTAACCAAAATATCCTCCCACTACTAGTCTATTCTATACATGCCATAAGATAATCCAAAACATAGCAAGTACCAAACGGTGGATAGTGATAGTGTGACTAGTTCTCGACGATCCCCGAGCCTGTAGCTTCCAAATGAGATCTATAAAACAGAGGAAACAAAGTAAACAGAGTAAGCATTACAATGCTTAGTAAGTTTTAAGCAGTGTCAACAGATAACAATCAAATTATAACATAGTTGTTCGTATTTTTATTTCACTCTTCCTTCGGGCATACCATCCCTTTACCGAATATGCACATCTCATCATATATAATAGGCAGATAAATTCTCATTGATAGTGATCTCTTATAAACATAGGTACATTATATTTTCACCTAACTTTCCACATTGACCAAACGCACAATAATCATAGAACAGTCTTATTGCTTTACTCACATATGCATCACATAACGACCTTGTGATTTAGTCCAAATCAAGCTTAAATATAATCTCAAAATACATACCTGACCAACTTAACGCATTGAACGTATTTATTATCAATTGTTACTGTGAAGTCGTATAATCTTATGCTTTACTCGAATCTTCAACGAAACCTTTAGCTCGAATATTCCCCACACGTAGTTATCGGGTCTTACTCGGACAAAATCTCCACACGTAGTCATCGAGTCTTACCCGGACATAATCTCCACACGTAGTCATCGGGTCTTACCCGGAATATATCTCCAAGTTTCATGTACATTTAATCACATGTTACAACATTCACATCGACTGTCATATTTGTAATTCATTTGCCTCATCAAATATCTAATAATACACACCTTTCACATTTGGTCATTCGGCCACAATATACACACATCTCCTACATATTTCACATTAGCCATTCGACTTTACCAAATATACATATCTCATACATATTTCACATTAGCCATTTGGATTGACCACATATATATATATATCTCATACATATTTCATGTTAGCCATTCGGCTTTACCACATATACATATCTCATATATATTTCACATTAGCCATTTGGCTTTACCACATATATATATCTCATACATATTTCAGATTAGCCATTCGGCTTTACCACATATACATATCTCATATATATTTCACATTAGCCATTCGGCTTTACCACATATACATATATTTATCTTGTACATCAATTTCAGCAATAGCTTATAAGCATCTCAAATAGTTTCATCAATGTTTACAACAAAATCACATATTCACTACAAGCTGTTTTACTGAGCAATAGTCACTAAATTATTTATAACTGGAGCTACAAAACTCAAAATCAATTGCCGTTAAATTTCCCTGAATATAGACTCATATATCTTCTATCCATAAAATTTTCAGAATTTTAAGTTTGGCCAATCAATACCAGATTGTTCTTAAAGTTTCCCCTGTTTTACTGTTTGACTAATCTGACCACTTTTCACTACAAATCAAATTTCTCACTGTACAGAATTCAAAATATGTTCTATTTGATTTCATTTGAAACTAGACTCATTAAGGAGTCTAAGCATATAAATTTTATCTTATAACCATTTTTTTAAAAATTATAATGATTTTCTAAAGACAGAACAGGGGATTTCAGAGTCATTCTGACACTGTCTCACACAAATTTAAATATCTCTTTATAGGAAATTTCTTTGCTTACACGGTCTCTTTTATAAGAAACTAGACTAATTAAGCTTTGATTACATATTTTATTCAGCCTATAATTCCACACCAACAATTTATAGTGATTTTCTAAAATCACGTTACTGTTGCTGTCCTAAGCAAATTATTACAATTTGCTCTTAAATTTCAAGTCCAAACACTTATGAACTTACCATTTGAGTTAAAGACATATCATGGCCACATCATATCTTATTAAATCAACTCATTATGTCCTATTGTGATTTAATTTACTCAACGCTTAATCACTTAAAACTTACCTCGAAGTGGTCGACGACTAGATATCCACGGCTATTCGCTTACTTTCTCTTTTCCCTATCCGACTTTGATCCTCTTTGCTCTTAAACTTAAGTAAAACAATAGATTTGCTTAAGTACTTAACTAATATTATTCACTTAACAATCACATTTGGCAATCACATATCATTTAATCTATATCTAAAACAATAGATTTCAATATGTATCATATTTAATAAAACATGCCATGACTCGATTTCATGCTTATTTAATTTATATCTAATTCACATTCACAAGCAAGGAGTCACTCAATTTATCATGCTTCCTTATACATGAATTTAATCATATTGCCGAATGTCCTTATGTGTACATGGTACATACATAAGGCATATATATATATATATATATATATACTTATAAATGACCATTACAATTTAAACATTTAATCATAATCGGCAAGGTTTATTTCAACTATTTAAGGTGCAAACCAATTATGTTATTCATTAACATTTCGTCATATTAAATCTTTGATTAACCAATTTAACACATACCAAAATCCAATCATACATCTAACCTTTATCTCAATACTAAACCGAGTTACAAGATTATACATTACACTAAGCATATCATTAAACATACCTATTCAATTTAGCTAATTTCATAGCCGATTAATCACCTTACCCCACATTACTCAATGCCGAATATTAACCCAACATCACAAGCATAATCACCATGAAACTTACCTTAATACACATTTTGTCCCATTGCCGAATACATATATATATCATCAAACAAATATTTATTCACATAACAACAATTTATTCACATCTCTATAAATGATCATAATCGGACATTATAAACAAATCAACTAGTTTAGCATTCAAATTCTTCTAACCATTCCTCAATCACTTACTCAATGAACAACAATCCAAGCACATCAAAGCATAGTCGAATGTATCATTCTTCTTAAATTCATATTTGAACACTCAATTATACCTTAACTTATCCATTTCTTTCATTTAAACAACCCACATAACTTATTCATTCATGAACACATTTGGTACTATGCATGTTTACAAATATTTCTTGGCACCTTTATCACATTTTCACAATCGGCATAACCATGTTACCAATCTAATACATCAAAATTTACTTATCAAAGACTACATTCAGCATATATATATTCACATAAACACAATAGCCGAACTCTTCATGAAGTTACCGAGACTCATCATTTGCCATTTCACACACACTCACATCGAATCCTTTTTATTAAACACTTAAAATCAACCATCTTCATGCCTCATCAAAAAAACATCAAAACACCCACCAAGACACTCTACAACCCATAGCCGAATGCATCACTTCAAACCAATAACAAAAATTGAGTCATGGGCTATGAAAGGAGCTTAGCAATTAACTCAATTTCACATAAATTATCAAGAAATAAAATTAAACATACCTCCAATTAGAATCACCAAGGCCAAATATCAAAGAGCCCTTTTGTTCTACCTTAGATTTTGAGCTTGCTCCACCGCCGAAATCCTCAAAGCATTTTTCTCCATTCTTTCTCAAACATTCACATGAACAAGGCAAGGATGTATGGCCTTCTTTTTTCTAATACTTATTTCCTATTATAAAACCATGTAGTCATTATAATATTAATACAAAATGCATATATTTTGTATCCCATACCATCATGGCCGCCACTTCCTCTAAAGTGGGGAATTTGACATGCAAGTCTACATTTTTTTCCACCATGCATTATTTGCCCACTACCATTTAACCTATCACATTTCCAAAGTTTCACACATAAGTCCTTTCTAATTAATTTCACATTTAAAAGACAAAATCAATACATGAAATTTTCACACACACACTTTCACTTATAATAGGCATAAAATATAACATTTAATTATTCTTGTGACTCAATTTTGTGGTCCCGAAACCACTTCTCGACTAGAGTCAAATTAGGGCTGTCACATAATCTCTCTCGAGCATATGTTACAATTAAGGTTTAACCTAGACTGGTAATCCTAATTGAGTTCTTCTGAGCATACGTTTCGTAATGGACTTAGTCTAGATTGGTAATCCTATAATACGATATGTGGCTCAAAAGTATGTTCTTTGATCTAGTGCCCTAATAGGTACTCTTAAATAAGAATTGACAGGTTATTGAATTGTACACCTTGAGTGTACTACTTGAGTATCCATCGAAATTTCTATGATTCAACGGACAAAGCTCTTGCCATGATGAGAGAATTATAAGATGAAATGATAATGTCTTGAAAGAATATTGCATGACGAACTCATCTATGTTTACTTGATGTAATAGAAAATTTTCTGACTAACATGTTTGATTGAATGCATGTGTTTAGGCAATTTTGTCAAATGGATGGAAAACATGATATTGTATACTTAGATTTAATAAATGGGATTGGTAAGTTTAGTTTCCGTTATACGAACTTACTAAGCATGTAATGCTTCCTCTATTTTATTTTCCCCTGTTTTATAGTGCTCAGGAGCTCGCGAAGGTTGGAAATCATTGGAGCAGCGTAACACTATCTACTAGCTTGTTTTGGTATATATAGCAAAATCATTTTGGTATAATGGCATGTATAGGCTAACCTGGCCATAAATGGCTTAACTATGTGGTTTGTAATCTAGCCATTGGAATGGCTAGTAATGGTTGTTTTTGATATACTTGTAATATCATACTATGGTAGCTACATACATGTTAAATGGTTGTTCAAATTATACCTAACATATGGAATATACCAAGGTAAGATTATGAACATGTATGCATGTAATGATATGCCATGTTGAATGATATAATTTTCTTAATTTGAATGCTTAAGATGGTTGGTATTTAGATGTGAGTTTAAGTTGAGGTTATTACTGTGATTTTGGGTGAGAAATGAAGCTAGAAATGGCTTCATTTTGTCTACATGGTCAAACACACAGGAGTGTGTCTAGATCATGTGTGACACACGGCCTGGTACATAGGCGTGTGCTTAGGCTGTGCGTTTCCTACACCTAAATTTGAGAAACAGAATGCTCAGAATTTGTCACACAGGTAGAGACACGGGCATGTGTCTCAGCCGTGTGTGCTACACGACTTAGAACACAGGCGTGTGTCTTGGCCATGTGAAACCTGCACCTAAATTCAAAAAATAAAATTAACCACATGGCCTAGCACACGGAAGTGTGGCATGGCCGTGTGCACAAGTCAGATAGTTACACGGGGTCGAACACGGCCTACAGCATGAATGTGTAAGCCCTTCACCTTGGAAAATTTTTGAAATGTCGTAAAAAAATTCTTAGAGTTTCTGATTCAGGCCCGATTCGATTTTAAGCTCATATCGGGCCTCGAGGGTCCATTTAAGGACATTCTAAATAATCTCGGGAAATTAACAGTGATTGACATGATTTATTTGTAAATGTTCTAAAAGTTTCGGTAATGCTCTGTAACTTTGTTCTGGCGACGGATACGGGTTAGGGGTGTTACAGCAACTTTACGTTACCTTATCCGGTGCTCCCTAATAATAACTCTTTGGAGTTACCTGGAAAGCTCTATGGGCTCCCTGATTAAAACTCTTACGATTTTCCTGTTTAATCTGGATAAGCGTCCTGTTACATGTCTCACTTGAGCATCCTGATATATGTGGCTCGAGAATGTGCTTCCTAATTATGTGCCCTATCAGGTACCCTTGAACATGAATTGACGGATTATTGATTTGTATACCTCACGTATACTACTTGAGTATCCATCGTTATTTCAATAATTCAACGGATAAATCTCCTAACATGAGAAATTATAAGATTAAAAGAATTATGTCTTTAATGTTTTTGAAATACTTGAAAGTGTGAAACATGAAGAGCTCATTCATGTTTATTTAATGTACATGTGAATTATATGATTAACTTGTTTAATTGACTGTATGTGATTAGGCTAATTGCCAATTTGTTGGGAAGCATGTTATTGCTATGCTTATTTATTTGAATATGTTTGGTAAGTTTAATTCCTGTTATATGAACTTACTAAGATTAAGCGCTTACTAGGTTTTCTTTTCTACGTTTTATAGTGCTCAAAACCTCGCAAAGGTTGGAGATCGGTCGGAGTATCATCACACTATCTACCAGCTTGTTTTGGTATACATAGTAAACTTATTTCGATATAATGGCATGTATAGGTTAACTTGGCCAATTGTTGGATTGTAAATGGTAGGTTGTAATCTAGCCATTGGAATGGCTAGTGATGGTTGATTTGGTATATTTACAAGGTTATATCATGGTAACTACATAGGTTTTTAGTATGGTTTGATTGAGTTATGTTAAACATGAATGTCTATAAAAGGTAAGATAAAATGAATGTGATGATATATCAAGTTAGATGTTAGAGTTGGCTTGGTTATATTGCTTGGATTGATTGGTATATGTTTGCAAGTATTGGTGTATGTAGTTGGCAAAAATTGGGTGAGAAATAATGCTAGGAAATGACTTTATTTTGTCCACAGGGAAGACACACAAATGTGTGTTTTGACCGTGTGTGACACATGGCTTGACACATAAGTATGTGGTTTGGCTGTGTGTGATAACTGCCTAGAACATGGGCTTGTGTCTTGGCAGTGTGAAACCTGCATCTAATTTGTGAAAAATTAAATTGACTACACGGCCTAGCACACAGGTTGTGGCAAGCTGTGTAGATAAGTTAGAGAGTTACACAGGTAAGGACATGGGTTGGGACACGATCGTGCGCCTCACATCGAATGCCGACACGGCCTGAGACATGGGCATGTCACTTGGCCGCCTGGCTCACACGGCCTACTGACATGGGCGTGTAACCATTGTATATAAGAAAAAATTTAAAATTTTGTGAAATTTTTTTTGAGATCCCAGTTTAGTCCCGACTTCTTTCTAATGTTTAAATTGGGCTTCGAGGTCCATTCAAGGGACAATATGAATAGTTTCAGGTATGAACAGTAAATGACATGAATTATCTGTAATTATTTTGTAAAGTCCAGTAATGCTTCATAATCCTATTCCGGTGACAGATATGGGTTAGGGGTGTTTGTGACAGCCCTAAAGTGACCCTAGTCGGAAAGCAGTTTCGGGACCGCTAAACCGAGTCACTAAATTATTTGAGTATGATAGTTACTGTCTAAATATGTGAATATGCATGTGTGAAAATTTCTTAATTGAATTTTTGCTTAATTATAGGTGAATTTTAGTGATTAGGACTTATGTGAGAAAATTTAGAAATGTGCTAGGCAAATGTAAGGTGGCCTATTAATACATGTGGGAAAATGGTTGTCCTTGCATGTCAAATAACCCCTTTCCTAAGGTGAGTGGCCGGCCATGACAAGGTTATGGGCAAGGGAACATGTTTCCAACATGTTATGCTAGTGGTGTATGTAGGAAGCCATAAAATAATAGCTAGCATTAAAGAAATGAACAAAAAAATGAGCATGGATGCCCCCCCCATTGTGCCGTAACTAGAGAGAAAAAAAACAAAAAAAAAGGGAAAATGCTCATTCTATTCTCCATTGCCGTGGCTTGAAGGAGGAAGAAGAAGGGAATTCTTTTGTGCATGATTTGGCTTGGTTGATGCTTAGGAAGAGGTAAGCACTTTGAAACCCTTGGAAATTTAGATGTAAATGAGGTGATTAGTTCAAGTTCTATTCATTCCATGGATTAAATTTGGTTGTTTGGAGGTTTGGTATTTGGCCAAGTAGTTGAAGCTCTTGGTACATATATTTTTCATGAAAGTTGAAATTGGTTTGTTCTTAAGGGGAGGGGGTGCCGAATGTGGCCAATGAAAGGCCTTGATGAACTATATGTGGCTTGGGTTTATGATATTCGGTTAAGGGATATTGTGCTAGCAAGGTTGGTTTAATATATACATGTAAGTTACTTTGTATATGATGTTTAGAAAAAAAAAATAGTGAAGGGCCAAGTTAATGATGTTGGATAAATTTTAGTAGAGTTGTGCTTAGGCATTCGGTCATTGATGAGCATTGTGGTAACCTAGTTGTAGTTGCAACTCCTAATTTTGAGATGGAATTTGTACACATACGTTAAGTAAATGGTTAGGGCCGAATGGGGACTATGTGTTTGAAAGAATAAAATCGATACTATAATTGATAGTATAAGTATTGACCATTCAATCAAGGGTATAGGTGATGGTAGATCAAATTTTAGCACATTCGGCTATATAAGTATACCCAATTATGATATTGCCTTTGATTGTATAAAATCAACTAAAATGGGTGGTTAGTAAGGGTGGTTATCTAATATACGAATATGTATATGTGTATGCGTGATTGGATTATTGATAGAATAGTAAATTGCATAAGGCAATTGGCCGAATAGCCCAGAACATAAGGTAGCAAGATAAAAATTTTACCATGTCGTTCCGTATGTTATATGATCATTAGAATGTGGATACCAACATATGTACCAAAGCGATTGAATGAGTTATTTGTTAAATTAAGCTCAAGAGCTCAAAGGATCGAAGTTGGACAAGGGAAAAGAAAAAGTAATTGAATAGCCGTTGAAGACGTGCGACAACATCCGAGGTAAGTCATTAAGCATGTATTTGGTATTGATTTAAATGATCATAATATATATGCAATTGTGTTTGATGAATTGTGTGTAAATGGAAATGTATGTGTATGGAATGATGCCATCGTTGAATGTATAAAGGTAGTAAAATGCATAAAGTATTGGTCTCGACACTAAGTGTGCGGGTATAAATGGACACGGTGACAAGATTGGCACTAAGTGTGCGGGTATAAATGGACACGGTGACAAGATTGGCACTAAGTGTGCGGGTTTAAAATTTGTACAGCACTAAGTGTGCGAATTTGATTATATAGCACTATGTGTGCGAGCTGGTTATATAGCACTAAGTGTGTGGACTCACTATATGCTTTTGCATCACTATTGGCACTGAGTGTGCGATATTATCGAGTTGATCACGGACAGCGGATCGGGTAAGTACCTTGAGCTCATGGCGAATAGGCACTATGTTCATGTTCGGGGATGAGCTTGGTAAGCTTTAAATCTATGTGATGATTGCAATTGTATGATTGTGGTGAAAATGAGTTGGTGTGTAAAATGCCTCAAATATCTTATTGAATAGAATATGAAATGTGGATGTATGACTTGGTATGAGATTGAACCGAAAGGTCGAGGAATCATGGTATAGTTTCGACATGGATGGAGTACCTAACCTCGTTTATTGTTTCTGTTGTGATAATTTTATTAATGGATGGTTGTCGAATGCTTATGACTTCATCGAGTTATAAACTCACTCGGTGTTTTTCTTGTCACCCATTTTAGGTCTCTTTGAGTCGTCTATTTTGTGTGCTCGGAGCCGTCAACGAAGTCATCACACCGTGAGCAATTTTGGTATTGTCTTCTTAGTCAACCTAGGAGAACATTTGGCATGTATGGGCTATTTTGTTTTGTTGAATTTTGGGTTGTAAACTTTAAGCCATGTGAAAATGGCCTATGTGGTCGTTTGAGTGGGATGCTAGAACCTATAGCCACGGGTCTTAGAAACCTTAATTTTGATAAGGTGGCCATAGTTGTGCCATGTATGATGAATGATTAGTAAGGCCAAGGAAAGATTCATGAAATTGGCATAGTCTCATCGCAAAGAATCGCTATGCGGACAGCAAGAGTGATATGAGATCGAAAACTCACCAAAAATAGTAGAAGTGGAATTAATTGCTAAGAAAATTATGTACTCGAAGCTTGATGGGTCTATTTTCATATGGACGAAACGAAACGACCATATGAGCTGTATTTTGAGAGATATTCAAGATTTCGTGAGACAGGCCCAGAACAGTTTCTGGATCCTCTGTTTCGACTTTGAAAATTTACCATAAATTATCCAGAAACAATTAGAAGTCATGCCTTATATGCATAGATTCCTCCTTGAGTCTAGTGTCATTAGAAACAAACGGCATGAGCATTAGAGCTCTGTACGAGATGATATCCAGGTCGTAATGCGCAAAGGTCAGTGTAGCCAACCAAAAATTCTAGAAATAAATTCATGGATGGACATATGAGTCTAAATTCGGGGAAAATTTACGGATTTGGTTTTCGAGTTTTGGAACTCGAGATATGATTTTAAGGTGGCGTGACGCAGCTTAACTAGCCCGCTCGAATGTAAAAAGGAAAACGAAAAAATTTTCCAAGAGAGGAATAAGTAAAGTAAGCCCGGTAACACCTCGTGGTCAAATCCGATTCATTGGTCACGGGTTTGGGGTGTTACATTTAATTGGTATCGAGCCAGTTTAGTCGGTTCTAGGACTACCATAGCGTGTGAGTCTAGCTATACATGCCAAATTGTTAGTGCTTAATAATGTGATGACTTCGACGGTTGAAATTTTTGATTAGCAAATGGAACCCGGATAGAGACCCTTGGCGGATGACGTTGAAAGTGTAGCGGCTGCTCCGCGCAAGGGACACCACTGTTGAGCCTCGGTCATCCGCGAATAATCAAAATGAAGGCGAAACAAGCCTTCTTCACCATGATGAATGAGTGGGTTATAATATGCCCGAACCAACCCGCTGTCCAACCATTCCCTAATTTAAATACTCGCCCCAAGAGCCCGCAATGCCTCCAAGCATCGATCTGTCAGTCGAGTAAACCACCGTGGACTTGATTAGGAAGCGTGGGGCCGAGGAGTTTAAGGCCATAGTTACTAATGATGCCGAGAGGGCCGAGTTCTGGCTTGATAACACCATTCAAGTGTTTGATGAACTATCATGCACACCCGATGAATGTCTTAAGTGTGCTATATCCTTGTTGCGGGACTCGGCCTACTATTGGTGGAGGACTTTGATTTCCATAGTCCCAAAGGAACAAGTTACTTGGGATTTCTTTCAAACGGAATTTCGGAAGAAATATATTAGTCAACGGTTCATCGATCAGAAGCGTAAGGAATTCTTGGAACTCAAGCAAGGCAGTATGACAAGATCTGAATACGAACATGAGTTCGTAAGACTCGATCAGTATGCCCGGAGTGTGTGGTGATGAGGTTGCTATGTGCAAAAGATTTGAAGAAGGATTGAATGAAGAGTTAAAGCTACTAGTGGGTATTTTGGAGATAAAGGAGTTCGTAACACTAGTCAAACGAGCCTGCAAGGCGGAAGAACTTGGAAAGGAGAAAAAGAAGGCTTAATTTGAAGCAAGAGATTATCGTAAAAGATCAGTGAGTAAAGCTCCGTTCTCGGCTGTAAAGAAGTTCAGGGAGGACACTAATAAGTCGAGGGCGACTGTGGGAATTTCCATCAGAGCCCGACCATTGACGGACTCCCGAGCTACTTCGGTAGCTAGTGTGGGCAATAGTCGTCAAGAGAAACCTGAATGCCCCCAATGTGGAAGACGACACCTAGGTGAATCTTGGGGTAAGTCTGTTAATAGGGCCTGTTATGGATGCGGTTCGAAGGACCACTTCATTAGAGATTGCACGAAGCTAGATGAGAAGAATAAGATGCAAGGTGCAAGACCTAGTGGAACGACGGCTAGAGGTAGGCCCCCGAGAATTTCTGGAGGTAGGGGTGGTAATCGAGAGGAGCCTCGATACGGCTGTTCGATCCGAGACCCGTGCTCTGCTAGAGCATATGCCATCCACAAGACGAGAGGAGGCATCCTCCTCCGACGTTATCACCGGTACTTTTACTCTCTTTGATACTAGTGTGATTGCATTGATTGACCCGGCTCTACTCATTCATATGTATGTGAAACCTTAGTATCCAAGAAGACTCTACCGTTGAGTCTCATCGAGTTCATAATTCGAGTGTCAAACCCTTTGGGTCAATACGCACTCGTTGATAAAGTGTGCAAGAGATGCCCCTAATAATTCGAGAATCTGCTTTTCCTACCGATCGATGCTTCTACCATTTGATGAATTCGATGTTATTCTTGGTATGGATTGGTGACCGTACATGATGCAATGGTGGACCGCAAAAGGAAAACTATTGATTTGAGCAAAGGCAAATAATGAGGTAGTCCGAGTTAGTCTCTTGATTTAAAAGGAGTGCCAGCGATAATATCTTCTATGACCGCCGGAGATATGTGAAAAGGGTGTGAAACATACCTTGCGTATGTGTTTGAAAGTAAAGAGACGGAAAGGAAACTCGAATCGGTACCGTGGTTTGTGAGTATTCAGATGTTTTTCCCGAGGAGTTACCGGATTGCCACCGGTTCGAGAAGTGGAATTGACATCGGTTGTACCGGTACTACGCCGATCTCAATAGCCCGTATCGTATGGCATTAACTTAATTAAAGGAATTGAAGGTTCAATTGCAAGAATTGACGGATAGAGGTTTCGCTCGACCGAAGTTTTTCTCCATGGGCGCACCAAGATTGTTTGTGAAGAAGAAGAATGGAACTATGAGATTGTGCATCGACTATCGTCCATTTGAATAAAGTGACGATAAAGAATAAATATCCGTTGCCACGAATTGACGATTTGTTTGATCAATTAAAGGGAGCCTCGGTGTTTTAAAAGATAGATTTGAGGTCGGGTACTATCGGTTGAGGGTCCGAGAATCGGACATACCCAAAACCGCTTTTAGAATGAGGTACGGTCCACTGAATTCTTAGTGATGCCGTTTGGGCTCACTAATGCCCTCGCGGTATTTATGGATTTAATGAATAGAATTTTCAGGCCATACTTGGATCGGTTCGTAGTTGTATTTATCGATGACATTTTGGTCTATTCGAGAGATGAAACCGAACATGCGAACACCGAGGCTAGTGTTGCAAATTTTACGAGATAAGCGATTATACGCAAAGTTCAATAAATGTGAATTTTGGTTGAGAGAGGTTAGCTTTTTGGGGCACGTGGTGTCCGTGACGGTGTCGGTGGACCCGAACAAAATTTCGCCATAGTCGATTGGAAACCTCCGAGGAATGTTACGAAGTTAGGAGCTTTTGGGGCTTGCGGATACTATCGACGATTCGTGAAAGGTTTTTCGATGATAGCTGCACCGATGACGAAACTACTCCAAAAAGATGTTAAGTTCGAGTGGTCGAACGCATTTGTCAAGAAAGTTTCGATCGACTAAAAACCTGTTTAACCGAGGCCCCAAGATTAGTACAGTAGTAGTCCCAGTAAAGAGTTTGTCATATCTGATGACACATCCTTGCTTGGGTTAGGTTGTGTGTTGATGCAAGAAGGTCGAGTTGTGGCTTCGCGTCGAGACAACTAAAGCCGCATGAGAGAAACTATCCGACCCATGACCTTGAACTAGCGACCATAGTGTTCGCCTTGAAAATATGGCGGCATTACTTGTTTGGAGAAAGGTGTCATGTTTATTCGGACCACAAGAGTCTTAAATATTTGATGACTTAAAGAGATTTAAACCTGCGACAAAGACGTTGGCTTGAGTTATTGAAAGACTATGAACTCATCATTGATTATCATCCGGGAAAGGCCAACGTGGTGGCCGATGCTTTATGTCGTAAAGCACTGTTTGCTTTGAGAGCGATGGATGCTCACCTATCCATTTCACCCGAGGAGGTGCTAGTAGTCGAATTAGAGGCCAAACCGTTGTTGATTCATCAAATACTTGAGTCTCAGAAGGTCGACGCTGAATTGGTCGCTAAGTAAGCCGAATGTGTTTCGAATGAAGAATCGAAATTTCAGATTGACGACAATGATTGATTGACGTTCAAGGGACGATTATGTATTCCAAGGAATTCGGAACTTGTTTCGATGATTTTGAGCGAGGCTCATAGTAGTCGAATGGCAATTCACCCGGGTAGTACTAAAATGTACAATGACCTGAAACGCCAATTTTGGTGGCCCGGTATGAAACGAGACATTTCAGAATTTGTTTCAAAGTGTTTGATATGTCAACAAGTGAAAGCAGAACATCAAGTGCCTTCAGGATTACTTCAGCCGATCACGATACCCGAGTGGAAATGGGATCGAGTCACAATGGACTTTGTATCCGACCGCCATTGTCGTGAGTAAGAAGGATGCGATTTGGGTCGTTGTAGATAGATTGACTAAGTCGGCTCACTTTGTCCTCGTGACGCACGGATTTTCAATGGACAAACTAGCCGAATTGTACGTTTCTCGTTGTGAGATTACACGGGTGCCTATTTCCATCGTCGTGTGGGATAGAGATCCGAGATTTACCTCGCGATTTTGGAAGAAGTTGCAAGAAGCTTTGGGTACCAAGTTGCATTTCAGACCGCCTTTCACCCCAAACCGATGGTCAATCCGAGCGGATAATTCAGATACTTGAGGATATGTTGAGATGTTGCATCCTCGAGTTCAGTGGTTCATGGGAACGGTATTTGCCTTTGATTGAATTCGCTTACAACAATAGTTTTCAATCAAGTATTAAGATGGCACCTTACGAGGCTTTGTACGGTCGTAAATGCCGTACACCATTGTTTTGGACTGAGCTCGGTGAAAGCAAAATTTTCGGGGTGGATTTGATTAAAGATACTGAACAGAAAGTGAAAGTAATCCGTGAAAGTCTGAAGATAGCCTCCGATCATCAGAAGTCGTACGCGGATCTGAAACGTAAAGACATCGAGTATCAGGTGGGAGATAAAGTGTTTCTTAAAGTTGCGCCTTGGAAAAAGATACTTAGATTCGGCCGTAAGGGCAAGTTGAGCCCGAGATTCATTGGGCCGTACGAAATCTCCGAACGAGTTGGCCCAGTTGCGTATCGTTTGATCTTGCCCCCTGAACTCGAAAGGATTCACGACGTCTTTCATGTTTCAATGCTTCGACGTTATAGATCTGATCCGTCGCACGTGATTAGTCCATCAGAAGTTGAAATTCAAGCCAATATGAGTTATGAGGAAGAACTGATTCGTATCCTAGCACGTGAAGTGAACGAGTTGCGAAACAAGCGGGTTCTGCTAGGGAAAGTGTTATGGTTCAAACACGGGATAGAAGAAGCTACTTGGGAACCCGAGGACTCTATGAAAGAGCGATACCCGAGCCTATTTACCTGTAAGATTTTCGGGACGAAAATTTCTTAAGTGGAGGAGAGTTGTGACAGCCCTAAAGTGACCCTAGTCGGAAAACGGTTTCGGGACCGCTAAATCGAGTCACTAAATTATTTGAGTATGATAGTTACTGTCTAAATATGTGAATATGCATGTGTGAAAATTTCTTAATTGAATTTTTGCTTAATTATAGGTGAATTTTAGTGATTAGGACTTATGTGAGAAAATTTAGAAATGTGCTAGGCAAATGTAAGGTGGCCTATTAATACATGTGGGAAAATGGTTGTCCTTGCATGTCAAATAACCCCTTTCCTAAGGTGAGTGGCCGGCCATGACAAGGTTATGGGCAAGGGAACATGTTTCCAACATGTTATGCTAGTGGTGTATGTAGGAAGCCATAAAATAATAGCTAGCATTAAAGAAATGAACAAAAAAATGAGCATGGATGCCCCCCCCATTGTGCCGTAACTAGAGAGAAAAAACAAAAAAAAGGAAAATGCTCATTCTATTCTCCATTGCCGTGGCTTGAAGGAGGAAGAAGAAGGGAATTCTTTTGTGCATGATTTGGCTTGGTTGATGCTTAGGAAGAGGTAAGCACTTTGAAACCCTTGGAAATTTAGATGTAAATGAGGTAATTAGTTCAAGTTCTATTCATTCCATGGATTAAATTTGGTTGTTTGGAGGTTTGGTATTTGGCCAAGTAGTTGAAGCTCTTGGTACATATATTTTTCATGAAAGTTGAAATTGGTTTGTTCTTAAGGGGAGGGGGTGCCGAATGTGGCCAATGAAAGGCCTTGATGAACTATATGTGGCTTGGGTTTATGATATTCGGTTAAGGGATATTGTGCTAGCAAGGTTGGTTTAATATATACATGTAAGTTACTTTGTATATGATGTTTAGAAAAAAAAAATAGTGAAGGGCCAAGTTAATGATGTTGGATAAATTTTTAGTAGAGTTGTGCTTAGGCATTCGGTCATTGATGAGCATTGTGGTAACCTAGTTGTAGTTGCAACTCCTAATTTTGAGATGGAATTTGTACACATACGTTAAGTAAATGGTTAGGGCCGAATGGGGACTATGTGTTTGAAAGAATAAAATCGATACTATAATTGATAGTATAAGTATTCGGCCATTCAATCAAGGGTATAGGTGATGGTAGATCAAATTTTAGCACATTCGGCTATATAAGTATACCCAATTATGATATTGCCTTTGATTGTATAAAATCAACTAAAATGGGTGGTTAGTAAGGGTGGTTATCTAATATACGAATATGTATATGTGTATGCGTGATTGGATTATTGATAGAATAGTAAATTGCATAAGGCTATTGGCCAAATAGCCCAGAACATAAGGTAGCAAGATAAAAATTTTACCATGTCGTTCCGTATGTTATATGATCATTAGAATGTGGATACCAACATATGTACCAAAGCGATTGAATGAGTTATTTGTTAAATTAAGCTCAAGAGCTCAAAGGATCGAAGTTGGACAAGGGAAAAGAAAAAGTAATTGAATAGCCGTTGAAGACGTGTGACAACATCCGAGGTAAGTCATTAAGCATGTATTTGGTATTGATTTAAATGATCATAATATATATGCAATTGTGTTTAATGAATTGATGTGTAAATGGAAATGTATGTGTATGGAATGATGCCATCGTTGAATGTATAAAGGTAGTAAAATGCATAAAGTATTGGTCTCGGCACTAAGTGTGCGGGTATAAATGGACACGGTGACAAGATTGGCACTAAGTGTGCGGGTATAAATGGACACAGTGACAAGATTGGCACTAAGTGTGCGGGTTTAAAATTTGTACAGCACTAAGTGTGCGAATTTGATTATATAGCACTATGTGTGCGAGCTGATTATATAGCACTAAGTGTGCGGACTCACTATATGCTTTTGCATCACTATTGGCACTGAGTGTACGATATTATCGAGTTGATCACGGACAGCGGATCGGGTAAGTACCTTGAGCTCATGGCGAATAGGCACTATGTTCATGTTCGGGGATGAGCTTGGTAAGCTTTAAATCTATGTGATGATTGCAATTGTATGATTGTGGTGAAAATGAGTTGGTGTGTAAAAATGCCTCAAATATCTTATTGAATAGAATATGAAATGTGGATGTATGACATGGTATGAGATTGAACCAAAAGGTCCGAGTAATCATGGTATAGTTTCGACATGGATGGAGTACCTAACCTCATTTATTGTTTCATGTTGTGATAATTTTATTAATGGATGGTTGTCGAATGCTTATGACTTACTGAGTTATAAACTCACTCGGTGTTTTTCTTGTCACCCATTTTAGGTCTCCTGGACTCGTCTATTTTGTGTGCTCAGAGCCGTCAACGAAGTCATCACACCGGCGAGCAATTTTGGTATTGTCTTCTTAGTCAACCTAGGAGAACATTTGGCATGTATGGGCTATTTTGTTTTGTTGAATTTTGGGTTGTAAACTTTAAGCCATGTGAAAATGGCCTATGTGGTCGTTTGAGTGGGATGCTAGAACCTATAGCCACGGGTCTTAGAAACCTTAATTTTGATAAGGTGGCCACAGTTGTGCCATGTATGATGAATGATTAGTAAGGCCAAGGAAATATTCATGAAATTGGCATAGTCTACTGCAGTAACTGTTGCAGACAGCAGCAGTGATATGAGATCGAAAAATCACCAAAAATAGTAGAAGTGGAATTAATTGCTAAGAAAATTATGTACTCGAAGCTTGATGGGTCTATTTTCATATGGACGAAACGAAACGACCATATGAGCTGTATTTTGAGAAATATTCAAGATTTCGTGAGATAGGCCCAGAACAGTTTCTGGATCCTCTGTTTCGACTTTGAAAATTTACCATAAATTATCCAGAAACAATTAGAAGTCATTCCTCATATGAATAGATTTCCCTTTGAGTATAGTTTCATTAGAAACAAACGGTATGAGCATTAGAGCTCTGTACGAGATGATATCCAGGTCGTAATGCGCAAAGGTCAGTGTAGTCGAACCCTGAAACAGGGGTGACTTTAACTAATAAACTGTACCAATTGGCCCGACCAAAAATTCTAGAAATAAATCCATGGATGGACATATGAGTCTAAATTCGGGGAAAATTTATGGATTTGGTTTTCGAGTTCTGGAACTCGAGATTTGATTTTTAAGGTGGCAGTGACGCAGTTAACTAGCCTGCCTGGAACAGAAAAAGGAAAACGAAAAAAATTTTCCAAGAGAGGAATAAGTAAAGTAAGCCCGGTAACACCTCGTGGTCAAATCCGGTGATGGTCACGGTTTTGGGGTGTTACAGTGTTACATTTATTGGTATTAGAGCTATGGTTTAGTCGATTCTTGTATTAACGTAGCAAGTATGAGTTTAACTATACATGCTATTATATAATTTATGATAGTATGATATTTCTTGATCATTTTTAAATGTATTTTTCATATAGTAATGTCATCCAACCAAGCTAGAGCTGAATCTAAGGAAGCTAAGAGCACTACTCAAGCTTCCATTCAACGAGCTGTATCTAGTAGTAGTAGAAGGCCTCTATTTGAGGGCCGAGGTGAGGAGGCAAACGAAGCTTTCTTTTAAATGATGAATGAGTGGTTCACTGAATACTTGAGAACAAATTCTACTGTACAAGAACCTCTCCCACCTTTTCCTTAACTGGTTCCAGAGATGCCACAGGGTGCTGAATCTATTAGAATTGGTAAGCCTCCTGTAGATAAAATTCGAAAATATGGGGCAAAAGAATTTAGGGCTACTGTCAATGATGATCTGAATAGAGCTGAGTTTCGGTTGGAAAATACCATTAGGGTTTTAGATGAATTATCATGTACACTAGCTGAATGTCTGAAATGTACCGTATCATTGCAAAAAGATTCAGCTTATCAATGGTGTAATACTTTGATTTCTGTTGTACTGAGGGAAAATGTTACATGGGAATTCTTCTAGACAGAATTTAGAAAGAAATACATTAGTCAAAGATTTCTGGATTAAAAAAAAGAAAGAATTCTTAGAGCTCAAATAAGGAAACATGACAATATCTGAATACGAGCGGGAATTTGTTCGGTTGAGTAAGTATGCTAGAGAATGGGTTTTGACTAAGGCTGATATGTGCAAACATTTTGAGGAAGGATTAAATGAAGACATCAAGTTATTGATTGGGATTCTTGAACTAAGAGAATTTGTGACATTGGTTGATCGAGTACATAAAGCCGAGGAGTTAAGTAAAGAAAAGAAGCAAGTAGAGAAAGAAGCCTGGATTTCTGGTAAAAGATTTATGTGTAAGTTACAATAATCTACTTCAAAGAAATCAAATAAGTACTATGATCATTTTACTACATCTATGGGATATTTCGGAAAAGAGCAAAGCTCTTAACACTCTAACCCGAGATCTTTGTCTCCATCTGTAACCTGTGTTTGAAGTGTTGGTAACCCCAAATTGAAGTGCCAACACTATAATAAATTTTATTTTGGAGAATACGGTTTGGGAAGTGGAGCATGTTATAGATGTGGTTCTCTTGACCATTTTCTTAAAGATTTTCTAGAGAGGATTGAAAAAGATATTGATCAGACTTCGAAGCTAAGCAATCCTGGTTCGAGAGGTAGACCACCCCGACATCCTAGAAATGTCAGTGGTAGCGGAAGTGCTACAAAAGATTTAACAATTAAATCTGAGGCATGAGCACTGGCAATGGCATATGCTATACGTACAAGAGAGGATGCCTCTGCACCAGATGTCATTACTGGTACATTTTCTCTACTTGATATTGATATTACTACTTTGATTGATCCCGGTTTAACACATTCATACATATGCACGAAATTAGTGTCTGTTAAAAATTTACCTATTGAATTCACTAAATTTGTGGTTAAATTTTCAAACCCCCTGGGTTAGTATGTTATGGTGGACAAAATTTGTAAAAATTGTCCGTTGATGGTAAAGGATTATTGCTTTTCGGCTGATTTGATGTTATTGCCTTTTGATGAATTTGATGTGATTTTGGGAATGGACTGACTAACTCAGCCTGATGCAATGGTGAATTGTAAACAAAAATACATTGTGTTCAAATGTAAGAATGGTGAATTACTCTATGTTGAATCTGATAAGTTGGATGAGTTATCTAATCTGATTTTAGCTATATCATTACAGATATATGTCATAAAAAGGTATGATACTTATCTTGCATATGTGTTCGATACTAAAGTATCAGAGCCGAAGATTGATAAACCGTAAATTATACATATTTTTACCCTATGTTTAATGCATTTTATGGATGATTTCCCATTAGAATTGGTGAATTTGATGCTCTTAATGCTTTAATTTCATGTTTTATACTTAGAAGAGCATATAAGAGCGAAAGGAACGAGAAACGGGCCAAAAATGGAAAAAATGGGCCAAAATACGAAATCAACACGGCCTGGACCTCCTCACACGGGTAGACCACACGGCCGTGTCAATTTGGCAGGCGCGAACACGGCCTGAAGTAATCGAACACGGGCATGTGCCACAGGCATGTCCCTGCCGAGCCCAAGTTGAGTCCAATTCTGAAAAGGCTAATTTTGAGGGCTGTTAGGCATTCCAAAGCCTATAAATACACCCTAGAGAAGGAAGAAAAGGACACGGAGAATAGGGAGTAAGGAATTACTCCAAGGAAGCCGATTGATCCATCTCAGAAGCCGGATTCATCATCAGGACTGAAGATCTCTCCTTAATTTCCCTTCAGGAGTTTTGGGTTTTCTTTATGTTTTGTATTCTTTGTTCTTCTAAGATGTTGTCTTATTTAGTTATGAACTAAAACCCCTAAATACCCAAGGGGAATGAAACCTCAGACGAATCTTATTATTATTTTTTGAATCGTATGATAAATATTTAACATGTTCTTAATTATGTGTTCTTAATTCTTGTTTTGATATCCCAAGATACTGATTCAAGACAAGCTCTTATTTAGAGGAGGAATAGACCTTGTCTAAGAGTACATTTGTCATAATTAAGTGGAGTTGATTGCGCGCCTAGACATAGGGTGACAAGATTTTGTCGGATTAGGGTGAAACCCAATAAGGGGATCCATAGATCGAGTTAATCCAACCCTAGAGTGTTAATTAGAGAAAAGTTTCGGTTATTCAATCTAGGGATTAGATATTATTATTCTTAAATAGGGATAATAGCATAACTTAGGGATCTCTAAGGAACAAGTTGAATGAATAAATCGTCCGATTCGTAGCCAGAATAACAAGTAAAGTCTAGGTGGATTTTTCCTCAGGTATTGTCTTAAGTCAATCGATTTTCCCCAAAAACAATTCCCCAATTCTTTTCTTTGTGAGTTCTTAGTTTAGATAATTAGTTAATTAAAACAAAACCTCTTTATTCTTAGGCTAGATAATAAAAAGATAGTCATTACTTGTGACAACCCGAATTAGGGCCTAATCGGAATAGTGGTTTCGTGACCACAAATCCGAGATAGAAATAATTGTTTTATAATTATTTTGGGGTTTATGATATGATTGCATGATTGTGTGAAAATTTCGTGATGAAATTCTATGCCTAAAGTGCTTAAATTGAAAGTAGGGACTAAATCGAATAAGTTGCAAAATTTGCATACTAGAAATTTTTAGTATGAAATTGTTTTGAAATATTTATTAGGAGGTCTTAAATAGCAATTCTACCAATTTTAAGTTCATGGACAAATTTAGGACATGGAAGGAATTTTTGGAAAGTTTAGTAGTAAGGGTATTTTGGTCATTTTGAGATTAAATGAAATAAAATGGGAAAAATAACACAAAATAGTCATCTTCCCATTTAGTTGCTGCCGAAACTTCACTCTCTCCATAGCTAGGATTCTTCAACTTTCAAGCTCCATAGTAAGTGATTCTAAGCCCGCTTTTAATGTTCTTTACGTTTTGGAATCCGGAAGCTCGATTAAGCTTATGCTAGTAATAATTTAACCTAGGGTTCATATTTGGAAAAATACCCATAGGTGAAATTTGTGTATTTTGATGTTTTATGATAGAATATGAGGTTTTAAATTATGTTAAATAACTTGTGCTACTCGGTTTTAAGTGAAAAGAGTAAAAGCAAGATAATCAGTAAAAATACCTAATGTTCATAACTATATGATAGAGTGGGAATTTGATGTTGTTGTAGAAGAGAAAATGTTCAGCATATCATAAAACATAAGAATAACGGCTGAAATTAATTCCCGAGCCTAGGGGCAAAATGTAATTTTGTAAAGTTAGGGGCAAAATGTAATTTTTCCATGATGTGATTTTTGGATTGAAATAAATAGTATGAGTATTAAATGAGCTAAATGTGTTATTATAGATCAAGAAAGACGCGGAATTGATCTCGAACGGGGGAAAGAAAAAGTTTTGGACTAAATTGCAAAATTTCCATATTTTGCACCAAGGTAAGTTGTATGTAAATATTACAATAATTTCATGTACATTCTTATATTTCAGCCTATTATATAAATATACTAGCTGATGTTAAAATATAAATTGACTATTGGAAGAATGGAAATAAATACAGAGAGAGAGATCCCGGTTGAACATTCTGAGAGATCGAATGAAATAGAGGAGCGTAGCTAGGTCACATGTATGATCTTGAGTGCACATCATGTGTACAAGAAAGCTACGAGACACCTGTAGTAGCTAGGTCACATGTGTGATACGAGATGTATCCCATGTAGACAAGAGAGCTACGTGAAAGATAAATGTAGCTAGGTCGCATGCGTGATTCCAAGTGAAGGACACCATGTAGACAAGAGAGCTACGTGAAAGATAAATGTAGCTAGGTCGCATGCGTGATTCCAAGTGAAGGACACCATGTAGACAAGAGAGCTACGAGACAAATCGGCTAGGTCGCATGAGTGGTACTAAGTGTTCACCATGTGTACAAGAGAGCCGAACTAAACGAAGTATGATGGTGGGGGCGTGTCTTTGAAACCATTAAATATCGAGGATTGATCCGAATTGTTCAACGGGATGGTTTTGTGGTGACATTGTGGTTTGGACCTATACTTATGGTGAATGAAATATGGTGAAAATGATTTGTGGTATATACAAATATAAGATAAAATGAGGTTAGCATAAAGAATTTGTGAAAGAGTGAAATTAGCATTAAAACTGTTTTTAGATGGTAGCAGTGACGTGATTTTGAAAAATCACCAAAAATAGGAGGAATATAATTAGAGGTTGAATGAGATGTGAAATTAAATTTTAATGAGTCTACTTTCATATAAAAGAAACAGAGCAAGCAAAGGAATTCTATATTTTGAGATATTTACAATTGTATGTGACTTGCTCAGGATGAATACGTGATCCCCTGTTCCAACTTTGAAAAATCATTAAAAATTGTACAAAGCAAACTAAGAAATATAGTTTACATGCCTAAATTCCTTATTGAGACTAGTTTTAAATACAGCAGACTTCAGGGTTGTTTGAGTTATGTACTGAGAGAAATTCAATTTGTAGTGGACAGAGGTCAGGCCAGTCGAGCTGTGTAACAGGGGAAACTTTAACTAATAAACTGTACTAATCTGCTGAACCAAAAATTATAAAAAAAATTTAGCAAGAAGCTTTATGAGTCTAGATTCAGGGAAATTTTACGGATATGAATTTCGAGTTTTGTAACTCGAGTTATGATTTATTTAGTGAATATGACACAGCAGAGACAGCTTAATCGAAGTGGAATAAGTAGTGAAGTTAAAGTAGACATATTTGAATTGTTGTGTAAACATGTTAGATTCTTAAATTAGTATTTACATACTACTTACTAAGCTATAAGCTTACTCCGTTTTCTCTTTTATCTTATAGTGTTCTCCACTTGCTCAGAGTCAAGGATCGTGAAGATCTACCCGCACTATCATACTTTGGGGTATTTGAACTAAATGTTTTGAATTATGGCATGTATAGTAGGCAAAAATTATTTTGTTATGTGTCATATTTGTCTAGGTTTAAAATATTAGTTTCTGATTACTCGACCAGTTACTTTGTACAAGCCATAAAAGTTGGCTAATATTGTTCAAGATATATGTTATACGATGCATTATCAAATGGGATGACATATTTCTATCTTGGTTATGTTTAATGGTATATGTTATGTTCTGGTAATACCTTGTATCCTGTTCCGGCGACGGTAACGGGTAAGGGGTGTTACATTTAGTGGTATCAGAGCTATGGTTTAGTCGGTTCTCGGACTAATAAAGTGTGTGTAAAAGTCTAGCTATACATGCCATAAAAATATTGTGATAGTGTGGTGACTCGATTATTCTAAAGCTGTGTTTTGTTTTAATATAGTAATGGATCTGAAGGAAGCTGCGGTGATGATCTTTAGTAATGCGCCGGCTCCCGCACAAGGGACCGCTACTGTGGAAAGTAGACTGAGACATTGGGACAAGGAGATGAGGCTCGGGCGCCTTTCTCCAAATGATGAACAATTGGTATCTTGAATTTATTCGAGCAAATCCAAATGCTCAACCTCCTCCACCCCTCCTATACCTCGGGACGATTCTGTAGCTGCTCAAGGTATAAATTTGGTAAGAATGAACAAGCCTCCGGTTGACAAGATTAGAAAACAAGGGGTCAAGAGTTTAGAGCAAAGGTTGATGATGATCTGAGAAAGTGGAATTTCGGCTTGAAAATTCTACCCGTGTATTTGATGAGCTCTCATGTACACCGAGGAATGCTTAAAGTGTCTTTGTATCACTTTTGAGAGATTGACCTACCACCGGTGGAAGACTTTGGTTGCAGTGGTGCCAAAAGAAAAGTTACTTGGGATTTCTTCCGGGAAGAATTTAGAAAGAAATACATAAGTCGCGATTTATTGATCAAAAACGGAAGGAGTTCCTTGAATTGAAGCAAGGAAAAATGTCATCGCAGAGTATGAACGCGAATTTGTAAGACTCAAACAAGTATGCCCGAGGAATGTGTGTCCACCGAGGCCATTATGTGTAGAAGATTTGAAGATGGGCTGAATGAGGACATTAAAGTGTTTGTAGGGATTTTGGAGTTGAAAGAATTTGTAGTATTGGTTGATCGAGCTCTTAAAGTAGAAGAATTGAACAAAGAAAGAAGAAAAGCGCTATTGAGGCTCGAGATGTCGAAAAAAGACAGATAAGTAAGCCATTTCAATCTCAACCAAAGAGGTCCAAAGAGACAAACCCTCGAATGACAGTTTCAATTGGGGATTTACAGAGATCGTGGTAGAGCATATTCGGGTCTAAAGCTCAAGCTACTTGGTGGCAAGTGTGGGTAATGTGCGACCTAGAAAGCCCGAGTGTAAACAATGTGGCGAGCAACATTATGGTGAGTGTTGGGGACCGAGCGAGCTTGTTTAGTCAAAAGTTCTCGCGAGCATTTTATTAGAGACTGTCCGGAGAAGGTTAAAGAAGAAAGATTTGAGTGTTAGATGAATACCACCGCTAGTAGAGGTAGACCACCGAGAAATCTGGAGGTGGGACTAGTAGTAGAACTGTGATGAAAGATTTAACGGCAAGATCGAAGCTAGAGCACCTGCTAGAGCTTATGCTATCGTGCTTTCGAGAAGATGCATCATCTCCGATGTCATTCTTGGTACATTTCTCTTTATGATACTATTGTTATTGCATTGATTGATCCGGGTCCACCTATTCCTATATTTGCATGAATTTAGTATCCAATAAAAAGTTGCTGTTGAATTTCTTGAGTTTACGATTAAAGTGTCGAACCCTTAGGCCAATATGTGCTAGTTGACAAGGTTTGCAAGAATTGCCCATTAATGATTCAAGGTCCTTGCTTTTCGGCCAACTTGATCTTGTTACCATTTGGTGAGTTTGACGTTATCTTGGGAATGGGTGGTTAACATTGTATGATGCTAAGGTAGATTGTAAACAAAAGACACTAGAGTTAAAATGTGAAAATGGAGAAATTCGTGGGTTGAAACAGACGAATCAAATAAATTGCCTATGGTGATTTCGCACATGTCTGCATGTAAATACATGAGAAAAGGGTGTGAAGCTTATCCGGCTTATGTAATGAATGTTGAGATGTCTCAACTGAAATTTGAATCAATACCTATAGTCTGTGAGTTTCAGATGTATTTCAGAGGAATTCCCAGGTTGCCTCCAAAGAGAGATAGATTTTGCCATTGATTTGTTGCCTGCATCGCACCGATCTCGATTGCTCCATATAGAATGGCTCGATGAATTAAAAGAATTGAAGGCTCGATTCAGGAGTTAACGAGACAAGGGATTTGTGAGACCGAGTTTCTCTCCTGGGTGCTCTGTATTATTCAGAAGAAGAAGGATGGTTCAATGAGACTTTGCATTGATTACCGTCGACAATAAGGTGACTATAAAGAACAAGTACCCATTGCCGAGGATTGATGATTTATTCGATCAGTTAAAGGGGGCCACAGTGTTTTCAAAGATTGATTTGAGGTCTGGTTACTACCAGCTGAGAGTTAAGGAGTCAGATGTGCCGAAAACCGCCTTTAGGACAAGGTATGGACATTATGAGTTTCGGTGATGCCTTTTGGCTTAACAAATGCTCCACCATATTTATGGACTTAATGAATCGGATTTTCCGGCCATATTTGGATAAGTTTGTAGTAGTGTTTATAGATGACATTTTAATTTATTCTCGAGATGAGTTTGAACATGCCGAACACTTGAGAACTATATTGCAGATCTTGAGAGAAAAGAAACTGTTTGCCAAGTTTAGTAAAAGTGAGTTCTGGCTTCGTGAAGTCGGATTTTTGGGGCATATAGTCTCAGGTGATGGTATTCGGGTGGATCCAAGCAAGATTTCTGCGATCGTTGATTGGAAACCGCCCAAGAATGTATCTGAGGTTAGAAGCTTTTTAGGCTTGGCCGGGTATTATAGGCGTTTTGTTGAAGGATTTTCAATGATTGCCTCTCCTATGACTAAATTGTTGCAGAAGAATGTTAAGTTTGAATGGGTGATAAATGTCAACAGAGTTTTGAAAAGTTGAAAGCACGATTGATGAAGCACCAATTTTAGTACAGCCCGAGTCCAGGAAAGGAGTTCGTAATTTATAGTGATGCATCATTGACAGGCCTTGGATGTGTGTTGATGCAAGAGGGCAAAGTAGTAGTTATGCTTCGAGGCGATTAAAACCGCATGAGAAGAACTATCCTACACATGATTTGGGCGGCATTGTTGTTTTTGCCTTGAAGATTTGGCGACATTATTTATACGGTGAAAAATGCGAATTTTACCGATCACAAAAGTTTGAAGTAATTGATGAATCAAAAGGACCTAAATTTGCGACGGCGAAGATGGCTTGAATTATTAAAGGATTATGATCTAGTGATTGATTATCATCCGGGAAAAGCAAATGTAGTTGCTGACGCCTTGAGCAGAAAATTTCTTTTCACTTTGAGAGCCATGAACACGGGGTTAGCATTGTCTGATGACGGGTCAATTTTAGCAGAGATGAGAGCTAAACCGTTATTTCTCCAGTTGATTTGTGATGCTCAAAAGAATGATAGTGAGTTGCGGATCAAGAGAACTCAATGCGAATCAGGTTATGACTCAGATTTTCGAGTTGGACCGGATGACTATTTGATGTTTCGAGACGAGAATATGTGTGCGAAAAATGATAAATTGATTCGAAAATATTACATGAGGCGCACAATGGTCATTTATCATTCACCACAGTAGCACAAAAATGTATAATGATTTAAAGAAGTGTATTGGTGGCGGTATGAAAAGGACATTTCTGAATTTGTAACTAAGTGTTTGATCATCAACAAGTAAAAGTGAACATCAAGTACCTTGAGGATTACTTCAACCGGTAATGGTGCACGAGTGGAAATGGGACAAGATTACCATGGATTTTGTAACCGATTTGCCTTTAACTCCTAAAAGAAGGATCTTTGTTTGGGTAGTGGTTGATAGATTAACAAAGTCAGCCCACTTTATACCGATCTGAACCGATTACTCACTTGATAAATTAGCGAATTATATATTGCTGAAATTGTGAAGTTGCACGAGTACCTATGTCTATAATATCGATAGAGATCCAAGATTTACCTCGAGATTTTGGAAAAAGTTACAAGAAGCTTTGGGTACAAAATTGAACTTTAGTACCGCATTTCATCCACAAACAGATGGTCAAGCGGAAAGAGTAATCCGGTACTCGAAGATATGCTTAGATCTTTGTGTTTTAGAATTTGGAGGTAGTTGGGAGAAATATCTATCTTTGATTGAGTTTGCCTACAATAACAGTTATCAATCAAGTATACAAATGGCACCGTCTGAAGCCTTATATGGTCGTAAGTGTCGGACTCCTTTATATTGGACCGAGCTTAGTGAGAAGCAGATTCATGGAGTTGATCTAGTTAAAGAAACCAAGAGAAAATAAAAGTAATTGGGATTGCTTGAAAGTCGCTTCAAATCGACAAAAGTCATATGCTGATTTAAAAGAAAAGAGATTGAATTTCAAGTGGGTGATAAAGTGTTCTTGAAGGTGTCACCATGGAAAAAGATTCGAGATTTAGTCGAAAAGGCAAGTTGAGTCGCGTTTTATTGGGCGTCTGAGATTCTTGAGAGAATTGGACCGATGGCATATCGGTTGGCCTTACCGGCAGAGAGTTAGAAAAGATTCATAACGTGTTTCATGTATCAATGTTGCGACGTTATCGATCGATCCTTTACATGTGATTTCTCCAACGAAATTGAGATTCGATCGGATATGACCTATGAGGAGGAACCAATAAAGATTTTGGCTCGAGAAGTTAAGCAGTTAAGAAATAAAAGTATAGCTTTAGTGAAAGTATTGTGGCACAGACATGGGATAGAAGAGGCTACGTGGGAACACGAGGAAGCTATGAGGAAGCAATACCCAAACCTCTTTCTGGGTAAGATTTTTGGGACGAAAATCTCTAAAGGGGAGAATTGTGACAACCCGAATTAGGGCCTAATCGGAATAGTGGTTTCGTGACCACAAATTTGAGATAGAAATAATTGTTTTATAATTATTTTGGGGTTTATGATATGATTGCATGATTGTGTGAAAATTTCGTGATGAAATTCTATGCCTAAAGTGCTTAAATTGAAAGTAGGGACTAAATCGAATAAGTTGCAAAATTTGCATACTAGAAATTTTAGTATGAAATTGTTTTGAAATATTTATTAGGAGGTCTTAAATAGCAATTCTACCAATTTTAAGTTCATGGACAAATTTAGGACATGGAAGGAATTTTGGAAAGTTTAGTAGTAAGGGTATTTTGGTCATTTTGAGATTAAATGAAATAAAATGGGAAAAATAACACAAAATAGTCATCTTCCCATTTAGTTGCTGCGAAACTTCACTCTCTCCATAGCTAGGGATTCTTCAACTTTCAAGCTCCATAGTAAGTGATTCTAAGCCCGTTTTAATGTTCTTTACGTTTTGGAATCCGGAAGCTCGATTAAGCTTATGCTAGTAATAATTTAACCTAGGGTTCATATTTGGAAAAATACCCATAGGTGAAATTTGTGTATTTTGATGTTTTATGATAGAATATGAGGTTTTAAATTATGTTAAATAACTTGTGCTACTCGGTTTTAAGTGAAAGCGAGTAAAAGCAGCATAATCGGTAAAAATACCTAATGTTCATAACTATATGATAGAGTGGGAATTTGATGTTGTTGTAGAAGAGAAAAATGTTCAGCATATCATAAAACATAAGAATAAGGGCTGAAATTAATTCCCGAGCCTAGGGGCAAAAATGTAATTTTGTAAAAGTTAGGGGGCCAAAATGTAATTTTTCCATGATGTGATTTTGGATTGAAATAAATAGTATGAGTATTAAATGAGCTAAATGTGTTATTATAGATCAAGAAAGGCGGAATTGATCTCGAGCGGGGGAAAGAAAAAGTTTTGGACTAAATTGCAAAATTTCCATATTTTGCACCAAGGTAAGTTGTATGTAAATATTACAATAATTTCATGTACATTCTTATATTTCAGCCTATTATATAAATATACTAGCTGATGTTAAAATATAAATTGACTATTGGAAGAATGGAAATAAATCTGAGAGAGAGATCCGGTTGAACATTGGAGAGATCGAATGAAATAGAGGGCGTAGCTAGGTCACATGTATGATCTTTGAGTGCACATCATGTGTACAAGAAAGCTACGAGACACACCTGTAGTAGCTAGGTCACATGTGTGATACGAGATGTATCCCATGTAGACAAGAGAGCTACGTGAAAGATAAATGTAGCTAGGTGCATGCGTGATTCCAAGTGAAGGACACCATGTAGACAAGAGAGCTACGTGAAAGATAAATGTAGCTAGGTCGCATGCGTGATTCCAAGTGAAGGACACCATGTAGACAAGAGAGCTCTGAGACAAATCGGCTAGGTCGCATGAGTGGTACTAAGTGTTCACCATGTGTACAAGAGAGCCGAACTAAACGAAGTATGATGGTGGGGTGTGTCTTTGAAACCATTAAATATCGAGGATTGATCCGAATTGTTCAACGGGATGGTTTTGTGGTGACATTGTGGTTTGGACCTATACTTATGGTGAATGAAATATGGTGAAAATGATTTGTGGTATATACAAATATAAGATAAAATGAGGTTAGCATAAAGAATTTGTGAAAGAGTGAAATTAGCATTAAAACTGTTTTTAGATGGTAGCAGTGACGTGATTTTGAAAAATCACCAAAAATAGGAGGAATATAATTAGAGGTTGAATGAGATGTGAAATTAAATTTTAATGAGTCTACTTTCATATAAAAGAAACAGAGCAAGCAAAGGAATTCTATATTTTGAGATATTTACAATTGTATGTGACTTGCTCAGGATGAATACGTGATCCCCTGTTCCAACTTTGAAAAATCATTAAAAATTGTACAAAGCAAACTAAGAAATATAGTTTACATGCCTAAATTCCTTATTGAGACTAGTTTTAAATACAACAGACTTCAGGGTTGTTTGAGTTATGTACTGAGAGAAATTCAATTTGTAGTGGACAGAGGTCAGGCCAGTCGAGCTGTGTAACAGGGAAACTTTAACTAATAAACTGTACTAATCTGCTGAACCAAAATTATAAAAAAATTTAGCAAGAAGCTTTATGAGTCTAGATTCAGGAAATTTTACGGATATGAATTTCGAGTTTTGTAACTCGAGTTATGATTTATTTAGTGAATATGACACAGCAGAGACAGCTTAATCGAAGTGGAATAAGTAGTGAAGTTAAAGTAGACATACTTGAATTGTTGTGTAAACATGTTAGATTCTTAAATTAGTATTTACATACTACTTACTAAGCTATAAGCTTACTCCGTTTTCTCTCTTTTATCTTATAGTGTTCTCCAGCTTGCTCAGGAGTCAAGGATCGTGAAGATCTACCCGCACTATCATACTTTGGGGTATTTGAACTAAATGTTTTGAATTATGGCATGTATAGTAGGCAAAAATTATTTTGTTATGTGTCATATTTGTCTAGGTTTAAAATATTAGTTCTGATTACTCGACCGATTACTTTGTACAAGCCATAAAAGTTGGCTAATATTGTTCAAGATATATGTTATACGATGCATTATCAAATGGGATGACATATTTCTATCTTGGTTATGTTTAATGGTATATGTTATGTTCTGGTAATACCTTGTATCCTGTTCCGGCGACGGTAACGGGTAAGGGGTGTTACATTACTAGTACTTTTAGTTCCTTTGGGTTCGACAATCTGGTCTTGCTAAAACTATACTACTGTTCGATAGGTACACTTGCCTACATCGCAATAATTGTTAGTTAAAGAATGAGTAATTATAAATATTTAAAACCTATCACGAAATCACGCGATCAAGTTTTTGGCGCCATTGCCTGGGAGCTAAGATATTAGGAACGTTCAATTTTTATTACTTTAGCCATTTATTTTTCTTGCAATTTAATTTAATTTTTTTATTATTATTATTTATTAACTTACTTTTTCTTTCTCTTGGCAGGTTTTTATAGTTTATGACTAGAAGAAACCCGTCAGGACCATTACTTTCTGACGAAGAAATCGATCGTACAGTTTGCATAAATCAAAGAGAAATAAGGTGAAGCTTACGATACACAGAGAACGAGCAAGAAGATGATACTCAACCCCCAATCGAAGAGATGGCTGAAAACCAAGACAATCAGCTACCTCCTGCAATTGTGGCTAATCAAAATCCTGGTCCACGCACTATGTATGATTATGCTAAACCTTCTTTAACAGGAAATAAATCTAGCATAGTTAGACCTACTGCAGCTGCAAATACTTTTGAATTAAAACCTAACACTATTCAGATGATACAGCAATTTGTTCAGTTTGATGGTTTGCAGGATGAAGATGCCAAAGCTCACTTAGCAAACTTTCTGGAATTTTGCGATACATTTAAAATCAATGGCGTTTCTGATGATGTCATTCGTCTTCGGTTATTCCCTTTTTCATTAAGGAACAAAGCTAAACAGTGGTTGAACTCATTACCACGAGGGTCAATTACTACTTGGGAACAAATGACCGAAAAATTCTTACTAAAATATTTTCCGCTGGCTACAACGGCTAAATTATGTAATGATATCTCTTCTTTTATGCAGATGGATTTAGAAACCCTCTTTGATGCATGGGAGAGATACAAGGACTTACTGAGAAGGTGCCCTCACCATGGGTTACCGCTTTGGCTCCTAGTTCAAACATTCCACAATGGTCTGAATCCTTTGACTCAACAAATGGTTGACGCAGCTGCTGGCGAAACCATCAATAATAAAACACCTGAAGATGCTTATGAGTTTATTGAGGAGATGTCACTAAATAACTATCAGTGGCAAGTCATGAGAACAAAGCCAACGAAAACAGCCGGCGTTTATAATGTCGATTCAATCACCATGCTCTCTAATCAGGTAGAACTCTTAAATAAAAAGATTGATAGTTTTCTTAGTTTTTCACAGGTTCACCCAGTAATGCAGTGCGAAGTAAGTGGAGGTGGAACAAGCTATTCGGAATATCAACCTTATGGCTACAACATGGATAACGAGCTATTAAACTACATGGGTAATAATCCTCGACCTCAAAAAAATCATATAGTAACACTTACAATATAGGTTGGAGGAACTACCCCAATTTCTCGTGGAGCGGTCAAGGAAATCAAAGACCACAACCACCTCCAGGCTACCAACAACCACCCTACCAACAGGAAAAGAAGCCGAACCTTGAAGAGATGCTTTCAAAGTTTATATCGGTGTCAGAAATTCATTTTCAGAACATCGAGACTGTGACAGTCCTAAATTGACCCTAGTCAGCAAGTGGTTTCGGGACCGCTAAACTGAGTCACCGAAGTATTTGAATATGATATTTATTGTCTAAAATATGTGAATATGAATGTGTGAAAGTTTTAAGCTTCGATTTAGTCGATTGCATGTGAATTTAATTAATAGGACTTATGTGTGACACTTTCAAAAAGTGATAGGTTAATCTATAAGGACCTATTAATGCATGTTATAAAAATGATGGGTTTGCATGTCAAATTGACCAAAATCTAGATGGTGGCCGGCCATGCTATGGGTTAGAGCATATTATAAATATTTTGTGTTAATGTTTTATGTTAGAAATAATAAAATAAAAGGTTAGTAATAAAGTAATGAAAAGGGAGGGGTGATGAAAACAAAGTTGTCTCATCCATGCTCCCCCATTGCCGTGACTTGAGGAAGGAAGAGGAAGAGGATTCTCTTGCTTCATGTTCGGCTGGTTGATGTTTAGGAAGAGCTCAAGAGCCTAGAGGATCAAAGTTGGATAAGGCAAAGGAAAAAGTTATCGAATAGCCATCGAAATCGTTCGACAACATCCGAGGTAAGTTTTCGAGTAATGAAACTTAGTTTATGATTTGATTAAGTCATGACATATAAGCATAACAAATAAATGGTGATATAATGATTCTACTTGAATTGTATATTGAGGTGATTAGTTCATACCTATGACGGGTAGCCGAATGTGTATAGAGATCATGTTATAAAGCAAATCAAAATCATGCTCTTTGTATGTGGCTATTGAGCCGAAAATGGTAATGGTTGATAAGCGTCTTGTGTTTGAATTCTAGTTATAATAATGAAATATGGATGTGTCATGATTTATTGGTATATGTGCTTGATTATTCGGATGATATCCGGGCTAAGTCCCGAAGGCATTTGTGCAAGTTACTATATCCGGGCTAAGTCCTGAAGGCATTTGTGCGAGTAGTTGCTATACCCAGGCTAAGTCCCGAAGGCATTTGTGCTAGTGACTATATCCGGGCTAAGTCCCGAAGGCATTCATGCTAGTGACTATATCCGGGCTAAGACCCGAAGGCATTTGTGCGAGTTGATATATCCGACTAAATCCCGAAGATACTTGGGTTTGGAAGCGAGCGATCTTGCTGTAATAATTTCAATTAATACGCTCATAAAATACAAACGATAAGGTATGTTTCGTATATGCATCGGAAAGGTTGATTCCTTTCAAATAGTACTCGCTCAATTGATTAATGAGCTTCTTGCCTCTAGTTAGGTTTGATACCCTGTGTATGAATATATTGGTTGAAGCGTGAAGTAATTATGATTTTGAGAATGTGCATATATGAAATTATTCATTTAGTCATATGAACGCTATACTTTAGTCGTAAATAATTTCATTACTCAAAACTTACTAAGCATTAAATGCTTATTCCGTTTCTTTAATTCTCTGTTTTATAGATTTTTGTTCGTCAGCTATAGGACTCGGGATTGTCGAAGTCAAAGTTGTTCACACTATCTAAGCCCTTTTGGTACTCTTTTAGTAAAACGTTGATAATGGCATGTATAGGACTAACCTTTGTTGTTAATCAAGTACCTTTGGTGATGTGTATATATTCGGATAGCCATGCAAAAATGGCTTAAATATTTTGAGCATAGTATTAAAATCATTTTGTATATATATGGTTATTGAGAGGTGTGGAAATGCTTGGCAACGATTAGCCATTGGAATGGTTAATCACGATCATATTTGGTGCTATGTATGTCCAATGGCTAGTTGAATCATGGAAACTATGGAATAGGTGAAATTTCCCATAAAATAGATGCTGACAGCAGCAGTGATGTGAGTTTGAAAATTCACTAAAAATAGTAGGAATGTAATTAAATAATTAATAAATTATGTAATCGAACCTTGATGAGTCTATTTTCATATGGAAGAAGCAAAACGACCATATGAGCCGTATTTTATGAGATGTTTAAGTTTTCGTGAGACAGGGCCAGAACGGTTACTGGATCCCCTGTTCTGACTTTGGAAATTTACCATAAATTAACCAGAAATAATTAGAAGTCATCCTTTATATGTACAGATTTATTTTTGAGTCTAGTTTCATTAGAAACAAACGGCATATGTATTGAAGCCCTGTACAGGGAGATATCTAAGTTGTAATGCATGAAGGTCAGAGTAGTCGAACCCTGAAACAGGGGAGACTTTAACTAATAAACTGTACTAATTTGCTTGACCACAAATTCTAGAAAAAAATCTGTAGATGGATATATGAGTCTAGTTTCAGGGAAAATTTACGGAATAAGTTTTTGAGTTTTGGAACTCGAGATATGATTTTTAAGGTGACAGTGATGCAGTTAGCCAGCTTGTCTGGAAATTTTAAAATGAACTGTGTAAATAAATGAACTAAGTTCGTTAACACCTCGTGTTCGACTCCGGCAATGGTCTCGGGTGTGGGGCGTTACAGAGACAGAACTTAAGAATCAACAAGCATCGATCCAAGGGCTCAAAACTCAGATAGGGCAGCTTTCTAAACTAATCTCCGAACGACCACAAGGTAGTTTGCCAAGTAATACTGAACCCAACCCAAGGGAACAGCTCAATGCGATTAATGTTCAAAATGAAGAAGGATTTGTGGAGCCTGAACCATAACCGCGGCAAGAAACTGTGGTAAGCAAAAGTCAAGGTGAGGTAGACAAATAATTTGGTAAATTCCTTAAACTCTTAAAAAAAATTACATATTAACTTACCGTTTTTTGAAGCTCTATCGTAGATGCCAAATGCAATGAAATTTTTAAAAGAGCTTTTAGCAAATAAGCAGAAGTTGGACGAGGCATCGCATGTGGAGATAAACGCAGTGTGCTCAGCTATTCTGAAAAATAAGCTACCGAACAAACTAAAAGATCCAGGGAGTTTTACGATTCCTTGCTTAATTGGTAGTTTAGATGTTAATAATGCATTAGCTAATTTAGGGGCTAGTATCAACGTCATGCCTTTTAAAAGATTCAAGCAACTAGGTCTCGGGAAACCCAAACAGACTAGGATGAGCATTCAATTAGCATATAAAATCATAAGATTTCCTAAAGGTATTATTGAAGATGTGCTAGTCAAAATAGATAAATTTATATTTCCCGTTGACTTCATTGTTTTAGACAGAGAGGAGGATAACAATACTCCTTTAATCCTAGGAAGGCCATTTTTAGCAACTGCTAAAACAATTATTGATGTTGGCACAGGTGAACTCATGCTTCGCGTAGGAGACGAAACACTCACCCTTCAAGCTCACAATTCTGACAACACATCAGAAATTGAAGGTGATCGTCTAAACCACTCTATTAAGACTGACCACATGATACAACCCACTTTGCAGGAGATAAGTCTGAAGGAAGTAAATGAGCCACTCTCAAACAACAGTACACGTTCTGTTCATGAAAAACGAAGGCTACAAATAGAGAAGCTAGATGAATGGCGAACACATAAACTGAGAACAAATGATAAACCGAAACTATGCCAGAACGAGCCCGATACCTCTCCAAATCAACTTAAGGTTGGTGATAAAGTCTTATTAGATGTCGCAGATCCCCACATTGTCACTACCACATCGAATGAGGAAATCCCTCTTACGGTACTCAGTATTTTTCCATTCGGTACTGTGGAGATAAGTCATCCCAAGTTCGGCACTTTTAAGGTAAACAATACCCATTTAAAACCTTATTTTAAGATTGATAGTAGGAATGAGGAGTATAAACTCCTCGAACCACCATGATCATTCAAAGGAGAAGTAAGTCGAGCTTAGACTATAAATAAGTGTTTCTCGGGAGGCAACCTGAGCACTAACTGTATTAACTTCTTTTAAAATTTAGTCTTCAACATCTAACTTACTAATGGAGCTCTTTAATACAGGTTTTTCACAGAGACATGACCAAGCACACGGGCGTGCTTAAGGCCGTGTGAAAACAGGGCAAGGATTTCCCCAACCCGAGCTATGATACAACGCCATGGCCGTGTGACATGGCCGTGGTCAAACCTGCCAAAACAACACGGGCGTGCGACATGCCCCTGTGGAAGACCCGTGGTTGAAACTGAGAAACTAGCATGGGCGTGTGGCACGCCCGTGTCCAACACCCGTGGTTGAACTTGTCAAAATTAACACGAGCTGGGGATTTCCCACACGAGCGTGGGAGAAGCGAACGAAGCTAGACACAGTCGTACGACATGGCCGTGTGAACCCACACGCTCGAGGTACACGGGTATGGGACAAATTTTAGACGCACCCAAATAGGAAAATCGCGAAACACACGGGTTGAAATTGGGGAACACGGGCGTGTGCCCTGGCCGTGTGGCCCAAAATCTATAAATACCCTACACTATTCACTTTCTTCCCTATTGAAAAACCCTAACCATAGCCATTGCAACTCCACACGGCCTCTCTGCCACGCCCGTGCGCCGCCTACAACTCCATTCTCGACACCCAATCTCTTCCCTTAGTGTTTGTTTACTCCTTTTTCTTTTAATTCACTGATTTATAATGCTATTTATCATATTAATCTATATTTTTCATGTTATTTCCATATTGATAATCACATAAATTTCATTTATCAAACAAGTTATCATCTTTCTCATGTTTAAAATCTTACTCATTACATGATTCCTACACTTCATTTAATTAGTTAGAAGTGAATATTCATGGCTAGGATAGTTGAAATAATCATGCATATTGTGTTGACATCTCTTTTCATTCATATAGAATTTTACATTCTATTCCTTGCCATTTTTACCTATATCACCATGCTCATGCCACAAAGAAATGGGTCATTGAACTTATTGTTTTAATTGAATTTAGTAATTGTGGTTGAATATATTTATGCATTTTCCTTTTCGAATTTAGTCGTATTCCTTTTATATATTATAAATTGTCCACTCATCAAAAGATGAATTGATGTTTCCACTTGCAGGTACACAATGTCGTCTTCAAGAGGAAAGAAAACTACCATACCTACTTCAAAGAAGAGGAAGGAAGCGTCCTCTTCTGCAGGTCTAATCGCGAAAATTCGTCACCCTCTCCTACAGTTCCCCCAAGGGCCCCAAGAAGAACTGTTCCAAATACGTTGGGCCCGACCTTTAATTGCGGGCCGCTGCATCGACTGGGTTGTTGTAGAACAAGTTCAGTTGGCTGATTTGATTCGAGCCCTCCTAACTACTGACCTTTGGGAGCTATTCTTTAGGATTATCGAGCCAACATACCTTGAGCTCACGATGGAACTATGCTAAATGTTCCATCTTTAGACCGTAATGACGAACTACGATGATCCCGGCACGGTGTAGTTTCGCCTAGGCGGGTTAGTCCGCCAGCTAAACATCCCAGAGTTCGGTGCTACACTAGGCTTATATACAGAGGAGTTCAAGGAGGAAAATGAACTACATGCTCTCACTCGCCACATACACTTTTCTCCCTCGAAGTGCTGGCACACTTTGGCCCCTGGCGCAGCCTTCTATAATCCTAGCCGCTCCAAGGCATCAGTTCTCCCACCATCCCTGAGGTATCTACACGCCATTTTAGCTCATACAATTATAAGAAGGTGAGAGAGCACTGGCATCGTCAACACTCACGACGCCTACTTCTTATGGTGTATGTCGCACGAGCATGTCATCGACCTTGCCTATTTCATCGCCCTAGCGATTCAACACCAGACGGAGCGGCATAGGAAGGGGGTCATCTCCATCGGCTCCTATGTGACTCAACTGGCACGACACTTTGGGCTCCTCAACACCGCGGCCCAAGAATCATCCCTCACCCTCATCGGCCAGATGTCTCCACAAGGCATCTCGAGCATGCTTAGCATGAGGATGATCGAGAAGCACCGAGGAACCTACCCTCCCCAATATCGTCTCACCTAATCTACCGACGAGGAGGCCTACGAGGACATTTCTGATGATGTAACCCCTACAGTACGAGGACCCACTGACTCAACCACCACCACCCTCTCGTCTAGTTCATGCAGCGGCTTCATACGCTGACATCTCTGAGCGCCTCACTCAATTCGAGCAACAGTGTTTTCAACAATTTGACAATATTGATGCTACTCTACAGTAGATTTGTCAGCACCTCCACATCTCATCGCCAGTCCCACCTCGCGAACCATCCAGCGATGAAGATGTTTAAAAACATTTATTTATAATTTTATGTTTTTATGTTAATTTTTATTAAAACTACTTTTTATTTATTTAGATTTTAGAATTTTATTTTTAATTATTAATTTCGGTTATTTCTTTACGAGTAATTATTCTTCCTAATATCCCCTAAAAAGTTCTTGATTTTATTACAGTTATATCGAGCTCTTAAGCTCATCATCACATAGGAACTAAAACTCCACTAGGAAAGGTTCTCCATGACTGCCATGTCCTGCTCGACCACGACCATAGCTACCACCAGATATAATATTCTTGTGGCGCAAAACTTATGGATTAATGAACCTCTACGACTGCCAGAGTATCCTCCTCCACTCTCGAACCAATTACTCTTCAAAAACTCCAGTTCGAGGAATTCATCATACAGGAAGTTTCACTTCTCCCCCAATTTTTTTTTTACTTTAATGTCTATCTCTATATATTGAGGGCAATGTACATCTTAGGTGTGGGGGGTATTTATTTCATTATCAGAAAAATTCCTAAATGATTGCCTTGTTCTCTTGAAAAGCTTTCACATCATATTTAAGATAAATTTTAATTAATTTATGATTTTGATTGATATATCTTGAATTAAAACATAGGCAATTATGCATTGATTTTTTAAACTTTAATATATTAGAGAATCAAGCATGATGAGTTGATTTTTAAGAATTCAAAATCTTAGGCTGTTTCCCCAAAGTTTAGGTATTACTTTGAATTGGAATTCACAAGTTTTTAACATCAAAAAGCCATAATTTTTGTGAGATTTTTGAGCCTTTTGAGAATCTATTAATTCTTTCATGCTCACTTTTATTATTACTTTGAGTGCATCAGTATTGAACTGTTATTCTAGAACTTGCTTGATTATGCATGTCGAGACCACATCATTTAAGTTGATACGTCAAAATGATTAAGGCACTTAGGATTAACCCACTCATGCCATGAAAAGCCTACCTCCACGATTAGCCCCTAGTAAACCCCCTTGAACCTAACAAACCATTCTTTGTATTACCCTTAATATTAACCCTTAACCCATTATTGTTGAAATCCCCTAAGTTAATCCCTATTTTTGTTGTGATTTGAGTTGAATGGATTGCTTAGCTATGTTTTTTTCTTAATATTTAGTCTATGTTATTTAACTTTTTCTTAAAAAAAGAAAAACTATGTATATTTATTAGTAATTACATATTCTGATAATAAGCTCTGTTGTTCGCAAGTGAAAATTAACTCTTTTTCTAGTTAGGAAAATTTTCAATTCAACCTCGATTCTAACCCTTTCTTTCAGCTTGTAACCACACCCCTTAACCATGCCTCATTACAACCCTCTAAAGACCTTTTGATTGATGTATCATTTTAAATTATAGTTGTAGAGATTTGATTTTCATGCAAGCCTATGGTAATGACTTTTCATTATTGACTATTGAGTGCTTCATTTATTGTCCTTAAACTCCTCGAGTGATTTGAGTGAATCTTTAGTGAGGATGTAAAACTCTGTGATATTCTGAATCAAAGGTAATTACTTAGATGAGGGGAGACACCTATGTTTGCATGAATAAAATGCTAAACTTGGTATGTTTGGAGCTTTTATGTTCTTTTAGTTGAATTCTCAATGTATGATTACTTATGGATTAATGTGACATACTATCGATAAAAATTATAAGTTGAGAAGAATTTATTTTGATTATGAGTTGAGAATTTTGCTTGAGGACAAGCAAATGCTTAAGTGTGGGGGTATTTGATAAACCGTAAATTATACATATTTTTACCCCATGTTTAATGCATTTTATGGATGATTTCTCATTAGAATTGGTGAATTTGATGCTCCTAATGCTTTAATTTCATGTTTTATACTTTGGAGAGCATAGGAGAGCGAAAGGAACGAGAAGCGAGCCAAAAATGGAAAAAATGGGCCAAACTAGGAAATCAACATGGCCTGGACCTCCTCACACGGGCAGAGCACACGGCCGTGTCAATTTGGCAAGCTCGAACATGGCCTGAAGTAATCGAACACGGGCGTGTGCAACTGGCGTCTCCCTGCCGAGCTCAAGTTGAGTCCAATTTAGAAAAGACTAATGTTGAGGGCTTTTAGGCATTCCGAAGCCTATAAATACACACTAGAGAAGGAAGAAAATGACACAGAGAATAAGGAGTAAGGAATTACTCCAAGGAAGCCGATTGAACCATCTCAAAAGCTAGATTCATCATCAAGACTAAAGATCTCTCCTCAATTTCCATTCAGGAGTTTTAGGTTTTCTTTATGTTTTGTATTCTTTATTCTTCTAAGATGTTGTCTTATTTAGTTATGAACTAAAACCCCTAAATACCCAAGGGGAATGAAACCTAAAACGAATCTTATAGTTATTTTCTGAATCGTATGATAAATATTTAACATGTTCTTAATTATGTGTTCTTAATTCTTGTTTTGATATCCCAAGATACTGATTCAAGACAAGCTCTTATTTAGAGGAGGAATAGACCCTGTCTAAGAGTACATTTTTCATAATTAAGCGGAGTTGATTGCGCGCCTAGACATAGGGTGACAAGATTTTGTCGGATTAGGGTGAAACCCAATAAGGGGATCCATAGATCGAGTTAATCCAACCCTAGAGTGTTAATTAGAGAAAAGTCTCGGTTATTCAATCTAGGGATTAGATATTATTATTCTTAAATAGGGATAATAGCATAACTTAGGGATCTCTAAGGAACAAGTTGAATGAATAAATCGTCCGATTCGTAGCCAGAATAACAAGTAAAGTCTAGGTGGATTTTTCCTTAGGTATTGTCTTAAGTCAATCGATTTTCCCCAAAAACAATTCCCCAATTCTTTTCTTTGTGAGTTCTTAGTTTATATAATTAGTTAATTAAAACAAAACCTCTTTATTCTTAGGCTAGATAATAAAAAGATAGTCATTACTAGTACTTTTAGTTCCTTTGGGTTCGACAATCTGGTCTTGCTAAAACTATACTACTATTCGATAGGTACACTTGCCTACATTGCAATAATAGTTAGTTAAAGAATGAGTAATTATAAATATTTAAAACCTATCACGAAATCACACGATCAAAGATTCAGTCAGTGCTGGTTGTTTGTGAATTTCCTGATGTATTTCTGAAGGAATTACCTGGTTTACCACCGGTTAGAGAAGTGGAGTTCTCTATAGATCTTATTTCGGTGACAACACCAATATCTATAGCACCTTACAGAATGGCTCCTACCGAATTGAAAGAGTTGACAACACGGTTGCAAGAATTGATTGACAGAGGCTTTGGTCGACCTAGTTTTTCACCTTGGGGTGCACTGGTTCTGTTTGTAAAGAAGAAAGTTGGATTATTGAGGTTGTGTATTGATTACAGGTAGCTTAACAAAGTCATAATAAAGAATAGGTATCCACTGCCACATATTGATGACTTGTTTGATCAACTGAAAGGTGCCACTATATTTTCGAAGATTGATCTTCATTCTGGTTACTATTAGTGACGGGTAAAAGAGTCAGATGTTCCAAAGACACTTTCAGAACTAGGTATGGGCACTATGAATTTCTTGTAATGCTGTTTGGCTTGATAAATGCATCTGCAATATTCATGGATTTGCTGAACAAAATTTTTAGACCGTATTTAGAAAAGTTTGTGGTGGTATTTATTGATGATATCTTGGTATATTCTCGAGATGAAAACGAACATACTGATCATTTGAGAATTGTGTTGCAAACTCTGCACGAGAAACAATTATATGCCAAATTCAATAAATATGAATTTTGGCTATGGGAAGTTTGTTTTCTCAAACATATAGTATCCAAGTAGATCTGAATAAAATATTAGCAATTGTTAACTAGAAACCACCAAAAAATGTGTTTGAAGTCAGAAGCGTTCTAGGACTAGCTGGATATTATCAGAGGTTCGTAAAAGGTTTCTCGATGATAGCCTTTTTGATGACCCATTTGTTATAGAAGGATGTGAAATTTGAATGGTTTGATAAATGACAATAGATTTTTGATAGATTAAAATCTTTATTGAGTGATGCACTTGTGTTAGTTCAGCTGAATCAGGTAAAGATTTGTAATTTACACTGATGCATCATTAAATGGTTTAGGCTGTGTATTGATGCAAGAAGGTAAAGTAATAGCCTATGCTTCTAGACAGCTAAAACCACATGAAAGAAACTACCGAATACATGATATTGGAGTTAGCAGTTATTGTATTTGAATTGAAAATTTGGCAGCATACTTGTTTGGTGAAAATTGTCACATATTCAATGATCATAAGAGTTTAAAGTATCTGATGTCGCAAAAAGACTTGAATCTGAGACAATGTAGATGGCTTGAGTTATTAAAAGATTGTGATCTGGTTGACTATCATCTGGGAAAAGCCAATTTGGTTGCTAATGCTCGAATTAGGAAATCTCTGTTTGCTTTACGAGCAATGAACACTTGGTTATCTTTGTTTGATGATGGTTCGATTTTAGATGAGTTAAAATGTAACAGCCCATTTTTAGTCAAATCAGAACAATGGTTTCAGAACCATAAATCTGAGGTTATTATTATTATTTTAATTCAACATCATGATAGTATGAATTTGTAAAAATTTCGTTAAGAAATTACATCGTTTGAATGCTCAATTCGAAAAAAAGGACAAAATCGCGTAAAGTGTAAAAGTGGAGTTCTATTTGCTAAAAGTGTCTAATAGTTATAGAACTTAAAAGAGGAGGTCCTAAAGTAGTAATTAGCTCGTTAATGTGTTAGTGGATGATAATGGTATGGTAATTTTGAAATTTTTGATAATTTTTAAGGTTAATTTTGGTATTTAGTAATTAAAGTTAAATTAAATAAAACAAATGAAAATTTTTGGTTCATTCATCTTCTCCAAGAAAAAATTAAGGCATATAAAAGCCATGGGAATAGCTTGACACATTCGGCCAATTTTCCTTTGTGCATGTAAGTGATTTTGACTCAATTTTTAATGATTTCTATGTTTTCGGAGTCGTTGTAGCTTAATCTAGCTAGCCCAGGGACTAATTTGAAAAATTGTTAAAGGTTTAGGGTTTTACCATTGATGAATATGTGTGCATTTTAATGTTTGATGGTAGAAAATGAATGGTTGTTGTTAGATAAACAATATTTGTTAAGTGATTTTGGTTGAAATTGCAAATTAGGGATTTAATTGTAAAATGTAAAAAATTCATGGTTAAATGTGAAATAAGTGAAAAATATGGGCTACTTTGATAATAAGGGAAATTCGGCTAGCATGGGTAGGGACCTAGTTGCATGAATTTGTATTTTTATGAGCTAGGGACTAAGTTGTAAAGATGTAAAACTATTAGGGGTAAAAGTGTAATTTTTGATATAATGTGATTTTTGGGCTAAATTTAATAGAATGATAATTGAATAAGTTAAAATTGATATTATATAGATCAAGAAAAACGAAGTTCGTATCTAGATCAGGGGAAAAACAAAGTATTGGACTAGTCCATTCATTTCATCATTTTTGTGAAACGAGGTAAGTTCATATGTTAATAAGCATTAATATAATTGTGTTTTAAATTATTTATTATTGAATTAATTGTGAATATGACCATACGGATATGTTCAACAAAGATTTGGCAATGTGAAATCCTAGTTGGACCTTAGGATTAGATTAAGATACAATGACATGTCATTAGGGGTTATGTGTTTTGGGTAATTGGTGCATGCGTTCTCACCGATGGTGAGTTATACGAACGTGTTATGGATTCTTGTCACTACGTGAGCGACCCTTTGATAACTCGAGAGTGAGCATTATATGAGATATGAGATTGAGATCGCTTTGGCCTTGTATTGGCACCTAGGGTGTGAGATTCCTGCGTATCTGATATTATTCCAAATGGTTCAATGGGTAAGTCAAAGATATGAAATGGTGAGAGATATATAAGTATTAGTACAGGTATGTACAGAAATCATATAAGCATTGAATCCATGAAATTGTTAGTTCATGATTAATATGTGAATGAATAAATGTTAACTATGTGATTAAATGGTTTTGTAGTATATTATGTTTGTATTACTTGAATGGTGAATGAATGGTAGGTTTTACTTATTAACTATACGAGCTTACTAAGCTTTATAGCTTACTCTGTTATTTTTTTCCATATTTTATAGTGATTTCAAAGCTTGCTCGGATTTGGGAGTCATCGGAGATCTCATCACACTATCACGCTTTTATTTTGGTACTTTTGAACTTGTGTATTTGGTTATATGGTATGTATAGGAGTTGTGGTTAATTTGGTCTATAGTTTGGTAATGGATTTAGCCATTTGATTTGGCTTGTAAATGATAAATGCTTGGTTATGTGTATAACTATGTAATTTGGATTATTTTGGCATGCTTGGTTATGTGTATTTATATATGTGCAAATGGCCTATGTTATGTGATTGGTATTTGCTAGGTGAATGCTTATTGTGAACTGGTATGTTGAATACCAAATGGTTGAAATTTGGAGATATGGCATGCTTGTGATTTTAGGCATGATAACGTATATGTGAAGTTAACCAATTAGGTGATTTGTGAATATAAAATTGGTATTCTTTGAATAGGCAAATTGTAATGTTATGAACATTATAGTTCTTGGTATGGAATTAGCATGAACTAGGCTTGGTTGAATTGGTTTGAATGCCTATTTATGCCATGTTATATGTGCCATTTGGTTTGTGTAGGTAAATGCAAGATTGGGTGAGAAAGTTGGCTTGGAAAATAGCCAAATTTTGTCCACATAGGCAGAGACACAAGCGTGTGTCTCAGCCGAGTGTGACACACGATCAAGTGACACGGTCGTGTGTCCCCTGGTGTTTAATTAGAAACCAAGTCAGTATGCTCCACACGACCCAGCACACGGGCGTGTGACTTGGCCGTGTGGCATAAGTTAGTATACCCTACAGTTTTGGCACAGCTTATCACACGACCTGGCACACGGGCATGTATGGCCATTTCAAAGGGTACACGGGCATGTGGTTGGCTGTGTGACCCAAGTTAGGGAGTTACACGGGGTTGGACACAGGCTGGGACATGGCCATGTGACCCTATTTTAAATGTCCACATGGCCGGGCCACACGGACATCTGTCCCCTGTATTTTGAAAATTTTGCTAAGTTTTCCAAAAATTTCCTGAGTTACCAGTTTAGTCCTGAACCATTTCTAATTCATGATTTTGGCCTCGTAGGCTCGTATTAGGGACTGTATGATTAATTGTGAATGACATTTATTTGGAATTGGGAAATGTATGTGGAATGTATGATTATTTATGAAATAAGTCTAATAATGCTCCATATCCCTATTCTGGTGACGGATACAAGTTAGGGGTGTTACATTTATTGGTATCAGAGCTGCGATTTAGTCGATTTTAGTACTAACGTAACGAGTGAGAGTCTAGCTATACATGCCATAAATAACCTGTAATTGTATGATATCTCTTGACAGCTTTAAATCTTGTTTTAATATAGCTATGTATCCCAATCAAGCAGTGGATGATGATGTTGAAAGTAATGCGCCAGCCTCCGTTCACTGAGTAGTACAGTCTGAGTCGAGACCCATATCTAGGAGTCAGGGAGGAGAGGCCAAAGAAGCCTTCTTCCAAATGATGAACGAATGGTTCACTGAGTTTTTCTGAATGAATTCGAATGCTCAGCAACCTCCACCCCTACCTATTCCCCAACATGTTCCCATAGCTCTTCAAGGTTTGGAACCTTTGTGCTTAAGTAAGCTGCCTGTCGAAAGAATTTAAAAATACGGGGTTGAAGAGTCTAAAGCTACAGTTGATTATCCTAGGAAAGCCAAGTTTTGGCTTGAGAATACGATCCGAGTGTTTGATGAATTGTCTTGCACGCCAGCTGAATGTGTTAAATGCACTGTACCGCTTCTGAGAGATACTGCATATTAGTGGTGGAATACTTTGATATCTGTGGTGTCAGAGAAAGAGTCACGTACGAATTCTTTCAAATCGAGTTTAGAATGAAATACATAAGTCAACGGTTTATTGATCAAAAGCATAAAGAATTTCTAAAGTTGAAATAGGGTCGTATGTCTATGACCGAGTACGAAAGAGAATTTGTGAGACTCAGTAAATATGCTGGAAAATATGTCTCCACTGAGGCAATTATGTGTTAGCAATTTGAATACGGGTTGAACAAAGACATTAGACTTCTAGTCGGGATTTTGGAATTGAAAGAATTTGTTGTGTTAGTCGACAGAGCTTGAAAAGCTGAGGAACTTGGCAAAGAAAAGAGAAAAGCTGATTTTGAGATTAGAGATTTGAGAAAGAGATCGATGAATAAACCCTATCACTCTTCATCAAAGAAATTAGGGGATTAATATAATCGTTTGAATACTTCAGTGAGGTATTCTAATAGAGATTGTGGGAAGCAATGTACGAGTCCTAAAGCTAAAGCTACTTCAGTATCGAGCATTGGTAGTGTTAGAACCAGCAGACCCGAGTGTCAACAGTGTGGAAGACGCATTTTGGAGAATGTTGGATGAATAACAAAGCTTGTTACAGATGTGACTCGCAAGATCACTTTATTCGAGATGGTACTGAGTTACCCGAGAAGGATAAATTTTTGAATACAAGATTGAGTAATAAAACTGTTAGAGGGAGACCACTTAGAAATACGAGAAATGTGACTAGTAGAAAGGTGCAACAAAAGACTCTGCTGTAATACCTAAGGCTCGAGCACCAGCCAGAACTTATGCTATTCGCGCTCGTGAAAATGCGTCATCACCAGATGTTATCACTAGTACATTTTCTCCCTATGACACTAATGTAATTGCTTTGATGGATCCTAGATCTACTCATTCGTATGTTTGTGAGAATTTACTGTCTAGTAAGAGTTTTACCTATTAAGTCTAATAAATTTGTGATTAAAGTATCGAACAACTTAGGCAAATATGTCCTAGTTGATAAAGTTTGCATGAATTGTCCTTTGATAACTTGGGGTTACTGTTTTCCAACAAATTTGATGCTTTTACCGTTTGATGAATTCGATGTGCTTTTGGGTATGTATTGGTTAACTCTTCATAATGCTATTGTAAATTGTAGACGAAAGGCTATTGAATTGAAATGTCAGAATAGTGAAATTCTTTGAATTGAATCTGATGATTCGAATGGGTTGCCTATGGTGATATCGACAATGCTAGCTCATAAAAATGTGAAAAAAGGTTGTGATGCTTACTTTGTGTATGTACTGGATAAGAAAGTGTTTGAATCAAAGATTGAATCAATGCTAGTGGTTTGTAAATATCTAGATGTGTTTCCAAAAGAGTTACCTGGGTTGCCATCGATCAGAGAAGTCGAATTTGCTATTGAATTAGTACTGGGAACATCACTGATATTGATAGCTCCGTTTAGAATGGCTCTTACAGAATTGAAAGAGTTGAAAGCTTAGTTGCAAGAATTAACAGATAGAGGTTTTCCGCAACCTAGTTTTTCACCCTGGGGTGCACCAGTGTTTTTCGTAAAGAAGAAAGATGGATCTATGAGACTGTGTATTGATTATCATTAGCTCAACAAGGTTACAATTAAGAATAAGTATCTTTTTTCGAGAATTGATGATTTGTTCGATCAGTTGAAAGGAGCGACAATATTTTCAAAGATTGATTTGAGATCTGGCTATTATCAGTCGCGAGTTAAAGATTTGGATGTGCCGAAGACTATGCTTAGAACAAGGTACGAGCATTATGAATTTCTTGTTATGCCTTTGGGATTAACTAATACTCCTATAGTTTTTATGGATTTGATGAATCAAATTTTTAGACAGTATTTAGATAGATTTGTTGTTGTATTCATTGATGGCATTCTAATCTATTCCCGAGATGAATCTGAGCATGCTGAACATTTGATGATTGTGTTACAAATATTGAGAGACAAGAAACTATTTGTTAAATTCAGTAAATGTGAGTTTTGGCTCTAAGAAATTGGGTTTTTGGGACATATTGCTTCAGCAGAAGGCATACGAGTTGATCCGAGTAAAATTTCAGCAGTTGTTGATTGGAAACCACCAAGAAATGTGTCTGAAGTTAGAAGCTTTCTAGGATTAGCTGTAACGCCCCGAATTTGGGCCTAGAAGTATTAGGTTTGAGCTAAGGTACAGTTAAGAAACTGCACAAAAATATTTAATTGTGCAAGGAAGTGACACAATTGAGTGTTTGGCTTGTGGTTGTGTGCTCTAGAAGTGTCTAGGAAGTCATGGGTTCAAGTCCTGGCTTCCACGAAATTTTTGTTTTTAAGGATAAAACCCCTATCTTTGGTCAGTAGGGTTATAAATAAAATTTGGTAAGGTATGGCACAAAGAGCCTAGTGATCTAGTGGATGTGGTGTGTGGATGGTTCCCTTAAGGTCTAAGGTTCAAGTCATGGCAAGGTAAAAAGAGTATTTATTTTTCTCTCTTGGCATGTAAGAAGCAGAAGCCGACTAGAACTCTACAGGTCGAATGTTTGAATCAGTCAATTGAGAAATTCTAGGAGTAGAATTGGGGATGTGGATAGGTTATAAATCGTAATTTATACATATTTCTATCCCATGCTTAGCACATTTTATGGATTATTTTTCCTTAAAATTGGTTATTTCGATGCTCCTAATGCCTTAATTTCATGTTTTATACTTAGGTGAGCATAGGAGAGTGAAAGGAACGAGAAACAGGCCAAAAACGGAGAAATGGGCCAACATACGAAATCAACACGGCCAGGACTTCCTCACACGGGCAGACCACACGGCCGTGTCCCTTTGGCAAGTTCAAAGCATGATTTACATGGGTAGATCACACGCCCGTGCCCATTTAACAGCCTTGACCACAGCTTTAAGCAATCTCACACGGGCGTGTCCTGTTGAGCCCAAGTTTAGTCCAATTCAGAACAGGCCAATTTTGAGGGCTCTTAGGCATTCCAAAGCCTATAAAGACATATTAAAAGAGAAGAAGAGGGGGGACACAGAGGAGGAAGTAAGGAATTTCTTAAGGAAAGCCAATTGATCCATCTCAGAAGTCAAATTCACCGTCAAGACAGAAGATCTCCGTTCAATTTCCCTCAGGAGTTTTGGGTTTTCTTATGTTTTGTTATTTTTATTCTTTTGAGATGTTTTCTTTCATTAGTATGAACTAAAACCCCTAAATACCTAAGGGGAATGACACCTAAGGCGGATCTTGTTATTATCATCTGAATTGTATGATAAATATTTGACTTGTTCCTAATTATGTGTTCTTAATTCTTGTTTTGATATTCCAGGATATTGATTCAAGTTAAGCTCTTATTCAGAGGAGGAATAGACCTTGTCTAAGAGTAAATCTGTCATAATTAAGCGGAGTTGGTTGAGCGTCTAGAGATAAGGTGACAAGATTTTTTTGGATTAGGGTGAAACCTAATAAGGGGATCCATAGATTGAGTTAATGCAACCCTAGGACGTTAATTAGAAAGAGATTTCAATTATTCAAACTAGGGTTAGACATTGTTAGCCTCGAGAGAGATAATAATATAACTTAGGGATCTCTACAGAACAAGTTGAATGAATAAATCGTCCGATTCAGAGTCAAATAACAAGTGAAGTCTAGGTGGATTTTTCCTTAGGTATTGTCTTAATCAATCGAGTTTTCAAAAAGTATTTTTCGCCAAATTTCTTTTCTATGATTTCTTAGTTTAATTAATTAGTTAGATAAACAAAACCCTTTTATTTATTAAGCTAGTTAATAAAAAGAAAGTTAATACTAGTACTTTTAGTTCCTCTGGGTTCAATAATCCTGTCTTGCTAAAGCTATACTACTATTCGATAGGTATACTTGCCTTCATCGTGATAATAGTTAGTTTCAAGAACGATTCATTATAAATATTTAAAACCTGTCACGAATATCACGTATCAATTTTTGGCACCGTTGCCGGGAAACTAAGATATTAGGAACACTCAATTTTTATTACTTTAGCCATTTACTTTTACTGCAATTTAAATTTTATTCTAACTTTTATTACTAATTCTTATTTTTCCCTTTTTCTGGCAGGTTCTTATAGTTTATGACTAGAAGAAACCCGTCAGGACCATTCCTTTTTGAAAGTGAGATCGATCGCACAGTTCACAGAAACCAAAGAGAAATAAGGAGAAGCTTAAGATACACAGAGAACGAGCAAGAGGACGATATTCAAACCACAACCAAGGAGATGGCTGAAAATCTGGAAAACCTGATACCTCCTGTGATTACTGTTAATCCAGTAAATCAGAATCCTTCTCCGTGCACTATGTATGATTATGCTAAACTTTCTCTAATAGGAACTGAATCGAGTATAGTTAGACCTGCTATTGCTGCGAATAATTTTGAACTGAAACCTAACACAATTCAAATGATACAATAATTTGTTCAGTTTAATGGTTTACAGGACGAGGATCCCAATGCTCACTTGGAAAATATCCTAGAATTTTGTGATACCTTTAAAATTAATGGCGTTTCTGATAACGCCATTCGCCTCCGGTTATTCCATTTTTCATTGAGAAACAAAGCTAAACAGTGGTTGAATTCGTTACCGCGGGGATCAATCACTACTTGGGAACAAATGACAGAAAAATTCTTATTAAAATACTTTTCGGCGGCTAAAACAGCTAAATTACGTAATGATATCTTTTCTTTTGTACAGATGGATTTAGAAACACTCTACAATGCATGGGAGAGATATAAGGACCTTTTGAGAAGGTGCCCTCACCATGGGTTACAGCTTTGGCTATAGGTTCAAATGTTTCATAATGGCCTGAATCCTTCGTCTCGGCAGATGATTGATGTAGCTGCTGGAGGAACCATCAATAATAAGACACCTGAAGATGCCTATGAATTTATAGAGGAGATGTCACTAAATAACTATCAGTGGCAAGTCATTAGGACAGAGCCAAGAAAATAGCAGGCGTCTATAACGTCGATTCGGTCACCATGCTCTCTAATCAGATAGAACTCTTGAATAAGAAAAATGATGGTTTCCTTAGTTCTTCACAGGTTCACCCAGTGATGAGGTGCAATTCAAATAGAGGAGGAGCATGCACAGAATATCAACCCTTCAACCTTAGCATCGAGGAAGAACAAGTCCAATATATGGGTAACAATAACTCTAGACCCCAAAATAACCCATATAGTAACACTTATAATGCAGGTTGGAGGAACCATCCCAATTTCTCGTGGGGCGGTCAAGGAAATCAAAGGCCACAACATCCTCTGGGTTTTCAACAACTATCTTACCAGCAAGAAAAGAAGCCGAACCTTGAGGAGAGTTAACCAAATTCATCTCGGTGTCAGAGACTCGTTTTCAGAATACCGAAACAACACTCAAAAATCAACAAGCATCAATCCAGGGGCTCGAAACTCAGATTGGATAGCTTGCCAAGTTGATTTTTGAACGACCACAAGGTAGCCTGCCAAGCCACACTGAATCTAACCCAAGGGAGCAACTCAGCGCAATTGTCTTTCAAGATGAGGAAGGGTTAGTGGCAAATCCAAGGCCAGAAGCGGTGGTAAGTGAAGGTAAGAATGAGGTAGGCCAAAACGAACAAAAATCGATAAGTACAGAATACAAACCTCGTGTGCCATGCCCCAATGCGACAAGGAAAGACCGTTCAGATGAACAATTTCATAAATTCCTTAAACTTTTAAATAAACTACATATTAACCTACCGTTTATTGAAGCACTTTCGCATATGCCGAACGCAGTCCAATTTTTAAAGGAGCTTCTAGCAAATAAACGAAAGTTAGATGAAAGGTCGCATGTGGAGCTGAACACTATTTATTCAGCCATTCTTTAGAATAAGCTACCAAACAAACTAAAAGATCCAAGGAGTTTTACGATTCCTTGTTTAATTGGTAGTTTAGATGTTAATAATGCATTGACTGATCTAGGGGCTACTCTCAATGTTATGCCTTACAAATTGTTTAAGCAACTAGGTCTAGGGAAACCCAAACAAACTAGGATGAGCATTCAATTGGCTGATAAAACCATTAGATTTCCTAGGGGTATCATTGAAGATGTTCTTGTTAAGATCGATAAATTTATATACCCGGTAGAATTTGTTGTTCTAGACATGGAAGAGGATAGTAACGCACCCTTAATTTTAGGAAGGGCCTTTTAGCAATGGCCAGAACAATTATTGACATTGGCACAGGTGAACTCACACTTTGTGTGGGAGATGAAATAATCACCCTTTAAGCCATTAATTCGAATAACACATCAAAAATCGAAGGTGACTGTACAAATCATTCGGCTAAAACTAACCATATGGTGCAACCTTCTTTGCAAGAAATAGGTCCGAAAAACATACAAAGAAGGAAACAGGTTCGCAAAACATACATAAGCCAAGCAACAACAAAGAACCCATCCATGCAGAACGAAGGTTACAAATCGAGGAGCTAGATGATTGGCGGACACATAAACCGAGAAAACACGATAAACCAAAACCACGCCATGATGAGCCTAATTCTTTCAAAAATCAACTTCAAGTTGAAGACAAACTACTACTAGCTGTAGCAGATCCTCAAATCACCACTTCTGAACCGAATGAAGAAACCCCTCTTACGATAACTAGCATTTTTCCATACGGTATGGTCGAGGTAAATCACCCCAAATTCAACACGTTCAAGGTAAATAGTACTCGTCTTAAACCTTATGTTGATAAAATTCATAGTAAGAATGAGGAGTATAAACTCTTAGAACCACCATGACTATTCACCAGAGAGGTAAATCATGTTTAGACTATAAATAAGCACTTCTCGGGAGGCAACCCGAGCACTAACAATATTACTTTCTTTAAATTTTAGTTTTTAACATCTAACATACTCACTGAATCATGGAACACAGGCTTTCTAAAGCACACAATGCCAAGCACACGGGCGTGCCTTAGGCCGTGTGAAAACAGGGTAAAATTTTCCCCAACACGGGATACGATAAGTCACCACGACCGTGCGTTAGGACTGTGGACGAATCTGCCAAAACAACACGGGCGTACGACACACCCGAGTCGTAGAACCGTTGTTGAACCTGAGAAAATAGCATGGGCATTTGCCACACTCGTGTCTAGAACCCGTGGTTGAACCTATCAGATTTACACGAGCGTGGGCCTACATACATGAGAGTGGGAGAAGCGAACAAAGACAGATATGATCGTACGACATGGCCGTGTGCACCCACACGCCCAAGAAACACGGGCGTAGGCCAAATGTTAGACGTGCCCAAATTCAAAATTCGTGAATCACACGGGCAAAACTTGAGGAACATGGGCGTGTACCCTGGCCATGTGTCCCAAAATCTATAAATACCCTTTACTATTCATCATCTCCTTCTGTGACAGCCCTAAAGCGACCCTAGTCGGGAAGTGGTTTCGGGACCACTAAACCGAGGCACCAAAATATTTGAATGTGATAATTATTGTCTAGAATATGTAAATATGAAGGTGTGAAAGTTTCAAGCTTCGATTTAGTCGATTGCATGTGAATTCAGTTAGTAGGACTTATGTGAGAAAATTTAGAAATGTGCTAGGCAAATGCAAAGTGGCCTAATAATGCATGTTGTGAAAATGAGGGATTTGCATGTCAAATTTCCCTAAAGATAGCCTAGTGGCCGGCCATGACAAGGTTTATGGGCAAAGAAAACATGTCATAACATGTTTTGTTAATGGATGATGTAAAAAAATGATTAAAAATTTAAGGTTGTAGGAAGAGAAACAAAAAAAAAATTTTGTGTGTGTGTGGTATCCCCCCCCCTTGCCGTGAGTTGAGGAAAGAAAGAAGAAAAAAAAAATTTTGTGTTCATCCTTTCTCATCTCTTTTGGCCAAAAACTCAAAGGAAGAGGGGAGGGGTGTAACACACCGAACCCGAGACTGTCGCCGGTGTCGGACACGAGGGGTTAACGAGCCAAAACCACTTATAGCACCGACCAATTTGACATTTCCAGACAGGCTGGAGAACTGCGTCACTGTCGCCTTAAAAATCATATCTCGAGTTTCAAAACTTGGAAACTGATTTCGTAAATTTTCCCTGAATTTAGACTCATATATCCATCCATGGATTTATTTCTAGAATTTTTGGTCGGGCCAATTAGTACAGTTTATTAGTTAAAGTCACCCGTGTTACAGGGGTTGACCACACTGACCTTCGCGCGTTACAACTTTAATATATCTCTGTACAGGGCTTTAATACTGGTGCCGTTTGTTTCTAATGAAACTAAACTCAAAATGGAATCTGAACATATAAGGCATGACTTCTAATTCTTTCTGGATAATTTATAGTAAATTTTCAAAGTCGCGACAGGGGACCCAGAAACCGTTCTGGCCCTGTCTCACGAGAACTTTAATATCTCTCAGTATACTGCTCATATGGTCGTTTCGTTTCGTCCATATAAAAATAGATTCATCAAGGTTAAATTTCATAATTTATTCACTATTTAATTCTACTTCTACTATTTTTTAGTGATTTTTCAATCTCATCTCACTGCTGCTGTCCGCAATTACTGCGAGACCGCCAATTTCATGAATCTTTCCTTGGCCTTAATCATCCATCATACATGACACAAATTATGGCCACCTTATCAAAATTAAAGTTTCTAAGACTCGTGGCTATAGGTTCTAGCATCCCACTCGACGACCACATAGGCCATTTTCACATGGCTTAAAGTTTACAACCCACAGTTCAACAAAATATAATAGCCTATACATGCCAAATGTTCTTCAACAACGAAGACAATACCAAAAGATTTCCAGCGGTGTGATGACTTCAACGACGGTTCCGATCACATAAACAATACGAGTCCGAGAGACCTAAAATGGGTGACAAGAAAACACCGAGTGAGTTTATAACTCAGTAAGTCATAAGCATTCATCAATCCATTGATAAAGTTACCACAACATGAAACAATAAACGAGGCTAGGTACTCATCCATATCGAATCTATACCATAATTCCTCGGACCTTTCGGTTCAATCTCATACCAAGTCATACATCCACATTTCATATTCTACACCACAAGATATTTGAGGCACTTTCACACACTAACTCATTTCCACCACAATCATACAATTTCAATCATCACATAGGTTTAAAGCTTACCAAGCTCAACCCCGAGCATGAACATATTGCCTATTCGTCACGAGCTCAAGGTACTTACCCGATCCGCTGTCCGGGATTAGCTCGATAATGTCGCACACTCAGTGCCAATTGTAATGCAAGAGCATATAGTGAATCCGCACACTTAGTGCTATATGTATTCAACTCGCACACTTAGTGCTATATAATCAAACTCGCACACTTAGTGCTGTACAATTTTAAACCCGCACACTTAGTGCAAATCTTGTCACCGTGTCCATTTATACCCGCACACTTAGTGCCGAGACCAATACCTTATGTATTTTGCTGCCTTTATACATTCAACAATGGCATCATTCCATACACATACATTTCCATTTACACATCAACTCATTTAAACTCATTTGCATATATATTATGATCATTTAAATCAACACCAAATATACGCTTAATAACTTACTTTGTGTTGGGTAAAACAAATCCAAGGCGGCTACTCGATGACCTTCGTCTTTCCCTTGCTTGATTCTCCTTCTTTAACTCCTTGAGCTTAATCAATAAATTAACTAGTTTAACCATCTTGCTAACCATTCATAATTCAATTACACATGCATATGTATGTTTGTATATTCGCAACCATCCTCACTTATTACCCATTTAGTCAATTATCTAAGCCAAGATAAGGCTTCAATACGGTTGCCTCTAACCGAAAACATGCACACCAATCTACTTCATTTGGCCGATTATGCATGTCTATGTTGAGGCCAATTTTACACTTAATACCACACACAAAAAAACAGCATGCATTTACTAACTAACGATTACATATTGTAGCTCAATGCACATCTCTCATTTACTACATAACCGAAAACATCATCACAAGCAAATATACACCTTGAAATAGTATATATGTCATACCAATTCATCATGTGCAAACACATATTCATGTAGGTGCAAGGGCCGAATCTTAAGTTGTTTATATCCAAATATAAACACATATCCAAAGCTCAAATCTTACCTACCATGCAACATGCATGAATCATACTTGTGGATATACCATGACCGAATACATCACAACACCATCATTTTGGTCATGATTAAGCAAAGAACTTAATGTCTTACTCAAAAATACTAAAAAGAAAGTCCAAGAGCCATCAATCCCCCATCACATATACCATTAACAAGCTTCATATTTAACATGCAATGGCATTAACACAAAATCCACCTTGGCCAAATACCATCCCCATGATATAACAAAGGTTTGAACCATGGCTAACAAGAGCATCAAGCTATCAACTAAAAACATGCATGAATCTCATGGCACAACCTCAAACATACCTTAATCTTGATGCAAGTATAGCCAAATCTCCTTCTCGATCTCTTCTAAACCAAAATGGAGCAAAAATCCTCCTTCTTCCTTAGTTTTGGCTCAAAGAAAGGATGAACAAATTTTTTCTTTCTTCCTCTACAACTCACGGCAATGGGGAGATACCACACTCACACACATTTTTTTTCTTTTCTTTCTTTATTACCCATGCTTATTTGTTTATTATTTCTCCCTAATGCCCAACAAAACATGTTTCATGACATGTTTAGCCCATATTCTTTGTCATGGCCGGCCATCACTTGTAAAAAGAGGGATATTTGACATGCAAGGCCATTGTTTTGCATGCATGCTTTAATTAGTCATCACACATTTCCCTATCCTACTTTCAAAGTTTACTACTAGGTCCTTTCTAGTGAAATTCACATTTATAACCCTAAATTAAAGCATCAAGAATGTCACACATGAGTTAACACATATTATAGGCATCAAAATAAATATCAAATTATTTTTATGCCTCGGTTTTGTGGTCCCAAAACCACATTCCGACTAAGGTCGTTTTAAGGCTGTCACAACTCTCCCCCACTTAAGAAATTTTCGTCCCCGAAAATCTTACCGGTAAATAGGGTTGGGTATCGCTCTTTCATAGAGTTCTCAGTTTCCCAAGTAGCTTCTTCTATCCCGTGTTTGAGCCATAACACTTTCACTAGCGGAACCCGCTTGTTTCGCAACTCTTTCACTTCACGTGATAGGATACGAATCGGTTCTTCCTCATAACTCATATTGGCTTGAATTTCACCTCGATGGACTAATCACGTGCGATGGATCGATCTATAGCGTCAAGCATCGAAACATGAAAGACATCGTGAATCTTTTCGAGTTCAGGGGGCAAAATCAAATGATATGCAACTGGACCGACTTGCTCGGATATCTCATATGGCCCAATGAACCTCGGGCTCAACTTGCCCTTACGGCCGAATCTGAGTATCTTTTTCCAAGGCGAAACCTTGAGAAACACTTTATCCCCCACCTAATGCTCGATGTCTTTACACTTCAGATCCGCGTACGACTTCTGACGGTCGGAGGCTATCTTTGACTTTCACGGATTACTTTCACTTTCATTCAAGATCTCTAATCAAATCCACCCGACAATTTTGTTTTCACCGAGCTCGGTCCAAAACAATGGTGTACGGCATTTCGACCGTACAAAGCCTCGTAGGGTGCCATCTTAATACTTGATTGAAAACTATTGTTGTAAGCGAATTCAATCAAAGGCAAATACCGCTCCCATGAACCATCGAACTCGAGGATGCAACATCTCAACATATCCTCAAGTATTTGAATTATCCGCTCGGATTGACCATCGGTTTGGGGGTGAAAAGCGGTCTTTGAAATGCAACTTGGTACCCAAAGCCTCTTGCAATTTCTTCCAAAATCGCGATGTAAATCTTGGGTCTCTATCCGACACGATAGAAATAGGCACCCCATGCAATCGAATAATTTGGGAGACGTATAATTCGCCAATTTATCGCGAAAAATCCATGCGGACAGAATAAAATGAGCAGACTTGGTCGGTCTATCAACAATGACCCGGATCGTATCCTTCTTACTCGCTGACAATGGCAGTCCGGATACAAAGTCCATGGTGACTCGATCCCATTTCCACTCGGGTATCGTGATCGGTCAAGTAATCTCGATGGCACTTGATGCTCCGCTTTCACTTGTTGACATATTAAACATCTCGAAACAAAGTCAGAGATGTCTTGTTTCATACCATGCCACCAAAACTGACGTTTCAGGTCATTGTACATTTTCGTACTCCCCGGATGGATTGCCATTCGGCTACAATGGGCTTCGTTCAAAATTATTGGAATAAGTTCCGAATTCTTTGGAACACACAGACGACTTCTGAACCTCAAGCAATCGTCATCATCAACTTGAAACTCCGATTCCTTGTTCGAACACACTCATTTCGCTTTTGCAACCAACTCATCGTCGACTTTTTGAGCTTCACAAATTTGATGTATCAATAATGGTTTAGCTTTCAATTCAGCTACTAACACATTGTCGGATCGAAGCGGACAAGTGCACATTCATCGTCAGAAAGCGAATAATGATTTACGACTTAAGGCATCCGCAACCACATTCGCCTTTCCGGGTGATAGTCAATGACCAGCTCATAATCCTTTAACAGCTCGAGCCAACGTCTTTGTCGCAGATTTAAGTCTCTTTGAGTCATCAAATATTTGAGACTTTTGTGATCCGAATACACATGGCACTTCTCACCAAATAAGTAATGTCGCCATATCTTTAAGGCGAATACGATGGCAGCCAATTCGAGATCATGGGTCGGATAATTTTTCTCATGTGGCTTTAATTGTCTCGACGCATAGGCCACAACTAGACCTTCTTGCATCAATACGCAACCTAACCCAAGTAGGGAGGCATCACTATAGATGACAAACTCTTTGCCAGATTCGGGTTGCACTAGAATTGGGGCTTCAGTCAAATAAGTTTTCAGTTGATCAAAACTTTTCTGACATTTCTCCGTCCATTCAAACTTAACATCCTTTTGGAGTAGCTTCGTCATTGGCATGGCTATCATTGAGAAACCTTTTACAAATCGTCGGTAATAACCGGCAAGCCCCAAAAAGCTCCTAACTTCGGTAACATTCCTTGGTGGTTTCCAATTGACTATGGCCGAAATTTTGTTCGGTCCACCCGACACCGATGCGGACACCACGTGCCCCAAAAGCTAACCTCTTTCAACCAAAATTCACATTTACGTAACTTTATGTATAATCGCTATCTCGTAAGATTTGCAACACTAGCCTCGGTGTTCAAAGATGTTCGGTTTCATATCTCGAATAGACCAAAATGTCATCGATAAATACAACTACGAACCGATCCAAGTATGGCCTGAAAATTCTATTCATTAAATCCATAAACACCGTTAGGGCATTAGTGAGCCCAAACGGCATCACCAAGAATTCAGAGTGACCGTACCTCATTCTAAAAGCGGTTTTGGGTATGTCCGATTCTCGGACCCTCAACTGATAGTACCCCGACCTCAAATCTATATTTGAAAACACCGAGGCTCCCTTTAATTGATCAAACAAATCGTCAATTCGTGGCAACGGATATTTATTCTTTATCGTCACTTTATTGAGTTGACGATAGTCGATGCACAACCTCATGCTTCCATCCTTCTTTTTCACAAACAATACTGGTGCGCCCCATGGAGAAAAACTCAGTCGAGCGAAACCTCTATCCATCAAATCTTGCAATTGAACCTTCAATTCCTTTAACTCCGTTAATGCCATACGATACGGAGCTATTGAGATCGACGTAGTACCCGGTACAACTTCGATTCCGAATTCCACATCTCGAACCGGTGGCAATCCCGGTAACTCCTCCGGAAAAACATCTGAATACTCACAAACCACTGGTATCGATTCGAGTTTCTTTTCCGTCTCTTTACTTTCAAACACATACGCAAGGTATGTTTCACACCCCTTTTTCACATACCTCCGAGCGGTCATAGAAGATATTATCGCTGGCACTCCTTTTAATTCAGTAGACTCGACTCGGACTACCTCATTATTTGCACTCCTCAAATCAATGGTTTTCCTTTTGCGATCCACCATTTGCATCATGTACGGTCACCAATCCATACCAAGAATAACATCGAATTCATCAAATGGTAGAAGCATTAGATCGGCCGGAAAAGCAGATTCTCAAATTATTAGGGGCATCTCTTGCACACTTTATCAACGAGTACGTATTGACCCAAAGGGTTTGACACTGAATTACGAACTCGAGAGACTCAACAGTAGAGTCTTCTTGGATGCTAAAGTTTCACATACATATGAATGAGTAGAGCCGGGTCAATCAATGCAATCACACTAGTATCAAAGAGAGTAAAAGTACCAGTGATAACGTCGGGGAGGATGCCTCCTCTCGTATGCTGAATGGCATATGCTCTAGCAGAGCACGGGTCTCGGATCGAACAGCCGATCGGTGGCTCCTCTCGATTACCACCCCTACCTCCCGAAATCCTCTGGGTCTACCTCTAGCCGTCGCCCACTAGATCTTGCACCTTGCATCTTATTCTTCTCATCTAGCTCGTGCAATCTCAAATGAAGTGGTCCTTGAACCACATCCGTAATAGGCCCGGTTAATGACTTACCCCAACATTCACCTAGGTGTCGTCTTCCACATTGGGGCATTCAGTCTCTCTTGACGATTATTGCCCACACTAGCTATCGATGTAGCTCGAGTCCGTCAATGGTCGGGCTCGATGGAAATTCCCGCATCGCCTCGACTTATTAGTGTTCTCCCGAACTTCTTTACCGAGAATGGAGCTTTACTCACGATCTTTTATGATAATCTCTTGCTTCAAATTCAGCCTTCTTCTTTTCCTTTCCAGTTCTTCCGCCTTGCGAGCTCGTTCGACTAGTGTTACAAACTCCTTTATCTCCAAAATACCCACTAGCGACTTCAAATCTTCATTCAATCCTTCTTCAAATCTTTTGCACATAGCAACCTCATCAGCCACACACTCCGAGCATACCGACTAAGTCTTACGAACTCATGTTCAGATTCGAGATCTGATCATACGGCCTTGCTTGAGTTCCAAGAACTCCTTACGCTTCGATCGATGAACCGTTGACTAATGTATTTCTTTCGAAATTGGATTGAAAGAAATCCCAAGTAACTCGCTCATTTGGGACTATGGAAATTAAAGTCCTCCACCAATAGTAAGTCGAGTCTCGAACAATGATATAGCACACTTAAGACATTCATTGGGTGTGCATGAGTTCATCTAACACTCGAATGGTGTTATCGAGCTTAATCGGCTCTTTCAAAGATCATCGATGACTATGGCCTTGAACTCCTCGGCCCCGCTTCCTAATCAAGTCTACAGGTGGTTTGCTTAGCCTTACAGGATCAGTAATCGGAGGCATTGCGGACTCTTGGGGCGGAGTATTTAAATTCGGGAATGGTTGGACAGCCGGGTTGGTTCGGGCATATTGCGCGACCCACTCATTCATCATGGTGAAGAAGGCTTGTTTCGCCCCTTCATTTTGATTATTCGCGGATGACTGAGGCTCAACAGGCGGTGTCCCTTGCGTGGGAGCAGCCGCTACACTTTCGACGTCATCCGCCAAGGGTCTCTCTATCCCGGGTTCCATTGCTAATCAAAACAAACAAAAAAAATTCAACCGTCAGAAGTCATCACATTATTAAGCACTAACAATTTGGCATGCATAGCTAGACTCACACGCTCTATGGTAGTCCTAGAACCGACTAAACCATAGCTCGATACTAATAAAATTGTAACACCCGAACTCGAGACCGTCGACGATTGTCGGACACGAGGGTTAACGAGCCAAAACCACTTATAGCACCGACCAATTTGACATTTCCAGACAGGCTGGAGAACTGCGTCACTGTCGCCTTAAAAATCATATCTCGAGTTTCAAAACTCGGAAACTGATTTTGTAAATTTTCCCTGAATTTAGACTCATATATCCATCCATGGATTTATTTCTAGAATTTTTGGTCAGGCCAATTAGTACAGTTTATTAGTTAAAATCACCCGTGTTACAGGGGTCGACCACACTGACCTTCGCGCAATACAACTTTAATATCTCTCTGTACAGGGCTTTAATACTGGTGCCGTTTGTTTCTAATGAAACTAGAATCAAAATGGAATCTGCACATATAAGGCATGACTTCTAATTCTTTCTGGATAATTTATAGTAAATTTTCAAAGTCGCAACAGGGGACCCAGAAACCGTTCTGGCCCTGTCTCACGAGAACTTTAATATCTCTCAGTATACTGCTCATATGGTCGTTTCGTTTCGTCCATATAAAAATAGATTCATCAAGGTTAAATTTCATAATTTATTCACTATTTAATTCTACTTCTACTATTTTTTTAGTGATTTTTCAATCTCATCTCACTGCTGCTGTCCGCAACAGTTACTGCAGTAGACTATGCCAATTTCATGAATCTTTCCTTGGCCTTAATCATCCATCATACATGACACAAATTATGGCCACCTTATCAAAATTAAAGTTTCTAAGACTCGTGGCTATAGGTTCTAGCATCCCACTCGACGACCACATAGGCCATTTTCACATGGCTTAAAGTTTACAACCCACAGTTCAACAAAACATAATAGCCTATACATGCCAAATGTTCTTCAACAACGAAGACAATACCAAAAGATTTCCAGCCGGTGTGTTGACTTCAACGACGGTTCCGATCACGCAAACAATACGAGTCCGAGAGACCTAAAATGGGTGACAAGAAAACACCGAGTGAGTTTATAACTCAGTAAGTCATAAGCATTCATCAATCCATTGATAAAGTTACCACAACATGAAACAATAAACGAGGCTAGGTACTCATCCATATCGAATCTATACCATAATTCCTCGGACCTTTCGGTTCAATCTCATACCAAGTCATACATCCACATTTCATATTCTACACCACAAGATATTTGAGGCACTTTCACACACTAACTCATTTCCACCACAATCATACAATTTCAATCATCACATAGGTTTAAAGCTTACCAAGCTCAACCCCGAGCATGAACATATTGCCTATTCGTCACGAGCTCAAGGTACTTACCGGATCCGCTGTCCGGGATTAGCTCGATAATGTCGCACACTCAATGCCAATTGTAATGCAAGAGCATATAGTGAATCCGCACACTTAGTGCTATATGTATTCAACTCGCACACTTAGTGCTATATAATCAAACTCGCACACTTAGTGCTGTACAATTTTAAACCCGCACACTTAGTGCAAATCTTGTCACCGTGTCCATTTATACCCGCACACTTAGTGCCGAGACCAATACCTTATGTATTTTGCTGCCTTTATACATTCAACAATGGCATCATTCCATACACATACATTTCCATTTACACATCAACTCATTTAAACACATTTGCATATATATTATGATCATTTAAATCAACACCAAATATACGCTTAATAACTTACTTTGTGTTGGGTAAAACAGTCCAAGGCGGCTACTCGATGACCTTCGCTCTTTCCCTTGCTTGATTCTCCTTCTTTAACTCCTTGAGCTTAATCAATAAATTAACTAGTTTAACCATCTTGCTAACCATTCATAATTCAATTACACATGCATATGTATGTTTGTATATTCGCAACCATCCTCACTTATTACCCATTTAGTCAATTATCTAAGCCAAGATAAGGCTTCAATACGGTTGCCTCTAACCGAAAACATGCACACCAATCTACTTCATTTGGCCGATTATGCATGTCTATGTTGAGGCCAATTTTACACTTAATACCACACACAAAAAAACAGCATGCATTTACTAACTAACGATTACATATTGTAGCTCAATGCACATCTCTCATTTACTACATAACCGAAAACATCATCACAAGCAAATATACACCTTGAAATAGTATATATGTCATACCAATTCATCATGTGCAAACACATATTCATGTAGGTGCAAGGGCGAATCTTAAGTTGTTTATATCCAAATATAAACACATATCCAAAGCTCAAATCTTACCTACCATGCAACATGCATGAATCATACTTGTGGATATACCATGACCGAATACATCACAACACCATCATTTTGGTCATGATTAAGCAAAGAACTTAATGTCTTACTCAAAAATACTAAAAAGAAAGTCCAAGAGCCATCAATCCCCATCACATATACCATTAACAAGCTTCATATTTAACATGCAATGGCATTAACACAAAATCCACCTTGGCCAAATACCATCCCCATGATATAACAAAGGTTTGAACCATGGCTAACAAGAGCATCAAGCTATCAACTAAAAACATGCATGAATCTCATGGCACAACCTCAAACATACCTTAATCTTGATGCAAGTATAGCCAAATCTCCTTCTAGATCTCTTCTAAACCAAAAATGGAGCAAAAATCCCTCCTTCTTCCTTAGTTTTGGCTCAAAGAAAGGATGAACAAATTTTTTTCTTTCTTCCTCTACAACTCACGGCAATGGGGGAGATACCACACTCACACACATTTTTTTTCTTTTCTTTCTTTATTACCCATGCTTATTTGTTTATTATTTCTCCCTAATGCCCAACAAAACATGTTTCATGACATGTTTAGCCCATATTTCTTTGTCATGGCCGGCCATCACTTGTAAAAAGAGGGATATTTGACATGCAAGGCCATTGTTTTGCATGCATGCTTTAATTAGTCATCACACATTTCCCTATCCTACTTTCAAAGTTTACTACTAGGTCCTTTCTAGTGAAATTCACATTTATAACCCTAAATTAAAGCATCAAGAATGTCACAATTGAGTTAACACATATTATAGGCATCAAAATAAATATCAAATTATTTTTATGCCTCGGTTTTGTGGTCCCGAAACCACATTCCGACTAGGGTCATTTTAAGGCTGTCACAAGGGGTTTTTGCTTCATGTTCGGTTTGGAAGAGGATTAGGAGAAGGTTTGGCCATACTTGTATCAAGATTAAGGTATGTTTGATGTTGTTCCATGAGATTCACGCATGTTTTAGTTGCTAGCTTGATGTTCTTATTAGCCCATGGTTCAAATCCTTGCTATGTCATGGGGATGGTATTCGGCCAAGGTGGATTTTGTGTTGATATCATTACATGCTAAATGTGAAGCTTGTTAATGATGCATGTGATGGGGATTGATAACTCTTGAATCTCCTTTTTAGCATCCTTGAGTGAGACATTAAGTTCTTTGTTTAACCATGACCAAAAATTGAAAGGGGATGGTGTTGTGATGTATTCGGCCATGGTGTATTCATAAGTATGATTTATGCTTATTGCATGATAGGTAAAATTTGTGTTTTGGATATATGTTTATATGTGGTTATGACCAACTTGAGATTCGGCTCTTGCACATATATATATATATATATGTTTGCACATGATGTATTGGTAAGACATATATACTATCTCAAGGTATACATTTACATATGATGATGTTTCGGTTTGAAGTATATAATTGGTCTCAACATGGACATGCATATTTGGCCACATGAGGTGAATTGTTGTGCATGCATTCGGTTAGAGGCAAGCATATTGATGCCTATTCTTGACTTAGATAATCGGCTACCTTGTTATGAGCTAGGGCCGAATGTGAGTTGGTTGTGTTTGAATATCACATACTTGGTAAAGTGGTGGATGAAAGTGCCGAAAGTGTGCATAGTTAAAGAGAATTGACTAAAGTGCTTAGTTATTTGATATTGGGTTAATTATATGTGTATTCGGCCATAAGCTAGCAAGTGAGACTTTAATAAGTTGAATTTGTTTGAATTAGCTCAAGAGCTTAGAGGGCCACAGTTGGATAAGGGAAAGGAAAAAGTGATCGAATAGTCGTAGAAGCCGTTCGACAACATCCGAGGTAAGTCTTCGAGTAATGACCCTACTTGAATTATATTGAAATGACTTATCATATTATGGCGGATAGCCGAATGTGCGTAGGGACTACGTTATAAAGTCAATTGAAATTATGCTCTTTGTGTGTGTGGCTATTGAGCCGAAATTGGAAAGGTTTGATAAATGCTTTGTGTTTGAGCCTCAGTAACGAAAATGAAATATGGATGTGTCATGATTATTGATATATGTGTGCATGAGCATTTGAATGATACCCGGCTAAGTCCCAAGGCAATTATGCTAGTGATTATATCCGGCTAAGACCAAGGCATTCGTGCAAGTTGTTATATCCGGCTAAGACCAAGGCATTTGTGCGAGTTGTTATATCCGGCTAAGACCAAGGCATTCGTATGAAGTTGCTATACCCGGTTAAGACCAAGGCAATGGTGCTTGTGGTTATATCCGGTTAAATTCAAGGAACTTGGTTTGAAGGTGAGCGTTTTGTGCTGTAATAAATTCAATTAGTACGCTCGAAAAGCCCAAACGATAAGGTATGTTTGCATGTGCATTGGAAAAGTCGATTCGTTTGAAATAGTGATTGTTCAATCGACTAACGAACTTTCAGCTCTTAGATAGGTTGATACCTTATGTGTGTATATGTTGATGAAGTGTGAAGTAAGTATGATTATGAGAATGTGTATTAATAAAGTGATTCATTTAGCTATGTGAATTAATACTTTAGTCAAAGCCGATTTCATTACTTGAAACTTACTAAGCATTAAAATGCTTACCCCGTTGCTTTGGCTCTTTGTTTTCTAGATTTTGCTCGTTAGCTATCGGATTCGGGATCATCGAAGTCGAAGTCATCCACACTATCAAAGCCCTTTTGGTACTCTTTTAGTTGAACTCTGGATATGGCATGTATAGGACTACCCTTTGTTGTCCAAGTACTTTTGTGATGTATATGTGTACTGACCATGCGAAAATGGCTCGTAAAAGTGGAGTATGGCATTAGACCATTTGTGTTTATGTAATTATATATGGTTTCATGATGTGACAATGGACTGGAATGGAAGTGTTGGGCAAATGATCAGCCATTGGAATGGCTAAATATGATCACATGTGTACCTATGTATGACAAAACTATAGTTGGTCCATGGAAACCACAAAATAGGTAAGGTTTACCTTGAAACAGATGCTGACAGCAGCAGTGGTGTGGATTTGAAAAATCACTAAAATTTGTAGGAATGGATTTAAATAGTGAATAAATTATGTAATCGAACCATGATGAATCTATTTTCATATGAAAGTAATGAAACGATCATATGGACAGTATATTAAGAGATATTAAAGTTCTCGTGAGACAGGGCCAGAATGGTTTCTGGATCCCCTGTTTCAAATTTGAAAATTTACCATAAATTATCCAGAAACAATTAGAAGTCATTCCTTATATTTATAGATTCCCCTTTGAGTCTAGTTTCATTAGAAATAAACGGCATGAGTATTGAAGCTCTGTACAGGGAGATATCCAAGTCGTAATACATGAAGGTCAGAGTAGTTGAATCCAGAATCAGGGGAGACTTAACTAATAAACTGTACCAATTGGCCCCACCAAAAATTCTTGAAATAAATCCACAGATGGATATATGAGTCTAAATTCAGGGAAAATTTACGGAATCAGTTTTTGAGTTTTGAAACTCGAGATATGATTTTTAAGGCGATAAAGGACGCAGCTTATCCAACTTGTCGGAAATGTTAAATTGGTCAGTGCAATAAGTGGAGTTAGCTCGTTAACCCTTCGTGTCCGACTCCGGCGACGGTCTCGGGTACGGGGTGTTACAATTTTATTGGTATCAGAGCTACGGTTTAGTCGATTCTAGGACTACCGTAATACATTTGGGTCTAGCTATACATGCCATTATGTGATTAATTGATAGTGTGGTGATTTCTGACATTTGAATTTGTGTTTATTTATAGTAATGGATCCCGATCCCAACCGAGCAATAGCTGATGATGTGGAGAGTGTGGCGCCTGCTCCCGCACAAGGGACAGCGTCGGCGGACTCTCAACCTATTGCTAGCAATCCGAATGATGAGGCTAGGCAAGCTTTTTATAGCGTGATGAATGATTGGTTCAACCAATACATTTGAACTAATACTACTGCTCCACAAGCTCCATTCCCGACTAATGCAACCCTCAAGACCTACAATACCTCCGAATCGACCAAATAAGGTCAAGTAAGCCCCAGTTGATGTAATCGAAAACATGGGGCTACTGAATTTAAAGCTACGGATAGCGACGATGCCGAGCAAGCTGAATTTTGGTTAGACAACACTATCCGGGTACTCGATGAGCTATCTTGTACACCCGATGAATGCCTAAAGTGTACCATCTCCTTGCTACGCGATTTCGCTTACTATTGGGGAGTACTCGACTTCACAGTGCCCGAGAGCAAGTAACTTGGGAGTTTTTCCAAACCGAGTTTGGAAAAAGTATATCATCGAGATTTGTTGATCAAAAACGGAAGGAGTTTCTTGAGCTTAAGCAAGGTTCTATGTCGCCATCGACTACGAGCGAAAATTTGTTAGACTTAGTAGATACGCCGGAATATGTTTCGTCCGAGGCTATCATGTGTAAACGCTCGAGGATGGGCTGAATGAAGATATAAGAATGTTCGTTGGCATTCTTGAAATACGAGAGTTCGTAGTACTTGTCGAGCGAGCTTGTAAAGTCAAGAGCTTAGAAAAGAAAAACAAAAGTTGATGTGGGAACCGGAGAATTTCGTAAAGGTCCTCGGAAAGTCTCTTCAACAGCATCAAGAGATTTCGAGATGATGTGGGCCGGTCTAGAGGCGCTTCGGGCCTTTTTAGACGAGATCGTGATCGACCCCTTGTGTGTACACGAGGCACTTCGGTCTCCGGTGTTGGGAATGAACGTCGAGATAGAACGGAGTGTCAGCATTGTGGTAAATGGCATTCGGGAGTCAGAGGTTCGTGATCGCCCCGCTATAAGTGTGGATCACCACCACTTTATTAAAGATTGCCCGAGATTATCTCGAACAAAACGTAAATCAAAGTGGGAACCCGGGTGCTACCACTGCTCGAGGTAGGCCGTCTAGAAACACGGGCAATGCTAGTGGCGGTCAGAGAGGATCTAGAGATGCTACCACCAGATCTGAGGCTCGTGCTCATGCTAGGACTTATGCCATAAGCGCACGCGAGGATGCTTCCTCGCCAAATGTTATTACTGGTACTTTTACTCTCTTTGATACTAATGTGATTGCTTTGATTGACCCTGGTTCTACTCATTCCTATATATGTGAAACCTTAGCATCCAGTAAGACTTTACCTATTGAGTCTACTGAGTTTGTAATTCGGGTGTCAAATCCCTTGGGTCATTACATGCTTGTCAACAAAGTGTGTAAGAAATGTCCCCTAGTATTTCAAGGTTCCTGTTTTCCGGCGGACTTGATGCTTTTGCCGTTCGATGAATTTGATATTATTCTTGGTTTGGATTGGTTGACCATGCACGATGCGGTTGTAAATTGCAAAAGCAAGACTATTGATTTGAGGTGCGCGAATAACGAGATAATCCGAGTTGAGTCTACGGACTTAAAGGGGTTACCAGCTGTAATATCAGCAATGTTGGCCCAGAAATACGTAAGAAAGGGGTGCGAAGCATACCTTGCGTATGTACTTGATGACAAGGAGTTAGAAAAGAAACCCGAATCTGTGCCGATGGTTTGTGAATACCCGGATGTTTTTCCTGAAGAATTGTCGGGTTTACCACCTGATCGGGAGGTAGAGTTTGGCATCGAACTGGTACCTGGTACCACTCCAATTTCGATAGCTCCGTATCGTATGGCACCAACAGAATTAAAGGAGTTGAAAACTCAGTTGCAAGAGTTGGTGGATAGAGGTTTTGCTCGCCCGAGTTTTTCACCTTGGGGTGCACCAGTGTTGTTTGTGAAAAAGAAGGACGGAACCGTGAGGTTGTGCATCGACTATCGTCAGCTTAATAAAGTGACAATAAAGAACAAATATCCGCTATCACAGATCGATGATTTGTTCGATCAACTGAAGGGAGCCTCAGTGTTCTCAAAAATAGATTTGAGATCGGGCTATTATCAGTTGCAAATTCGAGATTCGGCAATACACAAAACTGCCTTCAGAACGAGATATGGTCACTACTAGTTCTTAGTGATGCCGTTTGGGCTCACTAATGCCCATGCGGTATTTATGGATTTGATGAATCGGACCTTCAGACCATATTTGGATCGGTTCGTAGTTGTGTTCATTGATGACATCTTGGTCTATTCAAGAGATGAGACCGAACATCTTTGAACACCGAGATTAGTGTTGCAAATTTTACGGATAAGCGTTATATGCTAAGTTCAGCAAGTGTGAGTTCGTTAAGAGAGGTTAGCTTCTTGGAGCATGTGGTATCTCAGATCGGTATTCGAGTCGAATTCAACAAAATTTCAGCCATACTTAATCGGAAGCCTCTAAGAAATATTATCAAGTTCGAGCTTCCGGGCTCGCTGGTTATTATTGACGATTTGTAAAAGGCTTCTCGACGATAGCCACACCAATGACGAAGCTACTTCAAAAGGATGATAAGTTCGAATGGACGGAGAAATGTCAGAAAAGTTTTGATCAACTAAAAACTTATTTGACTGAAGCTCCAATTTTAGTGCAACCCGAATCAGGCAAAGAGTTTGTCATTTATAGTGGCGCATCCCTACTTGGGTTGGGTTGCGTATTGATGCAAGAAGGTCGAGTTGTGGCCTATGCGTCGAGACAATTGAAGCCACATGAGAGAAATTATCCGACCCATGATCTCGAACTAGCCGCCATCGTATTTGCTTTGAAAATATGGCGACATTATTTGTTTGGTGAGAAGTGCCATGTATTTTCGGATCACAAAAGTCTCAAATATTTGATGACACAGCGAGACTTGAATCTGCGACAAAGACGTTGGCTCGAGTTGTTAAAAGATTATGAGCTTGTCATTGATTATCATCCGGGAAAGGCTGATGTGGTTGCGGACGCCTTAAGCCGGAAATCGCTATTTGCTTTGCGAGCGATGAATGTACACTTGTCTGTTCTACCCGACAATGTGTTAGTAGCTGAATTAAAAGCCAAACCATCATTGATTCATCAAATTCGTGAAGCTCAGAAAGTTGATGATAAATTGGTTGCAAAACGGGCTGAATGTGTTCCGAACAAGGAATCGGAGTTTCAAATTGATGATGATGATTGTTTGAGGTTCAGAAGTCGTCTGTGTATTCCAAGGAATTCGGAACTCATTTCGATGATTCTGAACGAAGCCCATTGTAGCCGAATGTCAATTCACCCGGGAAGTACGAAAATGTACAACGATTTGAAACGTCGGTTTTGGTGGCATGGTATGAAACGAGACATCTCCGACTTTGTTTCGAGATGTTTAATATGTCAACAAGTGAAAGCGGAACATCAAGTGCCTTCAGGATTACTTCAGCCGATCACGATACCCGAGTGGAAATGGGATCGAGTCACAATGGACCTTGTATCCGGACTGCCATTGTCAGCAAGTAAGAAGGATGCGATTTGGGTTGTTGTTGATAGACTGACTAAGTCGGCTCACTTCATCCCCGTGCGTACGGATTTTTCATTGGATAAACTAGCTGAATTGTACGTTTCTCAGATTGTGAGATTACACGGGGTGCCTATTTCTATCGTGTCGGATAGAGATCCGAGATTCACCTCACGATTTTGGAAGAAGTTGCAAGAAGCTTTGGGTACCAAGCTGCATTTTAGCACCGCTTTTAATCCACAAACCGATGGTCAATCTGAGCGGGTAATTCAGATACTTGAGGATATGTTGAGATGTTGCGTCCTTGAGTTTAATGGTTCATGGGAACGATATTTACCTTTGATTGAATTCGCTTACAACAATAGTTTTCAATCAAGTATTAAGATGGCGCCCTACGAGGCTTTGTACGGGCGTAAATGCCGTACATTGTTTTGGACCGAGCTCGGTGAAAGCAAAATTTTCGGAGTGGATTTGATTAAAGATGCTGAACAGAAGGTAAAAGTAATCCGTGAAAGTCTGAAGATAGCCTCCGATCGTAAAAAGTCGTACGCGGATCTGAAACGGAAAGACATTGAGTATCAGGTGGGAGATAAAGTGTTCCTTAAAATTTTGCCTTGGAAAAAGATACTCAGATTTGGCCATAAAGGCAAATTGAGTCCGAGGTTTATCGGGCCATATGAGATATCCGAACGAGTCGGTCCAGTTGCATATCGATTGACTTTGCCCCCTGAACTCGGGAAGATTCACGACGTCTTTCATGTTTCAGTGCTTCGATGTTATAGATCTGATCCATCACATGTAATTAGTCCATCAGAGGTTGAAATTCAATCTGACTTGAGTTATGAAGAAGAACAGATTCGTATCTTAGCACGTGAAGTGAAAGGGTTGCGAAACAAAAGGGTTCCGCTAGTGAAAGTGTTATGGCTCAAACACGGAATGGAAGAAGCTACTTGGGAGACCGAGAACTCTATGAAAGAACGATACCCAAACCTATTTACCGGTAAGATTTTCGGGGACGAAAATTTCTTAAGTGGGGGAGAGTTGTGACAGCCCTAAAGCGACCCTAGTCGGGAAGTGGTTTTGAGACCACTAAACCGAGAAACCAAAATATTTGAATGTGATAATTATTGTCTAGAATATGTAAATATGAAGGTGTGAAAGTTTCAAGCTTCGATTTAGTCGATTGCATGTGAATTTAGTTAGTAGGACTTATGTGAGAAAATTTAGAAATGTGCTAGGCAAATGCAAAGTGGCCTAATAATGCATGTTGTGAAAATGAGGGATTTGCATGTCAAATTTCCCTAAAGATAGCCTAGTGGCCGGCCATGACAAGGTTTATGGGCAAAGAAAACATGTCATAGCATGTTTTGTTAATGGATGATGTAAAAAAATGATTAAAAATTTAAGGTTGTAGGAAGAGAAACAAAAAAAAATTGTGTGTGTGTGTGGTATCCCCCCCCTTGCCGTGAGTTGAGGAAAGAAAGAAGAAAAAAAAATTTTTGTGTTCATCCTTTCTCATCTCTTTTGGCCGAAAACTCAAAGGAAGAGGGGAGGGGTTTTTGCTTCATGTTCGGTTTGGAAGAGGATTAGGAGAAGGTTTGGCCATACTTGTATCAAGATTAAGGTATGTTTGATGTTGTGCCATGAGATTCATGCATGTTTTAGTTGCTAGCTTGATGTTCTTATTAGCCCATGGTTCAAATCCTTGCTATGTCATGGGGATGGTATTCGGCCAAGGTGGATTTTGTGTTGATATCATTGCATGCTAAATGTGAAGCTTGTTAATGATGCATGTGATGGGGATTGATAACTCTTGAATCTCCTTTTTAGCATCCTTGAGTGAGACATTAAGTTCTTTGTTTAACCATGACCAAAAATTGAAAGGGGATGGTGTTGTGATGTATTCGGCCATGGTGTATTCATAAGTATGATTTATGCTTATTGCATGATAGGTAAAATTTGTGTTCTGGATATATGTTTATATGTGGTTATGACCAACTTGAGATTCGGCTCTTGCACATATATATATATATATATATATATATGTTTGCACATGATGTATTGGTAAGACATATATACTATCTCAAGGTATACATTTACATATGATGATGTTTCGGTTTGAAGTATATAATTGGTCTCAACATGGACATGCATATTTGGCCACATGAGGTGAATTGTTGTGCATGCATTCGGTTAGAGGCTAGCATATTGATGCCTATTCTTGACTTAGATAATCGGCTACCTTGTTATGAGCTAGGGCCGAATGTGAGTTGGTTGTGTTTGAATATCACATACTTGGTAAAGTGGTGGATGAAAGTGCCGAATGTGTGCATAGTTAAAGAGAATTGACTAAAGTGCTTAGTTATTTGATATTGGGTTAATTATATGTGTATTCGGCCATAAGCTAGCAAGTGAGACTTTAATAAGTTGAATTTGTTTGAATTAGCTCAAGAGCTTAGAGGGCCACAGTTGGATAAGGGAAAGGAAAAAGTGATCGAATAGTCGTAGAAGCCGTTCGACAACATCCGAGGTAAGTCTTCGAGTAATGACCCTACTTGAATTATATTGAAATGACTTATCATATTATGGCGGATAGCTGAATGTGCGTAGGGACTACGTTATAAAGTCAATTGAAATTATGCTCTTTGTGTGTGTGGCTATTGAGCCGAAATTGGAAAGGTTTGATAAATGTTTTGTGTTTGAGCCTCAGTAACGAAAATGAAATATGGATGTGTCATGATTATTGATATATGTGTGCATGAGCATTTGAATGATACCGGGCTAAGTCCCGAAGGAAATTATGCTAGTGATTATATCCGGCTAAGACCAAGGCATTCGACTGAAGTTGTTATATCCGGCTAAGACCAAGGCATTTGTACGAGTTGTTATATCGGGCTAGGACCGAAGGCATTCGTATGAAGTTGCTATACCCGGGTTAAGACCCGAAGGCAATGGTGCTTGTGGTTATATCCGGTTAAATTCCAAAGGAACTTGGTTTGAAGGTGAGCGTTTTCTGCTGTAATAAATTCAATTAGTACGCTTGAAAAGCCCAAACGATAAGGTATGTTTGCATGTGCATCGGAAAAGTCGATTCGTTTGAAATAGTGATTGTTCAATTGACTAACGAACTTTCAGCTCTTAGATAGGTTGATACCTTATGTGTGTATATGTTGATGAAGTGTGAAGTAAGTATGATTATGAGAATGTGTATTAATAAAGTGATTCATTTAGCTATGTGAATGTAATACTTTAGTCAAAGCCGATTTCATTACTTGAAACTTACTAAGCATTAAAATGCTTACCCGCTGTTTTGGCTCTTTGTTTTCTAGATTTTACTCGTTAGCTATCGGATTCGGGATCATCAAGTCAAGTCATCCACACTATCAAATCCCTTTTGGTACTCTTTTAGTTGAACTCTGGATATGGCATGTATAGGACTACCCTTTGTTGTCCAAGTACTTTTGTGATGTATATGTGTACACCATGCTAAAATGGCTCGTAAAAGTGGAGTATGGCATTAGACCATTTGTGTTTATGTAATTATATATGGTTTCATGATGTGACAATGAACTGGAATGGAAGTGTTGGGCAAATGATCAGCCATTGGAATGGCTAAATATGATCACATGTGGACCTATGTATGACAAAACTATAGTTGGTCCATGGAAACCACAAAATAGGTAAGGTTTACCTTGAAACAGATGCTGACAGCAGCAGTGGTGTGGATTTGAAAAATCACTAAAATTTGTAGGAATGGATTTAAATAGTGAATAAATTATGTAATCGAACCATGATGAATCTATTTTCATATGAAAGTAACAAAACGATCAGATGGACAGTATATTAAGAGATATTAAAGTTCTCGTGATACAGGGCCAGAATGGTTTCTGGATCCCCTATTTCGACTTTGAAAATTTACCATAAATTATCCAGAAACAATTAGAAGTCATGCCTTATATTTATAGATTTCCCTTTGAGTCTAGTTTCATTAGAATCAAACGTCATGAGTATTGAAGCTCTGTACAGGGAGATATCCAAGTCGTAATACATGAAGGTCAGAGTAGTCAAACCCAGAATCAGGGGAGACTTTAACTAATAAACTGTACCAATTGGCCCTACCAAAAATTCTAGAAATAAATCCACAGATGGATATATGAGTCTAAATTCAGGGAAAATTTACAGAATCAGTTTTCAAGTTTTGAAACTCGAGATATGATTTCTAAGGCGACAGTGATGCAGTTATCCAGCTTGTCTGGAAATGTTAAATTGGTCGGTGCAATATGTGGAGTTAGCCCGTTAACCCCTCGTGTCCGACTCCGGCGACGGTCTCGGGTACGGGGTGTTACACCTTCACCCAAAATCCCTAACCCTAGCCGCTGCAGAGTCACACGGCTTCATGCTACGCCCGTGCGCCGTCTTCAACCACATTTTTTACGCCTAAGCTCCTCCTCTTGTGTTTGTTTACTCTTTTCTCTCAATCTTCTTCAATTATTTTGCTTTTTTCATGATTTCTATGCTCCATTTGACTATTTTACATACACTTTCATAGTTAGAATAGTAGATAAATTTATGTTTTTAAGTTTTGTTTTGGTAATTTTTTTTTTCTTAGTCAGTATATTAGGCTACATTCATTCATTGTTTCTATGAGTTTCATGCTATTAACCCCACACAAATTCATTCTTCAGATATCTCCATTACTTATTCTCATAGGGTTATTTGGCACATTTATTTTGGTTGTTATAGTATAGGTTAATATGTAAGCCCCATGGAAAGTATTCACATTCCACTTCAATTTCCGTTACAGGTACATTATGTCTACCTCACATGGCAAGAAGACCGCCGTCCCCGCTTCGAAAAAATGGAAAAGGGTGTCATCCTCGGGACCTACCGCAGAAATTCGCCACCCCTTCCTCCAATTTCCACTAGGCAATCAGGAGGAACTATTTTAGATTCTAATGGCCCGACCCTTGGAACTGGGCCACTGTATAGACTGGACCACGCTAGAACAAGTCCAACTTGCTGATGCAATTTGGGCCTTCCTCCCCACCGATCCTTGGGGACTGTTCTTTGAGATTGTCGAGAGATTGTCGAGTAGACGTATCTCGAGCTGACATAGAATTTTGCTCAACATTTCATCTTCAGACCTTGATGACCCGTTTTGATGATTTGGGAACGGTCGAATTTTACCTTGGCAGTCTAGTTCGCCAATTGAGCGTCCCAGAGTTTGGTACCGCACTGGGCCTTTACACGGAAGAGTTCATGGAGGAGAATGAACTCCACACTCTCAATCGCCACATCCATCATTCTCTCTCACGGTAATGGATCGCCCTCGTCCGTGGCTCTGCATCCTACAATCCTAGCAACTCCAAGGCATCAGCTCTCCCTCCATCTCTGAGGTACCTGCACGCCATTTTAGCTCACACGTTAACAGGAAGGCAAGAGAGCACTGGCATCGTCAAGACTCATGATGCCTACTTTCTATGGTGTTTGTAGCACAGGCACGTCTTCGACCTTGCCTATTTTATTTCCCTCACCATTCAACATTAGACGGAGCAGCATAGGAAAGGGGTCATCTCCATTGGGCCTTATGTGACGTGGTTGGCTCGGCACTTTGGGCTCCTCAACACAGTAGCCCAATGATCCTCCCTCACTCTCATGGGCTAGATGTCCCCATAGGGCATCTTAAGCATGCTTAGTATGAGGATGATCGAGAAGTGCCAAGGAACCCACCATCCTCAGTATCGCCTAGCCCAATCCACCGAGAAGGAGGATCCCTAGGACATTACTGATGATGTCCCTCCACGTAATCAGGACCCACCGTCTCAGCCACCACCACCCTCTCGTCCAGTTCATGCAGCGGCTTCATACGCTGACATCTCTGAGCGCCTTACCCGATTCGAGTAACAGTGTTTTCAGCGCTTCGATAACATTGATGCTACTGTACAACAAATTTGTCAGCACTTCCACATCTCATCGCCACCCCCACCTCGCGAACCATCTAGCGATGAAGAATTTTAAAAAAAATATATTTATTATTTTATGTTTTTACTTTTATTTTATTTTAAAACTACTTTTTATTTTTCTTTCACCTTATTTCTATTAGATTTTATAATTATTATTTTACAATTTTTAATTTCAGCTAATTCATTATGAGTACTTAGTCTTCCTTATATATTTCCTAAAAGAGTTCCTGATTCTATCATAGTTATAAAGAGCTCCAAAGTTCACTATTACTCAGGAACTTGAAACTCCACTAGGAAAGGTTCTCCACGACTACCATGTCCTTTTCGACCACGACCACAGCCAACTTGAGATATAATATTCTTTTGGGTCAGTATTTGTGGAACCCAACCTCTACCACTACCGGAGTATCCTCCTTCACTCTCAAGCCGATTATTCTCCGAAACACTAATTCAAGGAGTTCATTCATCATTCAGGAAGTTTCACTTCTCTCTCTATCTTATGATTCTAAATCTATCTTTTGAAATATATCTACCTTTGTACATTGAGGGTAATGTACATCTTAAGTGTGGGGGGTCTTTTATATCGTCATTAAAAATCCCAAAATTTTGTCTTATTCTCATGTGATCTTCTCATGCCATGATTAGAATGGATTTTGATTAATTTATGATTTTAATTGATATGTCTTGAATTAAAACATAGGCATTTATGCATTGATTGTTTAAACTTTAAGACATTAGGGAATCAAGCATGATAAGTTGATTTTTGAAGAATTAAAAAATTTTAGGTTGTTTCCCCGAGTTTAGGTATTATTTTGAGTTGGAATTCACCAGTTTAAACATCAAAAAGCCATAATTTTTTTGAGATCTTGAGCCTTTAGAGCATCAATTATTTCTTTCATGCTCACTTTCATTATGAGTGCGTCAGTATTGAATTGTTATTCTAGAACTTGCTTGATTATGCATGTTAAGACCACACCATTTGATTTGATATATCAAAATGATAAAGGCACTTAGGTTTAACCCACTCACTCTATAAAAGCCTACCTTCACAATTAACCCTTAGTGAACCCCCTTGAGCCTAACAACTCATTCATTAATTTACCCTCTATATTAACCCATAACTCATTATTGTTGAAATCCCTTAAATTAATTTGATCCCTATTTTTGTCGAGATTTGAGTTGGAATAGTTGCTTAGCCATGTTTTATTCTATTTTGTAATTTGACTTGTTCTTAAAAAAAAGATACATGTATACATATTAGTAGTAGTGATCTTCTGAGCTAAAGAAGTTAAATTCCATATTCTGAGAAAAAGCTCTATTGTACGCATTTGATGACTAGTCATTTTTCTAGTTAGGCAATTTTCAATTCAATCTCGATTCTAACCCTTCCTTTTAGCTTGTGACCACACCCTCTAACCAAAGCCATGTTACAACCCTCTAAAGACCTTTTGATTGATTTTTCATCTCAATTTATAGTGGTGGAGATTTGATTTTCATGCAAGCCTATGGTAATGACTTTTCATCATTGACTATTGAGTGCTTTATTTATTGTACTTAAACACCTCGAGTGATTTGAGTGAATCTTTAGTGAGCTTGTGAAACTCTGTGATATTTTGAATCAAAGGTAAATACTTAGATGAGAGGAGACACCTATGTTTTCATAATAAAATGCTCAACTTGGAATGTTTGAAACTTTGATGTTCTTTCAGTTGAATTTTCAATGTATGATTACCTATGGATTATTTTGAGATATTATCGATAGAAATTATAAGTTGAGAAGAATTTATTTTGATTATGAGTTGAGAATTTTGCTTGAGGACAAGCAAATGCTTAAGTGTGGGGGTATTTGATAAACCGTAATTTATACATATTTATATCCCATGCTTACGGGCCAACATACGAAATCAACACTGCCTGAACTTCCTTACAAGGGCAGACCACACAGTCGTGTCCCTCTGGCAAGGTCAAAGCACAATTTACACTGGTAGATCACACGCCCGTACCCATTTAACAGCTTTGACCACGGCCTTCAGCAATCGCACACGGGCGTGTCCCTGCCTAGCCCAAGTTTAGTCCAACTCAGAAAAGGCCAATTTTGAGGGCTCTTAGGCATTCCAAAGCCTATAAATACACCCTAGAAGAGGAGAAGAGGGGGGATGTAGAGGAGGAAGCAAGGAATTGCTCAAGGGAAGCCTATCGATCCATCTCAGAAGCTAGATTCACCGTCAAGACTGGATATCTCCCTTCAAATTCCCTCAGGAGTTTTGGGTTTTCTTATGTTTTGTTATTTTTATTCTTTTGAGATGTTTTATTTCATTAGTATGAACTAAAACCCTTAAATACCTAAGGGGAATGAAACCTAAGACAGATCTTGTTATTATTATCTGAATTGTATGATAAATATTTGACTTGTTCTTAATTATATGTTCTTAATTCTTGTTTTGATATTCTAGGAGATTGATTCAAGTTAAGCTCTTATTCAGAGGAGGAATAGACCCCGTCTAAGAGTAAATTTGTCATAATTAAGCGGAGTTGGTTGTGCGCCTAGAGATAGGGTGACAAGATTTTGCCAGATTAGGGATCCATAGATCGAGTTAATGCAACCTTAGGGTGTTAATTAGAAAGAGATTTCAATTATTCAAACTAGGGTTAGACGTTGTTAGTCTTGAGAGAGATAATAATATAACTTAAGAATCTCTACGAAACAAGTTGAATGAATAAATTTCCCGATTCAGAGTCAAATAAGAAGTGAAGTCTAGGTGGATTTTTCCTTAGGTATTGTCTTAATCAATCGAGTTTTCTGAAAAGTATTTTTCCCCAAATTTCTTTTCTGTGATTTCTTAGTTTAATTAATTAGTTAGATAAACAAAACCCTTTTATTTTTTAGGCTAGATAATAAAAAGAAAGTTAATACTAGTACTTTTAGTTCCTTTGGGTTCGATAATCTGATCTTGCTAAAGCTATACTACTGTTCAATAGGTACACTTGCCTTCATCGTGAGATAATAATTAGTTTCAAGAATGATTCGTTATAAATATTTAAAACCTGTCACGAATATCACGTATCAATAGGGAGTTTATCGGTTGGAGTGAATTTAGAAGAATTTTGAGGGATATCGAATGGAAGAAGGAGTTGTGGCCGAATAGGGCATTGATTACACAGGATTTCGACCATAGCTAAGTTGTGGTCACTTTATTTCGGGTTTTTTTTTTTGGGCAAATTGTGATGCTTTGCACTCTTCACATCAGAAGCCGAGCTTTACTTTTCTTTTCGTACATCTTTTGGTAGGGTGATTCAATTCTTCTTCCCTCCATTTCCAGTCTGTCGAATAGGCCTATTACCCTAGCCACAGTTTCAGTTTTGAATAGGTACTTCTTGACTCCATTTTGCCTTTTCTTTTTCCCTCACTCTATTCCTCCTTGGCTGAATATACTCCTTTCTCTCTCTCACTCCAACATTACCCTCTTAACTGAATACCTCTGGCATTTCTGGCCATACTTCTCTTCCTCCCCTCTCAATCGTGCTATTTTCTTATGCTTAAATCGAATATCTCCTGTGTTACCTAGGAAACATCTAGATTGGAGTCAAGGCTGATTTTTGGTTAGTCTTTTCTTCTCTCAGGTTTGCGATTTCCTCTTCTTCTATGAGCCGAATATATCCTACTCATTCACCTTTATTCTACCTTATGGATGACACTTAACTCTGTGGTTGCCTAATGTTGCTAAGGGCACGATCTCTATAGCCAAGAGGGTTAGGCCGATTGTCCTTTCGTAGTGAGTAATCCTATCGATTTGTGGTAAGTACTTCAAGTAGTATTTATTTACAAGGGATTATAACTTCTGATGAATATGTTAGAGTGTTCTCAATACTTTGGCTTGGATTTTCCACGCATATGACTAATGGTGGACTGTTGTGAATCATAGGTGCTTTGACCTCGGAAGGGTGTGTCAATAGTTTCATAATAGGTGTGTAATCGTACACCCAATTTTTCTACTGTCAAAACGTCGGATAAACGTGTGTATTCACACAATGAATAGACTGTAGAACGGCAAAAGCCGAAAGAATGGCCTTTTGACCACATGGGTGTGCGAACCTACATGTGGTATGCCAAGCCCACAAATCATGGGCGTAAGACTGGAGAGGCCACCATGAGCGTTCTCATGGGCTTAGGCTATTTTGGGCCTCGATGGGCCGCAATGGGCTGTGTGGGCCCAATGAGCTCGTGGGCTCCACACGAGTAAAATCAACAGTACGTGCTAATTACTAATTTAAGACGTGTAGATCGCATGGCCATGGTAAATTTTGGCTAAATAGGCCACACGAGTGTGTGGGCCCACTTGGGCCGAGCGGTGGGCCTTAGGCCCATTTACACAGTTATGATCATTTAGGTTGTCGGTGTCGCTTGAAGCGACTGTAGACCTTCGGAGAGGTCGTTATCTGAGCTGAAACCCCAAAATAGGTAAAATAACCGTAATACCTTTGTAGGATAAAATGACCGTAATGCCCTTATAGGGTAAAATGAGCGTAATACCCCTGTAGGGTAAAATGACCGTAATGCCCCTGTAGGGTAAAATAAGCATAATAGCCCTGTATGGTAAAATGACCGTAATACCCATGTATGGTAAATTGATGATTATACCCTTATGTTTTGTATGACTAATGTGCTTATGATTTACATATATGATTGTACTAATTATGACTTTGTATACACGTAATATTTATGACATGACATACTGCATGAGGTTGGGATTTTGATATGGAGGAAGTACTGTACTGGTGACTATGTCACAACTACTGATACTAGTGGCTTTGCCACATTTACTATTTTTGGCAGCTATGCTACATTATTATTACTGGCAACTTTGCTGCGATATTGGGGTGCTAGCTGGGTGGGTCGATTTATATCCCCACATGGCGTGTTGGTTGGTACGGGTGGTGTGCTGGCTGGATTTGGGTGGGATGCATAATTGCATTACATCAGATCGACATCAGTATTGGGCTTCGCCCACACCGCTATCAGATAGGACTACGACCCAAACTGTATTATTCTTGAATAAGGCTCGTGCCTGCATCACATTACATGCATTGTTTACCGTTTGATTGATAGGGGATTACACACTGAGTTTTCATAAACTCACCCTTTCTTTTAACTGTGCAGGTAATCCTCAGCCTTAGACAGTTTGGAACCACGAGGATCTCGAAGGTGGCCACACGATTGCGGATGCTCTACATTTGACTTTATTTATTTAAATTTCATATTGGATTTTTGATTATGTAATAAGGCCATTTGTTATTTTAACTTTTATTTAGGCTTTGATTTCTTACGTTAAACTGCTAGACTAGGAAAAGATGAGTTTTCAAAATATTAATTGTTTTCAAGGAAAACACGCATTTTAAACTTCAAGATTTTTAAAATCTTTTGCGATTTTATTCAATTTAAGGAATCAACGGTGATAAATATGGAAATCGTTTTGAAAAATTGATTTCAATTAGTAACAACTTAATTTGCCAAATTTTTTCAAGAAAATGAAAACTGAAAGTGTTTTAACTTAAATTTAGATTCTTAACAACAAGTCATATTTTCGAAAAGCACTTCGATGTGACACGCCAGATTCAGCCATAACGTCTAAGCCGAGTTTAGGGTGTTAAATTTAGTGGTATCAGAGGCAAGTTGTAAAACTCGTCTATGGAATGGGTTTTGAAAAATATTAGGAATTTTTGGAAAATTGTTCTTGAAGTATTTTTGGAAGGTTTACCCATGTGGCACACCGAGTCTCCGGTGGCAAATCTATAAGTTCTGTGACACTATTTACTATTATAGATTGAAATGTTATGGTATAGGTAGTGGTACTATACTGGAAACCCCAGAGTCTGAGTTAACTGAAACTGTAGGAAAACTGAGACTATAGAAGACTGAAAACTGTAGTGAGACTCTGCTCTATGAAAACAAAACTTTAACCGTTTCTTGATCATAAAATATTCGTTAATAATTACTGGAATTATGAACTGATACATAAGACTTTTAAACAGATAATTCGTTATCGAAATAAGCACTAGAGGTACTCATGAAAGGGGTACACGTGGTCGCGGTAAGGCCGAGGAAGTGTTAGTACTGGGTTTTCAGCTTCGAGTCACATGCCTACTAGAGAAGACCAGCTTCACCGGAATATGAGATGGTTCAGGAGATAGAAGTCAGGGTAAGTCTGCCAACTTCGGGTAGGCGCTAACCCAGTTAGTAAGGGAAGTGCTAGAGGAAGTTAAGGAGATTGGTAAAACACTCCAGGCTAGGTGTGTGGACTGTAAGAAGAAGAGAGATCGTAGTTCTTTGTGGCTAGAGCCTCATTCCATGAAGCATGTTAAAACGCATCCAAACTTTTTGACTTGCAAGCATTGCAGAAGGCATCATCCGGGCGAATGCTGGAGGAAGTCAGGAGCATGTCTCAGATGCGGGTCTAAAGAACATCGGGCTCGGGACTGCCAAATCACTTTCAAGTTAGGTATGTTTTCTTTGAGTGTGATGATTTGGACATAGATATTGTATGTGTGATGTCTATCTACTCCAATGGGTAGGTGTTTTGGGTGTGTGTAAGAAGTTCCAAGTTCAAGTTAAAGTGTGTTAGCATTATCGGGATCAGAGTGCGTAGCGAGAGCGTAGTGGTGTAGTTGTTACGCAACTACCTTGCTAGTTGGAAAATTTCGAGGATGAAATTTCTTTAAGAAGGGGTGAATTGTAACGCCCCGAATTTGGGCCTAGAAGTATTAGGTTTGAACGAGGGTGCAGTTAGGAAACTACACATAAATATTTAATTGTGCAAGGAAGTGACACAATTGAGTGGTTGGCTTAGCAGTTGTGTGCTCTAGAAGTGTCTAGGAAGTCATGGGTTCAAGTCCTAGCTTCCACGAAATTTTGGTTTTTAAGCATAAAACCCCTATCTTTGGTCAGTACGATTATAAATAAAATTTGGTAAGGTATGACACAAAGAGCCTAGTGATCTAGTGGATGAGGCGTGTGGATGGTTCCCTTGAGGTCTAAGGTTCAATTTATGGCAAGGTAAAAAGAGTATTTATTTTGCTCTCTTGCCATGTGAGAAGCAGAAGCTGACTAGAACTCTGTAGGTAGGATGTTTGAATAGATAAATTAAGAAATTCTAGGAGTAGAATTTGGGATGTGGATAGGGAATTGATCAGTTGGAGTGAATTTAGGAGAATTTTGAAGGATTTCGAATGGAAGGAGGAGTTGTGGCTGAATAGGGCATTGATTCCTCAGGATTTCGGCTATAGCTAAGTTGTGTTCACTTCATTTCGGGTTTTTTTGGAAAATTGTGATGGTTTTCACTTTTCACTTCGGAAGCCGAGCTTTACTTTTCTTTTCGTACATCTTTTAGTAGGGTGATTCGATTCTTCTTCCCTCCCGTTCCAATCTGTCGAATAGGCCTATTACCCTAGCCACAGTTTCAGCTTTGAATAGGCACTTCTTGACTCTATTTTACCTTTTCTTTTTCCCTCACTCTATTCCTCCTTAGCTGAATATAGTCCTTTCTCTCTCTGACTCCAACATTACCCTGTTAGCCGAATACCTCTGGCTTTTGTGGCCGTACTTCTCTTCCTCCCCTCTCAATCGTGCTATTTTCTTCTGCTTAAACCAAATATCTCCTGTGTTACCTAGGTAGCATTTGGATTGAAGTCAAGGCCAATTTTTGGTTAGTCTTTTCTTCTCTCAGGTTTGCGATTTCCTTTTCTTCTATGAGTCGAATATATCCTACTCATTCACCCTTATTCTACCTTATGGTTGGCACTTAACTCTGTGGTTGTCGAATGTTGTTAGGGGCGTGATCTCTATAGCCAAGGGTGTTAGGTCGATTTTCCTTTCATAGTGAGTAATCCTGTCAATTCGTGGCAAGTACTTTAGGTAATATTTATTTACAAGGGATTATAACTTCTGATGAATCTGTTAGAGTGTTCTCCATACTTTGGTTTGGATTTTCGACGCATATGACTAATGGTGGATTATTGTGAATCATATGTGCTTTGATCTCGAAAGGGTGTGTCAGCAATTATATAACATGTGTGTAATTGTACACCCAATTTTTCTACTGTCAAAACATCGAATAAACATGTGTATTCACACACTAAATAGATTGTAGAACAAAAAAAGCCGAAAGAATGGCCTTTTGACCACATGGGTGTGCGAACGCACATGTGGTAAGCTAGGCCCACGAATCATGGGTGTAAGACTGGAGAGGCCACCATGAGCGTTCTCATGGGCTTAGCCTATTTTGGGCCTCGATAGGACGAAATAGGCTGTGTGGGCCCAATGGGCTAGTGGGCTCTACACGAGTAAAATCAATGGTGCGTGGTAATTACTAATTTTGGCAATGTAGTTCGCATGGCCATGGTAAATTTTGGCTAAATGGACCACACGAGTGTGTGGGCCCATTTGGGCCGAGTGGTGGGCCTTAGGCCCATTTACACCGTTATGATCATTTAGGTTATCTGTGTAGCTCGAAGCAACTGTAGACCTTCGGAGAGGTCGTTATCTGAGCTAAAACCCTAAAATAGGTAAAATAACTATAATACCCCTATAGGGTAAAATGACCGTAATACTCCTGTAGGGTAAAATGACAGTAATACCCTTGTAGGGTAAAATGACCGTAATACCCCTGTATGGTAAAATGATGATTATGCCCTTATGTTTCGTATGACTGATGTGCTTATGATTTACATATATGATTGTACGAAGTATGACTTTGTATACACGTAATATTTATGATGTGACATACTGTATGGGGCTGGGATTTTGATATAGGGGAAGTACTGTACTGGTGACTATGTCACAATTACTGATACTGGTGGCTTTGCCACATTTACTGTTTCTGGCAGCTATGCTACATTATTATTACTGGCAGCTTTGCTACGATATTGGTGTGCTGGCTGGGTAGGTCGATTTATATCCCCACATGGTGTGTTGGTTGGTACGGGTGGTGTACTAGCTGGATTTGGGCGGGATGCATAATTACATTACACTGTACTGATATTGTATTGGGCTTCAGCCCACATTGTTACTGTATAGGGCTAAGGCCCAAACTGTACTGTTACTGAATAGAGCTCAGGCCCAGACTGTTACTACATGCATTGTTTACTATTTGACTGATAGGGGATTACACACTGAGTTTTCATAAACTCACCCTTTTCTTTTAACTGTGCAGGTAATCCTCAGCCTTAGACGGTTTGGAACCGCAAAAGACTCAGAGGTGGCCAAACGATTGTGGATGTTCTACTTTTGACTTTATTTATTTAAATTTTATATTGGGCTTTTGATTATGTAATAAGGCCATTTGTGGTTTTAACTTTTTTTATGCTTTGATTTCTTACCTTAAACTGCTAGACTAGGAAAAGATGAGTTTTCAAAATATTAACTATTTTCAAGGAAAACACGCACTTTAAACTTCAAGGTTTTTAAAAGCTTCTGTGATTTTATTCAGTTTAAGGAATCAACGGTGATAAATATGGAAATCGTTTTGACAAATTGATTTCAATTAGTAACAACTTAATTTGCCAAATTTTCCTAGGCAATGAAAACTAAAAGGGTTTTAACTTAAATTCAATTCTTAACAACAAGTCTTATTTTCGAAAAGCACTTCGATGTGACACGCCAAATTCGACCATAATGTCTAGGCCGGGTTTGGGGTGTTACATTAGCTAGCTACTATCTTCATTTTGTAAAAGGGCTCTCAATGATTGCTACACTGATGACTCGATTGCTGCAGAAAGATGTGAAGTTCGAGTGGTCCGAGAAGTGACAACAGAGTCTTGAAAAGTTGAAAGCATTGTTAACTGAGGCATTAGTTTAAGTTCAACCTGAGTTGGCTAAAGAGTTTGTGATTTTCAATGACGCGTCATTAAATGGTTTGGGATGTGTTTTGATGTAAAAGGGCAAAGTGATAGTTTATGCTTCCAGACAACTGAAATCACATGAAAAGAATTATCTGACACATGACTTAGAATTGGATGCTATTGTGTTCGCATTGAAAATTTGGCGACATCATTTATTCGGTGAAAATTGCGATATCTTTACTGACAAAAAAAAGTTTAAAGTATCTAATGTCTCAAAAAGATTTAAATTTACGACAACGAAGATGGCTCAAGTTGTTGAAAGACTATGAGTTAGTGATTGATTATCATCTGAGGAAAGTGAATGTATTTGATTGCTTTAAGGGCAATGAACACACAATTAACTTTGTCTGATGATGGTTTGATTTTAGCCGAGTTAAAAGTTAAACCATTATTTCTAAAACAAATTTGTGAGGCTCAAAAATGTGATAATAAATTGCAATCTAAAATAGTACAATGCAAATCAACTGTTGATCCAGAGTATCAGATCGAATCTGATGATTGTTTACTGTTTTGAGGTAGAATTTGTATACTGAGAAATTTTAAGCTTATTCAGAAAATTCTACACGAAGCACACAGTAGTTGTTATCTGTTCATCCGGGGAGTACTAAAATGTATAATGATTTGAAACAATTATACTGGTCGTCGGGTATGAAACGAGACATTTCAGAATTTGTGTTGAAATACTTGATTTGTCAACAAGTTAAAGCCGAACATCAAGTGCCTTCGGGGCTACTACAGCCAATGATGATACCAGAGTGGAAATAGGATAGAGTTACGATGGATTTTTTATCAGGATTACCCCTATATCTGAAAAAAAAGATGCTATATGGGTTGTTGTTGATAAACTGATGAAATCTGCACATTTCATTCCGGTACGTACAGATTTTTCACTCGAGAAATTAGCTGAATTGTACATATCTAAGATTGTTAGATTTCACGGGATGGCAATTTCCATTATTTTGGATAGATATTCAAGGTTCACATCACGATTTTGGAAGAAATTACAAGAAGCTTTGGGTACGTGGTTGAACTTTAGTACTACTTTTCATCCTCAAATCGACGGTCAGTCTGAGAGAGTAATTCAGATTCTCAAAAATATGTATTGTTGGTTAAATTCGGGTATAACAACAGTTTCCAATTGAGCATGAAGATGGCACCGTATGAAGCATTATATGGTCGTAAATACCAAATTCTATTGTATTGGACCGAGCTTAATGAGAAAAAGATTCACGAGGTTGATTTGATCAGATAGACCGAAGATAAAGTAAAAGTAATTCACGATAGTTTAAAAGTAGCGTCAGATCTACAGAAATCATATGCGGATTTGAAACATAAAGAAATTGAATTTCAAATTGACAATATAGTATTTTTGAAAGCATCTCCGTGGAAAAAGATTCTTCGTTTTGGTCACAAAAGAAAATTGAGTCTGCGATTTATTGGGTTGTATGAAATTATTGAGAGAATAAGGCCAGTGGCATATTGACCAGCTTTACTGTAAGAATTAGAAAAGATCCATAATGTGTTTCATGTGTCTGTATTACGCTATATAGATCAAATCCGTTACATGTAATTTCTCCGAAAGAGATTGAAATTCAGCTTGATATGACATATAACGAAGAATCGATCAGAATTCTAGCTCAAGAGATTAAAGAGTTGAGAAATAAAAGCATAGCTTTAGTGAAGGTTCTATGGAAACGGCATGGTGTCAAAGAATCTACGTGGGAACCTGAAGAAGCTTGAGAAAACAGTACCCTAACCTATTTTCTGGTAAGATTTTCGGGGATGAAAATTCCTAAGGGGGGGAGTTGTAACAGCCCATTTTTAGTCAATTGGAATAGTGGTTTTGGAACCAAAAATTTGAGGTTGAAGTAATTATTTTATTATCATTTTAATGTCTACATTATGATAGTATGATTGTGTGAAAATTTCGTTAAGATATTTTATCGTTTGAATGCTTAATTTGATAAAAAGGACTAAATCGCGTAAACTGTAAAAATGGTGTTCTAATAGCTAAAGGTGTCTAATAGCTATGGAACCTTAAAGTGGAGGTCCTTATGTGGTAATTAGACTATTAGTGTGTTAGTGGACATTTATGATATTGGTATTGTTTAAATTTGATTAAAATTAAAAGGTTAATTATGTAAATTAGTAAATTAATGTTAAAATAAATAAATAAAAAACCAATTTTTATCTCTTATCATCTTCTCCAACTGAATATTCAAGAGAAAGAAAGCCATTTTTTGTTCCTTTAGGGTTCAGTCACTATAACAGCCTATTTTCGGTGATATCGAAACAATAGTTTCGAGACCACAAATTTGAGCCAAAAATAAAAATTTATTTTATTTTATTTTATGATTGGAATCATGATAGAAAGGTAACATGAAAATTTTGATATGAAAATTTTACCGATTGTGTGTTTAATTAGGGAAAGGACTAAATTGCATAAAATGCACAAGTTGGGTTCTAATAGTTATAGGTATCAAATAGCTATGTAATTCAAAACTTAAGGTCCTTATATGGTAATTAGACCATTGAAGAGTAGTTAGTAGATATTTTAATGACTCATCCATAAAAAAATTAGAAAAGGGCAGGGACTAAATTAGAAATCAATAAAATTAATAGATGATACTTAATTAAAAAGAAAAAAAAGCATCTATTTTCATATCATCTTCCCCAAATTTTTTATGAAACTCTAGGAGAGAGGAAGAAAACTTTCCAAGCTTAAAAAGGTATGAAATCAAGTCCCGTTTTTAATCATTTCTATAATTTTGGAATCGGGATAGTCTAATCTTTCTATTTAGAGGATTTATTTGAAAAGTTATCAAGGTATGAAATTTGGGTCATGGATAAATATGCTGAAAATTAGAAATTTATGGTATAAAATGAAAATTTATTCATAGATAAACATCTTTTACAAAGCAATTTTTGATGAAAACTTGATTTAAGGAGTAAACTGAAAAAGTGGTAAAACCCATAGAAAATTCTAAAATTTGTGAAATGTATGTGTTGTAAATGTAGTATATAAATTTCATCTAGGCTTGGAAAGAGGATTAAATTTCATGAATTTCATTTTTCGAGCCTAAGGACGAAATCAAAATTTTTGAAAAAGATAGGGGCAAAATGATAATTTTGCCTAGGATGTAACACCCCGTACCCGATATCGTCGCCGGAGTCGGACACGAGGGGTTCACAGACTAAATTCACTTGTTACACAGACCATTTTAACATTTCCGACAATTTGGTCGATGCGTCCATGTTACCTTAAAAATCATATCTCGAGTTCCAGAACTCGAAATCCAGTTCCGTAAATTTTTCCTCAAAACTAGACTCATAATTCCATCTACACATTTTTTTCTAGAATTTTTGGTCAAGCCAATTAGTACAGTTTATTAGTTAAAGTCTCCCCTATTTCAGGGTTCGACTACACTGACCTTTTCACGTTACAACTTGGATATCTTCCTGTACAGGGCTCCAACACTTATTCCGTTTGTTTCTAATGAAACTAGACTCACAAAGAAATCTGTACATGTAGAGCATAACTTCTAATTCTTTCTGATTAATTTATAGTGAATTTTAAAAGTCGGAACAGGGGATCCAGAAACCGTTCTGGCCCTGTTTTGCGAGATATTGAATATCTTTTAAAATCCGACTCATATGACCGTTTCGTTTCTTCCATATGAAAGTAGGTTCATCAAGGTTCAATTACATAATTTATTCACTATTTAATTCCATTCCTACTATTTTTAGTGATTTTTCACATCCACATCACTGCTGCTGCCAGCATCTATTTTAAGGTAAACTTTACCTATTCTATGATCCTCCATGGATCAACTAAGGTTTGTCATACATATACCAAAAGTGATCATGAATAACCATGTCAAGAGTATAACACCGAAAATAATCAGCCATGGCATATGGCCTAATGATCAATTAAACCTCAACTATTTCTCATCCAAAACCGAACTCACTAAGACTTATAACTAAGTACCACAAGGCCGAATTGACTTAATGTCTATGCCATTTTCGCATGGCTTAAGGTTTACATACCAAATTTCAAACATAACATTATAGCTTATACATGCCGAAATGTTCTTCTAGACCCACTAAGAAGAAAGTACCAAAATGATTGCTAGTTGGTGTGATGACTTCGATGACGATCCCGAGCACGCAAAAAGAGATGAGTCCAAGAAACCTAAAATAGGTGACAAGCAAACACCGAATGAGTATATAACTCAGTAAGTCATAAGCATTCCACAACCATCCATTAACAAAATTATCACAAAATGAAACAATGAAACGAGGCTAAGCACTCCATCCATACCGTACTATACCATAGTTCCTTAGACCTTTCGGTTCAATCTCATACCAATTCACCCATTGTCATTTCATATACTATTCAATAGGATAATTGAGGCATTTCCATACATCATTTCATTTTCGCTACAATCATACAAATAAATGAACTTTCATCTATTCCACGATACCTTATTTACGTGACTGCAATTGTAATCATCACATAGGTTCAAAACTTACCAAGCTCAACCCCGAGCATGAACATAGCGCCTACTTGCCATGAACCCAAGATACTTACTCTTTCCGCTGTCCATGATCAACTCGATAAAGTCACACCCTCCATGTAAATAATCGATCGAAGATATATATTGAGTTCGCACACATAGTGCTTAATAATCGATCACGCACACTTAGTGCCATGTGATTTAAGCTCGCACACATAGTGCCATATAATTTAAGCTCGCACACTTAGTGCCATACATTTCAAGCTTGCACACTTAGTGCCAATCTCGTCACCAAGCACACTTATTGCCCGCACACTTAGTGCCGAAACCAAACACTCTACACATTCACCACCTTTTTACATTCAACAATGTCATCATTCTATACACATACATTTTCATATACATTTCGTTTTATTGAACGTAATCGCATAGATATCGTGCTCATTTAAATCGACATCAAACATATGCTTAATGACTTACCTCAGATGTTGTCGAACGTCTTCAACGGCTATTCAATTACTTTTTCTTTCCCCTTGTCCAACTTTGACCCTTTAAGCTCTTGAGCTAAATCAAACAAATTTACTTCTCAATCAAACACACACATACGGCAACCATATACATTTCAGAAACCAATTCATTCGTATCATTTGTCCATACATTAGCTTTTAACACATTCGGCCACTAGGGCTACCTATTTAACTTTTAAGATTCATTTTTAATTTTAGTTAAACAATGCCGAATGCCATTAACTACTAATACCACACACACATATGCATAAAGTTAACCCATACATGACCTATAGCTCATTCGGTCATTCATCTTTCAAGCCTATCAAAGCTTCATATCACACTTCCTTGGTCGAATACACATATAAGCACAATTTAGCATTTTTATTTATTTCATGATACATTCGGCCATGGCATAATTTCATTAAAAGTCCCTATTAGCCACTTCACCCTTCAATTATATCATCTACTTAACATTTCATACTTATCATGCTAGCTGAATATTGTTTAATCAAGTTCAACATCCTCATATACGGCATTAGCATCCAAACAACCTATATGAACATTTAACTAATTCAAGCTTCACCCATCCACACTTATTCATTTAACATAAAGAAAATAAATCAACCCCTTCACTATCAACCATGGCGAATGCTTCATGGGTTTAAGGTAGATTCAAGAAAGGAACTCATAATTATTAAGATGTAAGCAACTACCCTTGTTCATCTAGATTTAGTATGAAACAACAACTATCACCCTTATCAATCACCATAGCGAAAACCTTACTCATTCCAATATCAAAATTTCCACATGGGCTACAAAAATAGCTTGATATCTCACCCAAGATCAACTAAAATTTCAAGAACTAGTCTAGACTACTTACCTCATTATCACCCTAGGATGGCGAATGCTCCCCCTTCATCCTCTTTTCATTTCGGTCAAGAAGAAACAAAGGAATGAAGCTTTGTTTCTATCACCCCTTTTTTTTCTTTTCTATTTCTTTTATTATTTCCTTTCTTTTACATAAAATAATGACCACTTCATGGAAATTTACCACATATTGTAATATATGCTCCATCATGGCCGCCACTATGCATAAGAAAAGGAGTATTTGACATGCAAAACCATTATTTTCACTACATGCTTTAATAGGTCCTCATAGATTAACCTATCACATTTCTACAATGTTTCATATAAGTCCATTTTAATAAATTCACATAGAAATGATCAAATTAATGCATGAAACTTTCATACATGCATTTACTAACATCATAAACATAGAATATAACAATTAATTATTTATAAGACTCGGTTTCGTGGTCCCGAAACCACTTTTCGACTAGGGTCAATTTAGGGCTGTCACATAGGATGTAATAGGATGCAAATGTATATGAAATATGATAGATTAATAGTTAAATCTACCCATATAGATCGAGAAAGACCAACTACGAAACTAGATTGAGGAAAGCAAAATGTTTCGGATTAGTTGAAATTCAAATACAAACCAATTTCAAGGTAAGTTCGTGTAACTTAAATATGTATGTTAATATGCTTGAAATGAATTACATGATTGTGTTGATATGTATGAGATGATATATATAACGAAATAGTCATAAGTTGTAACAGCGCGATTTAGACCCTAATCTGAACGGTGGTTTCGGGTCCACAAATCCTAGTTAGAAAAATATTTTTAAATTATTTTTAGTGTTTATTCTGTGTGAATTTATGTCTGTGAAAATTTTGTGATTTAATTTTGTCGTTTAGCTGTCCGATTAAACAAAAGGACTTAATCGCGTAAAGTGAAAATTAGGTGACTATTTCTAAAAGGGGCTAATTTGCACTTGGCTTTTAAAATAGAAGCCTTTAAGAAGTAAATAGCCCAATATCAAATGAAGTGGACGGTAGTGGGCATGATATATGTGATTTTATAATTTATTAACTAAGGTTAAAAAAGGTAAAATAATAATAAGTAATATATATGTTATAATATATGATAATTAAACAAAGTGCTCATATTATTTCCACCACAGCCGAAAATAAACAAAAGAAAAGAAATGGGAGAAGTTAGGTTCGGCCATCTTCCAAGCTAAAATCAAGGTTCGTTCTTTGTCGGTTTTTGATAATTTCTACGTTTTTGAGATCGTTGCTTTGAGTACTACAAAACCCATGCTTGAATTTTTTATTTTGATGAATATTTTGAGTTGTGTCATTGTTGATAGCTTGTGATTATTTTTGTTTGATGATGAAAAATGAAAGATATTGTAACACCCCTCACCCGTATCCAACGTCGAGATAGGGTTCGAGGCGTTACCGGACTTAAACATTCACAACATGCAAAACTGTGCCACAAAATCTCACCAAAAATTGAAACATCTCGAACACATGCATATTTTCCCTTATATAGGTCTTCGAAACCTATAACATACATTGGGGTGGTTCGGGACTAAACCATGAACTTTGAAAATCTTTGGGCAACTTAACTAATTTTCTTGCTTCGGAGAGTCACACGCCTGTGTGGATTGGGCCGTGTGGTCAATTTTAAGGCTATTTTCCAATCCAATTGTCACCCTTAATTATCTATATACACTTATACATTTTCATCGCAATTGACATGCATATTTGAGTAATTATATATTCACAATCAAGACACAAGCATGACATTCTTACAACAACACATAACATATTACCAACCATGCATGGCAAACAAGCATATGCACATCACCAATATCAGATATAACATGGATAGCTAGATTTTTATGTCAAAATAATTAGCTCACTAAAGACCAATATATTTGGCCAAATTATAATAACACATGTTATAAAACTAGGTCCCTATACATGCCACTCACTTGATAATTCTAGCATATGTGTTTATACTGTCAAGGTGTTGACTTGATAGTGTGATGCTGCCTCCGACGATCTCCAACCTCGAGTTAACCTAAAAAATCTAAAAGAAATGGAAAGGAGGGGGTAAGCTTTACGCTTAGTAAGCTCACATGAAAATAATAAGCAATTTACTAACATGCTTTCCATAATAAAACTATCCCAATTGTACATTTACACATGTTCTGGTTAAGCTATTCTCTTGGGTCGCAGTCACTAAATAATTTATTTCTGGAGCTAAAAAACTCAAAATTAAGATCGTAATTTTTTCCAGAAACTATACTTATATATCTTTCCACCATAAAATTTTCAGAATTTTTGGTCTAGCCAATAAGTACAGTTTATTATTTAAAATCTCCCTTGTTTTGCTGTTTGACAGCTTTGACCACTCTTCACTAAAATTTAATTATCTTTTGATACTAAATTCAAATGAGGTTCTTGTTTTTGCTTCTGAAAATAAATTCAATAAGGAATCCAACTATACAAATTATGTTCCTTAAATATTTTTGTACAATTTTTAATGATTTTTACAATTCAAAATAGGGGATCACGAAATCAGTTTGAACCAATCTTACAAAAATAGAAATATCTCAAAATACAAAAGTCCTTTGTTTGCTCTGTTTCTTTTATATGAAAATGGATTCAATAGGATTTAATTTCATATCTCATTCCACTTCTAGTTCAACTTCTAATATTTTTGGTGATTTTTCAAAGTCACTCCCCTACTACTGTTTTAGATTGTTTATCCCAAATTTCATTCCTTCACTAAAATTTCTTATTATCAACTTTCAAGATAATACTTATCCATATTCATCTTATAAAAAATTCAATCACATATCTAACTCATAATTCAAAACTCATATATTCATATTCTAGTATTATCCCACATTTTTTTTTCACGTTAAATTTTATTTAGCAAACTTGTTTCTCCCGATGAACACTTCGGAAAGTAACAATATCCGGTGGTTTTAACACATAGCTCCACACTATTGGGCTTAACATGCAATGATGACATACGCACTTAACGCCACTTTTCAAATTAACATGTATAACCGTGGCATATCCACTTAGCACCACGTTACATGTTTAACCGTGGTATATCCACTTAGCACCATGTTAATGAATCAATATATGTAACCGTGGCATATCCACTTAGCACCACGTTACATGTTTAACCGTGGTATATCCACTTAGCACCACATTAATGAATCAATAAAAGTAATCGTCGTATATCCACTTAGCACCAATTTACATGTATCAATATGTGTAATCATTGTATATCCACTTAGCACCACTTACACGTATAACCATGGTATATCCACTTAGCACCACGTTTTTTTTTTCATTCCGAAGGTTCAACCGAGATTTCCTCATTTAATCTCAATTCATCAACCACAAATCACCGTTTGTGTCCATTAATTGAACAATACAAAAACTTATTTCATTTGCACTCTCTTCATAAGTCCATTTCATTTCGCATGTCAAACATGTACTCATGAGTTTCAAGTACGTACCTGTGCTATCTCTTACGACAACCACTCATGCAAACAGGACAATCATATGCAAGATGTCATATTCTCGATAATCACCCATTTCTTTTAAATATCATATTCCATCACATTTCTATTAACATCAAATTCAATAAAATTATAACAAATTATATTTCATGTATATCAATAATAACATGAATAATAGGCTTATTAAATCATGCGAACTTACCTCGGATCCAGAAATGACAATTTACCATTCTAGTTTATAACCTTGTATTTTCCCGATTTAAGCCTAAATCTCGATTTCCTTGATCTATAATATCACATTTAGCCTACTAATTAGTCACACTATTCATATGGATCTAAAAATCATATTTATACAAATTTTCATTTTGACCCCTAAACTTTTGCATATTTTCACTTTTTCCCCAAGGTTCAGAAATTAAAATTCTTCCTATTTTCTTATGTTTTATGACATGCTGATCATTTTCCCTTCAATATAAATATCAAATTCTCACTCTAACATGTACTTATGAACATTAGGTATTTTTACCGATTATGTCGTTTTACTCATTTTCACATAAAATAACTTAGCAAAAGTTGTTTAACACAGTTTCAAGCTTCATATTCTACCATTAAACATCAAAATAAATGCATATCATTCATGGGTAAATTTTTAAACATAAATCCTAGCTCAAAATAATGGTAGAAATGAGCAAATCATGTTACCGGGATTTCAAAAATACATAGAACATTAAAAACGGATGGAAGCTTGGCCAAATCCTAACCATGGCTGCTCTTGGTACATTCTGTTGTAGCAAGAAGAAAGGGACACATTTGGGGTTTAAATTTGTCTTTTAATTCATTTTACCCCTAAATGACTAAAATGCCCTTTTTACTATTCTTTCAAATTTTACCCAACCAAGGCCATTTTTGTCCAAAACGTTATAAAATGGTTTAATTATCATTTAAGGACCTCTCATTTAAAATTTCATGACAATTAGACACCTCTAACATGTAAAACTCAACTTTTGCACTTTTTACAATTTAGTCCTTTTTACTAAATTAAGTGCCCAAATGTTGAAATTTTTAAACGAAATTTTCACGAAATCATTCCGTGAAATTGTAGACCATAAAAATATAATAAAAATGAAATTTTTCTTATCAAATTTGTGGTCCCGAAACCACTGTTCCGACTAAGCCCAAAATCGGGATGTTACAGATATGTTTTAGATTAACATATTTAGTAATGGAGTTTTTGATGATTTTGAGTAATTAGGACTGAATTGAAAAAATAATAATTTGAGGGACTACAATGTGAAATTGTAAAATATATGGAATTGTATAGGTATGGGTACCATTCGGCCAAACGTGGGTGTTTTGAAATTTTGTGTATTTTGTGTTTTGTGCAATAGGGACTAAATTGTAAAAATTGTAAATGTCAGGTGTAAAATGGTAATTTGCCTATTTATGTGTTTTTGGACTAAATTGAATGAAAATAGGTTTGAATGAGCTTAATTTGAACATGTTTAGATCAAGAACCAAAAAAATCAGATTTGGACCGGGGAAAAATGAAAGTGTCGACTAGCAGCCCCGCCCTGTTTTACGACGTCCAAGGTAAGTTTATAAGCAAATAGACACATTTATTGGTAATTTAAAGTTATATTTACATGCTGTTATGCAATGTTAGAAACTAAATATACTATGGTCGAATATGATTAAATGTGGCTACTACACTTTCGAGTTCAATTCGACCGAGTTACGACATCCGAAAGCCCTGTATGAACTTTAGGAATAGTTAAGATACATATGTCATGACATAGGATTCCGATATATGTGTGCGAGTAAGTCCATGGCATCGATTTGTGATTCTGATATGTGTTTACGAGTAAGACCCTGTCTGGGACAATGGCATCGATTTGTGGCTACATGTAAGACCACGTCTGGGACGTTGGCATTGTACGATTTATGTGATTTTTTAAGTGTCCTACCCAATTCTGAATGGTTCATTGAGCAAAAATAAGTTGAGTTCGAGTATGTAAATCGAGCTAAATGGCCAGGTATGAGTTTGTTCGATAATTAACAAAAAAATAAGGTAAGTGTATTCGGCTTATTACACATTATTGTGTTAATTTTGTGTTTGTGTATTTATGTGTATTTGGTCAAATGACTAATACATGTACACGAGACTATATTATGATATATGAGTTTATGTATTTATGAGTATGTGAATTAGGTACCTAATGATTATTCAACCTTGAAGTTAAATAATGATTTGTTAATTTTGATTGTATAAGCATTCGGTTAAGGTGATAATATAATTGTATACAAATGTATATGATTATATGTATGTAACATGAATATATAAGTGCCTGGAATTAAATGTGAATTGATATAATAATCTAGTTTAATTTAGTTAAGTTGAATAAGTCATTGAATTGTTTATTTGCTTATGACTTACTAAGCTCTGAGAGCTTACGCCTTGTGTTATGTTTACTCTGTTTTATAGATTTTGAAGTCAAGCTACAAGCTTGGGGATCGTCAGCCAAGTTCATCACACTGTCTACTACTTTGGTACCGTTAAGCTAAACTTAAATTATGGCATGTATAGCCTGGTTTTGGAGTTAGTTATTTTAGAAATGAATGTATATTCAAGCCATGCGAAAATGGCTAAATTCTTAAGTTGGTTTTGGTTGTGGTTATTTTTCTCTACTTGAATTCGGCTATGTATGACCATGGTATAAGCTCATTAGGGTTAATATGTTGTGAGTGAATGAAACTTTAGTTAAGCTTATGTGAGTTATGTGCGTTGAAATAGTTGATGATTTGGGTAGTACCTATGGTTGATTCGATTATAGCTTTTGCATGAGTATATATATATGGAAACGATTGTTATATTTTGTTAAAGTGTTATTATATGCATTGGTGCCAAGGAATATTTGGCTATGTTCTAGTGTGATTGGGATTGATTTTGTTACATGTATTATATGTTATGTTTGGCTATTATGTATGGTTTACTAACGATTTAAATTTTTGACAAATAATTTGGCATGTGAGTTGAATTAAAAGATAATGTCTTGGTTGGTATGTATTCGACCTTGATACTTAATTATTTTGGGAACTATGTTATATGTTTATGAGGTGATTATAATGGATAATGTATGTGCATGATCGGTTATAAGACAAGAATGAATGAGATGGTTATAACCAACTTGATTATAGGTATTTGTTTATGTATCTATTTGTGTATATAATGGATTGACTTGTCTATAATATGGTACTTGTCCCTGTTAATATACTCTGGGTAAATAATGTGGTTTGAAGTATATATGTACGTGAGTCTAAGAAGCATATATAAATATTAAGTTGTTTTTAAATTTGTATTTCAGAAAAAAGGGTAATTGTGTTGACCGAATTAAGGAAAGATGGATATGATTATGTACTGGACTTAAATGGTGCATTAATGTGGCATTTTGGTTGGGTTATTCGATTAGTACAAATATTTGAGCTGAAAGTTGAATTTCTATTATGTATTCATGATTTGTAAATGTTATAAATTAGCGAACAAAATGTTACCATGTGATATTTATTTTATGAAATGAAATGATGTGTATTTAGTTGCATAAGACATGCACATGACATTTATATGATTTTAAGATATATTTTTCCATTAGCATTATTTAAAAGTCATGAAAGTTAGGATGTACATATTTGATAAGTTTGTAAATCAATATATGTTCTTGGTTAGATATTAATGTTTTATATTCATATGTTCTTATTAACATTGTTGTATATAAAACCCTGGGATTATTTGTAACATTGAATCAGTATGGTAATTATGTTATACGAATTTCTATTAGACATTTTATAATCGAATTTGATCTGAGTTATAAGTTAATCGGTAATAGCTCGTGACCTTATTCTGTTGACGGATGTAGGTTAGGGGTGTTACATTTTATTAGTATCAGAGCTATGGTTGTGACAGCCTTAAAACGACCCTAGTCGGAATGTGGTTTCGGGACCACAAAACCGAGGCATAAAAATAATTTGATATTTCTTTTGATGCCTATAATATGTGTTAACTCATGTGTGACATTTTGATGCTTTAATTTAGAGTTATAAATGTGAATTTCACTAGAAAGGACCTAGTAGAAAACTTTGAAACTATGATGGGGAAATGTATGATGACTAATTAAAGCATGCATGCAAAACAATGGCCTTGCATGTCAAATACCCCTTTTACAAGTGATGGCCGGCCATGACAAGGAGTATGGGCTAAACATGTCATGAAACATGTTTTGTTGGTGCATTAGGGGAAACAATAAACAAATAAGCATGGGTAGTAAAGAAAAAAAAAAACGTGTGTGAGTGAAACCCCCCATTGCCGTACATGGAAGAAAAGAAAAGAAAAAATTTTGCTCATCCATTTCATTCTCTCTTGACCGAAAATACTAGAGGGAAGGGAGGAATTTTGCTTCATGCTTGGGTTGGAAGAGGATTAGGAAGAGGTTTGGCTATATTTGCATCAAGATTAAGGTATGTTTGATGTTGTGCCATGAGATTCATGCATGTTTTGGTTGCTAACTTGATGTTCTTATTAGCCCATGGTTCAAATCTTTGTTATATCATGGGGATGGTATTTGGCCAAGGTGGATTTTGAGTTAATGCCATTGCATGTTAAATATGAAGCTTGATGATGATACATGTGATGGTGGATTGAGGACTCCTAGATTTTCTTTGAGCATTTTGAATGATATACTAAGTTCTTTGTGTAATCGTGACCAAAATTATGGTGTTGTGATGTATTTGGCCATGGTACATCCCCAAGTGTGATTTATGCTATTTGCATGGAGAGTAAGATTTGTGTTTCGAAATCATGTTCATGTTTAGTTACAATCAACTTGAGATTCGGCTCTAGCATACATATATGTATATATGTTTGAGCATGATGTATTGGTATGACGTATATACTATCTTAAGGTATATACTTACTTATGATGATGTTTTGGTTATGAAGGAAATGATAGATGTGTATTGAGTTACAATATGGAAAGGTATTAGTTAGTAATGTATGCTGTTTTTGTGTCGTAATAAGTGCATAAATGGTCTCAACATGGACATGCATATTCGGCCACATGAAGGGAAATTGGTGAGCATGTATTCGATTAGAGGCAACCATATTGAAGCCTTATCTTGGCTTAGATTGTTGACTAAATGGGTAATAAGTGAGGATGATTGCCGAATATACAAACATACATATGCATGTGTAATTGAATTATGAATGTTTAGCAAGATGGTTAAACTAGTTGATTTATTGATAAAGCTCAAGGAGTTAAAGAAGGAGAATCAAGCAAGGGAAAGGCGAAGGTCATCGAGTAGCCGACTTGGACTATTTTTACCCAACACAAGGTAAGTCATTAAGCATATATTTGATATTGCTTAAATGATTGTAATATCTATGCAATTGTGTTTAATGAGATGAAATATATACAAATGTATGTGTATGAAAAGATGATAATGTTGAACGTAAAAAGATAGTGAAATGTGTAGGAAGTTTGCTTGGCACTAAGTGTGCGAGAAATAGATGTGTACGGTGACGAGATTGGCACTTGAGTGTGCGAGCTTGTAATGTACGGCACTAAGTGTGCGAGTTTGGACTATATGGCACTATGTGTGCGGGCTTGAATCATATGGCACTAAGTGTGCGTGATTGAGTATTAAGCACTATGTGTGCGAACTCTACACATATCTCCGATTGAACATTTATATGGAGGCGTGATTTTATCGAGATGAGTATGGACAGCGAAAAGAGTAAGTATCTTGAGTTCATGGCTAATAGATGCTATGTTCATGCTCGGGGTGGAGTTGGTAAGATTTAAATTTATGTGATGATTTCAATTGCATTCCCGTAAATAAGGTATCGTGGAATAGATGAAAGTTCATTTGATTGCATGATTGTTGCGGAAATGAAATGATGTATGGAAATTGCTTCAAATATCCTATTGAACAGTATATGAAATGTAAATGTATGACTTGGTATGAGATTGATCCGAAAGATCTAAGGAACTATGGTATAGTTCGGTATGGCTGGAACATTTGGCCTTGTTTCATTATTTCATTTTATGATAATTGTATTAATGGATGGTTGTGGAATGCTTATGACTTACCGAGTTATAAACTCACTCGGTGTTTTCTTGTCACCCATTTTAGGTTCCTTGGGCTCGTCTCCTTTTGGGTGTTCAGAATCACAACGAAGTCATCACCCGCGAGCAATCTTTGGTATTGTCTTCTTAGTCGACTTAGGAGAACATTTGGCATGTATGAGCTATTTTGTTTTGTTAAATTTTGGGTTGTAAACTTTAAGCCATGTGAAAATGGCCTATGTGGTCGTTTGAGTGGGATGCTAGAATCTATAGCCACGAGTCTTAGAAACCTTAATTTTGATAAGGTGGCCATAATTTGTGTCACGTATGATGGATGAGTAGTAAGACTAAGGAAGGATTCATGAAATTGGCATAGTCTACTGCAGTAACTGTTGCGGACAGCAGCAGTGATATGAGATCGAAAAATCACTAAAAATAGTAGAAGTGGAATTAATAGCTAAAAAAATTACGTACTCGAAGCTTGATGGGTCTATTTTCATATGGATGAAACAAAACGACCATATGAGCTGTATTTTAAGAGATATTAAAGTTCTCGTGAAACAGGGCCAGAACGGTTTCTGGATCCCCTGTTCCGACTTTGGAAAATCATTGTAAATTAACCAGAGATAATTAGGAGTCATGCCATATATGTGTAGATTCCTCTCTGAGTCTAGTTTCTATAGAAAGAAACGGAATCAGTATTGAAGCCCTGTACAGGGAGATATCCAATTCGTAACGCACAAAGGTCAGTGTAGTCGATCCCTGCAACAGGGGAGACTTTAACTAATAAACTGTACTAATTGGCTTGACAAAAAATTCTAGAAAAAAATCTGTAGATGGACATATGAGTCTAGTTTCATGAAAAAATTACGAAACTGAGTTTCGAGTTGTAAAACTCAAGATATGATTTTTGAAGCGACTAGTACACAGATTGGCAGCTTGTCTAGGAAATTCTCAATAAGTGGTTTGAAGTATGTTAACACCTCGTGTTCGACTCGTGACGGTCTCGGGTTGGGTGTTACAATTTTTTGGTATCGAGCTATGGTTGTCGGTTCTAGGATTACCGTAGCGCGTGTGAGTCTAGCTATACATGCCAATGTGTTAGTGCTTAAAAATGTGATGACTTCTGACGGTTGAAATTTTTGTTTTGATTAGCAAATGGAACCTGGGGTAGAGAGACCCTTGGCGGATGACGTTGAAAGTGTAGCTGCTGCTCCTGCTCAAGAGACACCGCCTGTTGAGCCTCAGTCATCCGCGAATAATCAAGATGAAGGGGCGAAATAAGCCTTCTTCACTATGAACGAGTGGGTCGCGCATTATGCCCGAACCAATCCGGCTGTCCAACCATTCCCAAATATAAATAATCCACCCCAAGAGCCCGTAATGCCATCAGTTGCTGATCCTGTGAGGCTGAGTAAACTACCTGTGGACTTGATTAGGAAGCGTGGGGAGGAGGTTTAAGGCCATAGTTCTTGATGATGCCGAAAGGGCTGAGTTTCGCTTGATAACACCATTAGAGTGTTTGATGAACTGTCATGCACACCCGATGAATGTCTTAAGTGTGCTATATCCTTGTTGCGAGACTCAACCTACTATTGGCGGAGGACCTTAATTTCCATAGTCCCAAAGGAGCAAGTTACTTGGGATTTCTTCCAAACGGAATTTCGAAAGAAATACATTAGTCAACGGTTCATCAATCAAAAGCGTAAGGAATTCTTAGAGATCAAGCAAGGTCGTATGATTCAGATATCGAATCTGAACATGAGTTCGTAAGACTTAGTCGGTATGCTCTGGAGTGTGTGGCTGATGAGGTTGCTATGTGCAAAAGATTTGAAGAGAGATTGAATGAAGAGTTAAAGCTCTTGATGGGTATTTTGAAGATAAAAGAATTTGTAACACTAGTTGAACGAGCCTGCAAGGCGGAAGAGCTCGGAAGGGAGAAGAGGAAGGCTAAATTTGAAGCTAGAGATTATCATAAAAGATCGACGGGCAAGGCTCCATTTTCACTGTAAAAAGTTCAGAGAGGACACAAATAAGTCGAGGGCAATCTGGGATTTCCATTAGAGCACGACCATCGATGGACTCACGAGCTACCTCGGTAGCTAGTGTGGGCAATAATCGTCAAGAAAAGCCGAATGCCCCCAACGTGGAAGGCGACACATAGGTGAATGTTGGGGTAAGTGCATTAATAGGGCTGTTATGGATGCGGTTCGAGGGACCACTTCATTAGAAATTGCACGAGCTAGATGAGAAGAATAAGATGCAAGGTGTAAGATCTAGTGGGACGACGGCTAGAGGTAGACCCCGAGGATTTCAGGAGGTAGGGGTGGTAATCGAGAGGGTCTCGATACGGTTGTTCGATCCGAGACTCGTGCTCCTGCTAGAGCATATGCTATCCGCGTACGAGAGGAGGCATCCTCCCCTGACGTTATCACTGGTACTTTCACTCTTTTTGATACTAGTGTGATTGCATTGATTGACCCTGCATCTACTCATTCATATGTATGTGAAACCTTAGCATCCAAAGAAGACTCTACCGTTGAGTCTCTTGAGTTAAATAATTCGGTGTCAAATCCCTTGGGTCGTTACGTGCTGGTCGATAAAGTGTGTAAGAAATGCCCCCTAGTCATTCGAGGTTCCTGTTTTCCGGCGGACTTGATGCTTTTGCCGTTCGATAAATTTGATGTTATTCTTGGGTTGGATTGGTTGACCGTGCATGATGCGGTTGTGAATTGCAAAAGCAAGACTATTGATTTGAGATGTGCAAATAACAAGATGATCTGAGTTGAGTCTACGGACTTGAAGGGATTGCCAGCTGTAATATCATCAATGTTGGCCTAGAAATATGTAAGAAAAGGGTGCGAAGCATACCTTGCGTATGTACTTGATGATAAGGAGTTAAAAATAAAACCCGAATCTGTGCCGGTGGTTTGTGAATACCCGGATGTTTTTCCCGAAGAATTACCGGGTTTGCCACTTGTTTGGGAGATAGAGTTTGGTATTGAGCTTGTACCTGGGACCACACCGATTTCGATAGCTCCGTATCGTATGGCACCAACGGAATTAAAGGAGTTGAAAGCTCGATTGCAAGAGTTGGTGGATAGAGGTTTTGCTCGCCTTGAGTTTTTCACCTTGGGGTGCACTAGTGTTGTTTGTGAAAAAGAAGGACGGAACCATGAGGTTGTGCATCGACTATCGTCAACTTAATAAAGTGACAATAAAGAACAAATATCCGTTACCGCGTATCGATGATTTGTTCGATCAAGCTGAAGGAGCCTCGGTGTTTTCAAAAATAGATTTGAGATCGGGCTATTATCGATTCTTGAATCCGAGATTCGGATATACCCAAAAGCGCCTTCGAACAAGATATGGTCACTACGAATTCTTAGTGATGCCGTTTGGGCTCACTAATGCCCCTGCGGTATTTATGGATTTGATGAATCAGATCTTCAGATTATATTTGGATCGGTTCGTAGTGGTGTTCATTGACGACATCTTGGTCTATTCAAGAGATGAGACCGAACATGCGGAGCACCTGAGATTAGTGTTGCAAATTTTACGGGATAAGCAGTTATATGCTAATTTCAGCAAGTGTGAGTTCTGGTTAAGAGAGGTTAGCTTCTTGGGTCATATGGTATCTGCATTGGGTATTCGAGTCGACCCGAGTAAAATTTCAACTATACTTAACTGGAAGCCTCCGAGAAATATTACTAAGGTTCGGAGCTTTTTGGGACTTGCCGGTTACTACCGACGGTTTGTAAAAGGATTCTCGATGATAGCCACACTCATGACGAAACCGCTTGGAAGGATGTCAAGTTTGAATGGACGGAAAAGTGTCGAAAAGTTTCGATCAATTGAAAACTCATTTAACGGAAGCTCAGGTTTAGTGCGACCCGAATCGGCAAAGAGTTTGTCATTTATAGTGACGCCTCCCTACTTAGGTTAGGTTGCGTATTAATGCAAGAAGGTCGAGTTGTGGCCTACGCGTCGAGACAATTGAAGCCACATGAGAAAAATTATCCGACCCATGATCTCGAATTGGCTGCCATCGTATTCGCCTTAAAGATATGGCGACATTACTTATTTGGTGAGAAGTGCCATGTGTATTCGGATCACAAAAGTCTCAAATATTTGATGACTCAAAGAGACTTAAATCTGCGACAAAGACGTTGGCTCGAGTTGTTAAAAGATTACGAGCTTGTCATTGATTATCACCCGGGAAAGGCTAATGTGGTTGCGGACGCCTTAAGCCGGAAATCACTATTTGCTTTACGAGCAATGAATGTACACTTGTCTATTCTACCCGACAATGTGTTAGTAGCGAATTAAAGGCCAAACCATTGTTGACTCATCAAATTCGTGAAGCTCGTAAAGTTGATGATGAGTTGGTTGCAAAGCGGTGTGTGTTCGAACAAGGAATCGGAGTTTCATATTGGTGATGACGATTGTTTGAGGTTCGAAGTCGTCTGTGTGTTCCAAAGAATTGAACTTATTTCAATGATTACGAACGAAGCCCATTGTAGCCGAATGGCAATCCACCCGGGGAGTACGAAGATGTACAATGATTTGAAACGACGATTTTGGTGGCATGGTATGAAACGAGACATCTCCGACTTTGTTTCGAGATGTTTAATATGTCAACAAGTGAAAGCGGAACATCAAGTGCCTTCAGGATTACTTCAGCTGATTACGATACCCGAGTGGAAATGGGATCGAGTCACAATGGACTTTGTGTTCGGACTGCCATTGTCAGCGAGCAAGAAGGATGCGATTTGGGTTGTTGATAGACTAAGTCGGCTCACTTTATCCCCGTGCGTACGGACTTTTCATTGAATAAACTAGCTGAATTGTATGTTTCTCAGATTGTGAGATTACAAGGGGTACCGATTTCTGTGGTGTCGGATAGAGATCCGAGGTTCACCTCACGATTTTGGAAGAGATTGCAAGAAGTTTTAGGTACCAAGTTGCATTTCAAAGACCGCCTTTCACCCCCAAACCGATGGTCAATCCGGCGGATAATTCGAGATACTTGAGGATATGTTGAGATGTTGCATCCTCGAGTTCGATGGTTCATGGGAGCGGTACTTACCTTTGATTGAATTCGCTACAACAATAGTTTTCAATCAAGTATTAAGATGGCGCCTTACGAGGCCTTGTACGAGCGTAAATGCCGTACACCATTGTTTTGGACCGAGCTCGGTGAGAACAAAATTTTTGAGTGGATTTGATTAAAGATCTGAATGTAAAGTAAAAGTAATCCGTGAAAATCGAAGATAGCCTCCGATCGTCGAAGTCGACGCGGATCTCAAACGAAAAGACATTGAGTATCAAGTGGGAGATAAAGTGTTTCTTAAAGTTTCGCCTTGAAAAAGATACTCGATTTGGCAGTAAAGGCAAATTTAGCCCGAGGTTCATCGGGCCATATGAGATATCCGAACGAGTCGGTCCAGTTGCGTATCGTTTGATTTTGCCCCCTGAACTTGAAAAGATTCACGACGTCTTTCATGTTTCGATGCTTCGACGCTATAGGTCTGATCCGTCGCACGTAATTAGTCCATCAGAGGTTAAAATTCAAGCCGATATGAGTTATGAAGAAGAACCGATTCGTATCCTAGCTCGTGAAGTGAAGGAGTTGCGAAACAAAAGGGTTCCGTTAGTAAAAGTGTTATGGCTCAAACACGGGATGGAAGAAGCTACTTGGGAACCCGAGAACTCTATGAAGGAGCGATACCCAAACCTATTTACCGGTAAGATTTTCGGGGACGAAAATTTCTTAAGTGGGGGAGAGTTGTGGCAGCCTTAAAACGACCCTAGTCGGAATGTGGTTTCGGGACCACAAAACCGAGGCATAAAAATAATTTGATATTTATTTTGATGCCTATAATATGTGTTAACTCATGTGTGACATTTTGATGCTTTAATTTAGAGTTATAAATGTGAATTTCACTAGAAAGGACCTAGTAGAAAACTTTGAAACTATGATGGGGAAATGTATGATGACTAATTAAAGCATGCATGCAAAACAATGGCCTTGCATGTCAAATACCCCCTTTTTACAAGTGATGGCCGGCCATGATAAGGGAGTATGGGCTAAACATGTCATGAAACATGTTTTGTTGGTGCATTAGGGGGAAACAATAAACAAATAAGCATGGGTAGTAAAGAAAGAAAAAAAAACGTGTGTGTGAGTGAAACCCCCCCCATTGCCGTACATAGAAGAAAAGAAAAGAAAAAAATTTTGCTCATCCATTTCATTCTCTCTTGACCGAAAATACTAGAGGGGAAGGGAGGAATTTTGCTTCATGCTTGGGTTGGAAGAGGATTAGGAAGAGGTTTGGCTATATTTGCATCAAGATTAAGGTATGTTTGATGTTGTGCCATGAGATTCATGCATGTTTTTGGTTGCTAACTTGATGTTCTTATTAGCCCATGGTTCAAATCTTTGTTATATCATGGGGATGGTATTTGGCCAAGGTGGATTTTGAGTTAATGCCATTGCATGTTAAATATGAAGCTTGATGATAATACATGTGATGGTGGATTGAGGACTCTTAGATTTTCTTTGAGCATTTTTGAATGATATACTAAGTTCTTTGTGTAATCGTGACCAAAATTATGGTGTTGTGATGTATTTGGCCATGGTACATCCCCAAGTGTGATTTATGCTCTTTGCATGGAGAGTAAGATTTGTGTTTCGAAATCATGTTCATGTTTAGTTACAATCAACTTGAGATTCGGCTCTAGCATACATATATGTATATATGTTTGAGCATGATGTATTGGTATGACGTATATACTATCTTAAGGTATATACTTACTTATGATGATGTTTTGGTTATGAAGGAAATGATAGATGTGTATTGAGTTACAATATGGAAAGGTATTAGTTAGTAATGTATGCTGTTTTGTGTGGTAATAAGTGCATAAATGGTCTCAACATGGACATGCATATTCGCCACATGAAGGGAAATTGGTGAGCATGTATTCGGTTAGAGGCAACCATATTGAAGCCTTATCTTGGCTTAGATTGTTGACTAAATGGGTAATAAGTGAGGATGGTTGCGAATATACAAACATACATATGCATGTGTAATTGAATTATGAATGTTTAGCAAGATGGTTAAACTAGTTGATTTATTGATTAAGCTCAAGGAGTTAAAGAAGGAGAATCAAGCAAGGGAAAGGCGAAGGTCATCGAGTAGCCGACTTGGACTATTTTACCCAACACAAGGTAAGTCATTAAGCATATATTTGATATTGCTTAAATGATTGTAATATCTATGCAATTGTGTTTAATGAGATGAAATATATACAAATGTATGTGTATGAAAAGATGATAATGTTGAACGTAAAAAAGATAGTGAAATGTGTAGGAAGTTTGCTTCGGCACTAAGTGTGCGAGAAATAGATGTGTACGGTGACGAGATTGGCACTGAGTGTGCGAGCTTGTAATGTACGGCACTAAGTGTGCGAGTTTGGACTATATGGCACTATGTGTGCGGGCTTGAATCATATGGCACTAAGTGTGCGTGATTGAGTATTAAGCACTATGTGTGCGAACTCTACACATATCTCCGATTGAACATTTATATGGAGGCGTGATTTTATCGAGATGAGTATGGACAGCGAAAAGAGTAAGTATCTTGAGTTCATGGCTAATAGATGCTATGTTCATGCTCGGGGTGGAGTTGGTAAGATTTAAATTTATGTGATGATTTCAATTGCATTCCCGTAAATAAGGTATCGTGGAATAGATGAAAGTTCATTTGATTGCATGATTGTTGCGGAAATGAAATGATGTATGGAAATTGCTTCAAATATCCTATTGAACGGTATATGAAATGTAAATGTATGACTTGGTATGAGATTGATCCGAAAGATCTAAGGAACTATGGTATAGTTCGGTATGGCTGGAACATTTGGCCTTGTTTCATTATTTCATTTTATGATAATTGTATTAATGGATGGTTGTGGAATGCTTATGACTTACCGAGTTATAAACTCACTCGGTGTTTTCTTGTCACCCATTTTAGGTTCCTTGGGCTCGTCTCCTTTTGGGTGTTCAGAATCATCAACGAAGTCATCACACCCGTGAGCAATCTTTGGTATTGTCTTCTTAGTCGACTTAGGAGAACATTTGGCATGTATGAGCTATTTTGTTTTGTTAAATTTTGGGTTGTAAACTTTAAGCCATGTGAAAATGGCCTATGTGGTCGTTTGAGTGGGATGCTAGAATCTATAGCCACAAGTCTTAGAAACCTTAATTTTGATAAGGTGGCCATAATTTGTGTCACGTATGATGGATGAGTAGTAAGACTAAGGAAGGATTCATGAAATTGGCATAGTCTACTGCAGTAACTGTTGCGGACAGCAGCAGTGATATGAGATCGAAAAATCACTAAAAATAGTAGAAGTGAAATTAATAGCTAAAAAAATTACGTACTCGAAGCTTGATGGGTCTATTTTCATATGGATGAAACAAAACGACCATATGAGCTGTACTTTAAGAGATATTAAAGTTCTCGTGAAACAGGGCCAGAACGGTTTCTGGATCCCCTGTTCCGACTTTGGAAAATCATTGTAAATTAACCAGAGATAATTAGGAGTCATGCCATATATGTGTAGATTCCTATCTGAGTTTAGTTTCTATAGAAATAAACGGCATCAGTATTGAAGCCCTGTACAGGGAGATATCCAATTCGTAACGCACAAAGGTCAGTGTAGTCGATCCCTGCAACAGGGGAGACTTTAACTAATAAACTGTACTAATTGGCTTGACAAAAAATTCTAGAAAAAAATCTGTAGATGGACATATGAGTCTAGTTTCAGAGAAAAATTACGAAACTGATTTTCGAGTTGTAAAACTCAAGATATGATTTTTGAAGCGACTAGTACACAGATTGGCAGCTTGTCTAGGAAATTCTCAATAAGTGGTTTGAAGTATGTTAACACCTCGTGTTCGACTCCGGCGACGGTCTCGGGTTCGGGGTGTTACAATGGTTTAGTCGGTTCTAGGACTAACATAGCGTGTGAGAGTCTAGCTATACATGCCATAATTATATACTACGATAGTGTGATGACTTCTGACATTTGAAATGTGTTTTTATATAGTAAATGGATCCCGACAGTGCTGTAGCTGATGATGTCGAGAGTGTAGCACCTGTTCTCGCACAGGGGACAGTGCAGATGGATTCTCGACTAACTTCGGGTAATCAAGAAAGTGAGGCTAAACAAGCCTTCTATCAAATGATGAATGATTGGTTCACTCAATATATTCGGACTAACCCGGTTGCACAACAACCTCCACCCCTTATTAATCCATCTTCCATGCCTGCTGTACCTCAAGTAAGTGATCCGCTGTGATTGAATAGACCACCTGTTGATAAAATCAGAAAACATGGAGCTGAAGAGTTTAAAGCCACCGATGATGATGACACTGAGCGGGCTGAGTTCTGGCTTGATAATACTATCCGTGTGTTTGATGAGCTATCCTGTAATCCTGATGAATGTTTAAAATGTGCTATATCCTTGCTTCGAGACGCAGCATACCACTGGTGGAATACCCTAGTATCAATAGTTCCGAGAGAACAGGTAACCTAGGAATTCTTTTAGACTGAGTTCCGTAAGAAATATATCAGTTAGAGATTTATCAATCAGAAGCGTAAAGAATTTCTAGAGGTAAAGCAGGGTCGGATGACAGTGACAGAGTATGAGCAAAAATTCATGAGACTCAACTGGTATGCCCGAGAGTGTGTTTCTACTGAAGCTATAATGTGTAAAAGATTTGAAGATGGGCTGAATGAAGATATCAAACTGTTAGCTGGCATACTTGAGATAAAAGAGTTTGTGGTACTTGTTGAGCGAGCCTGCAAAGCTGAAGAGCTCGGGAAAGAGAAAAGAAAGGTTGACTCTGAAGCTAGAGATGTACGCAAAAGAACATCTGGTAAGTCATTCCAGTCGGTACCAAAGAAGTTTTGAGCTGATTTTAGCTGTTTTAAAGCCACTTCAGGTTACTCCTGACGGATCAGAATAGACCACTAGTGAGTCCGAGAGCTACCTCAGTAGCGAGTGTGGGTAATGTCAGACCAAATCAATTTGACTGTAAGTATTGTGGTAAACAACATCTTAGCAGTTGCAGGTTGCATGATCGGGCCTGTTTTAAATATGGATCAACAGATCATTATATTCGAGATTGCCCAATGTTAGCGGAGGAAAATCCAGTGCAAAATATGAGATCGGGTAATACTGCAGCTCGAGGTAGACCACCCGGAAATACTGGTAGTACGAGTGGCAGTCAGAGAGGGACTAAAGATACGACAGTCAGATCTGAGGCTCGTGCACCTGCCAGAGCCTATGCCATTCACGCGCGAGAGGAGGCTTCATTCCTAAATGTTATTACTGGTATATTCACTCTTTATGATACTAATGTAATTGCATTGCTTGATCCTGGTTCTACCCATTCTTATGTGTGTGAGACATTAGTATTCAGCAAGACTCTACTTGTTGAGTCTACTGAGTTTGTGATTAGAGTGTCAAACCCGTTGGGCCGGTGTGTTATGGTTGATAAAGTGTGTAAGAATTGTCCCTTGATAGTTCGAGATCTGACCTTTCCGGTTGATTTGATGTTACTGCCATTTGATGAGTTTGGTATAATTCTGGGTATGGATTGGTTGACATTACATGATGCTGTTGTGAACTGCAAAAGCAAAACATTTGATCTACGGAGTCAGAATGATAAGATTGTTCGAATTGAATCTAGTGATTTGTATGGTTTACCAGCAGTGATTTCTTCGATGCTAGCTTAGAAATATGTGAGAAAGGGGTGTGAAGCTTATTTTGCCTATGTGCTCGACAGTAAAGCGGCTGAAAGAAACATTGAATCAGTGTAACACCCCAAACCCGGCCTGGATGTTATGACCGGATCTGATGCGCCACATTGGTGCGTTCAAAACACTTAGTTTGGAAAAGCTGAGTTGGTGTTGTAAAAGATACTTTTAAAAGAAGGTTAAAGTGAATGGAAGGCATGCACCAGCAGAAACTAGGAAGCAGAGGAGGTGAGTCCGTTGACCGCTAAGTACCAAGCTCTTCCGGATCCAATCCTAGACATGCACACATCCATTACCACACTTTATCACCTCGTATAATTTTGAGAAAACCGTTTGGTTATGCCCATCTTAAGAAAATGATTAAGTTTGAAAACGTTTGTTTAAAATATTTATTTTCTTGGAAAAACATTACTTTATGGAAACTTTGCACGTCATCGTGATCTTTTATAAAACGAGTAGTTTTTTTTTATAAACCGAACCCTAGTGCTAGCAGTTTAATAATCCCCAAAATAAAAGTAATTAAAAAGAGCGGCCTTATTACAACTTTAAGCATAATAAAATAATCCAAAATAAATGCTAAACTTATTTAAAATCGGCAATCAATCTTCATGGCCACTCTGAATCCCTTGACTCCAAGTCCACCAACTAGGGCTCACCTGCAAGGATGGAAGAGGAAGGGTGAGTTTGGGAAAACTCAGTATCTGAAACCTATCCAAAGCCCAAATCAGCTCGAGCCCATTGGGCCTAAGCCCTATTCAGATAACGAAGACACAAGAGGTCAAGCCCTTTTCGAATCTGATAGCAAGGCCTTAGCCCTTTTAACAAAACAAGATGGCCCATAGGCCCGTTCAAGAACATATGTAACAATATCAAGAATGAATGCAAGCCCAACTAGGAGACTACTCAACCCACCAACCGCTACACGGCCCCCTGTACCATTTCTACACTCCATGTGGGGAATATTTCAACCCACCCAAATTTCTACACTCCACAGCCAAAAAGAACGCTCAATTATTAGTCGATTGAGGCAAAGCCTCCAAGACGTGGATGAACCACATTCAAGACTTCCCCATCAATACCCCAATCCCATGCAACAGATATTAATAAATGCATATCATGTAAAATACAAGATTAATCAATCATGCGGTTTAGCCAATTTAAACCCTAGGGGTATTTTAATTATGCTCTTTAGGGTAATTTCAGTACTTACGCAACTATACACGTTATTCCAGTAATTCTTAACAATCTTATGCAATTTGATTCTCCCATCTAACTGACAGCTACTTTGCCCACCTCTTGCCCATATTGGGCCGTAAGCCCATTGGGCCCAGTTTTGGCCCATCGAGGCCCTTTTTCCGAAATACGCTAAAACGTCACACGAACTTGCTTACCACCTTGCGGTGCTAGATCTAACAATTACTCTATGACTTGAGAGCATTCGCATACTCACATGACCATGAAATGCCGGAATTTCGGCATTTCGGCTTTTGTCGAATTGAACTAAGAAAGGGTGTTCTAGACACATTTGCTTTCATGACGATCGCTATCGAGATCCCTTACGATGTCCTACAATTATTCATCACCATTTTTAGCATACAAGTTATGCTTAACAAACTCAAAATCCACCCTACCTTATTCGCCAAAGAACCCTTATTGACCATAAGTTGCTTACCTTCTGAGGTCCAATAATATGATTCAAGCTTATCCAAGTCGATACTCCAAGCCTCATTGCTCCTCCAAAGTTGTCTATATCACACAGTCCAAGTCACCACTTGCCCACAAGGGCAAAATAGTCATTTAACACCCTAGGGGCAAATGGTAATTCTACCCTACTGGGGTATTTGGTAATTTTACCCTCTGTGGGTATTTTAGTAATTTTGCAAACCATGGGTATTTTGGTAATTTTATAAACAAAGGGTATTTTAGTAATTTTACAAACCAGGGGTATTTTGGTAATTTTGTAAACCAAGGGTATTTTAGTAATTTTACAAACCAGGGGTATTTTGGTGATTTTATAAACCAAAGGTATTTTGGTAATTCTGTAAATTGAGGGTAAAACGGTAATTCTGTAAATCGGGAGTACTTTGGTAATTTTACAAGTCGAGGGCATTTTAGTAATTGGTAAACTAAAGTATTCTAAACATGGATAACAATACGAATGGGCCTAAAGCCTATTCTCGGCCCAAATGGGCCCACACGCTCGTGTGGCCCTTTTAGCCCAAACCTAGCCACAGATATTCGATTCACCTAGCCTAGTCCAATATTTACTACACAATCAAACAACTTATCCAATTGGGCCTATAGGCCCATTGGGCCCACATGGCCCCTTTCTGCCCATCGCGGCCCGAAGTAGCCATCCAACAACAAGAGTAGTGATAAATACACACCTGATAGGAGACTGGAGTTAATCCGCGCTCCGAGCACTTCTAGCCGATGCCCAACCCAAACGAGCACGCCATAACGCGAAAGGGATCAGCCAAGAAAGGTACCTTTGCTCTCCTCATAGTTCTCTCTATTTAAAGCCAGCTTCGCATCCACTCCTATGTTAGCTTACCGATGTGGGATCCCTCCATCATCAGATTTTAAATTCAACACCAACTCTTGCCATCCCAACATAGCAGAATAATCAACCTTTGCATGCCAAGGGATTCGAACCAAAGTCCTCCTATATGCCAACTCACGCCATCACCACTAGGCCACCAACTCATTTGTGTCATAAATCCAACACATTAAACTTTAAAGTGCACCTACTTGCTTCTAGATTTATTGAAAAGAAAAACCAAAATATATTGCAAGAGCCAAGACTTGAACCTTGGACCCCTTGCTTCCCCTATGGCGTCACTTCCTTGTCCCCTAAGTGGCGCCACCTTGCCACTACACCGCACTCCTTTTGTGTCACAATTTCTCCAACAATATTCTTAAGGCCTACCTACTACACCCGTGGTTTGATCTACCTTAAATTTTACTAGAGTCCGTGTTTGAACCCAAGACTTCTCCAACACTTCTCAAAGACACTTAACCACTAAAACAAGCCTTCATTAACAAAATTTACATGCACAACAAAATATTAAAAGCTGCCTTCAACCGCTCCCATGCTCAAGGCCCAAAACTTCTAGGCCCAAATTCAGGGTGTTACAACTCTACCTCCCTTAAAGAAATTTCGTCCTCAAAATTTCCATTTAACAGGGTAGTCATCTAACATCTACCCCACTACGCTACCTCTGCTAAGCACTCTGATCCTACTATCACTATCCCGGTGCTAGCTCTAGCAACCCTTTCCAAAATCTTTAACATCACTTGAGACAAAGCGTCATCCCCTGCGGCCCGATCATACGGCCCATTTTCATTAACCGGTGGTGGTCGTGCCCCGCCAGCTGGCATGTGTTCAGATGACGCAGATCTAGCTTGAGTGCTACCTCGGCCTCGACCACGGCCTCTTCCTCGAGTAGCCCTTGTACTCATAACGATTTATCTGATTACGAATTTTATGACATTAGTTTCTTGTTTCCACTATTTATTACGAATGTCTTATGAAAAGATAAAGTTTGAGTTATTTTTGCATAATCACAATTTAGCTACGGTCTCGCTTTTGTAGCCCTAATACTACCTTATCAATAGCACTATCTCTAAGGCTCAAGACTATCTATAGTATTATTTCCGATCAGATTTCATATAAATATTTAAAGCGAGAAAAAGAACACTTACAGACTTGGTGCCGGGGATTCAGTGTGCCACTTCTTTATCAGTCCATAAAAACCCATGTTTTTGTTTACCGAAAATAAAAAGATTTCATTTGAAACACTTTTTTTTTAAAACTATTGATTTAACCTCGTTCAATAGAAAAACTTTGAACATTTTTGAAAAACCTAGAGAAAAAAACTTTTTTTTTTATAGATTTTCGGACCCGATCCACAGCTAGTTGTTGTAACCAGGCTCTGATACCACTAAATGTAACACCCCAAACCCGGCCTGGATGTTATGACCGGATCTGATGTGCCACATTGGTGCGTTCAAAACACTTAGTTTGGAAAAGCTGAGTTGGTGTTGTAAAAGATACTTTTAAAAGAAGGTTAAAGTGAATGGAAGCTGTGCACCAGGTAGGAAACCAGGAAAAAGAGGAGGTGAGTCCGTCGGACTGCTTAAGTACCAAGCTCTTCCCGGATCCAATCCTAGACATGCACACATCCATTACCACACTTTATCACCTCGTATAATTTTGAGAAAACCGTTTGGTTATGCCCGTCTTAAGAAAATGATTAAGTTTGAAAACGTTTGTTTAAAATATTTATTTTCTTGGAAAAACATTACTTTGCGGAAACTTTGCACGTCATCGTGATCTTTTATAAAAACGAGTAGTTTTTTTTTTTATAAACCGAACCCTAGTGCTAGCCAGTTTAATAATCCCCAAAATAAAAGTAATTAAAAAGAGCGGCCTTATTACAACTTTAAGCATAATAAAAATAATCCAAAATAAATGCTAAACTTATTTAAAATCGGCAATCAATCTTCATGGCCACTCAATCCCTTGACTCCAAGTCCACCAACTAGGGCTCACCCGCAAGGATGGAAGAGGAAGGGTGAGTTTGGGAAAACTCGGTGTATCTGAAACCTATCCAAAGCCCAAATCAGCTCGAGCCCATTGGGCCTAAGCCCTATTCAGATAACGAAGACACGAGAGGTCAAGCCCTTTTCGAATCTGAGAGCAAGGCCTTAGCCCTTTTTAACAAAAACAAGATGGCCCATAGGCCCGATTCAAGAACATATGTAACAATATCAAGAATGAATGCAAGCCCAACTAGGAGACTACTCAACCCACCAACCGCTACACGCCCCCTGCACCAAATTTCTACACTCCATGTGGGAATATTTCAACCCACCCACCCTACACTCACAGATTAAAAGAACGCACTCAATTATTAGTCGATTGAGGCAAAGCCTCCAAGACGTGGATGAACCACATTCAGACTTCCCCATCAATACCCCAATCCCATGCAGCAGATATTAATAAATGCATATCATGTAAAATACAGTATTAATCAATCATGCAGTTTAGCCAATTTAAACCCTAGGGGTATTTCGGTAATTATGCTCTTTAGGGTAATTTCGTACTTACGCAACTATACACGTTATTCCAGTAATTCTTAACAATCTTATGCAATTTGATTCTCCCATCTAACTGACAGGCTACTTTGCCCACCTCTTGCCCATATTGGGCCGTAAGCCCATTGGGCCCAGTTTTGGCCCATCGAGGCCCTTTTTCCGAAATACGCTAAAACGTCACACGAACTTGCTTACCACCTTGCGGTGCTAGATCTAACAATTACTCTATGACTTGAGAGCATTCACATACTCACATGACCATGAAATGCCGGAATTTGGCATTTAAACTTTCAATTGAACTAAGAAAGGGTGTTTGTACACACCGCTTTCATGACGATCGCTAATGAGATCCCTTACGATGTCCTACAATTATTCATCACCATTTTTAGCATACAAGTTATGCTTAACAAACTCAAAATCCACCCTACCTTATTCTACCAAAGAACCCTTATTGACCATAAGTTGCTTACCTTCACGGGGTCCAATAATATGATTCAAGCTTATCCAAGTCGATACTCCAAGCCTCATTGCTCCTCCAAAGTTGTCTATATCACACAGTCCAAGTCGGTCACTTGCCCACAAGGGCAAAATAGTCATTAACACCCTAGGGGCAAATGGTAATTCTACCCTACTGAGGGTATTTGGTAATTTTACCCTACTGAGGGTATTTTAGTAATTTTGCAAACCATGGGTATTTTGGTAATTTTATAAACAAAGGGTATTTTAGTAATTTTACAAACCAGGGTATTTTGGTAATTTTGTAAACCAAGGGTATTTTAGTAATTTTACAAACTAGGGGTATTTTGGTGATTTTATAAACCAAAGGTATTTTGGTAATTCAGTAAATTGACGGTAAAAACAGTAATTTCAGAATCAGAGTACTTTGGTAATTTTACAAGTCGAGGCATTTTAGTAATTGGCAAACTAAAGTATTCTAAACATGGATAACAATACGAATGGGCCTAAAGCCTATTCTCGGCCCAAATGGGCCCACACGCTCGTGTGGCCCTTTTAGCCCAAACCTAGCCACAGATATTCGATTCACCTAGCCTAGTCCAATATTTACTACACAATCAAACAACTTATCCAATTGGGCCTATAGGCCCATTGGGCCCACATGGCCCCTTTCTGCCCATCGCGTCCAAGTAGCCATCCAACAACAAGAGTAGTGATAAATACACACCGATAGGAGATGGAGTTAATCCGCCCGAGCACTTCTAGCCGATGCCCAACCCAAACGAGCACGCCATAACGCGAAGGGATCACCAAGAAAGGTACCTTTGCTCTCCTCATAGTTCTCTCTATTTAAAGCCAGCTTCGCATCCACTCCTATGTTAGCTTACCGATGTGGGATCCCTCCATCATCAGATTTTAAATTCAACACCAACTCTTGCCATCCCAACATAGCAGAATAATCAACCTTTGCATGCCAAGGGATTCGAACCAAAGTCCTCCTATATGCCAACTCACGCCATCACCACTAGGCCACCAACTCATTTGTGTCATAAATCCAACACATTAAACTTTAAAGTGCACCTACTTGCTTCTAGATTTATTGAAAAGAAAAACCAAAATATATTGCAAGAGCCAAGACTTGAACCTTGGACCCTTGCTTCCCTATGGCGTCACTTCCTTGTCCCCTAAGTGGCGCCACCTTGCCACTACACCGCACTCCTTTTGTGTCACAATTTCTCCAACAATATTCTTAAGGCCTACCTACTACACCCGTGGTTTGATCTACCTTAAATTTTTACTAGAGTCCGTGTTTGAACCCAAGACTTCTCCAACACTTCTCAAAGACACTTAACCACTAAAACAAGCCTTCATTAACAAAATTTACATGCACAACAAAATATTAAAAGCGCCTTCAACCGCTCCCATGCTCAAGGCCCAAAACTTCTAGGCCCAAATTGTGGTGTTACAACTCTACCTCCCTTAAAGAAATTTCGTCCTCAAAATTTCCATTTAACAGGTAGTCATCTAACATCTACCCCACTACGCTACATTGCAAGACTCGATCCTACTATCACTATCCGGTGCTAGCTCTAGCAACCCTTTCCAAAATCTTTAACATCACTTGAGACAAAGCGTCATCCCTGCGGCCCGATCATACGGCCCATTTTCATTAACGGTGGTGGTCGTGCCCGCCGGTGGCATGTGTTCAGATGACGCAGATCTAGCTTGAGTGCTACCTCGGCCTCGACCACGGCCTCTTCCTCGAGTAGCCCTTGTACTCATAACGATTTATCGACACGAATTTTATGACATTAGTTTATCTGTTTCCACTATTTATTACGTAATGTCTTATGAAAAGATAAAGTTTGAGTTATTTTTGCTAATCACAATTTAGCTACGGTCTCAGTTTTGTAGCCCTAATACTACCTTATCAATAGCACTATCTCTAAGGCTCAAGATTATCTATAGTATTATTTCCAATTCGATTTCATATAAATATTTAAAGCGTAAAAAGAACACTTACAGACTTGGTGCCGGGGATTCATGTGCCACTTCTTTATCGATCCATAAAACCCATGTTTTTGTTTTCATCAAAATAAAAGATTTCATTTGAAACACTTTTTTTAAAACTATTGATTTAACCTTGTTCAATAGAAAAACTTTGAACATTTTGAAAAACCTAGAAAAAAACTTTTTTTTATAGATTTTCGGACCGATCCATGACTAGTTGTTGTAACGAGCTCGATACCACTAAATGTAACACCCCAAACCCGGCCGGATGTTATGACCGGATCGATGTGCCACATTGGTGCGTTCAAAACACTTAGTTTGGAAAAGCTGAGTTGGTGTTGTAAAGATACTTTTAAAAGAAGGTTAAAGTGAATGGAAGTTGTGCACCGTGTAGGAAACCAGAAAGAGGAGGTGAGTCCGTGACCGCTAAGTACCAAGCTCTTCCGGATCCAATACTAGACATGCACACATCCATTACCACACTTTATCACCTCGTATAATTTTGAGAAAACCGTTTGGTTATGCCCGTCTTAAGAAAATGATTAAGTTTGAAAACGTTTCTTTAAAATATTTATTTTCTTGGAAAACATTACTTTATGGAAACTTTGCATCGTCATCGTGATCTTTTATAAAAACGAGTAGCTTTTTTTTATAAAAGGAACCCTAGTGCTAGCCAGATTTAATAATCCCCAAAATAAAAGTAATTAAAAAGCGGCCTTATTACAACTTTAAGCATAATAAAATAATCCAAAATAAATGCTAAACTTATTTAAAATCGGCAATCAATCTTCATGGCCACTCTGAATCCCCTTGACTCCAAGTCCACCAACTAGGGCTCACCGCAAGGATGGAAGAGGAAGGGTGAGTTTGGGAAAACTCGGTGTATACTGTAAACCTATCCAAAGCCCAAATCAGCTCGAGCCCATTGGGCCTAAGCCCTATTCAGATAACAAGACACAAGAGGTCAAGCCCTTTTCGAATCTGAGCAAGGCCTTAGCCCTTTTAACAAAAGCAAGATGGCCCATAGGCCCAGTTCAAGAACATATGTAACAATATCGAGAATGAATGCAAGCCCAACTAGGAGACTACTCAACCCACCAACCGCTACACGGTCCTGCATCACCCTACACTCCATGTGGGGAATATTTCAACCCACCCAGCCCTACACTCCACAGTTGCAGCAACGCTGCTCAATTATTAGTCAGTTGAGGCAAAGCCTCCAGTACGTGGATGAACCACATTCAGTACTTCCCCCATCAATACCCCAATCCCATGCAACAGATATTAATAAATGCATATCATGTAAAATACAGTATTAATCAATCATGCAGTTTAGCCAATTTAAACCCTAGGGGTATTTCGGTAATTATGCTCTTTAGGGTAATTTCAGTACTTACGCAACTATACACGTTATTCAGTAATTCTTAACAATCTTATGCAATTTGATTCTCCCATCTAACCGACAGCTACTTTGCCCACCTCTTGCCCATATTGGGTCAGTAAGCCCATTGGGCCCGATTTTTGGCCCATCGAGGCCCTTTTTTCGAAATACGCTAAAACGTCACACGAACTTGCTTACCACCTTGCGGTGCTAGATCTAACAATTACTCTATGACTTGAGAGCATTCGCATACTCACATGACCATGAAATGCCGGAATTTGGCATTTAAACTTCTTAGAATTGAACTAAGAAAGGGTGTTCAGACACACCGCTTTCATGACGATCGCCATCGAGATCCCTTACGATGTCCTACAATTATTCATCACCATTTTTAGCATACAAGTTATGCTTAACAAACTCAAAATCCACCCTACCTTATTCGGCCAAAGAACCCTTATTGACCATAAGTTGCTTACCTTCACAGGGTCCAATAATATGATTCAAGCTTATCCAAGTCGATACTCCAAGCCTCGCTGCTCCTCCAAAGTTGTCTATATCACACAGTCCAAGTCAGTCACTTGCCCACAAGGGCAAAATAGTCATTTAACACCCTAGGGGCAAAATGGTAATTCTACCCTACAGGGGTATTTCGGTAATTTTACCCTACAGGGGTATTTTAGTAATTTTGCAAACCATGGGTATTTTGGTAATTTTATAAACAAAGGGTATTTTAGTAATTTTACAAACCAGGGGTATTTTGGTAATTTTGTAAACCAAGGGTATTTTAGTAATTTTACAAACTAGGGGTATTTTGGTGATTTTATAAACCAAAGGTATTTTGGTAATTCTGTAAATTGAGGGTAAAACGGTAATTCTGTAAATCGGGAGTACTTTGGTAATTTTACAAGTCGAGGGCATTTTAGTAATTGGCAAACTAAAGTATTCTAAACATGGATAACAATACGAATGGGCCTAAAGCCTATTCTCGGCCCAAATGGGCCCACACGTGTGGCCCTTTTAGCCCAAACCTAGCCACGATATTCGATTCACCTAGCCTAGTCCAATATTTACTACACAATCAAACAACTTATCCAATTGGGCCTATAGGCCCATTGGGCCCACATGGCCCCTTTCTGCCCATCGCGGCCCGAAGTAGCCATCCAACAACAAGAGTAGTGATAAATACACACGATAGGAGCTGGAGTTAATCCGCGCCCGAGCACTTCTAGCCGATGCCCAACCCAAACGAGCACGCCATAACGCGAAGGGATCACCAAGAAAGGTACCTTTGCTCTCCTCATAGTTCTCTCTATTTAAAGCCGACAGCATCCACTCCTATGTTAGCTTACCGATGTGGGATCCCTCCATCATCGATTTTAAATTCAACACCAACTCTTGCCATCCCAACATAGCAGAATAATCAACCTTTGCATGCCAAGGGATTCGAACCAAAGTCCTCCTATATGCCAACTCACGCCATCACCACTAGGCCACCAACTCATTTGTGTCATAAATCCAACACATTAAACTTTAAAGTGCACCTACTTGCTTCTAGATTTATTGAAAAGAAAAACCAAAATATATTGCAAGAGCCAAGACTTGAACCTTGGACCCCTTGCTTCCCCTATGGCGTCACTTCCTTGTCCCCTAAGTGGCGTCACCTTGCCACTACACCGTACTCCTTTTTGTGTCACAATTTCTCCAACAATATTCTTAAGGCCTACCTACTACACCCAGGGTTTGATCTACCTTAAATTTTTACTAGAGTCCAGGTTTGAACCCAAGACTTCTCCAACACTTCTCAGCACACTTAACCACTAAAACAAGCCTTCATTAACAAAATTTACATGCACAACAAAATATTAAAAGCTGCCTTCAACCGCTCCCATGCTCAAGGCCCAAAACTTCTAGGCCCAAATTCAGGGTGTTACAACTCTACCTCCCTTAAAGAAATTTCGTCCTCAAAATTTCCATTTAACAGGGTAGTCATCTAACATCTACCCCACTACGCTACCGCTGCGCACTCTGATCCTACTATCACTATCCCGGTGCTAGCTCTAGCAACCCTTTCCAAAATCTTTAACATCACTTGAGACAAAGCGTCATCCCCTGCGGCCCGATCATACGGCCCATTTTCATTAACCGGTGGTGGTCGTGCCCCGCCAGCTGGCATGTGTTCAGATGACGCAGATCTAGCTTGAGTGCTACCTCGGCCTCGACCACGGCCTCTTCCTCGAGTAGCCCTTGTACTCATAACGATTTATCTGATTACGAATTTTATGACATTAGTTTACTGTTTCCACTATTTATTACAGAATGTCTTATGAAAAGATAAAGTTTCAGAGTTATTTTTGCGCAATCACAATTTAGCTACGGTCTCAGTTTTGTAGCCCTAATACTACCTTATCAATAGCACTATCTCTAAGGCTCAGTACTATCTATAGTATTATTTCCAGTCCAGTTTCATATAAATATTTAAAGCAGAAAAAGAACACTTACAGACTTGGTGCCGGGGATTCAGTGTGCCACTTCTTTATCAGTCCATAAAAACCCATGTTTTTGTTTACCGAAAATAAAGAGATTTCATTTGAAACACTTTTTTTTTAAAACTATTGATTTAACCTCGTTCAATAGAAAAACTTTGAACATTTTTGAAAAACCTAGAGAAAAAAACTTTTTTTTTTTATAGATTTTCGGACCGATCCTGACTAGTTGTTGTAACTGTGCTCGATACCACTAAATGTAACACCCCAAACCCTACGGATGTTATGACCGGATCGATGTGCCACATTGGTGCGTTCAAAACACTTAGTTTGGAAAAATTGAGTTGGTGTTGTAAAGATACTTTTAAAGAAGGTTAAAGTGAATGGAAGTTGTGCACGGGTAGGAAACCGGGAAAAAGAGGAGGTGAGTCCGTCGGACCGCTTAAGTACCAAGCTCTTCCGGATCCAATCCTAGACATGCACACATCCATTACCACACTTTATCACCTCGTATAATTTTGAGAAAACCGTTTGGTTATGCCCGTCTTAAGAAAATGATTAAGTTTGAAAAGCGTTTCTTTAAAATATTTATTTTCTTGGAAAAACATTACTTATGGAAACTTTGCGTCATCGTGATCTTTTATAAAAGCAGTAGCTTTTTTTATAAAAGGAACCCTAGTGCTAGCAGTTTAATAATCCCCAAAATAAAAGTAATTAAAAGAGCGGCCTTATTACAACTTTAAGCATAATAAAAATAATCCAAAATAAATGCTAAACTTATTTAAAATCGGCAATCAATCTTCATGGCCACTCTGAATCCCTTGACTCCAAGTCCACCAACTAGGGCTCACGCAAGGATGGAAGAGGAAGGGGTGAGTTTGGGAAAACTCGGTGTATCTGAAACCTATCCAAAGCCCAAATCAGCTCGAGCCCATTGGGCCTAAGCCCTATTCAGGATAACTTGATTACACGAGGTCAAGCCCTTTTCGAATCTGATAGCAAGGCCTTAGCCCTTTTAACAAAAGCAGTATGGCCCATAGGCCCGATTCGATAACATATGTAACAATATCAATAATGAATGCAAGCCCAACTAGGAGACTACTCAACCCACCAACCGCTACACGGTCCTGTATCAGCCCTACACTCCATGTGGGGAATATCTCAACCCACCCAAATTTACACTCCACAGATTTGCAAGAACGCTGCTCAATTTATAGTCGATTGAGGCAAAGCCTCCGATCGTGGATGAACCACATTCAAGATACTTCCCCATCAATACCCCAATCCCATGCAGCAGATATTAATAAATGCATATCATGTAAAATACAAGATTAATCAATCATGCAGTTTAGCCAATTTAAACCCTAGGGGTATTTCTTAATTATGCTCTTTAGGGTAATTTCGTACTTACGCAACTATACACGTTATTCAGTAATTCTTAACAATCTTATGCAATTTGATTCTCCCATCTAACCGACAGGCTACTTTGCCCACCTCTTGCCCATATTGGTAGTAAGCCCATTGGGCCCGATTTTGGCCCATCGAGGCCCTTTTTTCAAATACGCTAAAACGTCACACGAACTTGCTTACCACCTTGCGGTGCTAGATCTAATAATTACTCTATGACTTGAGAGCATTCGCATACTCACATGACCATGAAATAAATAAGGTATCGTGGAATAGATGAAAGTTCATTTGATTGCATGATTGTTGCGAAATGAAATGATGTATGGAAATTGCTTCAAATATCCTATTGAGCGGTATATGAAATGTAAATGTATGACTTGGTATGAGATTGATCCGAAAGATCTAAGGAACTATGGTATAGTTCGGTATGGTTGGAACATTTGGCCTTGTTTCATTATTTCATTTTATGATAATTGTATTAATGGATGGTTGTGGAATGCTTATGACTTACCGAGTTATAAACTCACTCGGTGTTTTCTTGTCACCCATTTTAGGTTCCTTGGGCTCGTCTCCTTTTGGGTGTTCGAACAAATCCAGAAGTCATCACACGGCGAGCAATCTTTGGTATTGTCTTCTTAGTCGACTTAGGAGAACATTTGGCATGTATGAGCTATTTTGTTTTGTTAAATTTTGGGTTGTAAACTTTAAGCCATGTGAAAATGGCCTATGTGGTCGTTTGAGTGGGATGCTAGAATCTATAGCCACAAGTCTTAGAAACCTTAATTTTGATAAGGTGGCCATAATTTGTGTCACGATATGATGGATGAGTAGTAAGACTAAGGAAGGATTCATGAAATTGGCATAGTCTCTGCGATAACTGTTGCGGACAGCAGTGATATGAGATCGAAAAATCACTAAAAATAGTAGAAGTGAAATTAATAGCTAAAAAATTACGTACTCGAAGCTTGATGGGTCTATTTTCATATGGATGAAACAAAACGACCATATGAGCTGTACTTTAAGAGATATTAAAGTTCTCGTGAAACAGGGCCAGAACGGTTTCTGGATCCTGTTCCGACTTTGGAAAATCATTGTAAATTAACCAGAGATAGGAGTCATGCCATATATGTGTAGATTCCTATCTGAGTTTAGTTTCTATAGAAATAAACGGCATCAGTATTGAAGCCCTGTACAGGGAGATATCCAATTCGTAACGCACAAAGGTCAGTGTAGTCGATCCCTGCAACAGGGAGACTTTAACTAATAAACTGTACTAATTGGCTTGACAAAAATTCTAGAAAAAATCTGTAGATGGACATATGAGTCTAGTTTCAGAGAAAAATTAAAACTGATTTTCGAGTTGTAAAACTCAAGATATGATTTTTGAAGCGACTAGTACACAGATTGGCAGCTTGTCTAGGAAATTCTCAATAAGTGGTTTGAAGTATGTTAACACCTCGTGTTCAGACTCGTGACGGTCTCGGGTTCGGGGTGTTACAATGGTTTAGTCGGTTCTAGGACTAACATAGCGTGTGAGAGTCTAGCTATACATGCCATAATTATATACTACGATAGTGTGATGACTTGACATTTGAAATGTGTTTTATATAGTAAATGGATCCGCAGTCTTGTGGTGATGATGTCGAGTGCCTTTTGTTCTCTTACGGGGCAGTGCGGATGGATTCTCGACTAACTTCGGGTAATCAAGAAAGTGAGGCTAAACAAGCCTTCTATCAAATGATGAATGATTGGTTCACTCAATATATTCGGACTAACCCGGTTGCACAACAACCTCCACCCCTTATTAATCCATCTTCCATGCCTGCTGTACCTCAAGTAAGTGATCCGCTGTGATTGAATAGACCACCTGTTGATAAAATCGAGAAAACATGGAGCTGAAGAGTTTAAAGCCACCGATGATGATGACCTTGGCGGGCTGAGTTACGGCTTGATAATACTATCCGTGTGTTTGATGAGCTATCCGTAATCTGATGAATGTTTAAAATGTGCTATATCCTTGCTTGAGGCCAGACATACCACCGGTGGAATACCTAGTATCAATAGTTAGAGAACGGTAACCTAGGAATTCTTTTAGACTGAGTTAGTAAGAAATATATCGATTAGAGATTTATCAATCGAGAGCGTAAAGAATTTCTAGAGGTAAAGCGGTCGGATGCGATGGCAGTATGAGCAAAAATTCATGAGACTCAATGGTATGCAGAGAGTGTGTTTCTCTGAAGCTATAATGTGTAAAAGATTTGAAGATGGGCTGAATGAAGATATCAAACTGTTAGCATACTTGAGATAAAAGAGTTTGTGGTACTTGTTGAGCGAGCCACAAAGCAAGAGCTCGGGAAAGAGAAAAAAAGGTTGACTCGAAGCTAGAGATGTCGCGAACATCCGGTAAGTCATTCGATCGGTACCAAAGAAGTTTTGAGCTGATTTACATTGTTTAAAAGCCACTTGAGTTACTCTGACGGATCGAATAGACCACTAGTGAGTCCGAGAGCTACCGATGGCGAGTGTGGGTAATGTCGGACAAAATCAATTTGATGTAAGTATTGTGGTAAACAACATCTTAGCGATTCACGGGTTGCATGATCGGGCTGTTTAAATATGGATCAACAGATCATTATATTCGAGATTGCCCAATGTTAGCGGAGGAAAATCCGATTGCAAAATATGAGATCGGGTATCTGCGGCTCGAGGTAGACCACGGAAATCTTGGTAGTACGAGTGGCGGTCGAGAGAGGACTAAAGATCTGACGATCGGATCGAGGCTCGTGCACTGCGAGCCTATGCCATTCCGCAGCGAGAGGAGGCTTCATTCCTAAATGTTATTCTTGGTATATTCACTCTTTATGATACTAATGTAATTGCATTGCTTGATCCTGGTTCTACCCATTCTTATGTGTGTGAGACATTAGTATTCAAGAAGACTCTACTTGTTGAGTCTCTTGAGTTTGTGATTAGAGTGTCAAACCCGTTGGGCGGTGTGTTATGGTTGATAAAGTGTGTAAAATTGTCCCTTGATAGTTCGAGATCGACCTTTCCGGTTGATTTGATGTTCTTGCCATTTGATGAGTTTGGTATAATTTCGTATGGATTGGTTGACATTACATGATGTCTGTTGTGAATCGCAAAAGCAAAACATTTGATCTACGAGTCGTAATGATAAGATTGTTCGAATTGAATCTAGTGATTTGTGGGTACTGCAAAGGATTTCTTCGATGCTAGCTTAGAAATATGTGAGAAAGGTGAAGCTTATTTTGCCTATGTGCTCGACAAGAAAGCTGCCGAAAGAAACATTAATCGATGTAACACCCCAAACCCGGCCTCGATGTTATGACCGGATCCGATGCGCCACATTGGTGCGCTCAAACACTTAGTTTGGAAAAGCCGAGTTGGTGTTGTAAAAGATACTTTTAAAAGAAGGTTAAAGTGAATGGAAGCATGTGCACCGTGTAGAAACCAGAAAGAGGAGGTGAGTCCGCTTGATCGCTAAGTACCAAGCTCTTCCTGATCCAATCCTAGACATGCACACATCCATTACCACACTTTATCACCTCAGATAATTTTGAGAAAACCGCTTGGTTATGCCCGCCTTAAGAAAATGATTAAGTTTGAAAACTTTGTTTAAAATATTTATTTTCTTGAAAAACATTACTTTATGGAAACTTTGCAGACGCCATCGTGATCTTTTATAAAACGAGTAGTTTTTTTTTTTATAAACCCAACCCTAGTGCTAGCCAGCTTAATAATCCCCAAAATAAAAGTAATTAAAAAGAGCGCCTTATTACAACTTTAAGCATAATAAAATAATCCAAAATAAATGCTAAACTTATTTAAAATCGCAATCAATCTTCATGGCCACCTCGAATCCGGCCTCACTCCAAGTCCACCAACTAGGGCTCACCCGCAAGGATGGAAGAGGAAAGGGTGAGTTTGGGAAAACTCAGGTATACGTGAAACCTATCCAAAGCCCAAATCAGCTCGAGCCCATTGGGCCTAAGCCCTATTCGATAACAAGACACAAGAGGTCAAGCCCTTTTCGTATCACAAGAGCAAGGCCTTAGCCCTTTTAACAAAACAAGATGGCCCATAGGCCCGTCAAGAACATATGTAACAATATCAAGAATGAATGCAAGCCCAACTAGGAGACTACTCAACCCACCAACCGCTACAGGTTCCCCAGACCACCCTACACTCCATGTGGGGAATATTTCAACCCACCCAAATTTTACACTCCATCAGCTTAAAAGAACGGCACTCAATTATTAGTCGCTTGAGGCAAAGCTCTCCAAGACGTGGATGAACCACATTCAAGACTTCCCCATCAATACCCCAATCCCATGCAATGAGATATTAATAAATGCATATCATGTAAAATACAGATTAATCAATCATGCAGCTTTAGCCAATTTAAACCCTAGGGGTATTTACGAATTATGCTCTTAGGGGTAATTTCACTTACGCAACTATACACGCTATTCCAAGAATTTTAACAATCTTATGCAATTTGATTCTCCCATCTAACCGACAGTTACTTTGCCCACCTTCTTGCCCATATTGGGTCAGAAGCCCATTGGGCCCAGCTTTTGGCCCATCGAGGCCCTTTTTCCGAAATACGCTAAAACGTCACATCGAACTTGCTTACCACCTTGCGGTGCTAGATCTAACAATTACTCTATGACTTGAGAGCATTCTTCAAGATACTCACATGACCATGAAATGCCGGAATTTGATTTCGGCTTTTTAACACAGAGGGCATTTTAGTAATTGGTAAACTAAAGTATTCTAAACATGGATAACAATACGAATGGGCCTAAAGCCTATTCTCGGCCCAAATGGGCCCACACTGTCAGTGTGGCCCTTTTAGCCCAAACCTAGCCACGATATTCGATTCACCTAGCCTAGTCCAATATTTACTACACAATCAAACAACTTATCCAATTGGGCTCAGAGGCCCATTAGCCCACATGGCCCCTTTCGCCCATCGCGTCCAAGTAGCCATCCAACAACAAGAGTAGTGATAAATACACACCGATAGGAGATCGGAGTTAATCCGCGCCCGAGCACTTCTAGCCGATGCCCAACCCAAACGAGCACGCCATAACGCGAAGGGATCACCAAGAAAGGTACCTTTGCTTTCCTCATAGTTCTCTCTATTTAAAGCTAGCTTCAGATCCACTCCTATGTTAGCTTACCATGTGGGATCCTCCATCATCGAGTTTAAATTCAACACCAACTCTTGCCATCCCAACATAGCAAAATAATCAACCTTTGCATGCCAAGGATTCAACCAAAGTCCTCCTATATGCCAACTCACGCCATCACCACTAGGCCACCAACTCATTTGTGTCATAAATCCAACACATTAAACTTTAAAGTGCACCTACTTGCTTCTAGATTTATTGAAAAGAAAACCAAAATATATTGCAAGAGCCAAGACTTGAACCTTGGACCCTTGCTTCCCTATGGCGCCACTTCCTTGTCCCCTAAGTGGCGCCACCTTACCACTACACCACACTCCTTTTGTGTCACAATTTCTCCAACAATATTCTTAAGGCCTACCTACTACACCTGTGGTTTGATCTACCTTAAATTTTTACTAGAGTCCGTGTTTGAACCCAAGACTTCTCCAACACTTCTCAAAGACACTTAACCACTAAAACAAGCCTTCATTAACAAAATTTACATGCACAACAAAATATTAAAAGCGCCTTCAACCGCTCCCATGCTCAAGGCCCAAAACTTCTAGGCCCAAATTGTGGTGTTACAACTCTACATTTCCCTTAAAGAAATTTCGCCCTCGAATTTCCATTTAACAGTAGTAGTCATCTAACATCTACCCCACTACGCTATCGCACAAGACTCGATCCTACTATCACTATCCCTGCTAGCTCCAAAGAACCCTTTCCAAAATCTTTAACATCACTTAAGACAAAGCGCCATCCTCATGCCCGATCATACCGCCCATTTTCATTAACCGGTGGTGGTCGTGCCTCGCCAAATGGCATGTGTTCAGATGACGCAGATCCAGCTTGAGTGCTACCTCGGCCTCGACCACGGCCTCTTCCTCGAGTAGCCCTTGTACTCATAACGATTTATCCGACATAATTTTATGACATTAGTTTATCGTTTCCACTATTTATTACGTAATGTCTTATGAAAAGATAAAGTTTTAGAGTTATTTTCAAGAATCACAATTTAGTTATCTGCCTCAGCTTTGTAGCCCTAATACTACCTTATCAATAGCACTATCTCTAAGGCTCAAGATTATCTATAGTATTATTTCCAAATTCATTTCATATAAATATTTAAAGCGTAAAAAGAACACTTACAGACTTGGTGCCGGGATTCAAGCAGCTACTTTTTCAAATTCATATAAAACCCATGTTTTTGTTTACCGAAAATAAAAAGATTTCATTTGAAAACACTTTTTTTTAAAACTATTGATTTAACCTCGCTTAATAGAAAAACTTTGAACATTTTTGAAAACCTATAGAAAAAACTTTTTTTTATAGATTTTCTGACGATCCACAATGAGTTGTTGTAACTGTGCTCGATACTCACTAAATGTAACACCCCAAACCCGGCCGGATGTTATGACCGGATCCGATGCGCCACATTGGTGCGCTCAAAATACTTAGTTTGGAAAAGCTGAGTTGGTGTTGTAAAATATACTTTAAAAGAAGGTTAAAGTGAATGGAAGTCGTGCACCGTAGGAAACCAGAAAAGAGGAGGTGAGTTCGCTTGACCGCTAAGTACCAAGCTCTTCCTGATCCAATCCTAGACATGCACACATCCATTACCACACTTTATCACCTCGTATAATTTTGAGAAAACCGCTTGGTTATGCCCGCCTTAAGAAAATGATTAAGTTTGAAAACGTTTGTTTAAAATATTTATTTTCTTGGAAAAACATTACTTTGCGTAAACTTTAAAGGCCATCGTGATCTTTTATAAAACGAGTAGTTTTTTTATATAAAAGAACCCTAATGCTAGCTAGTTTAATAATCCCCAAAATAAAAGTAATTAAAAAGAGCGGCCTTATTACAACTTTAAGCATAATAAAAATAATCCAAAATAAATGCTAAACTTATTTAAAATCGGCAATCAATCTTCATGGCCACTCAATCCCGCCCAACCCAAGTCCACCAACTAGGGCTCACCGCAAGGATGGAAGAGGAAGGGGTGAGTTTGGGAAAACTCAAGGTATATGTAAACCTATCCAAAGCCCAAATCACTCGAGCCCATTGGGCCTAAGCCCTATTCAGATATCAAGACACAAGAGGTCAAGCCCTTTTCAGAAAACAAGAGCAAGGCCTTAGCCCTTTTAACAAAACAAGATGGCCCATAGGCCCGATTCAAGAACATATGTAACAATATCAAGAATTTAATGCAAGCCCAACTGGGAGACTACTCAACCCACCAACCGCTACACGCCCCCCTGCATCATTTCTACACTCCATGTGGGAATATCTCAACCCACCCAAATTCTTACACTCCACAGCTAAAAGAACGTCTCAATTATCATCATTGAGGTAAAGCTCTAGTATGTGGATGAACCACATTTAGTACTTCCTCCATCAATACCCCAATCCCATGCAACATATATTAATAAATGCATATCATGTAAAATACAATATTAATCAATCATGCGCTTTAGCCAATTTAAACCCTAGGGTATTTTTAATTATGCTCTTTAGGGTAATTTCAGACTTACGCAACTATACACGTTATTCCAAAGAATTTTAACAATCTTATACAATTTGATTCTCCCATCTAACTGACAGACTACTTTGCCCACCTCTTGCCCATATTGGGCCGTAAGCCCATTGGTCCCAGTTTTGGCCCATCGAGGCCCTTTTTCCGAAATACGCTAAAACGTCACACGAACTTGCTTACCACCTTGCAGTGCTAGATCTAACAATTACTCTATGACTTGAGAGCATTCGCATACTCACATGACCATGAAATGCCGGAATTTTGGCATTTTCGCTTTTTGCCGAATTGAACTAAGAAAGGGTGTTCAGACACACTGCTTTCATGACGATCGCCATCGAGATCCCTTACGATGTCCTACAATTATTCATCACCATTTTTAGCATACAAGTTATGCTTAACAAACTCAAAATCCACCCTACCTTATTCGACCAAAGAACCCTTATTGACCATAAGTTGCTTACCTTCACAGTGTCCAATAATACGATTCAAGCTTATCCAAGTCGATACTCCAAGCCTCGCTACTCCTTCAAAGTTGTCTATATCACACAGTCCAAGTCAGTCACTTGCCCACAAGGGCAAAATAGTCATTTAACACCCTAGGGGCAAAATGGTAATTCTACCCTATGTGGGTATTTCTAATTTTACCTACTGTGGGTATTTTAGTAATTTTGCAAACCATGGGTATTTTGGTAATTTTATAAACAAAGGGTATTTTAGTAATTTTACAAACCAGGGGTATTTTGGTAATTTTGTAAACCAAGGGTATTTTAGTAATTTTACAAACCAAGGGTATTTTGGTGATTTTATAAACCAAGGGTATTTTGGTAATTCTGTAAATTGAGGGTAAAACGGTAATTCTGTAAATCGGGAGTACTTTGGTAATTTTACAAGTCGAGGGCATTTTAGTAATTGGTAAACTAAAGTATTCTAAACATGGATAACAATACGAATGGGCCTAAAGCCTATTCTCGGCCTAAATGGGCCCACACGCTCGTGTGGCCCTTTTAGCCCAAACCTAGCCACGATATTCGATTCACCTAGCCTAGTCCAATATTTACTACACAATCAAACAACTTATCCAATTGGGCTCAGAGGCCCATTGGGCCCACATGGCCCCTTTCGCCCATCGCGTCCAAGTAGCCATCCAACAACAAGAGTAGTGATAAATACACACCGATAGGAGATCGAGTTAATCCGCGCCCGAGCACTTCTAGCCGATGCCCAAAACAAACGAGCACGCCATAACGCGAAGGATCACCAAGAAAGGTACCTTTGCTCTCCTCATAGTTCTCTCTATTTAAAGCCCACCAGATCCACTCCTATGTTAGCTTACCGATGTGGGATCCTCCATCATCGAGTTTAAATTCAACACCAACTCTTGCCATCCCAACATAGCAAAATAATCAACCTTTGCATGCCAAGGATTCAACCAAAGTCCTCCTATATGCCAACTCACGCCATCACCACTAGGCCACCAACTCATTTTTGTCATAAATCCAACACATCAAACTTTAAAGTGCACCTACTTGCTTCTAGATTTATTGAAAAGAAAACCAAAATATATTGCAAGAGCCAAAACTTGAACCTTGGACCCTTGCTTCCCTATGGTGTCACTTCCTTGTCCCTAAGTGGCGCCACCTTACCACTACACCACACTCCTTTTGTGTCACAATTTCTCCAACAATATTCTTAAGGCCTACCTACTACAAACTGTGGTTTGATCTACCTTAAATTTTTACTAGAGTCCGTGTTTGAACCCAAGACTTCTCCAACACTTCTCAAAGACACTTAACCACTAAAACAAGCCTTCATTAACAAAATTTACATGCACAACAAAATATTAAAAGTCGCCTTCAACCGTCAGATGCTCAAGGCCCAAAACTTCTAGGCCCAAATTGTGGTGTTACAACTCTACCTTCCTTAAAGAAATTTCGTCCTCGAATTTCCATTTAACAGTAGTCATCTAACATCTACCCCACTACGCTTATCGTCACAAGACTCGATCCTACTATCACTATCCGGTGCTAGCTCCAGAACCCTTTCCAAAATCTTTAACATCACTTGAGACAAAGCGTCATCCCCTGCGGCCCGATCATACGGCCCATTTTCATTAACCGGTGGTGGTCGTGCCCCGCCAGCTGGCATGTGTTCAGATGACGCAGATCCAGCTTGAGTGCTACCTCGGCCTCGACCACGGCCTCTTCCTCGAGTAGCCCTTGTACTCATAACGATTTATCTGATTGCGAATTTTATGACATTAGTTTACTGTTTCCACTATTTATTACAGAATGTCTTATGAAAAGATAAAGTTTTAGAGTTATTTTCGCGCAATCACAATTTAGCTACGGTCTCGCTTTTGTAGCCCTAATACTACCTTATCAATAGCACTATCTCTAAGGCTCAATACTATCTATAGTATTATTTCGATCCATTTCATATAAATATTTAAAGCGTAAAAAGAACACTTACAGACTTGGTGCCGGGATTCAAGTGCCACTTCTTTTCAAATTCATAAAACCCATGTTTTGTTTCATGAAAATAAAAAGATTTCATTTGAAAACACTTTTTTTAAAACTAATGATTTAACCTCGCTCAATAGAAAACTTTGAACATTTTTGAAAAACCTATAGAAAAAACTTTTTTTTATAGATTTTCGGACGATCCACAATGAGTTGTTGTAACTGTGCTCGATACCACTAAATGTAACACCCCAAACCCTACTGGATGTTATGATCGGATCCGATGCGCCACATTGGTGCGTTCAAAATACTTAGCTTGGAAAAGCTGAGTTGGTGTTGTAAAGATACTTTTAAAAGAAGGTTAAAGTGAATGGAAGTCATGCACGGTAGGAAACCGGGAAAAAGAGGAGGTGAGTCCGCTTGACCGCTTAAGTACCAAGCTCTTCCGGATCCAATCCTAGACATGCACACATCCATTACCACACTTTATCACCTCGTATAATTTTGAGAAAACCGCTTGGTTATGCCCGTCTTAAGAAAATGATTAAGTTTGAAAACGTTTGTTTAAAATATTTATTTTCTTGGAAAAACATTACTTTGCAGAAACTTTGTGCGTCATCGTGATCTTTTATAAAAACGAGTAGTTTTTTTTTATAAAAGGAACCCTAGTGCTAGCCAGTTGAATAATCCCCAAAATAAAAGTAATTAAAAAGAGCGGCCTTATTACAACTTTAAGCATAATAAAATAATCCAAAATAAATGCTAAACTTATTTAAAATCGGCAATCAATCTTCATGGCCACTCGAATCCCGCCTAACTCCAAGTCCACCAACTAGGGCTCACCGCAAGGATGGAAGAGGAAGGGTGAGTTTGGGAAAACTCAGTGTATATGTAAACCTATCCAAAGCCCAAATCAGCTCGAGCCCATTGGGCCTAAGCCCTATTCAGATAACAAGACACAAGAGGTCAAGCCCTTTTCGTATCACAAGAGCAAGGCCTTAGCCCTTTTAACAAAACAAGATGGCCCATAGGCCCGATTCAAGAACATATGTAACAATATCAAGAATGAATGCAAGCCCAACTGGGAGACTACTCAACCCACCAACCGCTACACAGTCCCTGCATCAAATTTCTACACTCCATGTGGGGAATATCTCAACCCACCCAAATTTCTACACTCTACAATTCATACAAGAACTGCTCAATTATCATCGATTGAGGCAAAGCCTCCAAGACGTGGATGAACCACATTTAGTACTTCCTCCATCAATACCCCAATCCCATGCAACATATATTAATAAATGCATATCATGTAAAATACAATATTAATCAATCATGCGGTTTAGCCAATTTAAACCCTAGGGTATTTGGTAATTATGCTCTTTAGGTAATTTCGTACTTACGCAACTATACACGTTATTCCAGAATTCTTAACAATCTTATACAATTTGATTCTCCCATCTAAGCGACAAAGCTACTTTGCCCACCTCTTGCCCATATTGGTAGTAAGCCCATTGGTCCCAGTTTTGGCCCATCGAGGCCCTTTTTTCGAAATACGCTAAAACGTCACACGAACTTGCTTACCACCTTACAGTGCTAGATCTAACAATTACTCTATGACTTGAGAGCATTCGCATACTCACATGACCATGAAATGCCGGAATTTCGGCATTTCGGCTTTTGCCGAATTGAACTAAGAAAGGGTGTTAGGTACACACCTGTTTCGCGACGACTGCTACTGAGATCCCTTACGATGTCCTACAATTATTCATCACCATTTTTAGCATATTTATGCTTAACAAACTCAAAATCCACCCTACCTTATTCGACCAAAGAACCCTTATTGACCATAAGTTGCTTACCTTCACAGGGTCCAATAATACGATTGAAGCTTATCCAAGTCGATACTCCAAGCCTCGCTGCTCCTCCAAAGTTGTCTATATCACACAGTCCAAGTCAGTCACTTGCCCACAAGGGCAAAATAGTCATTTAACACCCTAGGGGCAAAATGGTAATACTACCCTACAGGGGTATTTCGGTAATTTTACCCTACAGGGGTATTTTAGTAATTTTGCAAACCATGGGTATTTTGGTAATTTTATAAACAAAGGGTATTTTAGTAATTTTACAAACCAAGGGTATTTTGGTAATTTTGTAAACCAAGGGTATTTTAGTAATTTTACAAACCAGGGGTATTTTGGTGATTTTATAAACCAAGGGTATTTTGGTAATTCTGTAAATTGAGGGTAAAACGATAATTCTGTAAATCGAGAGTACTTTGGTAATTTTACAAGTCGAGGGCATTTCAGTAATTGGTAAACTAAAGTATTCTAAACATGGATAACAATACGAATGGGCCTAAAGTCTATTCTCGGCCCAAATGGGCCCACACGCTCGTGTGGCCCTTTTAGCCCAAACCTAGCCACAGATATTCGATTCACCTAGCCTCGTCCAATATTTACTACACAATCAAACAACTTATCTAATTGGGCCTGTAGGCCCATTGGGCCCAAATGGCCCATTTCGGCCCATCGCGGCCCGAAGTAGCCATCCAACAACAAGAGTAGTGATAAATACACACCTGATAGGAGACTAGAGTTAATCCGCGCTCCGAGCACTTCTAGCCGATGCCCAACCCAAACGAGCACGCCATAACGCGAAAGGGATCAGCCAAGAATGGTACCTTTGCTCTCCTCATAGTTCTCTCTATTTAAAGCCGACCAGATCCACTCCTATGTTAGCTTACCGATGTGGGATCCTCCATCATCGAGTTTAAATTCAACACCAACTCTTGCCATCCCAACATAGCAAAATAATCAACCTTTGCATGCCAAGGATTCAACCAAAGTCCTCCTTTATGCCAACTCACGCCATCACCACTAGGCCACCAACTCATTTGTGTCATAAATCCAACACATTAAACTTTAAAGTGCACCTACTTGCTTCTAGATTTATTGAAAAGAAAACCAAAATATATTGCAAGAGCCAAGACTTGAACCTTGGACCCCTTGCTTCCCCTATGGCGTCACTTCCTTGTCCCTTAAGTGGCGTCACCTTGGCACTACACCACACTCCTTTTGTGTCACAATTTCTCCAACAATATTCTTAAGGCCTACCTACTACACCTGTGGTTTGATCTACCTTAAATTTTTACTAGAGTCCGTGTTTGAACCCAAGACTTCTCCAACACTTCTCAAAGACACTTAACCACTAAAACAAGCCTTCATTAACAAAATTTACATGCACAACAAAATATTAAAAGCTGCCTTCAACCGCTTCCATGCTCAAGGCCCAAAACTTCTAGGCCCAAATTGTGGTGTTACAACTCTACCTCCCTTAAAGAAATTTCGTCCTCGAATTTCCATTTAACAGTAGTCATCTAACATCTACCCCACTACGCTATCACAAGACTGGTCCTACTATCACTATCCGGTGCTAGCTCCAGCAACCCTTTCCAAAATCTTTAACATCACTTGAGACAAAGCGTCATCCCTGCGGTCCGATCATACGGCCCATTTTCATTAACCGTGGTGGTCGTGCCTCGCCACCGGTGGCATGTGTTCAGATGACGCAGATCCGGCTTGAGTGCTACTCGGCCTCGACCACGGCCTCTTCCTCGAGTAGCCCCGGTACTCATAACGATTTATCCGATTGTAATTTTATGACATTAGTTTATCTGTTTCCACTATTTATTACGTAATGTCTTATGAAAAGATAAAGTTTCAGAGTTATTTTCACAAGAATCACAATTTAGCTACTGGTCTCAGCTTTGTAGCCCTAATACTACCTTATCAATAGCACTATCTCTAAGGCTCAAGATTATCTATAGTATTATTTCCATCCAATTTCATATAAATATTTAAAGCGGAAAAAGAACACTTACAGACTTGGTGCCGGGATTCATGTGCCACTTCTTTATCGATCCATAAAACCCATGTTTTTGTTTATCGAAAATAAAAGATTTCATTTGAAAACACTTTTTTAAAACTATTGATTTAACCTCGCTCAATAGAAAAACTTTGAACATTTTTGAAAAACCTATAGAAAAAACTTTTTTTATAGACTTTCGGACCCGATCCATACCGAGTTGTTGTAACCGTGCTCGATACCACTAAATATAACACCCCAAACCCACCGGATGTTATGACCGGATCCGATCGCCACATTGGTGCGCTCAAAACACTTAGTTTGGAAAAGCTGAGTTGGTGTTGTAAAAGATAGTTTTAAAAGAAGGTTAAAGTGAATGGAAGCTGTGCACCAGGTAGGAAACCAGGAAAAAGAGGAGGTGAGTCCGTCGGACTGCTTAAGTACCAAGCGCTTCCCGGATCCAATCTTAGACATGCACACATCCATTACCACACTTTATCACCTCGTATAATTTTGAGAAAACCGTTTGGTTATGCCCGTCTTAAGAAAATGATTAAGTTTGAAAACGTTTGTTTAAAATATTTATTTTCTTGGAAAAACATTACTTTGCGGAAACTTTACGCGTCATAGTGATCTTTTATAAAAACGAGTAGTTTTTTTTTATAAAACGAACCCTAGTGCTAGCCAGTTTAATAATCCCCAAAATAAAAGTAATTAAAAAGAGCGGCCTTATTACAACTTTAAGCATAATAAAAATAATCCAAAATAAATGCTAAACTTATTTAAAATCGGCAATCAATCTTCATGGCCACTCTGAATCCCGCCCAGCTCCAAGTCCACCAACTAGGGCTCACCTGCAAGGATGGAAGAGGAAGGGGTGAGTTTGGGAAAACTCAGTGTATACAGAAACCTATCCAAAGCCCAAATCAGCTCGAGCCCATTGGGCCTAAGCCCTATTCAGATAATAAAGACAAGAGGTCAAGCTCTTTTCAGAATACAGTAGCAAGGCCTTAGCCCTTTTTAACAAAACAGTATGGCCCATAGGCCCAGTTCAGTAACATATGTTGTAACACCCCGTACCCGAGACCGTTTCCGGAGTCGAACACGAGGTGTTAACGGACTTAATTCATTAATTAAACAGCTCATACAATTCATTTTAAAATTTCCAGACAAGCTGGCTAACTGCATCACAGTCGCTTTAAAAATTATATCTTGAGTTACGAAACTCGAAATCCAATTCTGTAAATTTTTCCTGAAACTAGACTCATATATATATCTACTAATTTTTTTTATAGAATTTTTTGTTGGGCCAATTAGTACAGTTTATTAGTTAAAGTCTCCCCTGTTTCAGGGTTCAACTACTCTGACCTCTGTGTATTACGAATCAGATATCTCCCTGTACAGAGCTTCAATGACTATGTCGTTTGTCTCTAATAAAACTAGACTCAATAAGGAATCTGTACATATAAAGTGTGATTTCTAATTATCTTTGTAAAATTTATGGTGAATTTCCAAAGTCAGAACAGGGGATCCAGAAATTGCTCTGGCCCTGTTTCACAAAAATTTAAACATCTCATAAAATATAGCTCATATACCTGTTTCGCTTATTTCATATGAAAATAGACTCATCAAGCTTCGATTCCATAACTTATTAATTATTTAATTCCATTTCTACTATTTTTAGTGATTTTTTAAACTCACGTCACTGCTGCTGTCTGAATCTATTTTATGGTAAATTTTACCTATTTCATGGTTTCCATGGATTAGCTAGCAATTTGACATACATAATACCAAATATGATCATGATTAGCCATTCCAATGGCTAATCATTACCAAGCATTTCTATTTCCATACCACTCAATAACCATATCATAAGACCATATATACAAAATGATTATAATGCTATACATGCCATACTCAAAATATACAAGCCATTATGCCAAGATGGTATACGGATAGTGTGAGCGTGCCTCCGACCGTTTCCGATTTCCGAGCTGGCTTGTCAACACTACAAGGAATGAAAAGGAGGGACTAAGCATAAATGCTTAGTAAGCTCACATGCAAATAGCAAGTAACATAACCATATAAGCAAACATAAAACATCATTTGCATAATCATCACCAAGACATTCATATCACCTTTTCATTTATCATCTTACCATATTGTTGTTATATTGAGTTTTCAACCCGAGGGTTAAGTACATACCTGTTCAAAGTATCCATTTTACAACACTTACCAATACGTCCCTTTCATCTTGAGTATTCCTCCATTTGAGTAGAACTTTACCCGTTGAACACATCGGAATATAATTCGGATACATGGATAACTTGCACATAAGTGCCACATATGTAGCCAAGATACCATGTAACCCGCCCATAAGTGAACTCGGACTCAACTCAATGAGCTCGGGCGTTCAGATCCATAAGTGAACTCGGACTCAACTCAACGAGTTCGGATGCCTAGTTACATCTCACGAACTTGGACTCAACTCAACGAGTTGGACGTCAGATCCATAAGTGAACTCGGACTCAACTCAACGAGTTCGGATGCCCAAATATCCCAGTGACATGTCACTTGTATCCTAATCCATTCCTAAGGTTCAACGGACCTTTTTCCCAATCATGTGTCTCAACCATCTTCTACGGAATGCCGATCTCGATACTCGGTAGTATTTCACATTTTCCAAGTATATCACATAATTTGACATATTATCAAACAATTATCACAAGTATAATATTTCATAATAATTATCATATCATTTAAAAAACATTAAAACATTTAAAATAATAACTATGTTACCAACATTTACATATGAACTTACCTCGTATGCGTAAAATGGCTATTTTACCATTTCGTCCACAACTTGGTATTTTCCCCATTTTAGCCCAATTTCAAGTTTCCTTGCTCTATCATTTATAATATAGTCTAATTAGGACTCACATTATTCAAATTGACCCAAAATCATATTTTGGAAAAATTACAATTTTGCCCCTAAACTTTTGCATATTTACACTTTTGCCCCAAAGCTCGTAAATTAAAATTCAGCCTATTTTCTTATGTTTTATGACACGCTGATCATTTTTTCCTTCTATGGAAACATCAAATTCTCACTCTAACATGTACTTATGACTATTAGGTATTTTTACCGATTAAGCCCTTTTGCTCGTTTTCACTTAAAACCGAGTAGCACAAGTTGTCTAACATAATTTAAAACCTCATATTCTATCATAAAACACCAAAATACACAAATTTCACCTATGGGTATTTTTCCAAATATAAACCCTAGGTTAAATTATTGCTAGCATAAGCTAAATCGAGCTAGGGACTCCAAAAACGTAAAAATCATTAAAAACGAGGCTAGAACGGACTTACAATCGAGCTTGGAAGCTTGAAAACCCTAGCCATGGTTTCTCCTTGCTATATTCGGCCATGGGGTTGAAGATGAGCAAAATTGGCTTTTAATTTTGTATTTTAATTCATTTTACCCTAAATGACCAAAATGCCCTTACTACTAAACTTTCCAAAATTCCATCCATGTCCAATTTTTTGTCCATAGACTTAGAAATTGGTAAAATTACTCTTTAAGGACCTCTAATTAATAATCTAATTCAATTTTATGCAAAATACTTCTAGAACACAAGTTTTGCAATTTATTCAATTTAGTCCCAAATTTCAAATTAAGCATTTTATGCATAAAATTTCTTCACGAAATTTTCACACAATCATGCAATCATATCATAGACCTTAAAATAATCATAAAATAATTATTTATATCTCGGATTTTGTGGTCACGAAACCACTATTCCGACTAGGCCCAAAATCAGGATATTACATATGTAACAATATTAGTAATGAATGCAAGCCCAACTGGGGAGACTACTCAACCCACCAACCGCTACACAGCCCCCGTACCAGCCCTACACTCCATGTGGGAATATCTCAACCCACCCAAATTTCTACACTCCACAGTTAAAGAACGTCACTCAATTATCATCGATTGAGGCAAAGCCTCTAGTACGTGGATGAACCACATTCAAGATTTCCTCTATCAATACCCCAATCCCATGCAATGATATTAATAAATGCATATCATGTAAAATACAAGATTAATCAATCATGCGGTTTAGCCAATTTAAACCCTAGGGTATTTGGTAATTATGCTCTTTAGGGTAATTTCGTACTTATGCAACTATACACGTTATTCCAGAATTCTTAACAATCTTATGCAATTTGATTCTCCCATCTAACCGACAGCTAATTTTCCCACCTCTTGCTCAGATTGGTAGTAAGCCCATTGGGCCCGCTTTTGGCCCATCGAGGCCCTTTTTCCGAAATACGCTAAAACGTCACACTAACTTGCTTACCACCTCGCGGTGCTAGATCTAACAATTACTCTATGACTTGAGAGCATTCAGATACTCACATGACCATGAAATGCCGGAATTTCAAAGATTTTCTTAGAATTGAACTAAGAAAGGGTGTTCTAGACACACTGCTTTCATGACGATCGCCATCTTGAGATCCGCTACGATGTCCTACAATTATTCATCACGATTTTTAGCATACAAGTTATGCTTAACAAACTCAAATCCCACCCTACCTTATTCGGCCAAAGAACCCTTATTGACCATAAGTTGCTTACCTTCACGGGGTCCAATAATACGATTCAAGCTTATCCAAGTCGATACTCCAAGCCTCATTGCTCCTCCAAACTTGTCTATATCACACGGTCCAAGTCGGTCACTTGCCCACAAGGGCAAAATAGTCATTTAACACCCTAGGGGCAAATGGTAATTCTACCCTACAAGGGTATTTCGGTAATTTTACCCTACAGGGGTATTTTAGTAATTTTGCAAACCATGGGTATTTTGGTAATTTTATAAACAAAGGGTATTTTAGTAATTTTACAAACCAGGGGTATTTTGGTAATTTTGTAAACCAAGGGTATTTTAGTAATTTTACAAACCAGGGGTATTTTGGTGATTTTATAAACCAAGGGTATTTTGGTAATTCTGTAAATTGAGGGTAAAACGGTAATTCTGTAAATCGGGAGTACTTTGGTAATTTTACAAGTCGAGGGCATTTCAGTAATTGGTAAACTAAAGTATTCTAAACATGGATACAATACGAATGGGCCTAAAGCCTATTCTCAGCCCAAATGGGCCCACACGCTCGTGTGGCCCTGTTAGCCCAAACCTAGCCACAGATATTCGATTCACCTAGCCTAGTCCAATATTTACTACACAATCAAACAACTTATCTAATTGGGCCTGTAGGCCCATTGGGCCCACATGGCCCCTTTCGGCCCATCGCGGCCCGAAGTAGCCATCCAACAACAAGAGTAGTGATAAATACACACCTGATAGGAGACTGGAGTTAGTCCGCGCTCCGAGCACTTCTAGCCGATGCCCAACCCAAACGAGCATGCCATAACGCGAAAGGGATCAGCCAAGAAAGGTACCTTTGCTCTCCTCATAGTTCTCTCTATTTAAAGCCACCAGATCCACTCCTATGTTAGCTTACCGATGTGGGATCCTCCATCATCGAGTTTAAATTCAACACCAACTCTTGCCATCCCAACATAGCAAAATAATCAACCTTTGCATGCCAAGGATTCAACCAAAGTCCTCCTATATGCCAACTCACGCCATCACCACTAGGCCACCAATTCATTTGTGTCATAAATCCAACACATTAAACTTTAAAGTGCACCTACTTGCTTCTAGATTTATTGAAAAGAAAAACCAAAATATATTGCAAGAGCCAAGACTTGAACCTTGGACCCTTGCTTCCCCTATGGCGTCACTTCCTTGTCCCTAAGTGGCGCCACCTTGCCACTACACCACACTCCTTTTTGTGTCACAATTTCTCCAACAATATTCTTAAGGCCTACCTACTACACCTGTGGTTTGATCTACCTTAAATTTTTACTAGAGTCCGTGTTTGAACCCAAGACTTCTCCAACACTTCTCAAAGACACTTAACCACTAAAACAAGCTTTCATTAACAAAATTTACATGCACAACAAAATATTAAAAGTCGCCTTCAACCGCTCCCATGCTCAAGGCCCAAAACTTCTAGGCCCAAATTGTGGTGTTACAACTCTACCTTCCTTAAAGAAATTTCGTCCTCGAAATTTCCATTTAACAGGTAGTCATCTAACATCTACCCCACTACGCTATCACAAGACTCGATCCTACTATCATTATCCGGTGCTAGCTCCAAGAACCCTTTCCAAAATCTTTAACATCACTTGAGACAAAGCGTCATCCCTGCGGCCCGATCATACGGCCCATTTTCATTAACCGGTGGTGGTCGTGCCCGCCTTGGTGGCATGTGTTGAGATGACGCAGATCCACTTGAGTGCTACCTCGGCCTCGACCACGGCCTCTTCCTTGAGTAGCCCTTGTGCTCATAACGATTTATCGATTGTAATTTTATGACATTAGTTTACTGTTTCCAATATTTATTACAGAATGTCTTATGAAAAGATAAAGTTTCAGAGTTATTTTCGCGCAATCACAATTTAGCTACGGTCTCAGTTTTGTAGCCCTAATACTACCTTATCAATAGCACTATCTCTAAGGCTCAGTACTATCTATAGTATTATTTCCAGTCCAGTTTCATATAAATATTTAAAGCAGAAAAAGAACACTTACAGACTTGGTGCCGGGATTCAGATTGTGCCACTTCTTTATCGATCCATAAAACCCATGTTTTTGTTTCATAGAAAATAAAAAGATTTCATTTGAAAACACTTTTTTTTTAAAACTATTGATTTAACCTCGTTCAATAGAAAAACTTTGAACATTTTTGAAAAACCTATAGAAAAAAACTTTTTTTTTTATAGATTTTCGGACCCGATCCATAGCCGAGTTGTTGTAACCAGGCTCTGATACCACTAAATGTAACACCCCAAACCCGGTCTGGATGTTATGACCGGATCTGATGCGCCACATTGGTGCGTTCAAAACACTTAGTTTGGAAAAATTTGAGTTGGTGTTGTAAAGATACTTTTAAAAGAAGGTTAAAGTGAATGGAAGCATGCACCGGTAGGAAACCGGGAAAAGAGGAGGTGAGTCCGTCGGACTACTTAAGTACCAAGCTCTTCCCGGATCCAATCCTAGACATGCACACATCCATTACCATACTTTATCACCTCGTATAATTTTGAGAAAACCATTTGGTTATGCCCGTCTTAAGAAAATGATTAAGTTTGAAAACGTTTGTTTAAAATATTTATTTTCTTGGAAAAACATTACTTTTGGAAACTTTGGGCGCCATCGTGATCTTTTATAAAAGCAGTAGTTTTTTTTATAAACGAACCCTAGTGCTAGCCAGTTTAATAATCCCCAAAATAAAAGTAATTAAAAAGAGCGGCCTTATTACAACTTTAAGCATAATAAAATAATCCAAAATAAATGCTAAACTTTTTAAAATCGGCAATCAATCTTCATGGCCACTCTGAATCCCTTGACTCCAAGTCCACCAACTAGGGCTCACCGCAAGGATGGAAGAAGAAGGGGTGAGTTTGGGAAAACTCGGTGTATCTGAGAAACCTATCCAAAGCCTAAATCACTCGAGCCCATTGGGCCTAAGCCCTATTCAGATATCAAGACACAAGAGGTCAAGCCCTTTTCGAATCACATAGCAAGGCCTTAGCCCTTTTTAACAAAAGCAAGATGGCCCATAGGCCCGATTCAAGAACATATGTAACAATATCAAGTAATGAATGCAAGCCCAACCGGGAGACTACTCAACCCACCAACCGCTACACAGTCCCCGTACCAGCCCTACACTCCATGTGGGGAATATCTCAACCCACCCAGCCCTAAACTCCACAGTTAAAGACACGCACTCAATTATCATCGATTGAGGCAAAGCCTCCAGTTCGTGGATGAACCACATTCAGTACTTCCTCCATCAATACCCCAATCCCATGCAACAGATATTAATAAATGCATATCATGTAAAATACAGTATTAATCAATCATGCAGTTTAGCCAATTTAAACCCTAGGGGTATTTCGGTAATTATGCTCTTTAGGGTAATTTCGTACTTACGCAACTATACACGTTATTCCAGTAATTCTTAACAATCTTATGCAATTTGATTCTCCCATCTAACTGACAGGCTACTTTGCCCACCTTTTGCCCATATTGGGCCGTAAGCCCATTGGGCCCAGTTTTGGCCCATCGAGGCCCTTTTTTCGAAATACGCTAAAACGTCACATGAACTTGCTTACCACCTTGCGGTGCTAGATCTAACAATTACTCTATGACTTGAGAGCATTCGCATACTCACATAACCATGAAATGCCGGAATTTTGGCATTTTGGCTTTTGCCGAATTGAACTAAGAAAGGGTGTTCTAGACACACTGCTTTCATGACGATCGCTCTTGAGATCCCTTACGATGTCCTACAATTATTCATCACCATTTTTAGCATACAAGTTATGCTTAACAAACTCAAAATCCACCCTACCTTATTCGGCCAAAGAACCCTTATTGACCATAAGTTGCTTACCTTCAGGGGTCCAATAATACGATTCAAGCTTATCCAAGTTGATACTCCAAGCCTCATTGCTCCTCCAAAGTTGTCTATATCACACATTCCAAGTCGGTCACTTGCCCACAAGGGCAAAATAGTCATTAACACCCTAGGGCAAATGGTAATTCTACCCTACAAGGGTATTTCGGTAATTTTACCCTACAGGGGTATTTTAGTAATTTTGCAAACCATGGGTATTTTGGTAATTTTATAAACAAAGGGTATTTTAGTAATTTTACAAACCAGGGGTATTTTGGTAATTTTGTAAACCAAGGGTATTTTAGTAATTTTACAAACCAGGGGTATTTTGGTGATTTTATAAACCAAGGGTATTTTGGTAATTCAGTAAATTGAGGGTAAAACAGTAATTACGTAAATCGGAGTACTTTGGTAATTTTACAAGTCGAGGGCATTTCAAAGAATTGGTAAACTAAAGTATTCTAAACATGGATAACAATACGAATGGGCCTAAGGCTATTCTCTACCAAATGGGCCCACACGCTCGATGTGGCCCTTTTAGCCCAAACCTAGCCACAGATATTCGATTCACCTAGCCTAGTCCAATATTTACTACACAATCAAACAACTTATCCAATTGGGCTCAGGGCCCATTGGGCCCACATGGCCCTTTTCGCCCATCGCGTCCAAGTAGCCATCCAACAACAAGAGTAGTGATAAATACACACCGATAGGAGATGGAGTTAATCCGCTCCGAGCACTTCTAGCCGATGCCCAACCCAAACGAGCACGCCATAACGCGAAATGGATCACCAAGAAAGGTACCTTTGCTCTCCTCATAGTTCTCTCTATTTAAAGCCGACCGCATCCAATCCTATGTTAGCTACCGATGTGGGATCCTCCATCATCGAGTTTAAATTCAACACCAACTCTTGCCATCCCAACATAGCAAAATAATCAACCTTTGCATGCCAAGGATTCAACCAAAGTCCTCCTATATGCCAACTCACGCCATCACCACTAGGCCACCAACTCATTTGTGTCATAAATCCAACACATTAAACTTTAAAGTGCACCTACTTGCTTCTAGATTTATTGAAAAGAAAAACCAAAATATATTGCAAGAGCCAAGACTTGAACCTTGGACCCCTTGCTTCCCTATGGCGTCACTTCCTTGTCCCTAAGTGGCTTCACCTTGCCACTACACCACACTCCTTTTGTGTCACAATTTCTCCAACAATATTCTTAAGGCCTACCTACTACACCCAGGGTTTGATCTACCTTAAATTTTTACTAGAGTCCAGGTTTGAACCCAAGACTTCTCCAAAACTTCTAGGCCCAAATTCAGGGTGTTACAACTCTACCTCCCTTAAAGAAATTTCGTCCTCGAAATTTCCATTTAATAGGTAGTCATCTAACATCTACCCCACTCACGCTATTTCACAAGACTCGATCCTACTATCACTATCCGGTGCTAGCTCCAAGAACCCTTTCCAAAATCTTTAACATCACTTGAGACAAAGCGTCATCCCCTGCGGCCCGATCATACGGCCCATTTTCATTAACCGGTGGTGGTCGTGCCCCGCCAGCTGGCATGTGTTCAGATGACGCAGATCCAGCTTGAGTGCTACCTCGGCCTCGACCACGGCCTCTTCCTCGAGTAGCCCTTGTACTCATAACGATTTATCTGATTGCGAATTTTATGACATTAGTTTACTGTTTCCACTATTTATTACAGAATGTCTTATGAAAAGATAAAGTTTCAGAGTTATTTTCGCGCAATCACAATTTAGCTACGGTCTCAGTTTTGTAGCCCTAATACTACCTTATCAATAGCACTATCTCTAAGGCTCAATACTATCTATAGTATTATTTCCAGTCCAGTTTCATATAAATATTTAAAGCGAGAAAAAGAACACTTACGGACTTGGTGCAGGGATTCAAGTGTGCCACTTCTTTATCGATCCATAAAACCCATGTTTTGTTTCATAGAAAATAAAAGATTTCATTTGAAAACACTTTTTTAAAACTATTGATTTAACCTCGTTCAATAGAAAAACTTTGAACATTTTTGAAAAACCTATAGAAAAAACTTTTTTTATAGACTTTCGGACCGATCCACAGTACCGAGTTGTTGTAACTGTGCTCGATACCACTAAATGTAACACCCCAAACCCTACCTGGATGTTATGACCGGATCGATGCGCCACATTGGTGCGTTCAAAACACTTAGTTTGGAAAAGTCGAGTTGGTGTTGTAAAGATACTTTTAAAGAAGGTTAAAGTGAATGGAAGTCATGCACCGGTAGGAAACCAGGAAAAAGAGGAGGTGAGTCCGTCGGACTGCTTAAGTACCAAGCTCTTCCCGGATCCAATCCTAGACATGCACACATCCATTACCACACTTTATCACCTCGTATAATTTTGAGAAAACCGTTTGGTTATGCCCGTCTTAAGAAAATGATTAAGTTTGAAAACGTTTGTTTAAAATATTTATTTTCTTGGAAAAACATTACTTTGCGGAAACTTTGCGCGTCATCGTGATCTTTTATAAAAACGAGTATTTTTTTTTTTATAAAACTAACCCTAGTGCTAGCCAGTTTAATAATCCCCAAAATAAAAGTAATTAAAAAGAGCGGCCTTATTACAACTTTAAGCATAATAAAAATAATCCAAAATAAATGCTAAACTTATTTAAAATCGGCAATCAATCTTCATGGCCACTCTGAATCCCGCCAGCTGGCATGTGCTCAGCATCTTTAATCAAATCAACTCCGAAAATCTTACTTTCACAGAGCTCGGTCCAAAACAATGGTGTACGGCATTTACGACCGTACAAAGCCTCGTAAGGTGCCATCTTAATACTTGATTGAAAACTATTGTTGTAAGCGAATTCAATCAAAGGTAAATAGCGTTCCCATGAACCACTAAACTCAAGGATGCAACATCTTAACATATCCTCGAGTATCTGAATTATCCGCTCGGATTGACCATCGGTTTGGGGATGAAAAGCGGTGCTAAAATGCAACTTGGTACCCAAAGCTTCTTGCAATTTCTTCCAAAATCGCGAGGTGAATCTTGGATCTCTATCCGACACAATAGAAATGGGTACCCTGTGTAATCTCACAATCTGAGAAACATTCAACTCAGCTAGTTTATCCAATGAAAAATCCGTGCGTACGGGGATAAAGTGAGCCGACTTAGTCAGTCTATCAACAACAACCCAAATCGCATCTTTCTTACTTGGCGACACTGGCAACCCAGATACAAAATCCATCGTGACTCGATCCCATTTCCATTCAGGTATCATGATCGGCTGAAGTAAACCCGTAGGCACTTGATGTTCCGCCTTCAATTGCTGACATACTAAGCACTTCGAAACAAAATCAGAAATGTCTCGTTTCATACCATGCCACCAAAACTGACGTCTCAAATCGTTGTACATTTTCGTACTCCCCGGGTGAATTGACATTCGGCTACAATGAGATTCATTCAGAATCATCGAAATAAGTTCTGAATTTCTTGGAACACACAAATGACTTCTGAACCTCAAACAATCGTCATCATCAATTTGAAACTCTGATTCCATATTCGAAACACATTCAGCCCGTTTTGCAACCAGTTCATCATCGATTTTCTGAGCTTCACGAATTTGATGAATCAACAATGGTTTGGCCTTTAATTCTTCCACTAACACATTGTCGGATAGAATGCACAAGTGTACATTCATCGTCAGTAAAGCAAAGCAGTGATTTACGACTTAAGGCATCCATAACCACATTAGCCTTTCCCGGGTGATAGTCAATGACAAGCTCATAATCTTTCAACAACTCGAGCCAACTTCTTTGTCGCAGATTCAAGTCTCTTTCAGTCATCAAATATTTGAGACTTTTGTGATCCGAATATACATGGCACTTCTCACCAAATAAGTAATGTCGCCATATTTTCAAAGCAAACACGATGGCAGCTAGTTCAAGATCATGGGTCGGATAATTTTTCTCATGTGGCTTCAGTTGTCTCGACGCATAAGCTACAACTTGACCCTCTTGCATCAATACGCAGCCCAACCCAAGTAGGGATGCATCACTATAAATGACAAACTCTTTGCCTGATTCGGGCTGCACTAGTACTGGAGCTTCAGTCAAACAAGTTTTTGATTGATCGAAATTTTTCGACACTTTTCGTCCATTCAAACTTAACATCTTTTCAAGTAGTTTCGTCATTGGTGTGGCTATCATCGAGAAACCCTTTACAAAGCGTCGTAGTAATGGCGGCAAGTCCCAAAAGCTTCAAACTTGAGAATATTTCTCGAGGCTTCTAGTTAAGTATGGCGAAATTTTGTTCGGATCAACTCGAATACCCTATGAGATACCACATGACCCAAGAAGCTAATCTCTCTTAACCGAACTCACACTTCTTGAACTTAGCATATAAGCGCTTATCCGTAAAATTTGCAACACTAATCCCGGTGTTCAAAGCATGATCGGTTTCATTTCCGAATAGACCAAAATATCTTCGATAAACACAACTACAAACCGATCCAAATACGGTCTGAAGATCCGATTCATCAAATCCATAAATACCGCGGGGGCATTAGTGAGCCCAAACGGCATCACTAAGAATTTGTAGTGACCGTATCTCGCTTAAAGCGTTTTGGGTATATCCGAATCTCGAATTCAAGAATCGATAATAACCCGATCTCAAATCTATCTTTGAAAACACCGAGGCTCCCTTTAGTTGATCAAACAAATCATCAATACGTGTAACGGATATTTATTCTTGATTGTCACTTTATTCGGTGACGATAGTCGATGCACAACCTCATGGTTCCGTCCTTCTTTTCACAAACAATCTTGGTGCACCCCAAGGTGAGAAACTTGGTCGGCGAAACCTCTATCCGTTAACTCTTGCAACCGAGCTTTCAACTCTTTTAACTCGGTTGGTGCCATACGATTCGAGCTATCGAAATCGGTGTAGTCTGTGTACAAGCTCAATACCAAACTCTACCTCCCAAACAGATGGTAAACCCGGTAATTCTTCAGGAAAAACATCCGGGTATTCACAAACCACTGGCACAGATTCAGGCTTCTTTTCTAACTCTTTGTCATCAAGTACATACGCAAGGTATGCTTCACACCCCTTTCTTACATATTTCTGAGCCAACATCGATGATATTACAGTTGGCAACCTATTCAAGTCAGTGGACTCAACTCGGATTATCTCGTTATTTACACACCTTAAATCGATGGTTTTTCTTTTGCAATTTACAATTGCATCATGTATGGTCAACCAATCCATACCGAGGATAACATCAAATTCGTCAAACGGTAAAAGCATCAAATCGGCCAGAAAACAGGAACCTCGGATTATTAGGGGACATTTCTTGCACACTTTGCTGACAAGCATGTAACAACCCAAAGGATTTGACACCCGAATTACAAACTCAGTAGACTCAACAGGTAGAGTCTTACTGGATGCTAAGGTTTCACATATATAAGAATGAGTAGAACCAGGGTCAATTAAAGCAATCACATTAGTATCAAAGAGAGTAAAAGTACCGGTAATAACATCTGGCGAGGAAGCATCCTCGCGTGCGCGTATAGCGTAAGCTCTAGCAGGAGCACGAGCCTCAGATCTGGTTGTAGCATCTCTAGATCCTCTCTGTCCGCAACTAGCATTGCCCGTACTTCTAGATGGTCTACCCCGAGCAATAGTAGCACCAGGTTTCCCACTCTGATTTACGTTCTGTTCAGACAATCTCGGACAATCTTTAATAAAGTGGTCAGCTGATTCGCACTTGTAACAGGAGCGGTCATGGAATCTACAACTCCCCGAATGCCTTTTACCACAATACTGACACTCCGTTCTGTCTCGACGATCATTTCCAACACTGGCGACCGAAGTGACTCGTGCACTCACAGGAGGTCGATCACGATCTCGTCTGGAAAAACCCGAAGTGTCTCTAGATCGGCCTAAATCATCTCTAAATTTCTTCTATGACTGTTGAAAGGGCCTTCCCGAAGACCTCTTATGAAACTCCTTTGCTCTCATATCAGCTTTTCTTTTCTCCATACTGAGCTCCTTGATTTTGCAAGCTCGCTCGACAAGTACCACAAATTCTCGGATTTCCAAAATGCCAACATACAGCTTTATATCATCATTCAGTCCATCCTCGAAACGTTTACACATCACGGCTTCTAAAGAAATGCATTCTCGAGTGTACCAGCTAAGCCTTACAAACTTTTGTTCATAATCGGTAACCGACATGGAACCTTATTTAAGTTCAAGAAATTCCTTCCGTTTTTGATCCATGAATCTCTGACTGATATATTTTTTTCGAAACTCGGTTTGGAAAAACTCCCAAGTTACTTGCTCTCTGGCACTGTGAAGTCAACATATTCCACCAATAGTAGGCGAATCACGTAGCAAGGAGATAGTACACTTTAGGCACTCATCGGTGTGCAAGATAGCTCATCGAGTACCCGAATAGTGTTGTCCAACCAAAATTCAGCTTGCTCGGCATCATCGTTGTCCGTAGTTTTAAATTCAGTAGCCCCGTGTTTTCGGATCCTGTCAACTAGGGGCTTATTTGACCTTATTTGGTCGATTCTTGGAGGTATTGTAGGTCTTGGGGTGGTATTAGTCGGGAATGGAGGTTGTGGAACAGTCAGTATTAGTTCGAATGTATTGGTTGAACCAATCATTCATCACGCTATAAAAAGCTTGTCTAGCTTCATCATTCGGATTACTAGCAATAGGTTGAGAGTCGCCGGTATTTGTCCCTTGTGGGAGCAAGCGCTACACTCTCAAGATCATCACTACCGCTTCGGTTGGGATCGGGATCTATTACTATAAATAAACACATTTTCAATTATCAAATCACCACACTATCAAATAATCACATAATGGCATGTATAGCTAGACCCAAACGTATTACGGTAGTCCTAGAATCGACTAAACCGTAGCTCTGATACCAATAAAATTGTAACGCCTCGAGCCCGAGACCGTTGCCGGAGTCGAACACGAGGTGTTAACAGACTTATTTCATTGTAAAACACAGTTCATTTAAAATTTCGGACAAGTGGCTAATCGCAACACTTGTCACCTTAAAATCATATCTCGAGTTCCAAAACTCGAAAACAAGTTCCATAAATTTTTCCTGAAACTAGACTCATATGTCAATCAACAAATTTTTTTTCTAGAATTTTCGGTCGGGCCGATTAGTACAGTTTATGAGTTAAAGTCTCCCCTGTGACAGGGTTCGACTACTCTGACCTTCATGCATTACAACTTAGATATCTTCCCGTACAGGGCTTCAATACTTATACCATTTGTTTCTAAAGAAACTAGACTCGAAAAGGAATCTGTACATATAGGGTATGACTTCTAATTATCTCTGGTTAATTTATAGTGAATTTCCAAAGTCAGAACAGGGGATCCAGAAATCGCTCTGGCCCTGTTTCACGAAAACTTAAACATCTCATAAACTACAGCTCATATGATCGTTTCGTTACTTTCATATGAAAAATAGGTTCATCAAGGTTCGATTACATAATTTATTTATTATTTAATTCTATTCCTACTATTTTTAGTGATTTTTCATATTCACATCATTGCTGCTTGTCGGTATCTGTTTTTAAGGTAGACTTTACCTATTTCATAATTTCCATGATTTAACTAGCCCTTTAACATACATAGCACAAAAATATGATCGTGATTAACCATTCCAATGGCTAATCATTGCCAAGCCTTTCCACACCTCTCAATAACCATATATATACAAAATGATTATAACGCTATGCTCAAAATATATAAGCCATTTTCGCATGGCTATCCAAATATATACAATACCAAAGTACTTGACTAACAACAAAAGGGTAGTCCTATACATGCCATTTTCGAGTTCATCTAAATGAGTACCAAAAGGGCTTTGATAGTGTGGATGACTTCGACTTTGACACTCCGGGTCCGATAGCTGACGAACCAAAATCTATAAAACAAAGAGTCAAAGAAACGGAATAAGCATTTAATGCTTAGCAAGTTTTGAGTAATGAAATCATGCACAACTGAAGTATAGAATTCATACGACTAAACGAATAATTTCATATACACATATTCTCACAATCATACCTACTTCACATTTCCAACCCTTATATTCATACATAAGGAATCAACTTGACTAAAAGCCAGAAGCTTGTTAATCGATTGAGCGAATACTATTTAGAAGGAATCAATTATTTCAATGCACATACGAAACATACCTCATCGTTGGGATTTTACGAGCGTATTAATTGAAATTAGTACAGCAAGATCGCTCATTTCCAAACCCAAGTATCTTCGGGATTTAGCCGGATATAAACACTCGCACAAGGCCTTTGGGTCTTAGCCCGGATATGGTCACTAGCATAAATGCCTTCGGGACTTAGCCCGGATATAGTCGCTAGCACAAATGCCTTCGGGTCTTAGCTCGGATATAGCAACTCGCACAAATGCCTTCGGATCTTAGTCTGGATATAGTCACTAGCATAAAAGCCTTCGGGACTTAGCCCAGATATCATTCGAATAACCATGCACATATATCAATGAATCATGACACATCCATATTTCATTTTCATTACCAAAGCTCAAACACAAGACACTTATCACACTTACTAATTTCGGCTCAATATGTGACAGCCCAAAATTGACCCTAGTCGGAAGGTGGTCTCGGGACCACAAAACCGAGGCATAAAAATAATTAAAAATTTATTTTGATGCCTATAATATGTGTGTGCTCATGTATGACATTTTATGATGATTGATTTAGTGTTATAAGGGTGAATTCCACAAGAAAGGACTTAGTAATGAACTTTGAAAGTATGATAGGAAATGTGTGATGACTAATTAAAGCATGCATGCAAAATAATGGACTTGCATGTCAAATTCCCCCTTTATAGGTGGTGGCCGGCCATGACAAGGAGGATGGGCTAAACATGTCATGAAACATGTTTTGTTGGTGCATTAGGGTGAAATAATAAACAAAGGTGTATGGGTGATAAAAATGAAAAAAAATGTGTGTGAGTGTGGTAATCCCCCATTGCCGTGAGTTGTAGAGAAGGAAAGAAAAAATTTTGTTCATCCTTTCTTTGAGCCAAAACTAAGGAAGAAGGAGGATTTTTGCTTCATGCTTGGTTTGGAAGAGATCTAGAAGGAGATTTGGCTAAGTTTGCATCAAGATTAAGGTATGTATGAGGTTGTGTTAGGAGTTTCATGCATGCTTTGGTTGCTAACTTGATGTGCATGTTAGCCATGGCTCAAATCTTTGTTAAGCCATGGAAATGGTATTTGGCCAAAGTTGTTATGGTGATAAAGCCATTGCATGCTAAGTGTGAAGCTTGATGATGATGCATGCAATGATGGATTGTCTACTCTTGAGTAAGATTTTGAGTTTTCTCTTTGTTTTATCATGATTGAAATTGAAAAGGAGCATGATTGTCATATTCGGCCATGATGCATTCTTGAGCATGATTCATGCTTCTTGCATGTTAGTTAAAATTTGTGTTTTGGATGGCTATGGACACCTTGAAAATTCGCCATGCTCATATACGCATATATATGATTGCACATTATGTTTGGTTATGAACTAAGTGATGAATATATTGGTTTAAAGAAGAAAATGTGGAAGAATGCTTGTGAAATTGCAAGCACAATTCGGCCTAGCACACATATAAGTGCTTGATGCTATATTATAAGTTTTGAGCCACAATGTGCAAAGCATTAATTAGTAAATTGCATGCTGTTTTGTGAGGTATTAAGTGCAAAATTGACCTCAACATGTACATGAATATTCGGCCTTGGGTAGCCTATTGAAGGCCTTAGCTTTTCCTTGATGCTCGAATAAATTGTATTGAATTGCTTGATGTAGTATAAAATGTGCATGACCATTGTGTATTCAAGCTAAAGGGTGGCCATATGACCATTTAAATTCCTTGTCATATTCGCCATAAGCTAGCACAATGAGGTTTTGATAAATTGAATTTGTTTGAATTAGCTCAAGAGCTAAGAGGGCCACAATTGGACAAGGGGAAGGAAAAAGTAATCGAATAGCCGTAAAAGCCGTTCGACAACATCCGAGGTAAGTCCTCAAGAAGTGACCTTACTTGAATTAGGTGAGATGAAATATGGATGTGTATGATTATTGATTATGTGTGTATGAGTATTTGAATTCCACCCGGGCTAAGTCCCGAAGGCGAATATGCTAATGATTATAATTGTGTTTGAGCCTTAGTAACGAAAATGAAATATGTATGTCCAATGATTATTGATGTATGTGTGCATGAGAAATTGAATGATATCGGGCTAAGCCCGAAGACAATTATGCTGGAAATTATAACGGGTTAAGACCGAAGGCAATTGTGCTAGTGGCTACATCCGGGCTAAGACCGAAGGCATTCGTGCGAAGTCATTCTATCCGGCTAAGACCAAGGCGGTTGTGCAAATCGTGATATCCGGGTTAAGTCCGTGAGGCCTTGGTGCGGGTTACCATAACGGGCTATGTCCGAAGGCGATTGATCGAGTAGCGACATCCGGTTAAACTCGAAGGTATGTGATTTGAAAATTATAAGCTTGCTGGAAAATTTCAGCTAATGCACTTGTGAAATTTCCCAATGACAAGGTAAGTGCGGTGTGTGCTTATGCGCTAGGAGTAAGAGCGTGTGAATATCCGCTCCTATGATGGAACGAGTTATCGGCCTTAATGAAGCCGTTATTTGTGTATGAACATAAGAGTTGGGATGGTGAAGTAAGTATGATTATGTGAATGTGCATTAATGAAATGATGCATTTAACTATGTGAATGTATTGCTGTAATTAGAGTTGATTATATTCCTTGAGACTTACTAAGCATAAAATGCTTACTCATTGCTTTGGCTCTCGGTTTTCTAGATTTCGCTCGATAGCAATCGGATTCGGGATCGTTGAAGTCGAAGTCATCCACACTATCAAGCCTCCATTTTGGTATAAATTTTGGTTGAACTTGAGATGGCATGTATAGGACTACCTCTTGTTTGTTAAATATGTTGTAATGTAAGTATGTACGGCCATGCGAAAATGGCTCGAAAAGGAAGCATGAACTTAGACTAATTGTGGTTTGTATGTATATATTTGGTGTCATGATGTGGCTATGGATTGGAAATGGGAATGTTGGTCATATGATCAGCCATTGGCATGGTTAAAATGATCATATATGAACCTATGTATGGCAAGACTAGTTGGTTCATGGAGACTACCAAATAGGTAAGACCTACCTTAAAACAGATGCTGCCAGCTGCAGTGGCGTGAATGTGAAAAATCACCAAAATTCATAGGAATGGAATTAAATAGTGAATAAGCTATGTAAATGAACCTTGATGAGTCTATTTTCTTATGGAAGAAACGAAATGGTCATAGGAGTTACAGGTTAAGAGATATTAAAGCTATTGTGAGACAGGGCCAGAATGGTTTCTGGGTTCCCTGTCGCAACTTTAAAATTTACTATAAATTATCCAGAAAGAATTAGGCGACATACCTTATATGTACAGATTCCATTTTGAGTCTAGTTTCATTTGAAACAAACGGCACCAACATTAAAGCCCTGTACAGAGAGATATTCAAGTTATACCGCGCGAAGGTCAGAGCAGTCGATCCCTGTAACATGGGTGACTTTAACTAATAAACTGTACCAATTGGCCCGACCAAAATTCTAGAAATAAATCCATGGATGGATATATGAGTCTAAATTCAGGAAAATTTACGAAACCAGTTTCCGAGTTTTGAAACTCGAGATATGATTTTTAAGGCGACAGTGACGCAGTTTTTCCAGCCTGACTGGAAATGTCCAATGGATGGGCAAAACAAGTGAACTTGGCTTGCTAACCCCTCGTGTCCGACACGGCGATGGTCTCGGGTTCGGGTGTTACAATTTTATTGGTATCGAGCCACGGTTTAGTCGATTCTAGGACTACCGTGAGGTGTTTGGGGTCTAGCTATACATGCCATTAAATGATGAATCGATAGTGTGGTGATTTCGACAATTTGACTTTGAGTTTGTTTATAGCAATGGATCCCGATCCCAACCGAGCAATAGCTGATGATGTGGAGAGTGTGCGCGCTGCTCCCGTACAAGGGACAGCGCGCCGGACTCTCAACCTATGGCCAGCAATCCGAATGATGAGGCTAGGCAAGCCTTTTATAGTGTGATGAGCGAATGGTTTAATCAATACATTCGAACTAACACTACTGTCCCACAACCTCCATTCCCGACAAATGCAACCCCGCACATACAATACCTCCGTAGCTGACCAAATAAGGTCAAGTAAGCCCCAATCGATAGGATTGAAAACATGGGGCCACTGAATTTAAAGCTACGGATGATGATGATGCGAACGAGCTGAATTTTGGTTGGACAACACTATCCGGTGCTCGATGAGCTATCTTGTACACCGATGAGTGCTTAAAGTGTACCATCTCCTTGCTACGCGAGTCCGCCTACTATTGGTGGAGTACTCTGACTTCTGTGGTGCCTAGAGAACAAGTGACTTGGGAATTCTTTCTAACCGAGTTCCGAAAAAAGTATATTAGTCAGAGATTCATCGACCAAAAGCGGAGGGAATTCCTTGATCTTAAGCAAGGTTCTATGTCCGTTACCGACTACGAACGAAAGTTTGTGAGGCTTAGCCGGTACGCGCGAGAATGCATTTCGTCCGAAGCTATTATGTGTAAACGCTTCGAGGATGGGCTGAATGATGATATAAGGATGTTTGTTGGCATTCTCGAAATCGAGAGATCGTAGTACTTGTTGAGCGAGCTTGTAAAGTCGAAGAGCTTAGAAAGGAGAAACAAAAAGCGATATGGGAACCGGAGAATTCGAAGAGGTCCTCGGAAAGTCTCTTCAACAGCAGAAGAGATTTCGAGATGATGTGAACCGGTCTAGAGGCGCTTTGGGCTTTTCTAGACGAGGACGCGATCGACCCGTGACCACACGAGTCACTTCGATCGCATGATGGTGGAAATGATCGCGAGAGAGAGGCGGAGTGTCAACATTGTGGCAAATGGCATTCGGGAGCTGTTGGTTTCGTGATCGCTCTGCTATAAGTGTGGATCGGCCGACCACTTTAGGAAGGATTGCCCGAGGATGCTTGAGCAGAATGTGAGTCGAGTGGAAACTCGGGTACTCTGCTTTGCTCGAGGTAGGCCACCTAGAAATATGGGCAATGTCGATTGGCGGTCGAGAGGATCTAGAGATGCTACCATCAGATCCGAGGCTCGTGCTCCTGCGAGGACTTATGCCATCGCGCGACGCCGAGGATCTGCCTCTCCGGATGTCATTACGGTGCTTTCACTCTTTTCAATACTAATGTGATTGCTTTGATTGACCTGGTTCTACTCAATCTTATATATGTGAAACCTTAGCATCCGAGAAGACTTTTCCTATTGAGTCTCTCGAGTTTGTAATTCGGTGTCAAACCCTTGGGTCATTACGTGCTTGTCAACAAAGTGTGCAAGAAAAGTCCCCTAGTGTTCCGAGGTTCTTGTTTTCCGTGAACTTGATGCTTTTGCCGTTCGATGAGTTCGACGTTATTCTTGGTCTGGATTGGTTGACCATGCACGATGCGGTTGTAAATTGAAAGAGCAAGACTATCGATTTGAGGAGCTCGAATAACAAGATAATCTGGGTTGAGTCTACGGACTTAAAGGAGTTGCGGTGTAATATCGGCGATGTTGGCCCGAAATATGTAAGAAAAGGGGCGAAGCGTACCTTGCGTCGTGCTTTCGATGACAAGGAATCGAAAAGAAACCCGAATCTGTGCGTGGTTTGTGAATACCGGATGTTTTCCCGAAGAATTGCAAGCTTACCACTGTTCGGGAAGTAGAATTTGGCATCGAATTGGTACTGGTACCATTCAATTTCGATAGCTCCGTATCGTATGGCATTAACGGAATTAAAGGAGTTGGAAGCTCGGTTGCAAGAATTGGTGGATAGAGGTTTTGCTCACCCGAGTTTTTCGCCTTGGGGTGCGCCGGTGTTGTTCGTGAAAAGAAGGATGGAACCGGTACGTGCATCGATTATCGTCGACTTAATAAGCGACAATAAAGAACAAATATCCGTTGCCACGTATCGATGACTTGTTCGATCAACTAAAGGGGCCTCGGTGTTCTCGAAAATAGATTTGAGATCGGGCTATTATCAATTGCGAATCCGAGATTGGACGTACCCAAGGCGCCTTGAGCGAGATATGGTCACTATGAGTTCCTAGTGATGCCGTTTGGGCTCACTAATGCCCTGCGGTGTTTATGGATTTAATGAATAGAATTTTCAGACCATACTTGGATCGGTTCGTAGTTGTATTTATCGATGACATTTAGGTCAATTCGAGATGGCCCGAACACCGAGGCTAGTGTTGCAAATCTTACGAGATAAGCGATTATCGCAAAGTTCGGTAAATGTGAATTTTGGTGAAAGAGGTTAGTTTTTTGGGGCATGTGGTGTCCGCATCGGTGTCGTCGGTGGACCCGAACAAAATTTCGACCATAGTCAATTGGAAACCTCAAGGAATGTTACCGAAGTTAGGAGCTTTTGGGGCTTGCGGATACTATCGACGATTTGTGAAAGGTTTTTCGATGATAGCTGCGTCGATGTGAAACTACTCCAAAAGATGTTGAGTTCGAGTGGTCGGAACGCTGTCAAGAAAGTTTCGATCGACTAAAAACTTGTTTAACCGAGGCCCAGTGCTAGTACAGTGAGTCCGGTAAAGAGTTTGTCATATCTGATGGCGCATCCTTGCTTGGGTTAGGTTGTGTGTTGATGCAAGAAGGTCGAGTTGTGGCTTACGCGTCGAGACAACTAAAGCCGCATGAGAGAAACTATCCGACCCATGACCTTGAACTAGCGACCATAGTGTTCGCCTTGAAGATATGGCGGCATTACTTGTTTGGAGAAAGGTGTCATATTTATTCGGACCACAAGAGTCTAAAATATTTGATGACTCGAAAGATTTAAACCTGCGACAACGGCGTTGGCTTGAGTTGTTGAAAGACTATGAACTCAGCATTGATTATCACGGGAAAGGCCAGCGTGGTGGCGATGCTTTAAGTCGCAAGGCTTTATGCGCTTTGAGGCGATGGATGCTCATTTATCCGTTTCACCCAGGAGGTGCTAGTAGTCGAATTAGAGGCCAAACCATTATTGATTCATCAAATACTTGAATCTCAAAAGGTCGACGCTGAATTGGTCGCTAAGCGAGCGAATGTGTTTCGGATGAAGAATCGAATTTCAGATTGACGACAATGGCGCTTGACGTTCAAGGGTCGATTATGTATTCAAGGGATTGAACTTGTTTCGATGATTTTGAGCGAGGCTCACGGTGAGTCGAATGTCAATCCACCGGGTAGTACTAAAATGTACAATGACACGAAACGCCAATTTTGGTGGCGGTATGAAATAAGATATTTACGAATTTGTTTCAAGGTGTCGATATGTCAACAAGTGAAATTTGAACATCAAGTGCCATCGGGATTACTTGACCAATCATGATACGAATAGAAATGGGATCGAGTGACAATGGATTTTATATCCGGATTACCGATTGTCGGCAAGTAAGAAAGATGCGATTTGGGTCATTGTTGATAGATCGACCAAGTCGCTCATTTTATCCTGTCATACGGATTTTTCGCTCGATAAATTGGCGAATTATCGTCTCCCAAATTATTCGATTGAATGGGGTGCCTATTTCTATCGTGTCGGATAGAGACCCAAGATTACGTCGCGATTTTGGAAAAAAATTACAAGAGGCTTTGGGTACCAAGTTGCATTTCAAGACCGCCTTTCACCCCCAAACCGATGGTCAATCCGGCGGATAATTCAGATACTTGAGGATATGTTAAGATGTTGCGTCCTCGAGTTTAGTGGTTTATGGGAGCGGTATTTGCCATTGATTGAATTCGCTTACAACAACAGCTTTCAATCAAGTATTAAGATGGCACCCTACGAGGCCTTATGCGATCGTAAATGCCGTACACCATTGTTTTGGTGAGCTCGGTGAAAGCAAGATTTTCGGGTGGATTTGATTAGGGATGCTGAGCGAAAGTGAAAGTAATCCGTGAAAGTCGAAGATAGCCTCCGATCGTCGAAGTAAGTCGACGCGGACTGAAGCGTAAGGATATCGAGTATCGGTGGGTGATAAAGTGTTTCTCAAGGTATCGCCTTGGAAAAAGATACTCGATTCGGCCGTAAGGGCAAGTTGAGCCGAGGTTCGTTGGGCCATATGAGATATCCGGCGAGTCGATCCGGTGGCATATCGTTTGATTTTGCCCCTGAACTCGAAAAGGTTCACGATGTCTTTCACGTTTCAATGCTTGACGCTATAGATCCGATCCATCGCACGTGATTAGTCCATCGAAATTGAAATTCAAGCTAATATGAGTTATGAGGAAGAACCGATTCGTATCCTATCACGAGAAGTGAAAGAGTTGTGAAACAAGTGGGTTCCGCTAGTAAAAGTGTTATGGCTCAAGCACGGGATAGAAGAAGCTACTTGGGAGACCGAGAACTCTATGAAAGAGCGATATCCAAACCTATTTACGGTAAGATTTTCGGGACGAAAATTTCTTAAGTGGGGAGAGTTGTGACACCCAAAATTGACCCTAGTCGGAAGGTGGTCTCGGGACCACAAAACCGAGGCATAAAAATAATTAAAATTTATTTTGATGCCTATAATATGTGTGTGCTCATGTATGACATTTTATGATGATTGATTTAGTGTTATAAGGGTGAATTCCACAAGAAAGGACTTAGTAATGAACTTTGAAAGTATGATAGGAAATGTGTGATGACTAATTAAAGCATGCATGCAAAATAATGGACTTGCATGTCAAATTCCCCCTTTTATAGGTGGTGGCCGGCCATGACAAGGGAGGATGGGCTAAACATGTCATGAAACATGTTTTGTTGGTGCATTAGGGTGAAATAATAAACAAAGGTGTATGGGTGATAAAAAATGAAAAAAAATGTGTGTGAGTGTGGTAATCCCCCCATTGCCGTGAGTTGTAGAGAAGGAAAGAAAAAATTTTGTTCATCCTTTCTTTGAGCCAAAACTAAGGAAGAAGGAGGATTTTTGCTTCATGCTTGGTTTGGAAGAGATCTAGAAGGAGATTTGGCTAAGTTTGCATCAAGATTAAGGTATGTATGAGGTTGTGTTAGGAGTTTCATGCATGCTTTGGTTGCTAACTTGATGTGCATGTTAGCCATGGCTCAAATCTTTGTTAAGCCATGGAAATGGTATTTGGCCAAAGTTGTTATGGTGATAAAGCCATTGCATGCTAAGTGTGAAGCTTGATGATGATGCATGCAATGATGGATTGTCTACTCTTGAGTAAGATTTTGAGTTTTCTCTTTGTTTTATCATGATTGAAATTGAAAAGGAGCATGATTGTCATATTCGGCCATGATGCATTCTTGAGCATGATTCATGCTTCTTGCATGTTAGTTAAAATTTGTGTTTTGGATGGCTATGGACACCTTGAAAATTGGCCATGCTCATATCGCATATATATGATTGCACATTATGTTTGGTTATGAACTAAGTGATGAATATATTGGTTTAAAGAAGAAAATGTGGAAGAATGCTTGTGAAATTGCAAGCACAATTGACCTAGCACACATATAAGTGCTTGATGCTATATTATAAGTTTTGAGCCACAATGTGCAAAGCATTAATTAGTAAATTGCATGCTGTTTTTGTGAGGTATTAAGTGCAAAATTGACCTCAACATGTACATGAATATTCGGCCTTGGGTAGCCTATTGAAGGCCTTAGCTTTTCCTTGATGCTCGAATAAATTGTATTGAATTGCTTGATGTAGTATAAAATGTGCATGACCATTGTGTATTCAAGCTAAAGGGTGGCCATATGACCATTTAAATTCCTTGTCATATTCGGCCATAAGCTAGCACAATGAGGTTTTGATAAATTGAATTTGTTTGAATTAGCTCAAGAGCTAAGAGGGCCACAATTGGACAAGGGGAAGGAAAAAGTAATCGAATAGCCGTAAAAGCCGTTCGACAACATCCGAGGTAAGTCCTCAAGAAGTGACCTTACTTGAATTAGGTGAGATGAAATATGGATGTGTATGATTATTGATTATGTGTGTATGAGTATTTGAATTCCACCGGGCTAAGTCCCGGCGAATATGCTAATGATTATAATTGTGTTTGAGCCTTAGTAACGAAAATGAAATATGTATGTCCAATGATTATTGATGTATGTGTGCATGAGAAATTGAATGATATCCGGGCTAAGCCCAAGACAATTATGCTGGAAATTATAACGGGTTAAGACCGAAGGCAATTGTGCTAGTGGCTACATCCGGGCTAAGACCGAAGGCATTCGTATGCGAGTCATTCTATCCGGGCTAAGACGAAGGCGGTTATGCAAATCGTGATATCCGGGTTAAGTCCGTGAGGCCTTGGTACGGGTTACCATAACCGGGCTATGTCCCGGCGATTGATCGAGTAGCGACATCCGGTTAAACTCGAAGGTATGTGATTTGAAAATTATAAGCTTGCTGGAAAATTTCAGCTAATGCACTTGTGAAATTTCCCAATGACAAGGTAAGTGCGGTGTGTGCTTTGCTGCGCTAGGAGTAAGCGTGTGAATATCCGCTCCTATGATGGAACGAGTTATCGGCCTTAATGAAGCCGTTATTTGTGTATGAACATAAGAGTTGGGATGGTGAAGTAAGTATGATTATGTGAATGTGCATTAATGAAATGATGCATTTAACTATGTGAATGTATTGCTGTAATTAGAGTTGATTATATTCCTTGAGACTTACTAAGCATAAAAATGCTTACTCATTGCTTTGGCTCTCGGTTTTCTAGATTTCGCTCGATAGCAATCGGATTCGGGATCGTTGAAGTCGAAGTCATCCACACTATCAAGCCTCCATTTTGGTATAAATTTTGGTTGAACTTGAGATGGCATGTATAGGACTACCTCTTGTTTGTTAAATATGTTGTAATGTAAGTATGTACGGCCATGCGAAAATGGCTCGAAAAGGAAGCATGAACTTAGACTAATTGTGGTTTGTATGTATATATTTGGTGTCATGATGTGGCTATGGATTGGAAATGGGAATGTTGGTCATATGATCAGTCATTGGCATGGTTAAAATGATCATATATGAACCTATGTATGGCAAGACTAGTTGGTTCATGGAGACTACCAAATAGGTAAGACCTACCTTAAAACAGATGCTGCCAGCTGCAGTGGCGTGAATGTGAAAAATCACCAAAATTCATAGGAATGGAATTAAATAGTGAATAAGCTATGTAAATGAACCTTGATGAGTCTATTTTCTTATGGAAGAAACGAAATGGTCATAGGAGTTACAGGTTAAGAGATATTAAAGCTATTGTGAGACAGGGCCAGAATGGTTTCTGGGTTCCCTGTCGCAACTTTAAAATTTACTATAAATTATCCAGAAAGAATTAGGCGACATACCTTATATGTACAGATTCCATTTTGAGTCTAGTTTCATTTGAAACAAACGGCACCAACATTAAAGCCCTGTACAGAGAGATATTCAAGTTATACCGCGCGAAGGTCAGAGCAGTCGATCCCTGTAACATGGGTGACTTTAACTAATAAACTGTACCAATTGGCCTGACCAAAATTCTAGAAATAAATCCATGGATGGATATATGAGTCTAAATTCAGGAAAATTTACGAAACCAGTTTCGAGTTTTGAAACTCGAGATATGATTTTAAGGCGACAGTGACGCAGTTTTTCCAGCCTGACTGGAAATGTCCAATGGATGGGCAAAACAAGTGAACTTGGCTTGCTAACCCCTCGTGTCCGACACCGGCGATGGTCTCGGGTTCGGGGTGTTACACAATAGCCACATACAAAGAGCACGATTTTGATTGGCTTTATAACATGATCTCTATCCACATTCGGCTACCCGTCATAGGTATAAACTAATCACCTCAATATATAATTCAAGTAGAATCATTATATCACCGTTTATTTGTCATACGTATATGTCATGACCTAATCGAATCATAATCTAAGTTCCATTACTCGAAAACTTACCTCGGATGTTGTGGAACGATTTCAACGTCTATTCGATCACCTTTTCCTTTCCTTTGTCGGATTTAGTTCCCCTTTGCTCTTGAGCTTAATTTAACAAATAAATTGATTTAATCATTTTGAACATCAAGGAGAAATTCAAGGTACTTAGCCCATGTATATTAGGCATTAGAGTCATATATGTATGAAATCATGAATCAAATTCAACATATTAGCCAATATTCTCCTTTAGCCGATTTTCTAAGTCAAGATAAAGCCATCAATATGCTTACCTATAGCCGAACGTACAACATCAATCTATGTATTCATTCATGTGGCCGAATATGCATGTCTATGGTGAGGCCGATTGTATACTTAATACATTCTACAAATATGGTCACTTGTATTGACTAATTACCATTTTTGTTTCAAGTTCAAAGCTCGGCTAAAACACATATATACACTAGTAATCAAATACTAACATTTGCACTTCACCTTAATAGCTAACTTAGCAACCCTTAATTTAACATATAATTGTTCATAACAAAATTAAAGCATCCTCTCCATTCCATCAATTCAAAACACATACATTACTCAATAATATATCAAGTCACATTCGGCCTTAGCACACAACTTCTCTACTTCATCTAACATGAACAACAACTATATTTCTCTTCCACTTCCTACCATGGCCGAATGCTTCATGAAGTTGCTAAGACCTACCTTTTTCAAATTCTCACACACACTCACATCCAATCCTTTTTGTTGAGCACTCAAACTCTATCATCTTCATACCTCATCAACACAACATCAAACACCAACCAAGAAGACAACACCCATGGTCGAGCATCATCTCCCTCACATAGTAAAGATTTAAACCATGGGCTAGGTAGAACTCAAGCTAACAACTAAAAATATACATGAATCTCATGGAGCAACATCAAACATACCTTAGCCTAGTTACATGCATGGCCGAACCTCTTCAACCTTTCTTCTTCCTTCCTCCTTAGAATTTTCAGCCAAAGATGTTAAAGGATGAACATTTTTTTTCTTTTCTTTGTTTTCATCACTCTTCATCCCCTTATTTTATTACTAACTCTTTTATTTTATTCTTTCCAACATGAAACATCCGGCCACTAGCTCAAATTTGGGTAATTTGACATGCAAACCCATCATTTCTATAACATGCATTAATAGGCCACTTTACATTTGCCTAGCACATTTCTAAATTTTCTCACATAAGTCCTATTTACTAAAATTCACCTACAATTAACAAAATTCAAATATGAAATTTTCACACATGCATATATACATATAATAAGCATCAAATATGACAGTTAATTATTTTTATGACTCGGTTTTGTGGTCCCGAAACCACTTCCCGACTAGGGTCACATTAGGGCTGTCACATGTTTGGTGAGAAATGTCATGTTTATTCTGATCATAAAAGCCTAAAATACTTGATGACTCAAAAAGATTTGAATTTGAGACAACGTCGATGGTTACAATTGCTAAAAGACTACGAGCTTGTGATTAACTATCAACCAGGAAAGGCTAATGTTGTTGCTGATGCGTTAAGCCAAAAATCACCGTTTGCTTTGCGTGCAATGAATATGCATATGGCAATGTCTAATGATGGTTCGATAGTAGCTGAATTAAAAGCTAAACCGTTATTTTTTCAACAAATAAGTGATGCCAAGAAAGTTAATAATGAATTGATTGCAAAACGAGCTCAGTATGAGGCAGATGCTGATTCAGAGTTCAGAGTTGATGCTGATGACTGTTTGAGATTCTGAGACTGAATATGCATTCCGAGGAATTTAGAGTTGATTCATATGATTTTGAATGAAGCTCATAATAGTCGGTTATCTGTTCACCCAGGTAGTACAAAGATGTATAAACGAGACATTTCTGACTTTGTTGCAAGATGTTTATTCTGTCAACAAGTAAAAGCTGAACATCAGGTGCCTTCAGGATTGCTTCAGCCTATTATGATACCGGAGTGAAAATGGGATAGAGTCACGATGGATTTTGTTTCTAGTTTACCGTTGACACCGAGCAAGAAAGATGCAATCTAGATTGTTCTTGATAGATTGAGTAAATCGACTCATTTTGTTCTAATACATACGGACTACTCGCTTGATAAGCTAGCTGAATTGTATGTCTCTTAGATTGTGAGATTACATGGTGTGCCTATATCCATTGTTTCTGATAGAGATTCAAGGTTTACATCGCGGTTTTGGAAGAAACTGCAAGATGCACTAAGTACGAAATTACATTTCAATATTGCTTTCCATCCGCAAACAGATGGCCAGTTCGAGCGAATAATTCAGATACTTGAGGATATGTTGAGATGTTGCATTTTCGAGTTTGAAGGTACGTGGGAATGATACCTACCTCTGATTGAATTTGCGTATAATAACAGCTACAATCGAGTATCATAATGGCACCTTATGAGGCTTTATACGGTTGTAAATGTTGTACGCCATTGTATAAGACTGAGCTCAGCGACAATAAGATACATGGCGTTGGCTTGATCAGAGAAACTGAACAAAAAGTGAAAGCGATACGTGAAAGTTTGAAAGCAGCGTCAAATCATCAGAAATCTTATGCAGACTTGAAACGTAAAGATATAGAGTTTCAGATCGGACATAAAGTCTTCTTGAAAGTCTCACCGTGGAATGAAATACTCAGATTCGATTGTAAAGGCAAATTGAGTTCGAGGTTTATTGGGCCGTATAAGGTTATAGAACGTATCAGAACGGTTTCTTACAAATTATTGTTGCCACCTGGGTTAGGAAAGATACACAATGTATTCGACGTTTCGATGCTTCGGAGGTATCGATCTGATCCTTCACATGTGATCAATCCGTCTGAGATTGAAATTCAGCCTGATATGACCTACGAAGAAGAACCGATTCGCATTTTGACTCGTGAGGTTAAAGAGTTGAGGAATAAGAAGATTCCGTTAGTTAAAGTATTATGGTATAAGCATGGAGTTGAGGAAGAAACATGGGAGCCAGAGGATACAATGAGAGAACGCTATTCGAACCTATTCACCGGTAAGATTTTCGGGGACGAATATCACTAAGGGAGGAAAGTTGTAACAACCCGATTTAGACCCTAATCAGAATGGTGGTTTTGGGACCACAAAATTAAGTTAGAAAAATATTTTTAAATTATTTTCAGTGTTTATTCTGTGTGAATTTATGTCTGTGAAAATTTTGTGATTTAATTTTGTCGTTTAGGTGTCTGATTAAACAAAAGGATTTAATCGCGTAAAGTAAAAATTAGGTTGTTCTTTCTAAAAGGGGCTAATTTGCACTTGGCTTTTAAAATAGAAGCCTTTAAGAAGTAAATAGCCCAATATCAAATGAAGTGGACAGTAGTGGTATGATATTTGTGATTTTATAATTTATTAACTAAGGTTAAAAAAGGTAAAATAATAATAAGTAATATATATGTTATAATATATGATAATTAGACAAAGTGCACATATTATTTCCACCTAAAGAAAAGAAATAGGAGAAGTTAGGTTCAGCCATCTTCCAAGCTAAAATAAAGGTTCGTTCTTTGTCAGTTTTTGATAATTTCTACGTTTTTGAGATCGTTGCTTCGAGTACTACAAAACCCATGCTTGAATTTGTTATTTTGATGAATATTTTGAGTTGTGCCATTGTTGATAGCTTATGAATTTTTTTGTTTGATGATGAAAATGAAAGATATGTTTTAGATTAACATATTTTGTATTGGAGTTTTTGATGATTTTGAGTAATTAGGACTTAATTGCAAAAATAATAATTTGAGGGTCTAAAATGTGAAATTGATAAAATATATGGACTTGTATAGGAATGGGTACCATTTAGCCTAACATGGGTGCTTTGAAATTTTGTGTATTTTGTGTTTTGTGCAATAGGGACTAAATTGTAAAAATTGTAAATGTTAGCGATAAAATGGTAATTTGCCTATTTATGTGTTTTTGGACTAAATTGAATGAAAATATGTTTGAATAAGCTTAATTTGAACATGTTTAGATCAAGAACCAAAGAAATCAGATTTGGACCAGCGAAAAATGAAAGTTCTCGACTAACAGCCCCGCCCCGTTTTACGACGTCCGAGGTAAGTTTATAAGCAAATAGACACATTTATTGGTAATTTAAAGTTATATTTGCATGCTGTTATGAAATGTTAGAAACTAAATATACTATAGCCGAATATGATTAAATGTGGCTACTACACTTCCGAGTTCAATTCGATTGAGTTACAATGTCTGAAAGCCCTATATGAACCTTTGGAATAGTTAGGATACATATGTCATGACATAGGATTCCGATATAGTGTGCGAGTAAGTCCATGGCATCGATTTGTGATTCTAATATGTGTTTACGAGTAAGACCCTGTTTGGGACAGTGGCATCGATTTGTGGCTACATGTAAGACCACATCTGGGACGTTGGCATTGTACGATTTATGTGATTTTTCGAGTGTCCTATCCAATTCCGAATGGTTCATCGGGCAAAAATAAGTCGAGTTCGAGTATGTAAATCGAGCTAAATGGCCAGGTATGAGTTAGTTTGATAATTAACAATAAAATAAGGTAAGTGTATTCGGCTTATTACACATTATTGTGTTAATTTTGTGTATGTGTATTTATGTGTTTTCAGTCAAATGACTAATACATGTACATGAGACTATATTATGATCTATGAGTTTATGTACTATGAGTTTATGTATTTACGAGTATGTGAATTAGGTACCTAATGATTATTCAACTTGAAGTTAAATAATGATTTGTTAATTTTGATTATATAAGCATTTGGTTAAGGTGATAATATAATTGTATACAAATATATGATTATATGTATGTAACATGAATATATAAGTGCCTGGAATTAAATGTGAATTGAGATAATAATCTAGTTTAATTTAGTTAAGTTGAATAAGTCATTGAATTGTTTATTTGCTTATGACTTGCGAAGCTTTAAGAGCTTACTCCCTGTGTTATGTTTACTATGTTTTATAGATTTTGAAGTCAAGCTACAAGCTCGGGGATCGTCAGCCAAGTTCATCACACTGTCTACTGCTTTGGTACCTTTAAGCTGAACTTAAATTATGGCATGTATAGCCTGGTTTTGGAGTTAGTTATTTTGGAAATGAATGTATATTCGAGCCATGCGAAAATGGCTAAATTCTTAAGTTGGTTTTGGTTGTGGTTATTTTTCTCTACTTGAATTCGGTTATGTATGACCATGGTATGAGCTCATTAGGGTTAATATGTTGTGAGTGAATGAAACCTTAGTTAAGCTTAGGTGAGTTATGTGTGTTGAAATAGTTGATGATTTGGGTAGTACCTATGGTTGATTCAGTTATTGTTTTTACATGAGTATAAATATATATATGGAAACGGTTGTTATATTTATTAAAGTGTTATTATATGCATTGGTGCCAAGGAATATTTGGCTATGTTCTAGTGTGATTGGGATTGATTTTGTTACATGTATTATATGTTATGTTTGGCTGTTTTGTATGGTTTACTAACGATTTAAATTTTTGACAAATAATTTGGCGTGTGAGTTGAATTAAAAAATAATTTCTTGGTTGGTATGTATTCGACCTTGGTACTTAATTATTTTGGGAACTATGTTATATGTTTATGAGGTGATTATAATGGATAATGTATGTGCATGATCGGTTATAAGAAAAGAATGAATGAGATGGTTATAACCAACTTGATTATAGGTATATGTTTATGTATCTATTTGTGTATATAATGGATTGACTTGTCTATAATATGGTACTTGTCCCTGTTAATATACTTTGGGTAAATAATGTGGTTTGAAGTATGTATGTACGTGAGTTTAAGAAGCATATATAAATATTAAGCTATTTTTAGATTTGTATTTTAGAAAAAAGGGTAATTGTGTTGACCGAATTAAGGAAAGATGGATAAGATTATGTATTGGACTTAAATGGTGCATTAATGTGACATTTTGGTTGGGTTATTCGATTAGTACAAATATTTGAGCTGGAAGTTTTATTTCTATTATGTATTCATGATTTTTAAATGTTATAAATTGGTGAACAAAATGTTACCATGTGATATTTATTTTATTTTATGAAATGATGTGTATTTGGTTGCATAAGACATGCGCATGACATTTATATGATTTTAAGATATATTTTTTCCATTAGCATTATTTAAAAGTCATGAAAGTTAGGATGTACATATTTGATAAGTTTGTAAATCAATATATGTTCTTGGTTAGATATTAATGTCTTATATTCATATGTTCTTATTAACATTGTTGTATATAAAACCACAGGTTTATTTGTAACATTGAATCGTAGTATGGTAATTATGTTATACGAATTTTTATTAGACATTTTATAATCGAATTTGATCTGAGTTATAAGTTAATCGGTAATAGCTCGTGACCCTATTCCGGCGACAGATGTGGGTTAGGGGTGTTACATACGTTGTGAAATATTGACAAATTGTCGTGTTCCAGTTGAATGTTGAATTTCAATAGATTAAGCTGATTTCTTGAATAAGAATAATATTTCATATGTTACAAATAGAATTTTACCCGGAAAGGTAATTCTAATGTAAGCCCTCTAGGGCTTATGTTATAGATTGGATTTAGCCTGGATTTGTAATCCAAATTAAGCTCTCTAGAGCATATGCTACGGATAGGATTTAGCCTGGATTGATAATCTTGTTGTAAAATGTGTGGCTCAAGAGTATGCCTTTTTATTATGTACCCTAACGGGTACTTTTGCACATGAGTATACTACCCGAACATCCATCTAAATTTCAATAGTTCAACGAAAAGGACTCTTCAAGTGTGGAAAGGTGAAATTAATTGAAGTTGGTAATGTAATGAGCTTATCTATGTTTACTTGATATTTATATGAGGTTTTGCGATTAACTTGTTTGATTAAGTGTTTGTGTTTAGGTAAACTCACCCAAATTTTATGGAAAGTATGACTATGTATGCTTGTAGTGATAAATATGATTGGTACGTTTATTTTCCGTTATACGAACTTACTAAGCATAAAATGCTTACACCGTTTAATTCTCCCTATTTTATAGTGCTCAAGAGCTTGCGAAGGTTGGAAGTCGGTTGGAGCAATCATCACACTATCCACTGTCTTATTTTGGTATAATTAGAAATCTCATTTGGTATAATGGCATGTATAAGCTTATTTGGCCAATAATGGCTTGTAATTGTTGTTTTGTAATCTAGCCATTAGAGTGGCTAGTGATGGTCTAAGTTTGGCTATTTTTGAAGTGGTGTTTTAGTAATCACATTAGTGCTTGTTATGTGTTAGGTTGTTGGAATTATGTTAGCATACAAGTTTATGATAAGAGTAAGTTTATATCCATTGATGCATGAGATAATATTACATGATTGATAACTAATTTTATGTGAATATGATGTTGGATTGATGGATATAGCTTGTGAGTTTTGGTGCAGGAAAATGATAAGTTATGGGTGACAAATGAGGCTAGGAAATAGCTTTATTTTTGTCCACACGGGTAGACACACGGGCATGTGTCTTAGCCGTGTGTGACACACGGCTTGTCCCATGGGTCCGGCCGTGTGTCCCTTGCATCCTAAAAATGAGAAATAGAATGCTTAGAATTGGGCACACAGGAAGAGACAGGGGCATGTGTCTCAGCAGTGTGGTTGACACACACGGGCATGTTACACGGCCGTGTGAAAACTACACCTAAATTTCAAAAACAAAATTTGCGACACGGCCTAGCACGCGAGCGTGTGACTTGGCCGTCTGACTTCAATTACTTCATGCCAAATGTAACACCCCTAACCCGTATCCATCACCGGAATAGGGTTAAGAGGCATTATCGGAAAAGATACAACATTCATACATTCACACAGTCACCCAAATCATAGTCGAAAGTATACATTTGTAACTTCAGTTTAACAATTCTTGTAATTAAACCATTATTTCAATCAACATATATTCAAACAAACTATGAACCATTTCAAAGCATAATTATCAAATCAAACATACCAAAATGTGCATGCCAACATCATGACAAAATTACAAATACATGATCAATTCATTTGCTCACCTATTCGGCTACCAAGATTAATCATATATATATAATACAAAATATGCCATTCGACCACAAGCTTAAATAAACATTTTCTAATCGAACAAAGTTGATCATTTCACAACCAACACAATATAATCATGAAATCAAATCAATTCACCCTAATTTATATGTACAAATGTCAAATCCAATCATGTTAATCACACATACTATGCATTATATCAAAATTTAACACAAAACCAACTTACTTCTTATCAATTCGGGTAGTAAAGTTAACCACAAAAATCATACAAATTTTACATACTTTGTAATAAGCCAGAACGTCACTTAATAAGCCAATATATATATACACATCATATTAAGCAATTTTCATTGCCAAATCATATGATTAAGCACTACCACATAAATGCCATATATTAAATTTATCAACATGACTTATTTATATGTCATACATATCAATACTCGACTAAATCATATAACCAAACACCATTCAAACATGCCATGGAATATACTTACCATAATATGTTTATCCCTTGTCAAATTAATAAATCATCATCTAACCTAATAATCAAGCCAAACCATATAGCCAAATACCACACATACCTATGCCATGAAATATACTTTAATAACAAGCCTATGCCATAACAAAATACACATATAAGCATTAATATCAAGATTAAGCCATTTCCGCATGGCTAAGATATATACAAATTCAAAACCAAACATACTAATATATCAAGCCTATACATGCCATATGTTCAAAGTTTCAAACTTATAGAATACCAAAAACAGTTGATAGTGTGATAGACTTTGCCGACGATCCGCGAGCTTGTAACTTGATCCCAAAATCGATAAAATAGAGACAAACATATACGCATAGTAAGCTATCGTAGCTTAGTAAGTCATAAGAAAATAAGCAAATCAATTTAATTAAACCAATTTGCAATAACACAATCATATTTTATCTCAAGCTGAAAGTTTCATAAACAACATATAATTTCATAGATGAACTTAACCTTGGCTGAATATACATATATTTATTATCAAAATATCATACACTTTCAAAGTCATATTATCAATATATATAACAGAATATTAAAACACTTGTATGCATATAATTATGAATCAAATTTTAATATCACATACTTATACATAACATGTGGCCGAATATACTTCACATGTACACTTATATTCACATTAGCATCATGTATATTTTTCATCACATACCAAATATCTAACTTACCTTATTTTCAAATAGGTAATCAACTATCACATACCTGATCACTTAGCTCTACTTACTCATTCGATCACAACTTATTATTGCCCATTGAACCATTCGGAATTGAATAGGATACTCGGATAATCACACATATTGTACAATGCCAATGTCCCAGACATGGTCTTACATGCTATCACATATCGATGCCACTGTCCCAGACAGGGTCTTACACAAATCAAATACGATGCCAATGTCCTAGACATGCTCTTACACGTAATCACATATCGATGCCAACGTCCCAGACGTGGTCTTACACGAGAACACATATTGGAAATCTTATGTCATGACATATGTATTCTAACTATTCATAAGGTTCGTCTGGGGCTTTCGGACGTCGTAACTCGATCAAATCGAACTCGTACACATAGCTTTTAAGCTTATACATATTCAGCTTCCACATATATAATATCAATTATTCATGTCAGCATATATTGTTCATATTTAATCAAATAAATAACATCTATTTGCTTATAAACTTACCTCAGACTACGGTAATTGGAACGGGACAACTAATCGATAACTTTGGTTTTCCCCCGATCCAATTGATCCTATTCAAATTAAACTCATTCAAACATATTTTCACTCAATTTAGTCCAAAAACACATAAATGGGAAAATTATCATTTTATCCCAACATTTTACACTTTTTACAATTTAGTCTAAATTGCACAAAACACAAAACATGCAAAATTTGAACACACCATGCTTAGGCAAAATGTTCCTAGTGTTCATAAAAGTCCATACATTTCATTTATTTCACATTTTAGTCCCTCAATTTATTAGTTTTTCAATTTAGTCCTAATTACTCAAAATCATCAAAAATTCCAATACAAAATAAGTTAATGCAAAACATATCTTTCATATTTCATCAACTAACATCACAAGGCTCAATTATTCATCAATGGCATAACTCAAAATATTCATCAAAATCAGAAATTCAAGCATGGGCTTCGTACATTACACTGCAATAATCTGAAAAATGTAAAAATTATAAAAAATCGAGCTAGTTACATACCTTGATTAAGCTTAACAATGGCCGAACCTTTGAAACCCTTATTTCTTTTTCTTTTCTTTAGTTTAGGTCATGTAAAAAGAATATGGACGCTTATATTTTTATTTTATGTTCTATTATAACATATATTATTCATAAATTACCATATTAACCTTTAAACATAAATATAAAACCATTATAACATAAGGTCACTACCGTCCACAATATATAATTATGGTCTAATTGCAACATAAATACCTTACGCAATAAAGACATCATCGGCCCTTTTAAAATTAACCATCAAATTTTCATTTTACGGGATTAAGCCCTTTTGTTAAATCGACACTCAAATGATAAAATTAAAATACAAAAATTTCACATATATAAATTCACACATAATAAACACAGAAAATAATTTTAAAATATTTTTCTAACTCAGATTTGTGGTCCCAAAACCACTGTTCCGAATAGGGTCTAAATTGGGCTGTTACAACTCTCCCCCTTAGGGATTTTCATCCCCGAAAATCTTACTGGTGAATAGGTTCAGATAACGTTCTTTCTTTGTATCTTCTGTCTCTCACGTTGCCTCTTCAACTCCATGTTTATGCCATAGTACTTTCACTAATGGAATTTTCTTATTCCTCAATTCTTTAACTTCACGAGCTAGAATACGAATCGGTTCTTCCTCATATGTTGTATTAGACTTACTCTCAATCTCTAACAGTTTAATCACATGTGAGGGATTAGATCGATATCTACGAAGCATCGAAACATGGAATACATTATGGATCTTTTCTAACTCAACTGGCAACAACAATCTATAAGCAATCGGCCCGATACGCTCTATAATCTCATACGGCCCAATAAATCTCAAACTCAATTTGCCTTTACAACCGAATCTGAGTATTTTCTTCCATGGTGAGACTTTCAAAAATACTTTGTCCCCTATCTAAAACTCTATATCTCTTCGTTTCAAGTCTATATACGATTTCTGACGATCTGACGCTATTTTCAAACTCTCGCGGATCACTTTTCCTTTCTATTCAGTCTCTCTGATCAAATCGACCCCGTGTATCTTATTTTCACTAAACTTGGTCCAATACAATGGTGTACAACATTTACGACCGTACAAAGCCTTGTAAGTTGCCATTTTGATACTCGATTGAAAGCCATTATTATACACAAATTCAATTAGAGGCAAGTATTGTTCCCACGTACCTTCAAACTCGAGAATGCAACATCTCAACATATCCTCAAGTATCTGAATGATTCATTCGGACTGACCATTTGTTTGCGGATGGAAAACAGTGATGAAATGTAATTTCATACCTAGAGCATCTTCCAATTTCTTCCAAAACCGCGATGTAAACCTTGGATCTCTATTTGAAACAATAGAAATAGGTACTCCGTGTAATCTCACAATCTGAGAAACATACAATTCAGCTTGCTTATCAAGCGAGTAATCTGTATGAACCAAAACAAAATGAGCTGATTTAGTCAATCTATCAACAATAACCTAGATTACATCTTTCTTGCTCGATGTCAACGGTAAAGTGGATACAAAATCCATTGTGACTTTGTCCCATTTCCACTCAGGTATCATGATCGGTTGAAGCAATCTGGAAGGTACCTGATGCTCGGCTTTTACTTGTTTACAGACTAAACATTTCGAAACAAAGTAAAAAATGTCCCGTTTCATACCATACCACCAGTAAAGTTGTTTCAGATCATTGTATATTTTTGTACTACCCGGATGAACAGATAACAGACTACTGTGAGCTTTATTCAAAATCATCTGAATCAACTCTGAATTTCTTAGAACACATATTCGGTTATTGAACCTCAAACAACCTTCAGCATCAACTCGAAACTCTGAATCAACATTTGAATCACATTGGCTCCACTTTGCTAACAATTCATTATCAACCTTCTCAGCATCGTAAATCTATTGAATATATAACGGTCTTGCTTTTAATTCAACTATTATTGAACCATCATCAGACATAGCCATATGTACATTCATTGCATGCAAAGTAAATAGTGATTTTTGGCTTAGAGCATCAGCAACAACATTAGCCTTTCCCGGATGGTAATCAATCTTAAGCTCATAGTCTTTTAACAACTCTAACCATCGACGCTGTCTCAGATTCGGATCTTTCTGAGTCATCAAATATATCAGGCTCTTGTGATCAAAATAAACATGACATTTCTCACCGAACAGACAATGACGCCATATCTTCAATGCAAACACAATAGCTGCCAATTCTAGGTCGTGTGTCGGATAGTTCTTTTCATGTTGTTTTAACTGTCTCGAAGCATAAACTATGTTACTGCATCAAAATGCAACCCAAACCATTTAAAGATGTATCACTATAGATAACAAATTCTTTACCCAATTCTGGCTGAACTAGCACTGGAGCTTCGGTCAAAAGGGCTTTCAACTGATCAAAACTTTTCTGGCACTTTTCTAACCATTCGAACTTAACATCTTTCTGCAATAGCTTTGTCATTGGGGTTTCAATCATAGAGAAACCTTTCACAATCCGTCTAAAGATGCATCACTATAGATAAAAAATTCTTTCCCCGATTCTGGCTGAACTAGCATTAGAGCTTCAGTGAAAAGGGCTTTCAACTAATCAAAATTTTTCTGGCACTTTTCTAACCATTCGAACTTAACATCTTTCTATAATAGCTTCATCATCGGCATTACAATCATAGAGAAACCTTTCACAAACTGTCTATAGTAACCAGCAAGTCCCAGAAAACTTCAGACTTTAGAAACATTTCTTGGAGGTTTCCAATCAAGTATAGCTAAAATTTTACTCGGATCAACCCGGATACTCGATGTTGATACAACATGTCCTAGAAAACTGACTTCACGTAACCAGGACTCACATTTACTGAGCTTTGTATACAATTGTTTATCTCACAAAGTCTGTAACACAAGTCTCAGATGTTTGACATACTCGGTTTCATCAAGGGAATAGATCAAAATGTCATCTATGAACACAACCACAAATCAATCCAGATACTGTCTGAAGATCCCGTTAATCAAATCCATAAAAATAGAAAGTGCATTAGTGAGTCTGAAAGGCATAACTAAAAACTCATAGTGTCCGTACCTCATTCGGAAAGCACTATTTGGTACATTGGAGTCTTTAACTCGCAACTGATAGTAACCTTATCTCAAATCTATCTTTGAAAACACTGTAACTCCTTTGAGCTGATTGAACAGGTCATCAATCCATGGCAACGAGTATTTATTCTTTATAGTCACCTTATTGAGCTACCTATAGTCGATACACATTCTCATAGTTTTGTCTTTCTTTTTCACAAATAAAATTGGTGCACCCCAAGGAGAGAGACTCGGTCGCGCAAAACCTCTATCTGTCAACTCTTGTAATTGAGCTTTCAATTCTTTTAATTCAATAGGTGCTATTCTGTACAGAGCTATCGATATCGGAGTCGTCCTTGGCATTAACTCAATACCAAATTTTACTTCTCGGATAGGTGGCAAACTCGACACTTCTTCAGGAAACACATCCGGATACTTGCACACAACTGGTGCTGATTCAATCTTTCTTTCAGCCACTTTACTATCAAGCACATACGCAAAGTAAGCTTCACAACCCCTTCTCACATACTTTTGTGCTAACATCGAAGATATCACTGCTGATAAATCATTCAGATCATTAGATTCAATCCGAATAATCTCATCATTCAAGCACCGTAAATAAATAGTCTTTCTTTTGTAATTTACGACAGCATCGTGCAAAGTCAACAGCCCATACCAGAATTATATTGAACTCGTCAAATGGAAACAACATCGAATCAGCTGGAAAACATGAATCTCGAATCATCAAAGCACAATTCTTACACACTTTGTCAACCAGAACACACAGGCCCAAGGGGTTCGATTCTCTAATCACAAACTCAGTAGACTTTATAGGCAAAGTCTTACTGAATACTAAAGTCTCGCACACATAAGAATGAGTCAAACCAGGATCAATCAATGCAATTACACTAGTATCATAGAGATGAATGTACCAGTAATAACATCTGGGGATGAAGCCTCCTCGTGTGCACATATAGTATAAGCTCTGGCAGGTGCGTGAGCCTCAGATCAAACTGTTGTGTCTTTAGTTCCTCTCTAACTACTACTCAGATTACCCATATTTCTGGGTGCTCAACCTTGAGCTGACATATTACTCGGTCTCACATTCTGTACTCTGTTTTGTTCAACTAACTCAGGGCATTCACGAATGAAATGATCCATCAATCCACATTTAAAGCAAGCCTGATCATACAATCTACAAATGTCTGGATGTCGTTTACCACAAGTTTACACTCGGGTTGATTCAATTTAACATTACCAACACTAGCTACTGAGATAGCTTTCGAGCTCACAGGCGATTTATCTCGATCATGTCTAGTATAACCCGCAGTAGCCTTTGATCATCCCGGAATCTCTTTGATGCCGACTGAAATGTTTTACCCGATGATCTTTTATGCAAATCTCTAGCTTCGAAGTCAACTTTTCTTTTCTCTTTCCTGAGCTCTTCGGCTTTGGATGCTCGCTCAACCAGTACTACGAACTATTTTATTTCAAGTATGCCAACTAGCAGTTTAATGTCTTTGTTCAACCCATCTTCGAATCTTTTACAATTATAGCTTCGGTCAAAATACACTCTCAGGCATATAGACTGAGTCTCACGAATTTCCGTTCATATTCTATCACAGTCATGCGATCCTGTTTCAATTCTAGAAATTCTTTGCGCTTCTGGTTGATAAATCTCTGGCTGATTTATTTCTTACGAAACTCAGTCTGAAAGAACTCCCAGGTCACCCGTTCTTTTGAAACCATCGATACTAGTGTATTCCACTAGTGATATGCAATGTCTCGTAGCAAAGATATGGCACATTTCAAACATTCATCCGGGGTACAAGATAGCTCATCAAACACACGGATAGTATTATCAAGCTAGAATTCACCTCACTCAGCATCTCTAAATTCTTCAGCCCAGTGTTTTCTGATTTTATCAACAAGGGGCTTATGCAATCTCAACAGGTCAGTCACTTAAGGTATAGCAGGTATCGGAAAAGGATTAGTCGGGGGTGGAGGTTGTGTTCAGCTGGATTCGTCCAGATATATTGAGTAAACCAGTCATTCATCATTTGGTGAATCAACCGGCGCTGTCCCTTGTGCAAGAGTAGGCGCTATACTCTCGACATCATCAACTACGGCTCTATCGGGATCCATTTACTATACAAAAATATATTTTCAAATGTCAGAAGTCATCACACTATTGCAGTATATAATATGGCAAGTATAGCTAGACTCACACACGCTACGTTAGTCCTAGAATCGACTAATCCGTAGCTTTGATACCAATCAAATGTAATACCCCTAACTAGTATCCATTGCCAGAATTGGGTTAAAAGGCATTACCAAAAAAGATACAACATTCATACATTCACACAGTCACTCAAATCATATTCGAAAATATACATTTGTAACTTTAGTTTAACAATTCTTGTAATTAAACCATTATCTCAATCAACATATATTCAAACAAACACGAACCATTTCAAAGCATAATTATCAAATCAAACATACCAAAATGTATATGCCAACATCATGACAAAATTACAAATACATGATCAATTTATTTTCTCACCTCACCTATTCGGCTACCAAGATTAATCATATATATATAATATGTGACAGCACTAAAGTGACCCTAGTCGGAAAGCGGTTTCAGGACCGCTAAACCGAGTCACCAAATTATTTGAATGTGATATTTATTGTCTAAAATATGCGAATATGAATGTGCGAAAATTTTTAAGCTTCGATTTAGTTAATTGCATGTGAATGGAGTACATAGGACTTGTGTGACACTTTTGAAATGTGATAGGCTAATCTATAAGGATCTAATAGTGCATGTAATCAAAAGGGAGGACTTGCATGTCAATTTTCCCCCCTAATATGTAGTGGCCGGCCATGAGCATGGGTGGACAAAGTGTTATGGCTAAAAAAACATGTCATAGACATGTTGGCTTAATGCATTATGTAAGAAAAAAATAAAATAATGAGCATGGTAATTAAATAATGAAAGGGAGGAGTGATGAAAAAAAATGGTCTCATCCATGCCCCCCATTGCCGTGAGTTGAAGGAAAGAAAACAAAAAAAATTTGTTCATCCTTTGGTTCATCCTTGGCCGAAAATTTTAAGGAGGAAGGAAGAAGAAAGGTTGAAGAGGTCCGGTCATGCATGTAACTAGGCTAAGGTATGTTTGATGATGTTCCATGAGATGCATGCATGTTTTAGTTGTTAGCTTGAGTTCTACCTAGCCCATGGTCTAAATCTTGCTATGTGATGGAAATGACACTCGGCCATGGATGCATCATTCTTGCTTGGTGTTGATGTTGTGTTGGTGAGATATCAAGTTATTTTGTGACCAAGATGAGATTTGAATTTTGGAATGAGTAAGGTTTTGGCTATGGTAAAAATAAGGGTGATGGATGTTGTGTCATGCTAAATCTAGATGAACAATGTTAGTGCTTATATCTCGATATTCATGAGTTTCTTTCTTGGTTTTACCTCAAACCCATGAAGTATTTTAATTGGTGTTGTTAGAGGTTTCGGTCATGGGATTATAAGCTTGTTAGTTTTGATGGTGAAATTTATGCCTTGTAAGGGTAGATGGTGTTTTGATGCATTCGGCCATGGTAGAAAGTAGATGTGAAAAGGTAGTAAGATGAAATGCAAAATGTTAGTATTTGATTACTAGTGTATAAATACATATTAGCCGAGTTTTGAATTTGAAACAAAACGATATATAATCAATACAAGTAACCATACTTGTAGGAAGTATTAAGCATATAATTGGCCTCAACATATACACGCATACTCGGCTACATGAGAAGATTAGTGTTGCATGCATTCGGTTAGAGGCAAGCATATTGATGCCTTTATCTTGGTTAGGACAATCGGCTAAAAGGGAGTGTGGGTTAATAGGTTGAGTTGATGCATGATTTCACATGTATGTGACTTTAATGTCTAATGTATAAATATGGGCTAAGTGCCTTGTGTTCCTCTTTTCGATGCTCAAATGATTAAATCAATTTATTTGTTTAATTAAGCTCAAGAGCAAAGGGGATCTAAATCCGATAAAGGGAAGGAAAAAGTGGTCGAATAGCCATCGAAATCGTTCGACAACATCCGAGTTAAGTTTTTGAGTAATAGAACTTAGATTATGATTTGATTAGATCATGTTTTAAGCAAATCAAAATCATGCTCTTTGTGTGTGGCTATTGAGCCGAAATTCCAAGTGTGATAAGTGTCTTGTGTTTGAGTTTGGCTAATGAAAATGAAATACGAATGTGTCATGATTTGTTGATAAATGTGCATGGTTATTCGAATGATGTCCGGGCTAAGTCCCGAAGGCTTTGTGCTAAGTGACTATATCCGGACTAAGATTGAAGGCATTTGTGCGAGTTACTAATTAGGGCTAAGCCCGAAGGCATTAGTGCGAGTTACTAAATCCGGGTTAAGTCCGAAGGCATTTGTGCGAGTTACTATAACGGGCTATGTCCGAAGGCATTTGAGCGTGTAGCTATATCCGGTTAAATTTGAAGGTGCGTGATTCGGGAATGAATGATCTTGCTGTAAAAATTTCAGTTAATACGCTTGTAACATCCCAACTTTGAGGTATGTTTAAATGCGTGCTTTGAATTAGTTGAGCCCTTACAAATAAGTATTCGCTCGGTTGATAAATGAGCTACTAGGCCTTTAGCTAAGTTGATCTTTGTGTATGAATATAAGGGTTGGTAATGTGAAGTAAGTATTATATTGAGAATTTGTGCATATGAAATTGTTTGTTTAGCTACATGAATGCTATACTTTGGTTGTGTCTAAATTCCTTGTTCAAAACTTCCTAAGCTTTTAATGCTTACTCCGTTTCTTTGATTCTCTGTTTTATAGATTTTGCTTCTTCAGCTATCGGACTCGGGATTTTGAAGTTTAAGTCGCCCACACTATCAAAGCTCCTTTTTGGTATACTTTTGGTTGAACTTTGAAATGGCATGTATAGGACTACCCTTCTTGTTATTGGTCACATGCCCCTTTGGTTTTGTATAAATTTGGATAGCCATGCGAAAATGGCTTATATACACTTTGGGCATGGTATTATAATCATTTGTATGTTGTTCATTAAGAGGTATGGAAATGTTTGGAAACAATTAGCCATTGGGATGGTTAATCATGATCATATTTTGTGCTATATATGTTAAAGGGCTAGTTGAATCATGGGAACTATGCAATAGGTAAAGCCTACCTTAAAGACAGATGCTGATAGCTGCAGTGACGTGGATGTAAAAAATCACTAAAAATAGTATGAATGGAATTAAATAGTGAATAAATTATGTAAACGAACCTTGACGAGTCTATTTTCATAGGAAAGTAACAAAACGATCTTATGAACAGTATGTTAAGAGATATTTAAGTTTTCGTGAGACAGGGCCAGAATGGTTTCTGGAGTCCTTGTTCCGACTTTGGAAATTCATTATAAATTGACCAGAGATAATTAGAAGTCATTCCATATATGTACAGATTTCTTTTCGTGTCTAGCTTCTGAAGAAACAAACAGAATCAGTATTGAAGCCCTGTATAGGGAGATATCCAAGTTGTAATGTGCAAAGGTCAGTGTAGCCGATCCCTGTAACATGGGAGACTTTAACTAATAAACTGTACTAATTGGCCTGACCAAAAATTCTAGAAAAACATTTGTAGATGTATATGTAAGTCTAGTTTCAGGGAAAAATCACGAAACTGATTTTCGAGTTGTGGAACTCAAGTTATGATTTTTAAGGTGACAGTGACTCAGTTAGCCGGTCTGGAAATTTTTAAAATGAACTGTGCAAGTAAGTGGATTAAGCCGTTAACCCCTCGTGTCCGACTCGGTGACAGTCTCGTGCACGGGTGTTCTGATTTATTGGTATCAGAGCTACGGTTTAGTCGATTCTAGGACTACCGTAATACGTTTGGGTCTAGCTATACATGCCATTTTGTGATTATTAGATAGTGTGGTGATTTCTGACAATTGAAAATGTGTTTATTTATAGCAATGGATCCCGATCCCGACCGAGCGGTAGCTGATGATCTTGAGAGTGTAGCGCCTGCTCCCGCACAAGGGACAGCTCTGGCAGACTCTCAACCTAATGCTAGTAATCCGAATGATGAAGCTAGACAAGCTTTCTATAGCGTGATGAATGATTGGTTCAACCAATACATTCGAACTAATCTACTGTTCCACAACCTCCATTCCGACTAATGCCACCCCGCACCTACAATACCTCCGACAACCGACCACATAAGGTCAAATAAGCCCCGATTGATGAATCGAAACACGGACTCTTGAATTTAAGGCTACGGATAGCGATGATGCCGAGCAAGCTGAATTTTGGTTGGACAACACTATCCGGGTACTCGATAGCTATCTTGCACACCCGATGAGTGCCTAAAGTGTACTATCTCCTTGCTACGTGATTCTGCCTACTATTGGTGGAACACGTTGACTTCTGTTGTGCCTAGAGAGCAAGTAACTTGGGAGTTTTTCAAAACCGAGTTTTGGAAAAAGTATATCAGTCAGAGATTTATGGATCCAAAATGGAAGGAATTTCTTGAACTTAAACAAGGTTCCATGTCGGTTACCGACTATGAAGGAAAATTTGTGAGGCTTAGCCGATACGCACGAGAATGCATTTCCTCAGAAGCCATGATGTGTAAACGTTTCGAGGATGGACTGAATGATGATATAAAGTTGTATGTTGGCATCTTGGAAATCCGAGAATTTGTGGTACTTGTCGAGCGAGCTTGCAAAGCCGAGGAGCTCAGTATGGAGAAAAGAAAAGCTGATATGGGAGCAAAGGAGTTTCGTAAGAGGCTTTCGGGGAGGCCCTTTCAACAATCATCGAAAAAGTTTAGAGATGATTCGAGCCGGTCTAGAGACACTTCGGGTTTTTCTAGAATAGACCATGATCGACCCCCTGTGAGTGCACGAGTCACTTCGGTCGCTAGTGTTGGAAATGACAGTCGAGACAGAACGGAGTGTCAGCATTGTGGTAAATGGCACTCGGGGAGTTGTAGATTCCATGACCGCTCCTGTTATAAGTGTGGGTCAGCCGACCACTTTATCAAAGATTGCCCGAGGTGGTCTGAACAGAATGCAAATCAGAGTGGGAAACCGGGTGCTACCACTGCTCGGGGTAGACCATCTAGAAATACGGGCAATGCTAGTGGTGGTCAGAAAGGATCTAGAGATGCTGCGACCAGATCAGAGGCTCGTGCTCCTGCTAGGGCTTATGCAATACGCGCACGCGAGGATGCTTCCTCGCCAGATGTTATTACCGGTACTTTTACTGTCTTTGATACTAATGTGATTGCTTTGATTGACCCTGGTTCTACTCATTCTTATATATGCGAAACCTTAGCATCCAGTAAGACTTTACCTATTGAGTGTACTGAGTTCGTAATTCAGGTGTCAAATCCCTTGGGTCGTTACATGCTTGTCGACAAAGTGTGTAAGAAATGTCCCCTAGTAATTCGAGGTTCCTATTTTCCGGCGGACTTGATGCTTTTGCCATTTGATGAATTTGATGTTATTCTTGGTTTGGATTGGTTGACCGTGCATGATGCGGTTGTGAATTGCAAAAGCAAGACTATTGATTGAAGTGCGCAAATAACGAGATAATCTAAGTTGAGTCTACAGACTCAAAGGGGTTGCCAGCTGTAATATCAGTAGTGTTGGCCCAGAAATACGTAAGAAAGGGGTGCGAAGCATACCTTGCGTTTGTACTTGATGATAAAGAATTAGAAAAGAAACCCGAATCTGTGCCGGTGGTTTGTGAATACCCGGATGTTTTTCCTGAAGAATTGACGGGTTTACCACCTGTTCGGGAGGTAGAGTTTGGTATTGAGCTTGTACCTGGGACTACACCAATTTCAATAGCTCCGTATCGTATGGCACCAACCAAGTTAAAAGAATTGAAAGCTCAGTTGCAAGAGTTGACGGATAGAGGCTTCGCTCAACCAAGTTTCTCACCTTGGGGTGCACCCGTATTGTTTGTGAAAAAGAAGGACGAACCATGAGGTTGTGCATTGACTATCGTCGGTGAATAAAGTGACGATAAAGAATAAATATCCGTTACAGCGTATTGATGATTTGTTTGATCAACTAAAGGAGCTTGATGTTTTCAAAGATAGATTTGAGATCGGGTTATTACCGATTCTTGAATTCGAGATTCGGATATACCCAAAGCGCTTCGAGCGAGATCGCCACTCTGAGTTCTTAGTGATGTCGTTTGGGCTTACTAATGCCCTGCGGTATTTATGGATTTGATGAATCGGATCTTGAGACGATTTGGACCGGTTCGTAGTTGTGTTCATTGATGACATCTTGGTCTATTCAAGAGATGAGACCGAACATCTTGAGCACCGAGATTAGTGTTGCAAATTTTACGGGATAAGGAGTTATATGCTAAGTTTAGTAAGTGTGAGTTCGGTTAGAGAGGTTAGCTTCTTGGGTCATGTGGTATCCGCGCCGGGTATTCGAGTTGACCGAGCAAAATTTCAGCCATACTTAGCTGGAAGCCTCAGAAATATTACTGAGGTTCGGAGCTTTTTGGGACTTGCCGGTTACTACCGACGGTTTGTAAAAGGTTTCTCGATGATAGCCACACCAATGACGAAGCTACTTCACAAAGATGTTAAGTTAGAATGGACGGAAAAATGTCAAAAAAGTTTTGATCAACTGAAAACTTATTTGACCGAAGCTCCGATTCTAGTGCAGCCCGAATCAGGCAAAGAGTTTTTCATTTATAGTGATGCATCCCTACTTGGGTTAGGTTGCGTATTGATGCAAGAAGGTCAAGTTGTGGCCTATGCATCGAGACAATTAAAGCCACATGAGAAAAATTATCCGACCCATGATCTCGAACTAGCTGCCATCGTATTCGCTTTGAAAATATGGCGACACTACTTATTTGGTGAGAAGTGCCATGTATTTTCGGATCACAAAAGTCTCAAATATTTGATGACTCAAAGAGACTTAAATCTGCGACAAAGACGTTGGCTCGATTTGTTAAAAGATTATGAGCTTGTCATTGATTACCACCCGGGAAAGGCTAATGTGGTTGCGGACGCCTTAAGCCGAAATCCTTTGTTTGCTTCTGAGCGATGAATGTACACTTATGCATTCTACCCGACAATGTGTTAGTAGCTGAATTAAAGGCCAAACCATTATTGATTCATCAAATTCGTGAAGCTCGAGAAAGTCGACGATGAATTGGTTGCAAAACGAAATGAATGTGTTCGAATATGGAATCCGAATTTCAAATTGATGATGATGATTGTTTGAGGTTGAAGTCGGTTGTGTGTTCCAAGAAATTGAACTCATTTCGATGATTCGAGCGAAGCTCATTGTAGCCGAATGTCAATTCACCGTGGAGTGAAAATGTACAACGATCCGAGGCGTCGATTTTGGTGGTATGGTATGAAACGAGACATTTCGATTTTGTTTGAAGTGTTTAATATGTCGACAAGTGAAGGCGGAACATCAAGTGCCTACGGGTTTACTCCAACCGATCATGATACGAATGGAAATGGGATCGAGTAACGATGGATTTTGTATCCGGGTTGCCGATTGTCGGCAAGTAAGAAAGATGCGATTTGGGTCGTTGTTGATAGATTGACTAAGTCGGCTCACTTTATCCCGTCATACGGATTTTTCAATGGATAAACTAGCTGAATTGTATGTTTCTCAGATTGTGAGATTACACGGGGTACCTATTTATATCGTGTCGGATAGAGATTCGAGATTCACCTCACGATTTTGGAAGAAATTGCAAGAAGCTTTGGGTACCAAGTTGCATTTCAGCATCGCCTTTCACCCCCAAACCGATGGTCAATCCGAGCGGACAATTCAGATACTTGAGGATATGTTGAGATGTTGCATCCTCGAGTTCAGTGGTTCATAGGAATGGTATTTACCTTTGATTGAATTCGCTTACAACAACAGTTTTCAATCAAGTATTAAGATGGCACCTTACGAGGCTTTTTACGGTCGTAAATGCCGTACACCATTTTTTTGGACCGAGCTCGTTGAAAGTAAAATTTTCGGAGTTGATTCGATTAAAGATCTTTGAATGAAAGTAAAAGTAATCCGTGAAAGTCGAAGGCGACCCACGGATCGTCGAGAAATCGTATCTGGATTTGAAGCGAAAAGACATTGAATATCAGGTGGGAGATAAAGTGTTTCTTAAAGTTTTGCCTTGGAAAAAGATACTCAGATTTGGCCGTAAGGCAAGTTGAGCCCGAGATTCATTGGGCCGTACGAAATCTCCGAACGACTTGGTCCAGTTGCGTATAGATTGATTTTGCCCCCTGAACTTGAAAAGATTCACGACGTCTTTCATGTTTCGATGCTTCGACGTTATAGATCCGATCCGTCACACGTGATTAATCCATTAGAAGTTGAAATTCAATCTGACTTGAGTTATGAGGAAGAACCGATTCGTATCCTAGCTCGTGAAGTGAAAGAGTTGCGAAACAAAAGGGTTCCGTTAGTAAAGGTGTTATGGCTCAAACACGGAGTCGAAGAAGCTACTTGGGAAACCGAGAACTCTATCAGAGAATGATACCCAAACCTATTTACCGGTAAGATTTTCGGGGACGAAAATTTCTTAAGTGGGGGAGAGTTGTGACAGCCCTAAAGTGAGCCTAGTCGGAAAACGGTTTCGGGACCGCTAAACCGAGTCACCAAATTATTTGAATGTGATATTTATTGTATAAAATATGCGAATATGAATGTGCGAAAATTTTTAAGCTTCGATTTAGTTAATTGCATGTGAATGGAGTACATAGGACTTGTGTGACACTTTTGAAATGTGATAGGCTAATCTATAAGGATCTAATAGTGCATGTAATCAAAAGGGAGGACTTGCATGTCAATTTTCCCCCCCAATATGTAGTGGCCGGCCATAAGCATGGGTGGACAAAGTGTTATGGCTAAAAAAAAACATGTTATAGACATGTTGGCTTAATGCATTATGTAAGAAAAAAATAAAATAATGAGCATGGCAATTAAATAATGAAAGGGAGGAGTGATGAAAAAAAATGGTCTCATCCATGCCCCCCCCATTGCCGTGAGTTGAAGGAAAGAAAACAAAAAAAAAAATATGTTCATCCTTTGGTTCATCCTTGGCCGAAAATTTTAAGGAGGAAGGAAGAAGAAAGGTTGAAGAGGTCCGGTCATGCATGTAACTAGGCTAAGGTATGTTTGATGATGTTCCATGAGATGCATGCATGTTTTAGTTGTTAGCTTGAGTTCTACCTAGCCCATGGTCTAAATCTTGCTATGTGATGGAAATGACACTCGGCCATGGATGCATCATTCTTGCTTGGTGTTGATGTTGTGTTGGTGAGATATCAAGTTATTTTTGTGACCAAGATGAGATTTGAATTTTGGAATGAGTAAGGTTTTTGGCTATGGTAAAAATAAGGGTGATGGATGTTGTGTCATGCTAAATCTAGATGAACAATGTTAGTGCTTATATCTCGATATTCATGAGTTTCTTTCTTGGTTTTACCTCAAACCCATGAAGTATTTTAATTGGTGTTGTTAGAGGTTTTGGTCATGGGATTATAAGCTTGTTAGTTTTGATGGTGAAATTTATGCCTTGTAAGGGTAGATGGTGTTTTGATGCATTCGGCCATGGTAGAAAGTAGATGTGAAAAGGTAGTAAGATGAAATGCAAAATGTTAGTATTTGATTACTAGTGTATAAATGCGTATTAGCCGAGTTTTAAATTTGAAACAAAACGATATATAATCAATACAAGTAACCATACTTGTAGGAAGTATTAAGCATATAATTGGCCTCAACATATACACGCATACTCGGCTGCATGAGAAGATTAGTGTTGCATGCATTCGGTTAGAGGCAAGCATATTGCTGCCTTTATCTTGGTTAGGACAATCGGCTAAAAGGGAGTGTGGGTTAATAGGTTGAGTTGATGCATGATTTCACATGTATGTGACTTTAATGTCTAATGTATAAATATGGGCTAAGTGCCTTGTGTTCCTCTTTTCGATGCTCAAATGATTAAATCAATTTATTTGTTTAATTAAGCTCAAGAGCAAAGGGGATCTAAATCAGATAAAGGGAAGGAAAAAGTGGTCGAATAGCCATCGAAATCGTTCGACAACATCCGAGGTAAGTTTTTGAGTAATAGAACTTAGATTATGATTTGATTAGATCATGTTTTAAGCAAATCAAAATCATGCTCTTTTGTGTGTGGCTATTGAGCCGAAATTGCAAGTGTGATAAGTGTCTTGTGTTTGAGTTTGGCTAATGAAAATGAAATACTGAATGTGTCATGATTTGTTGATAAATGTGCATGGTTATTGAATGATGTCCGGCTAAGTCCGAAGGCTTTGTGCTAAGTGACTATATCCGGACTAAGATCCAAGGCATTTGTGCGAGTTACTAATTAGGGCTAAGCCGAAGGCATTAGTGCGAGTTACTAAATCCGGGTTAAGTCCCGAAGGCATTTGTGCGAGTTACTATAACCAGGCTTTGTCCCGAAGGTATTTGAACGAGTAGCTATATCTGGTTAAATTTCGAAGGTACTTGATTCGGGAATGAATGATCTTGCTGTAAAAATTTCAGTTAATACGCTTGTAACATCCCAACTTTGAGGTATGTTTCGTATGTGCTTTGAATTAGTTGAGCCCTTACAAATAAGTATTCGCTCAGTTGATAAATGAGCTACCGGCCTTTGGCTAAGTTGATCTTTGTGTATGAATATAAGGGTTGGTAATGTGAAGTAAGTATTATATTGAGAATTTGTGCATATGAAATTATCTGTTTAGCTACATGAATGCTATACTTTGGTTGTGTCTAAATTCCTTGCTCAAAACTTACTAAGCATTTAATGCTTACTCCGTTTCTTTGATTCTCTGTTTTATAGATTTTGGTTCTTCAGCTATCGGACTCGGGATTTTGAAGTCTAAGTCGCCCACACTATCAAAGCTCCTTTTTGGTATACTTTTGGTTGAACTTTGAAATGGCATGTATAGGACTACCCTTCTTGTTATTGGTCACATACCCCTTTGGTTTTGTATAAATTTGGATAGCCATGCGAAAATGGCTTATATACACTTTGGGCATGGTATTATAATCATTTGTATGTTGTTCATTAAGAGTATGGAAATGTTTGGAAACGATTAGCCATTGGGATGGTTAATCATGATCATATTTTGTGCTATATATGTTAAAGGGCTAGTTGAATCATGGGAACTATGCAATAGGTAAAGCCTACCTTAAAGACAGATGCTGACAGCTGCAGTTACGTGGATGTTAAAAATCACTAAAAATAGTAGGAATGGAATTAAATAGTGAATAAATTATGTAAACGAACCTTGATGAGTCTATTTTCATAGGAAAGTAACGAAACGATCTTATGAATAGTATGTTAAGAGATATTTAAGTTTTCGTGAGACAGGGCCAGAATGGTTTCTGGAGTCCCTGTTCCGAATTTGGAAATTCATTATAAATTTACCAGAGATAATTAGAAGTCATGCCATATATGTACAGATTTCTTTTCGTGTCTAGCTTCTGAAGAAACAAACAGAATCAGTATTGAAGCCCTGTACAGGGAGATATCCAAGTTGTAATGTGCAAAGGTCAGTGTAGCCGATCCCTGTAACATGGGAGAATTTAACTAATAAACTGTACTAATTGGCCCTGCCAAAAATTCTAGAAAAAACTTTGTAGATGCATATATGGGTCTAGTTTCATGAAAAAATCACAAAACTGATTTTAGAGTTGTTGAAATCAAGATATGATTTTTAAGGTGACAGTGACTCAGTTAGCCAGCTGTCTGGAAATTTTTAAAATGAACTGTGCAAGTAAGTGGATTAAGCCCGTTAACCCCTAGTGTCCGACTCCGGCGACGGTCTCGGGTACGAGGTGTTACATAATACAAATTATGCCATTCAACCACAAGCTTAAATAAACATTTTCGAATCAAACAAAGTTGATCATTTTGCAACCAATGACTTCATAGGCATAATTTATCAACTAAACTTATTACCACCCTAATATAATCATGCTTTTAGTTCACTTAATAACTAGTCACATAACCAATACAACATGTGTATAATATAATCATGAAATCAAATCAGTTCACCCTAATTTATATGTACAAATGTCAAATCCAATCATGTTAATTACACATACAATGCATTATACCAAAATTTAACACAAAACGAACTTACTTCTTATCAATTTGGGTAGTAAAGTTAACCACAAAAATCATACAAATTTTATATACTTTGTAATAAACCAGAACGTCACTCAATAAGCCAAAATATATATATACACATCATATTGAGCAATTCTCATTGCCGAATCATATGATTATACACTACCACATACGTGCCATATATTAAATTTATCAACATGACTTATTTATAAGTCATACATATCAATACTCGACTAAATCATATAACCAAACACCATTCAAACATGTCATGGAATATACTTACCGTAATATATTTATCCCTTGTCAAATTAATAAATCATCATCTAACCTAATAATCAAGCCGAACCATATAGCCAAATACCATACATATATATGCCATGAAATATACATTAATAACAAGCCTATGCCATAACCGAATACACATATAAGCATTAATATCAAGATTAAGCCATTTTCGCATGGCTAAGATATATACAAATTCAAAACCAAACACACTAATATATCAAGCTTGTACATGCCATATGTTCAAAGTTTCAAACTTATAGAATACCAAAAACAGTTGATAGTGTGATAGACTTTGCCGACGATCCGCTCGTAACTTGATCCCAAAATCTATAAAACAGAGACAAACATATACACACAGTAAGCTATCATAGCTTAGTAAGTCATAAGCAAATAAGGAACTCAATTTAATTAGACCAATTTACAATAACACAATCACATTTAGTCTCAAGCTTAAAGTTTCATAAAGAACATATAATTTCATAGATGAACTTTACCTTGGCCGAATATACATATATTTATTATCAAAATATCATACACTTTCAAAGTCATATTATCAATATATATATAACCGAATATTAAAACACTTGTATGCATATAATTACAAATCAAATTTTAATATCACATACTTATACATAACATGTGGCCGAATATACTTCACATGTACACTTATATTCACATTAGCATCATGTATATTTTTCATCACATGTACACTTATATTTCACATGTACAAAGCCCAAAACATATCTTTCATATTTTATTAACTAACATCACAAAGCTCAATTATTTATCAATGGCATAACTTAAAATATTCATCAAAATCAGAAATTCAAGCATGGGCTTTGTACATTACACTGGAGCGATCTCAAAAACGTAAAAATTATCAAAAATCAAGCTAGTTACATAACTTGATTAAGCTTAACAATGGCTGAACCTTTGAAACCCTTATTTCTTTTTCTTTTCTTTAGTTTCAGTCATGCAAAAAGAATATGAACACTTATGTTTTTATTTTATGTTTTATTATAACATATATTATTCCTAAAATTATCATATTAACCTTTAAACATAAATATAAAACCATTATAACATAAGGTCGCTACCATCCATAACATATAATTATGGTCTAATTGTAACATAAATACCTCATGCAATAAAGATATCATCAATTTGGCCCTTTTAAAATTAACCATCAAATTTTCATTTTACGTAATTAAGCCCTTTTATTAAATCGGCACTCAAACGATAAAATTAAAACACAAAAATTTCACAGATATAAATTCACACATAATAAACACAGAAAATAGTTTTAAAATATTTTTCTGACTCGAATTTGTGGTCCCGAACCACTGTTCTGAATAGGGTCTAAATCGGGTTGTTACACCTTATAAGTTAGAGTTACACGGGTTTGGGGCACGGGCATGTGTAGTCACACGGTTCGACCACATGGACGTGTCCCTATTTAGTTCTGATTTATTTCATGAAAATTTTTAAGAGAGTCCTATTTAATTTTGATTTATTTCTGTTGTTCATTTGGGGCCTCGAGGGTCCATTTAAGGAACGTTATGATTGATATCAAAAATGTTTAATAACTAGTATAAATTATTTCTGAATGTTCTATAAACTCTGGTAATACTCCCTAATCCCTATTCCGGTGACAGATACGGGTTAGGGGTGTTACATTTAGTGGTATCAGATCTATGATTTAGCCGATTCTCGGACAAATGTAGCAAGTACAAGTCTAGCTATACATGCCATTATATAAATTATGATAGTGTGATATCTCTTGACCATTTTTAAATGTATTTTCATATAGTAATGTCTTCCAACCAATCTAGAGCCGAGACTGAAGAAGCTGAGAGTGCTGCTCAAGCTTCCGTACAACGAGCTGCATCTAGTGGTAGTAGAAGGCCTGTATCTGAGGGCCGAAGTGAGGCAAAAAAAGTAGCCTTCTTTGAATTGTTGGATGAATGGTTTAGTGAATATAAGAACAAACCCTGCTGTTCAACGACCTCCCCCACCTGCTTCACAACATGATGAAATGCCACAAGATGCTAGACTTGTTAGAATTGGTAAGGCTCCAGTAGATAAAATCAGAAAACATGGGGCCGAAGAATTTAGGGCTACAGTCAATGACAATCCAGAGAGGGTCGAGTTCTGGCTAGAAAATACTATTCAGATTCTAGATGTGTTATCATGTACACAAGACGAATGTCTGAAATGTGCGGTATCTTTGTTGAAAGATACAACCTACCACTGGTGGAAAACCATATCTTCTGTGGTACCAAGTGAAAATATTACATGGGAATTTTTCCATACAGAGTCCAAAAAGAAGTATATTAGTCAGAGATTCCTAGACCAGAAAAAGAAGGAATTTCTAGAGCTCAAATAGGGAAACATGACAGTGTCTGAGTATGAACAAGAATTTGTTAGATTGAGCAAGTATACTAGTGAATAGGTTCAAACTGAAGCCAAAATGTGCAAATGATTTGAAGAAGGGCTAAACGAAGATATCAAGCTATTGATTGGAATTCTAGAATTAAGAGAACTCATGGTGTTGCCTGAACAACCACACAAGGCAGAGGAAATAAGAAAAGAAAAGAGGCAAGCAAAAAAGACAGCTCAGGTTACGAGCAAAAGATTTATGAATAAGACGCAATCATCTGCTTCAAAGAAATCAAAGAATTATCATGAATGTTTTGCTACATCAAGGGAGTATTCAGGAAAAGAACGAAGTTCCAAACGCACCAACCCGAGGTCTTCGGCTCCCTTAACAACCAGTGTTGGAAACCCCAAACCATGATGCAATGTCTATAATAAATTAAATTTCGGAGAGTGCCAGATGAGAATTGGGGCTTGATTTAAGTGTGGTTCTCCCGACCATTTTCTTAAAAATTGCCCGGAAAGGGTTGAAAAAGACATTGAATGACCCCGAAGTCGAGTAATCCTGTCTCAAGGGGTAGACCACCACAATATTTTGAAAATATCAGTGGTAGTCGTAGTTCTGCAAAAGATTCAATAGGCTCTGGTAAGAACATATGCAATACGTGCAAGGGAAGATGCTTCGACATTATATGTTATCACTGGTGCATTCTCTCTATTTGATACTGACATTATTGCTTTGATTGATCCTGGTTCCATGTATTCATATATATGCACAAAATTTTTTGTTGTTAAAAATATGATTGTTGAATTCACGGAATTTGTGGTTAAAGTTTCAAACCCCTTGGGTCAGCATTTTATGGTGGATAAAATTTGTAAAAATTGCCCATTGACGATAGAGGGCTATTGTTTTTCGGATAATTTGAAGTTGTTACCCTTTGATGTATTTGATGTAATATTAGGAATAGATTGGTTAACCCAACATGATGTAATGGTAAATTGTAAGCATAAATACATTGTATTGAAGTGTCAGAATGGTGAGTTACTCTGGGTTGAATCTGAGAAATTAGATGTGTTGCCTATTGTAATTTCAACAAAATCAGCACAAAGATATATTAAAAAGGGGTATGAGGCTTATGTTGCTATTTTATTGGATACCAAAACATTAGAGTTGGAAATCCAGTCTGTGCCAGTTGTTTGTGAGTTTCCTGAGGTATTTCCAGAAGAACTACCTGGTTTATCTCCAGCTAGAGAGGTGGAATTTGCCATAGACCTGGTGCCAGGGACGATGCCGATATCTATAGCACCATATAGAATGGCTCCTGCTGAATTGAAAGAGCTGAAGGTACAGTTGCAATAGTTGATTAATAGAGGATTTGCCCAACCCAATTTTTCACCATAGGGTGCACCGGTATTGTTCGTAAAGAAGAAATATGGATCATTTAGATTATGAATCGATTACAGACAGCTTAATAAAGTTACAATAAAGAATAAGTACCCGTTGCTTCGTATAGATAACTTGTTTGATCAATTAAAAGGTGCCACTGTATTTTCAAATTTGACCTATGATCTAATTACTATCAACTATGGGTAAAAGATTTAGATGTGCCTAAGGCAGCTTTCAAAACTAAATATGAGCATTATGAGTTTTTGGTGATGCCATTCGGATTAACAAATGCCCTGGAGGTATTCATGGATTTAATGAATAGAATTTTCAGACCATATCTGGACGGGTTCGTGGTTGTTTTTATTGATGATATTTTGATTTACTCTTAGGATGTGAATAACCATGCTGATCATTGTATTGCACACTTTGCGTGAGAAACAGCTGTATGCTAAATTCAGTAAATGTGAATTCTAGCGATGGGAAGTTAGTTTCCTTGGACATGTTGCATCTGCAGAAGGTATTCAAGTGGATTCGAACAAAATTTCAGCTATTGTAAGTTGGAAGCCACCAAAGAATGTTTCAGAAGTCAGAAGTTTTCTGGGACTAGCAGGATATTATCGAAGATTTGTTAAAAGATTTTCAATGATAGCTTCTCCGTTGAATCGGTTGTTACAAAAAGAAGAAAAATTTGAGTGGACTGATAAGTGCCAGCAGAGTTCTGATAGATTGAAAACTTTATTGACAGAAGCGCTCGTATTAGTCTAACCTGAATCGGGTAAGAAATTTGTAGTCTATAGCGATGTCTCTTTGAATGGTTTGGGATTTTTTTAATGCAAGATCGCTCTAGGCAGCTAAAATCGCATGAAAGAAATTACCTGGTACATAATCTTGAATTAGTAGCTATTGTTTTTGCATTGAAAATATGGTGGCATTAGCTCTTTGGTGAAAAATGTCACATTTTTACAAATCACAAAACGTCTGAAGTATTTAATGACACAAAAATAACTAAATTTGAGACAACATAGGTGGTTGGAATTATTGAAGATTATGATCTCATTATTGATTACCATCCGGGGAAAGCTAATGTAGTTGATACGTGATATTTGTGACAGGTTTTAAAAATTTATAATTAATCGCTCTTGAAATTAACTATTATCACGATGAAGACAAGTGTACCTATCGAACAGTAATATAGCTTTAGCAAGACCGAATTGTCGAACCCAAAGGAACTAAGAGTACTAGTAATTACTTTCTTTTTATTATCTAGCCTAAAATTTAAGGGATTTGTTTATCTAAACTAATTAATTAAACTAAGGGTGCACAGAGATAAAATTGGGGAAAAGCTTTTGGGAAAACTCGATTGATTAAGACAATACCCAAGGAAAAATCCACCTAGACTTCACTTGTTATTTAACTCTGAATCAGATGATTTATTCATTTGACTTGATCTGTAGAAATCCCTAACTTATATTATTATCTTTCTCGAGACTAATAACGTCTAACCCTATGTTTAATTAATTAAAATCTCTTTCTAATTAACACCCTAGTGTTGCATTAACTCGATCTATGGACTCCCTTATTAGGTTTCACCCTAATCCGGAAAAATCTTGTCACCCTATCTCTAGGCGTGCAATCTACTCTGCTTAATTATGACAAATTTACTCTTAGACAGGGACTTTTGCTTCTCTGAATAACTGCATTAACTTGAATCAATATCCTGGAATATTAAAACGAGAATTAAGAATACATAATCAAGAACAAGTCAAATATTTATCATACAATTCAGACAATAATAATAATATCCGTCTTAGGTTTCATTCCCCTTAGGTATTTAGGGGGTTTAGTTCATAATTATGAAAGAAAACATCTCAAAAGAGTAAAGATAACAAAACATAAAGAAAACCCAAAACTCCTGAAGGAAATTGAAGGGAGATCTTCAGTCTTGACGATGAATCCGGCTTTAGAGATGGATCAATCGGCTTTCCTTGAGTAATTCCTTGCCTCTTTTCTAGTGCTTTCTTAGGTGTTTAAATAGGGTTTAGAATGCTAAGAGCCCTCAAAAGTGGTCTTTTTCGAATAGGACTATACTTGGGCTTGGTAGGGACACGCCTATGTACACGCCCGTATACAGTTGCTTTAGACCATGGCCAAGGCTGTTAAATAGGCACGGGCGTGTGGTCTACCCGTGTAAGTCGTGCTTCAATTCTGCCAAATGGACACGGCCGTGTGGGCTACCCGTGTGAGGAGGTCCAGGTCGTGTTGATATCTCATGTTGGTCCATTTTCTCCGTTTTCGGCCCGTTTCTCGTTCTTTTTATTCTCCTATGCTCACCTAAGTATAAAACATGAAATTAAAGGATTAGGAGCATTGAATTCACCAAATCTAAGGAGAAATCATCCATAAATGTGCTAAGCATGGGATAAAAATATGTATAAATTATGGTTTATCAAATACCCCCACACTTAAGCGTTTGCTTGTCCTCAAGCAAAATCCTCAACTCAAAATCAAAATAAACTCTTCTCAACTTATAATCCCTATCGGTAATATCTCAAAATAAACCTGAAGTAGTCATACATTGAGAATTCAACTAGAAGAACATCAAAGTTTCAAACATTCCAAGTTGAGCATTTTATCACGAAAGCATAGGTGTCTCCCCTCATTTAAGTGATTACCTTTAATTCAAAATATCACAAAGTTTAACATCCTCACTAAAGATTCACTCAAATCACTTGAGGTGTTTAAAGACAATAAATGAAGCACTCATTAGTCAATATGAAACATTATTACCATAGGCTTGCATCAAAATCAAATCTCTACCACTATATATTGAGATGATATGTCAATGAAAAGGTCTTTAGAGGGTTGTAACGTGGCTTTGGTTAGAGGGTGTGGTCACAAGCTAAAAGAAAAGGTTAGAATCAACATTGAATTGAAAAATTACCTAACTAGAAAAATAACTAATCATTAATTGAATACAAGTGAGCTTCAATTAACACTTAAGCTAAAAAAAATGATGAATAACTACTAATATATATGTATGTATTGTATTTTTTTTTAAGAACAAGTCAAATAACATAGGCAATCTATAAAAATAAAACATAGCTAAGCAATTAATTCAAATCAAATCTCGACAAAAATAGGGATCAAATTAATTTAGGGGATTTCAACAATAATTGGTTAAGGGTTAATGTTGAGGGAAAATCAATGATTGGGTTGTTAGGCTCAAGAGGGTTCACTAAGGGTTAATTGTGAAGGTAGGCTTTTATGGAGTGAGTGAGTTAAACCTAAGTGCCTTTATCATCTCGACATATCAAATCAAATGGTGTGGTCTTGACATGCATAATCAAGCAAGTTCTAGAATGACAATTCAATATTAAAGCACTCAAACAAACAATAAAAGTGAGCATGAAAGAAATAATAGATGCTCTACAGGTTCAAGATCTCACAATAATTATGGGTTTTTGATGTTTAAACCTATGAATTTTAACTCAAGATAATACCTAAACTTGGGGAAACAACCTAAAAATTTTTAATTCTCAAAAATCAACTTTATCATGCTTGATTCTCTAATTCCTTAAAGTTTGAATAGTCAATGCATAAATGCCTATGTTTTAATTCAAGACATATTAATAGAAAATCATAAATCAATCAAAATTCATTTTAATAATGATATGAGAAGATCAAATGAGAATAAGACAAAATTCAGAGATTTTTTCGATAATGATATAAAAGACCCCCCACACTTAAGATGTACATTGCCCTCAATGTACAAAGTTAGATTTACGACGATATAGATATAAGATTATAAGATAAGGAGAAAAGTGAAACTTCCTGAATGATGAAAGGATTCCTTGAATTGGAGTTACGAAGAATAATCGGCCAAGGCCCTAATAAGAGTGGAGGAGGATACTCCGGTGGTGGTAGAGATTCATTAGGCCATAAGTCCTCTGCCAAAAGAATATTATATCTGGTAGTAGCTATGGTCGTGGTGGAGCATGACATGGTAGTCGTGGAGAACCTTTTCCAGTAGAGGTTCGAGTTCTTAGGTAATGATGAGCTTTGGAGCTCTTTATAATTGTGATAACATCAAGAACTCTTTAGGAAATATAAAGAGTCATAATTACTCGTAAAAGAATAGCCGAAACTATAAATTATTTAATAAAAATTATAAAACCTAAAAATGAAATAACATTAAAGGAAAATAAAATAAAAAGTACTTAAAGAAGATAAATAAAGATAAAAGTAAAAATAAAAATGATAATTAAAAAGAAGTTCTTAAACATCGTCATTATCGGATGGTTCGCGAGGTGGTGGTGGCGATGAGATGTGAAGGTGCTGACAAATCTGATGAAGAGTAGCATCAATGTGATCAAATCACTGAAAACACTGCTGCTCAAATCGTGTAAAGCACTCAGAGATGTCAAAGTATGAAGCCGCGGCATGAACTGGACGATGGATGGATGGTGGCTGAGACAGTGGGTCCTCATGACATGGAGGGATATCATCACTAATGTCCTCTGGGTCTTCCTCCTCGGTGGACTGGACGAGGCGGTAGTGAGGAGGGTAGGTTCTACGTCATTTCTCGATCATCCTCACATGTAGCATACTCGAGATGCCCTGTGGGGACATCTAGCTGATGAGGGTGAGGGAGGATGATTGTGCTGCTGTGTTGAGGAGCCCGAAGTACCGTGCCAGTCTAGTCACATAGGGGCCAATGGAGATGACTCTCTCCTATGTCACTCCATCTGATAGCAGATGGCGACGGGAATGAAATAGGCAAGGTCGAAGACGTGCCCGTTCGTCATACTCCATAAAAAGTAGATGTCGTGAGTGTTGACGATGTCGGTGCTCTCCCGCTGTCCTGTCAGGGTTTGAGCAAAGATAGCGTGGAGGTATTTCAGGGACAGGGCGAGAGCTGATGCCGTGGAGCGGCTGGGTTATAGGTGGCCGAGTCAAGGACTAAAGCTCTCCAACACTTCGAAGGAGAATAGTGGATATGGCGATGAAGGGTGTCGAGCTCATTGTCGTCCATGAACTCTTCTGTATACTGCCCTAGTGCAATTTCAAACTCGGGTATGCTCAACGGTGAACCAAACCACTGAGGCAGAACTGGACCATTCCTGGATCATTAAACTCCATCATAACAGTTTGGAAGTGAAAGGTCAAACATAGTTCCAGGGTGAGCTCGAGGTACGTCAGCTCGATGATCCCAAAGAAGAGCTCCCACGAGTCAGTAGTTAAAAGAGCTCAAACCGCATCAGCCAGTTGGACTTGTTCAAGTGTGGCCCAGTCAATGCAGCGGCCTACACCTAAGGGTCAGGCCCGAAGTATCTGAAATAGTTCTTCCTAGGGTCCTAAGGGGAATTGAAGGAAAGGGTGACGAATCTCAACGGTAAGACCCGAGGAAGAAGTTGCTCCTTTCCTCTTCTTCGAAGCGGGGACGACGGTCTTTTTACCACGTGAGGTTGACATGGTATACCTACAATGAAAAGTTGAAATTAAAACAATACTCCCCAAGAGTAGCATGGAGAGGTAGGCAAGTACGTTAACATTAAAGAAGAATACTTTATGGGAATCACATGTAACAGGTAAGATGAAAAGTAACTAAATCCTAATGGAAATCATTATTATCAATAGTAACATGGGAATAGTGCTAAAGGAATATCTAGTGAATGAATGCATGTGGGTTGATAATATGAAATATGGTGTGGGTAAGCATGAAATCCATGTAAACAAGAAAAATGGATGAATGTAGCATAATGCATTGACTAAAATGGAAAATTTATAACAAAGAGCATAAGTATTACTATCACTATAACCATAAATATTTACCCAAAATAGTCAAATAAAATAAAAAATCATGAAATAAGTAAAAGATTTGAAGAGAATAGAGAGAAAAGATTAGAGCAGATGGGCGTGGTAAGGAGGGCGTGGGCAAGAGTTGCGGCGGCTAGGGTTAGGGATTTTGGGGTAGGGGATGATGACTAGTGAGGGGTTTATATAGATTTTGGGGCACACGGTCGTGAGGCACACCTGTGTACCCTTATTTCAGCCCGTGTTTATTGTGATTTTCAAATTTGGGCACGTCGCCCGTGCTAAATTTCAGTTTCAACAACGGTTTTGAGACACAGGCCCTATCGCACGGTCGTGTCTCCGCCCGTGGTGTGAGCACGGCCTAAACACGCCCGTGTACCTGACCGTGTGGATTAGAAAACCTGTGTTTCAAGGATTTAGTTAGTGATTAGATGTTAAAAACTAAAATTTGAAAAAAATCAATACTGTCAGTGCTCGGGTTGCCTCTCGAGAAGCACTTATTTATAGTCTAAGCTTGACTTAATTCGATTTCGCATAGTCATGGTGGTTTAAGGAGTTTACACTCCTCATCCCTGCTATCAATCTCATCAAAATAAGGTTTTAAACGGGTATTATTTACCTTGAAAGTGCTGAATTTAGGATGAATTACCTTGACTGTACCGTATAGAAAAATATTAAGTACCGTGAGAGGAATTTCTCCATTGGATTTAGAAGTGGAAATACGAGGATCAGTTGCATCCAGTAGTACTTTGTCTCCAACCTTAAGTTGATTTGGCAGAATATTAAGCTCGTCAAGGCGTGGTTTTGGTTTATGTGTCCGCCATCATCTAGTTCCTCAACTCGTAGCCTTCGTTCTTCATAGATAGGTCCTTTGTTGTTGCTTGAACATGACTCATGTGCGCTCTTCGAACCTGTTTTCTGCACAGAGGGTTTCACCACATGATCAATACTAGTAGTATGACTTATGCAATCACCCTCGATTTTTGAGGTGTTACTCGAATTACGAGCTTGAAGAGTGATTGTTTCATCACCCACACGAAGTGTGAGTTCACCTATACCAACATCAATTATCGTTCTAGCAGTTGCTAAAAAGGGCCTCCATAAAATTAAAGGCACGTTACTATCCTTCTCTATGTCTAGAACAAAAAATCAACTATGAATATAAATTTGTTAATTTTAACGAGTACATCTTCAATAATACCTCTAGGAAATTTGATTTTTTTATCGACACATTGATACTAGCCCCTAAATCAGCCAAAGCATTATTAACATCTAAGCTACCAATTAAAGAAGGAATCGTAAAACTTCCTGGATCTTTTAATTTGTTGGCCAGCTTATTTTGTAGTATGGCTGAGCAAACCGCATTTAGCTCCACATGCAACGTCTCATCCAACTTCCTCTTTTTGTTAAAAGCTACTTTAAGAATTTGACTGCATTTGGCATCTATGAAAGAGCTTTAATAAATGGTAAGTTAATATGTAATTTCTTTAATAATTTAAGGAATTTACCAAATTGTTCGTCTGTACAGTCTTTCCTTGTTACATTGGGGTATGGCACACGAGGTTTGTACTCTTTACTTACTGGTGTTTGTTCACTGTGGTCTACCTCACCTTTGATTTTACTTACCACGATTCCTTGCCTTGGTTCTGGTTTAAGTTCCACTAACCCTTCCTTGTCTTGGATGGTAATTGTGTTGAGTTGTTCCCTAGGGTTAGATTCAGTGTTACTCGGCAGGCTACCTTGTGGTCGTTCAGATATTAATTTGGTGAGCTGTCCTATCTGAGATTCAAGCCCCTTAGATCGATGCTTGTTGATTCTTAAATGCTGTCTCGGTATTTTGAAAATGAGTTTTTGACACCGAGATGAATTTTGTTAGCATCTTCTCAAGGTTCGGCTTTTTCCCTTATTGGTAGGGTGGTTGTTGGAAGCCTGGAGGTGGTGGTCTCTGATTCCCTTGGCCTCCCCATGAGAAATTTGGGTGGTACCTCCAACCTGCATTGTAAGTGTTACTATAAGGATTATTTTGAGATCGAGGATTATTACCTATGTAATTTAACTGCTCGTTCTCCATGTTGTGGCCATAGGGTGGGTATTCTGAATTGCTTGATCCACCTCCACTTGCTTCGCACTGCATTACTGGGTGAACCAGTGAAGAACCAAGAAAACCGTCAATTTTCCTATTCAAAAGTTCTACCTAATTAGAGAGCATGGTGACTAAATCGATGTTAAAAACACCAACTATTTTCGTTGGCATTGTTCTCATGACTTGCCACTAATAATTATTCAGTGACATCTCTTCCATAAATTCATAAGCATTCTTAGGTGTCTTATTATTGATATTTCCACCAGCAGCTACGTCAATCATATGTCTAGTCGAAGGATTCAAGCCATTGTGAAACGTTTGAACCTGTAGCCAAAGTGGTAATGTAACACCCCAAACCCGGCCCAGACGTTATGGCCAGATTTGACGTATCACATGGACTTATGACTTAGTATGCATTCGTTGGTTTAAGTGATTGAGGTGGTCTTCGTAAAAACAGTGATTGAATGAAAAGCCGGTTTATCAATCTTTAGGCTATCCATTTGTTGTGCTTGTTGAGTCTTGAAAACGTTCATTAATTTTGAAAACTTCATGACCTAACACTAGCAGTTTCGTCATAGTATAAATATAATCAGGAAAATAAAACCATAGTGGAAAAAGAAATTTAAATAGTGGCCTTATTACAACTTAAAACCCAAAATTAAATCGAATATAAAAATAATAAAAATAAACTAACTTAGAAAAACCAACTTTGCGAGATGATGTGGCCACTCCAATCCCTCACGCTCCAAGCCCACTATGGTTGGGGATTTCTGCTTTGAGATGAAAATAAAGGGTGAGTTCGGTAAACTCGATGTGTAACATAACCCAACCATTGCACAAAGCAGATCAAACCTCGAGTCGGACTTATCGGGCCTTGGCCCAAGATGTAAATCGAATGAAACCCATAGGCCCATAGCGAGATCTGAACAAATATATCATGAATGCGTAAATCCCAACCAGAGCCATCCATAACACCCCAGTACCAGCCCTAACACCATGTGGGAGACTACTCGACCCACCCAACCGCATACACACCACGAAATTGCAATAAGCCGGATATTGTCACGAAGTCACAGATATGATATTGTGGCTAGGCCACCAAAACAGATATATATATATGTGGCGAAGCCACCGGATTGCAATGAGGCGCGGATATTGTGACGAAGTCACTGTATCAGATATATGTGGCGAGGCCACAGATTGCGATGAGGCCGCCGAACGCTTCCTCCATCAATATAAACCCATGTCCCATGCAATGAAATAATATGTCATGGCATACGATATCTGAAAGCAGAACATCATACTTTTTAGAAAAAAAATAACCCTAGGGGTAAAATCGTAATTTTACATGCATAAGGGTATTTCAGTAATTATTATCTATTGCTAAGGTTTCATGCTCATTTTAACGTTTACCAAGTAATCAGAAGTACGAAAATGCACACTCTACACTCTAATCATCCAAATGCACCATATTCATCAACAACTGTCTCACGAGCGCTCGCATGCTCGGGAGTTCACAAAATACCAACGTTTCGGTATTTCAGCTTTTACCGATTCAGTATAAGGGAGGGTGTCGTTTACACACCTAGTTGATGACGATTGATGACGATATCTCCCACGCGATAATCCTACAATCGATCACTAACACATTAGACTTACGAATTAACGATAACTAACATAAATCCACGTCAACTAACCTAATCATCACACAAGTTAGTCATTTACGCACGAGGGGCAAAATAGTCATTTTACCCTCCAGGGGTAAATCGGTAGTCCTACCCTACAGGGGTATTTTAGTAATTCTACAACTTATCCATTTGGGCCTACGGACCCATTGGGACCACATGGCCCATTTCAGCCCATCGCGGCCCGAAATAGCCATCCTACTACTAGAGTAATGAGAAATACACACCTGTTAGGAGACTGCAATTAATCCGCGCTCCAAACACTCTTAACTGACACCCAACCCAAACGAGCACGTAACAAAGCGAAAGGGATCAGCCAAGAAGGGTATGCCTACTCTCCTCATGGTTTGCTCTATTTAAAGCCAGCTCTCCATCTACTCTTATGTTAGCTTCCCGATGTGGGATCCCTCCATCACCAGAGTTTAAAACCAACACCAACTCTTGTCGTCCCAACATAGCAAAATAATCAACCTTTGTGTGCCAAGGGATTTGAACCAAAGTCCTCTCACATGCCAACTCATGCCGCCACCACTAGGCCATCAACTCATTTGTGTCATAAATCCAACACATTAAACTTTAAAGTGCACCTACTTGCTTCCAGATTTATTAAAAAGAAAAACCAAAATATATTACAAGAGCCAAGATTTGAACCTTGGACCCCTTGCTTCCTCTATGGTGTCACTTCCTTGTCCCCTAAGTGGCGCCACCTTGCCACTACACCACACTCTTTTTTTTTGTCATCTTTTACCCCTTTACTCTTAAAAGCCCAAACGCCAATTGCATCACCTGTTCATAAAATTAAAATTCTGAAGACTACCACGGATTTAACTTAAGTTTGGGCCTTCCAAAGGCCCACTAACCTACTAAAATTATATTTTAACCAACCAGAACACACACAAATTTTAAAAATCATAGAAACACAGAAAACTCAAAAATTGGGGCGTTACAACTCTACCCTCCTTAAAGAAATTTCATCCTCGAAATTTTACCTGAATCAAACAGATGAGGATATTGTTGACGCATCGCCACTTCTGGCTCCCAAGTAGCTTCCTCTCTGCCATGATTACGCCACAGCACCTTTACTAGCGGAACTGATTTCCTCCTCAAAATCTTAACATCTCAATCCAAAATCTGCACAGGCTCTTCCTCAAAAGTCAAGTCTGTTTGGACCTCGATCTCTGCAACCGGCACAACATGAGTAGGGTCAGAACATGAGTAGGCTCTTCCTCAAAAGTCAAGTCTGTTATAGGTAACCCATGGTTAGGGCATCTTCTCAAAAGGTCCTTGTATCTCTCCCATGCATCATAGAGTGTTTCTAAATCCATCTGCACAAAAGAAGAGATATTATTACGTAATTTAGTCGTTTTAGCCAGCGAAAATTATTTTAATAAAAACTTTTCGGTCATTTGTTCCCAAGTAGTGATTGACCCTCATGGTAACGAGTTCAACCACTATTTAGCTTTGTTCCTCAATGAAAAGGGAAATAACTGAAGACGAATGGCATCATCAGAAATGCCATTGATTTTAAATGTATCACAAAACTCTAGAAAATTTGCCAAGTGAGCATTGGGATCCTCATCCTACAAACCGTCAAACTGAACAAATTGCTATACATTTGACTTGTGTTTGGTTTCAGTTCAAAATTATTTGCAGCAGCAGCAGGCCTAACTATGCTTGATTCAGTTCCTGTTAAAGAAGGTTTAGCATAATCATACATAATACGCAGAGAAGGATTCTGATTAGCAGCAGTTCCAGGAGGTAGCGGATTTTCCTTATTTTCAGCCATCTCTTCGGTTGTGGTGTGTATATCGTCCTCTTGCTCTTCCTCTGTGTATCTTAAGCTTTGCCTTATTTCTCTTCGGTTTCTGTAAACTGTGCGATCGATCTCACTGTCGAAAAGTAATGGTCATGATGGGTTTCTTCTGGTCATAAACTAGAAAAACCTGTCAGAAGAAAATAAAATAAAAGTTAGAAAAGTGAAATTAAACTAAAAATAGATTGCACTAAAAGTAAATATGGCTAAAGTAATAAAAATCGAATATTCCTAATATCTTTGTTCCCCAACAACAGTGCCAAAAACTTGATACGTGATATTCGTGACAGGTTTTAAAAATTTATAATTAACCGCTCTTGAAATTAACTATTATCACGATAAAGGCAAGTGTACCTATCGAACAGTAGTATAGCTTTAGCAAGACCGGATTGTCGAACCCAAAGGAACCAAGAGTACTAGTAATTACTTTCTTTTTATTATCTAGCCTAAAATTTAAAGGATTTGTTTATCTAAACTAATTAATTAAACTAAGGGTGCACAGAGAGAAAATTGGGGAAAAGCTTTTGGGAAAGATCGGTTGATTAAGACAATATCCAAGGAAAAATTCACCTAGACTTCACTTGTTATTTAACTCTGAATCAGACGATTTATTCATTTGACTTGATCCGTAGAAATCCCTAAGTTATATTATTATCTCTCTCGAGACTAATAACATCTAACCCTAGGTTAATTAATTGAAATCTCTTTCTAATTAACACCCTAGTGTTGCATTAACTCGATCTATGGACTCCCTTATTAGGTTTCACCCTAATCTGGCAAAATCTTGTCACCCTATTTCTAGGCGTGCAATCAACTCCGCTTAATTATGATAAATTTACTCTTAGACAGGGACTTTTGCTTCTCTGAATAAGCACATTAACTTGAATCAATATCCTGGAATATTAAAACAAGAATTAAGAGCACATAATTAAGAACGAGTCAAATATTTATCATACAATTCAGATAATAATAACAAGATCCGTCTTAGGTTTCATTCCCCTTAGGTATTTAGGAGGTTTAGTTCATAAGTATGAAAGAAAACATCTCAAAAGAGTAAAGATAACAAAACAAAAAGAAAACCCAAAACTCCTGAAGGAAATTGAAGGGAGATCTTCAGTCTTTATGATGAATCCGGCTTCTGAGATGGATCAATCGACTTTTCTTGAGTAATTCCTTTCCTTCTACTCCGTGTCCTCTTTTCTAGTGCCTCCTCAGGTGTTTTAATAGGCTTTAGAATGCCTAAGATCCCTCAAAAGTGGCCTTTTCTGAATAGGACTATACTTGGGCTCAACAGGGACACTCCCGTGTGACACGCCCGTGTTCGATTGCTTTAGACCGTGGTCAAGGCTGTTAAATAGGAACGGGCGTGTGGTCTACCCATGTAAGTCGTGCTTCGATTCTTCCAAATAGACACGACCGTGTGGACTACCCGTGTGAGGAGGCCCAGGCCATGTTGATTTCTCATGTTGGTCCATTTTTTCGTTTTTGGCCCGTTTCTCGCTCTTTTTATTCTCCTATGCTCACCTTGTAACACCCCAAATTCTTGACCGTCACCGGAGTTGAACACAAGGTGTTACCGGGCTTACTTCACTTATTTCCCCCTTTATAATTTTTTTTTATATTTTTTTTCTGTTCCAGGCAGGCTAGCTAACTGTGTCACTGTCACCTTAAAAATCATATCTCGAGTTCCAGAACTCGAAAACCAGTTCCGTAAATTTTTCCTGAAACTAGACTCATAATTATATTTACACATTTTTTTCTAGAATTTTTGGTCAATCCAATTAGTACAGTTTATTAGTTAAAATCTCCCCTATTTCAGGGTTCGACTACACTGACCTTTGCACATTACAACTTGGATATCTTCCTGTACAGGGCTCCAACACTTATTCTGTTTGTTTCTAAAGAAACTAGACTCACAAAGAAATCTGTACATATAGAGAATAACTTCTAATTCTCTCTGGTTAATTTATAATAAATTTTCAAAGTCGGAACAGGGGATCCAGAAACCTTCTAGCCCTGTTTCGCGAAAACTTGAATATCTCTTAAACTCCAACTCATGTGACCGTTTTGTTTCTTCCACATGAAAGTAGATTCATCAAGGTTAAATTAAATAATTTATTCACTATTTAATTCCACTTCTACTATTTTTAGTGATTTTTCAATCTCACATCACTGCTGCTGTCAGCATCTGTTACAAAAGCAAACAATGCCTATTTCATAATTCTTCCATGACCTAACTAATAATCCATCATACATAACACAAATTTTGACCACCTTATCAAAATTAAGATTTCTAAGACTCGCGACTATAAGTTTTAGAACCACACTCAACCGACCACATAGGCCATATTCGCATGGCTTAAAGTTTACAACCCAAAATTCAACAAAACAAAAGAGCCTATACATGCCAAATGTTCTCCTAGATCGACTAAGAAGACAATACCGGAAGATTGCTCACGGTGTGATGACTTCGATGATAGTTCGAGCACACAAAAAAGACGAGTCCAAGAGACCTAAAATAGGTGACAAGTAAACACCGAGTGAGTATATAACTCGAGAAGTCATAAGCATTCCACAATCATCCATTAACAAAATTATCACAAAGTGAAACAATGAAACGAGGCTAAGTACTCCATCAATACCGAACTATACCATAGTCCCTTGAACCTTTCGGTTCAATCTCATACCAATTCACCCAATGACATTTCATATACTATTCAATAGGGTAATTGAGGCATTTCCATACATCAACTCATTTTCACCACAATCATGCAAATAAATGAACTTTCATCTATTCCATGATGCCTTATTTACGTGACTGCAATTGTAATCATCACATAGATTTAAAATTTACCAAGCTCAACCCCGAGCATGAACATAGCGCCTATTTTCCATGAGCTCAAGGTACTTACTCTTCCCGCTGTCCGTGATCAACTCGATAAAGTCACACCCTCCATATAATTAATCGATCGAAGATATGTACTAAGTTCGCACACATAGTGCTCAATAATCGATCACGCACACTTAGTGCCATGTGATTTAAGCTCGCACACATAGTGCCATATAATTTAAGCTCGCACACTTAGTGCCATACATTTCAAGCTTGCACACTTAGTGCCAATCTCGTCACCATGCACACTTAATGCCCGCACACTTAGTGCCGAAACCAAACACTCTACACATTCACTACCTTTTTACATTCAACAATGTCATCATTCCATACGTATACATTTCGTTTTATTGAACGTAATCGCATAAATATCATGCTCATTCAAATCGACATCAAACATGTGCTTAATGACTTACCTTGTGTTGGGTAAAATAAATTCCAAGTCGGCTACTCGATGACCTTCGTTTTCCCCTTGTTGGACGCCTCTCCTTTAGAATCTTGAGCTTAAACAATTAAATTAACCCATTCAACCACTTTGTAAAATATTTGTATCAAACATTAAAATTTCATTTCATAGGATACACATGACAAATTCTTATCCTTCTACCCCATGCTTTTGAACTATTTGGTTCACAACCTTAGGCTATCACCCTATTGCCAACTATCCTAATCAAGGATAGTATCACAAGTGTGTACACCCATATGGCGAATGTGCAAGATTAAATTCAACACCACCTATGTGCTTAATTAGGTGGCCAAATATACATGTCTATGTTGGGGCCGATTGTGCACTTAATACATTCTACAATATGGTTACTTGTGTTGACTAAATACCATATTGTTTCTAGTCCAAAACTCGGCTAATGCACATATATACACTAGTACTCAATTACTAACAATTGCACTTCACCTTAATAGCTAGCTTAGCAAACCTTGATTTAACATCTAATTGTTCATAACACAATTTAAGCATACTCTTAATTCATCAATTCCAAACACATACATTACTCAATGATTTTCAAAATTATATTTGGCCTTAGCACACAACTTGCTAGCCGATTCTTCTCCATCTAGCAACTAATGCACATATGAGCTCACTTGTTAGACTCTACTTCATTTAACAACAACCATATTATACTAAACTTTCTTCTAAGGCCAATTCATGTACCATCTTTAATACTCATACCAAGAATTTTATACTAAAATTCACACACCATTTACATGAACATTTGACCCATTTTACCCCATATCAATTTACGAACTCTTCATCTATTCATGCTCTCATCACCACAACATGAAACACCAACCAAGAAAGACAACACCCATGGCGAATATCATCTCCATCAATAGTAAAAATTCAAACCATGGGCTAGGTAGAACTTAAACTAACAACTAAAACATGCATGCATCTCATGGAATATCATCAAACATACCTTAGTCTAGCAACCACCATAGCCGATTTTTCTCAAGCTCTTCCTCCTTCTTCCCTTTCTTCTATTCGGCCAAGACAACCAAAGGATGAACAACAACTTTTTTTTCTTTCTTTCTTTGTTTTGTCACGGCAAAGGGGGGCATCCACACACATTATTTTTTTGTTATCATCATTTTCTTTTCCATTTCTTTAATACTAGCTTTCTATTTTATTGTTTCCTACATACATCACTAGCCTAACATGTTGGAGACATGTTTCCACCCATAGCATGGCCGGCCATCATGCTTCAATTTGTCTAATTTGACATGCAAGGACAAACACTTTCCCACATGTATTAATAGGCCATTTTAACACTTGCCTAGCATATTTCTAAATTGTCTCACATAAGTCCCTACTAATAAATTTCACATACACTGACCAAATTAAAGTATGGAACTACCACACAAACATTTACGCACATCATAAACACAGAATATGACCTTTAATTATTGATAAGACTCCGTTTCGTGGTCCCGAAACCACTTTTCGACTAGGGTCAATTTAGGGCTGTCACACACCTAAGTATAAAACATGAAATTAAAGGATTAGGAGCATCGAATTCACCAAATCTAAGGAGAAATCATCCATATAAATGTGCTAAGAATGGGATAAAAATATGTATAAATTACGGTTTATCAGTAGTGGTGGATGCCTTGAGCCGAAAATCTTTATTTACCTTACAGGCATTGAACACCCAGTTGTCTTTATCTGATGATGGTTCAATAATAGCTAAGTTAAAAGTTAGACAGAAATTTTTGCAACAGATCTCTGAAGCTCAAAAAAATGATAGTAAGTTACAAGCAAAACGGATACAAAGTGAACTGACTCATGACTCAGAATTTCAGATAGGGATCGATGGTTGTTTGTTTCAAATGTAGAGAATGTGTATCGAAAAGTTCAGAACTAGTACAAAAGATTTTGAATGAAGCTCAAAATGGTAACATGTCTATTCATCCTGGTAGTAATAAGATGTATAGTGATCTTAAAAAGATGTACTGGTGGCCAGAAATGAAACAGGATACTCCTAAATTTGTATCGAAGTGTTTAATATGTCAGCAAGTGAAGGCTGAACACCAAGTACCTTCGGGATTACTACAGCCAATTACAATACCAGAATGGAAATGAGAAAGAATTACTCTGGACTTTGTATCGGGATTTCCCTTGTCGCCAAAAAACAAAGATGTTGTTTGGGTAATTGTCGATCATTTAACGAATTCTGCACACTTTATCCCAGTACGTATAGATTTTTTATTGGATAGATTGGATGAATTCTATGTCCCTGAGATTGTAAGGCTACACAGAATGCCAATCTCCATTATTTCAGATAGAGATCCCTAGATTACATCTCGATTTTGGAGTAAGTTTTAAGAAACTCTAGGCACTCATTTACACTTTAGTACTACATTCCATCCTAAAACAGACGGACAATCTGAAAATGTGATATAGATTTTAGAAGACATGCTTTGGTGTTGTGTACTTGAATTTGGAGGTAACTAGGAAAAATATTTGCCTTTATTGAATATGCTTATAATAACAATTATCAGTCCAATATTAAAATGGCATCGTATGAGGCTCTATATGGTCACAAATGTAGAACTCCATTGTATTGGACAGAGTTGAGTGAGAAAAAGATACATGGAGTTGACTTGATCCAAGAAACCAAAGAAAATGTGAAGTTAATTAGAGACAGTTTGAAAGCGGCCTCAGGCCATCAAAAGTCTTATGTTGATTTAAAGCAGAAAGAGATAGAATTTCAAGTTGGTGATAAAGTATTCCTGAAAGTCTCACCTTAGAAGGAGGTTCTCCGATTCGGCCGTAAAGGAAAGCTGAGTCCACAGTTCATCTGGCCTTATAAGATCATTGAAAGAATTGAGCCTGTTGCATATCGGTTAGCATACCACCGGAGCTTGATAAAATTCATAACATGTTTCATGTGTCCATGCTACGACGATATCGATCAGATCCTTTACACTTTATTACTCCAATAGAAGTTGAGATTCAACCTGATATGACTTACAATGAGGAACCGATTAAAATACTGGCATATGAGACAAAAGAGTTAAGAAATAAAAAGATGGCATTGGTAAAAGTTCTCTGGAAACGACATGGATTAGAGGAAGCTACCTGGGAGCCTAAGGATGCAATGAGGAAGTAATACCTTAATCTCTTTTCTGGCGAGGACGAAAATTTCTAAAGGGGAAAGTTGTAACAGCTCATTTTTTGTGAGATCAGAACAGTGATTTCGGGACCATAAATCTGAGCCAAAAATAAAATTTTATTTTATTTTATTTTATTTTATTTTATTTTATTTTATTTTATTTTATGGTTGGCATCATGATAGGAAGGTCACATGAAATTTTTTATACAAATTTTTTACGGATTGTGTGTTTAGTTAGGGAAAGGACTAAATTGTATAAAATGCAAAAGTTGTGTTCTAGTAGCTATAGGTATCAAATAGCTATGGAATTCAAAAATTAGGGTCCTTATATGGTAATTAGACCATTGAAGAGTAGTTAATAGATATTTTAATGACTCATACATGGAAAAATTAGAAAAGGGTAAGGACTAAATTGGAAATAAAAAATTAATAGATGATAATTAAAAAGAAAAAAAACCATCTATTTTCATATCATCTTCCCCAAATTTTTTATGGAAACTCTAGGAGAGAGGAAGAAAACTTTTCAAGCTTATAAAGGTATGAAATCAAGTCTCGTTTTTAATAATTTCTATAATTTTCGAATCGGGATAGTCTAATCTTTCTATTTAGGGGATTTATTTGAAAAGTTATCAACGTATGCAATTTGAGTCATGGATGAATATACTGAAAAATAGAAATTTATGGTAGAAAATGAAAAGTTATTCATAGATAAACAACTTTTACAAAATAATTTTTATGAAAACTTGATTTAGGGGCTAAAATGAAAAAGTGGTACAACCCACGGAAAATTCTGAAATTTGTGAAATGTATGGGCTATAAATGTAGTATATAAATTTTGGCTAGGCTTGGAAAGAGGGTTAAATTTCATGAATTTCATTTTCTGAGCGTAGGGACAAAATCAAAATTTTTGAAAAATATAGGGGCAAAATGATAATTTTGCCTAGGATGTAATAGGATGCAATTGTATACGAAATATGATAGATTAATAGTTAAATTTACCCATATAGTTTACCAATATAGATCTAGAAAGACCAACTATGAAACAAGATCGAGGAAAGCAAAAGGTTTCAAATTAGTTGAAATTCAAATACGAACCAATTTCAAGGTAAGTTCGTGTAACTTAAATATGTATGTTAATATGCTTGAAATGAATTGCATGATTGTGTTGATATGTATGAGATGATATACATAATGAAATAGTCATAAGTTATGAAATATGGACAAATTGTCATGTTCCGATTGAATGTTGAATTTCGATGAATTAAGGTGATTTCTTGAATAAGAATAATACTGCATATGTTACAGATAGAATTTAACCTGGACAGGTAATTCTAATGTAAAACCTCTTGAGCTTATGTCATAGATTGGATTTAGCCCGGACGGGTAATCCAAATTAAGTTATCTAGAGCATATCCTACGGATAGGATTTAGCCTGGACTGGTAATCCTGTTATAAAATGTATGGCTCAAGAGTGTCCCTTTTTTATTATGTACCCTAACGGGTACTTTTGCACGTGAGTATACTACCCGAACATCCATCAAAATTTCAATAGTTCGACGGAAAGGACTCTTAAAGTGTGGAAAGGTGAAATTAATGGAAGTTGGTAATGTGATGAGCTCATCTATGTTTACTTTACATTTATATGAGGTTTTGTGTTAACTTGTTTGATTAAGTGTTTATGTTTAGGTAAACTCACCCAAATTTTTTGAAAAGTATGACTATGTATGCTTGTAGTGATAAATATGATTGGTAAGTTTATTTTCTGTTATACAAACTTACTAAGCATAAAATGCTTACTCTGTTTAATTCTCCATGTTTTATAATACTCAAGAGCTCACGAAGGCTGGAAGTCAGTCGGAGCAATCATCACACTATCCACTGTCTTATTTTGGTATAATTAGAAATCTCATTAGGTATAATGACATGTATAAGCTTATTTGGCCAATGATGGCTTGTAATTGTTGTTTTGTAATCTAGCCATTAGAGTGGCTAGTGATGGTCTAAGTTTGGCAATTTTTGAAGTGATGTTTTAGTAATCACATAAGTGCTTGTTATGTGTTAGTTTCTTGGAATTATGTTAGCATATAAGTTTATGATAAGAGTAAGTTTATATCCATTGATGCATGAGATAATATTACATGATTGATGACTAATTTTATGTGAATATGATGATGGATTGATGGACATGTGCTTGTGAGTTTTGGTGCAGGAAAATGATAAGTTGTGGATGACAAATGAAGCTCAAAAATGGCTTTATTTTTGTCAATACAGGTAGACACATGGGCGTGTGTCTTGGTCTTGTGTGACACACAGCTTGTCCCATGGTCATGTGATCCGATCGTGCATCACCTACATCCTAAAAATGAGAAACAGAATGCTCAAAATTGGGTACACGAGCAGAGACACGGGAGTGTGTCTCAGCCGTGTGCTTAACACGGCCCTGGACACAAGCGTGTTACACGAGGGTGTGAAAACTGCACCTAAATTTTGAAGATAAAATTTGCCACACGGGCGTGTGACTTGGCTGTGTGACTTCAATTTCTTCATGCCTTATAAGTCAGAGAGTTACACGAGTTAGGGACACGGGCATGTTAGTCACACGGTCCTACCACACAGGTGTGTCCCTATACCACATGGGCATGTGGGTACTATTCATAAGAAATTTTTTTTAAACAAATTCATGAAAAATTTTATGAGATTCCGATTTAGTCCTGATTTATTTTTACTACTCATTTGGGGCCTTGGGGTCCATTTAAGGGATGTTATGATTGATATCAAAAAATGTTTAGTAACTAGTATAAATTCTTTATGAATGTTTTGCAAACTCCGATAATACTCCATAATCCCTATTCCAGCGATGGATACCGGTTAAGGGTGTTACAATCACTTTGAGGCTTGATTGGTAAGTAATTTTTATCCCGTTTTTAATGATTTCTATGTTTTCGAAGTCGTTGTAGCTTAATCTAGCTAGCCCAAGGACTAATTTGCAGAACTGTCAAAGGTTTAGGGTTTTACCATTGATGAATATGTGTGTATTTTGATGTTTGATGGTAGAAAATGAATGGTTTTTGTTAAATAAACAACATTTGTTAAGTGATTTTGGGTGAAATTACAAATTAGGGATTTATTTCTGAAAAATGAAAATTATGTGGTAAATGTGTGAAATAATGAAAAATATGGCTACTATGATAGTAAGGGAAGTTCGGTTAGCATGGGTAGAGACTTAATTGCATGAATTTGTATTTTTATGAGCTAAGGACTAATTTGTAAAGATGTTGAAATATTAGGGGAAAAGAGTAATTTTTGCCATAATGTGATTTTTGGGCTAAATTGAGTAAAATGATAATTGAATAAGTTAAATTTGATATTATATAGATCAAGAAAAATGATGTTCGGTTCTAGATCGAGGGAAAAATAAAGTATTGGACTAGTTGATTCATTTTGTCATTTTTGTGAATCAAGGTAAGTTCGTATGTTAATAAGCATTAATATAATTATGTTTTAAATGATTTATTATTGAATTAATTGTGATTATGACCTTACAGATATGTTCAACAAAAATTCAGCAATGTGAAATCCCGTTTGAACATTAGTAATAGATTAGGATACGAATGACATGCCATTAGGGGTTATGTGTTTTGGGTGCTGGTCTGTACGTCCTACCGGTCGCTGAGTTATCTAGCATGTGTTACGGATTCTCGTCAGCTTGTGTGAGTAGACCCGTTGATAGCTCGAGAGTAAGCATTATATGAGATATGAGATTGAGATGGCTTCGGCCTTGTATTGGCACTTAGGGTGCGAGATTCCCTCATATCTAATATTATTCCAAATGGTTCAACGAGTAAATCGAGGATATGAAAACGTGAGAGATATATACGTATCAGTACAGGTGTGTACAAATATCATATGAGCATTGAATCCATGAAATTGTGAGTTCATGATTAATTATGTGAATGAATAAATGTTAACTATGTGATTAAATGGTTTTGTTGTATATTATGTTTATATTACTTGAATGGTGAATGAATAGTAAGTTTTACTTATTAATTATACGAACTTACTAAGCTTTATAGCTTGCTCTATTATTTTTTTCATTTTGGTATTGTTGAACTTGTGTATTTTGTTATATGGCATGTATAGGAGTTATAGTTATTTTGATCTATAGTTTGGTAATGGATTTAGCCATTTGATTTGGCTTGTAAATGATGAATGCTTGGTTATGTGTTTAACTATGTAATTCGGCTTATTTTGGCATGCTTGGTGATGTATATTTATATATGTGCAAATGACCTATGTTATGTGATTGGTATTTTCTAGGTGAATGCTTGTTGTAAATTGGTATGTTGAATACCAAATGGTTGAAATTTGAGATATGGCATACTTGTGATTTTAGGCATGATAGTGTAATGTGAAGTTCACCAACTAGGTGATTTGTGAATATGAAATTGGTATGTTTTGAATAAGTAAATTGTGATGTTATAAATATTATAGTTCTTGGTATGGAATTAGCATGGATTAGGCTTGGTTGAGATTGGTTTGAATGCCTATTTATGCCATGTTTTATGTGTCATTTGGTTTGTGTAGGTAAATGCAAGATTGGGTGAGAAAGATGGCTTGGAAAATAGCCTATTTTTGTCTATATGGGTAGAGATACGGGCGTATGTGAAATGTATAATTATTAATGAAATAAGACCAGTAATGCTCCATAACCCTATTCTGGCGACGGATACTAGTTAGGGGTATTACAACGAGCATGGCTGAATTCATTGCCACCAAGTTCAATATCTACATGGAAAGAATTAGCAAAAAGTTTTTTGGTAAAGTATTTTTCACCCAACAAGAATGCAAAGTTAACAAATGAGATAACTACTTTCCAACAATTGGATGATTAGTCCTTATACGAGGCATGAAAAAGATACAAGGAATTGCTTCGTAAGTGCGCTCATTATGTGATTTGTCATTGTGTCCAATTGGAGATGTTTTATAAAGGTCTCAACGCACATACAGGATTAATAGTAGATTCTTCTACGAATGGTGTGATTTTGTCTAATTCTTATAACGAGGCATACAAGATCATCGAAAGGATCACTACTAACAATTACCAATGGCTGACAAATTGACCAGTTTCCGGAAAACGAGTAGTTGGAGTGCATAAAGCGAACGCACTGAATTCACTCTTTGCTAGGTATCTTCTATTTCTTCTATGTTAAAACAATTTACCATTAATTGTTTGAATAATTTTGTAGCTCAATCACCAAGTCAATTTGATGTTGTTTCCTGTGTATATTGTGGGGATGGTCATTCTGTCGAGAATTGCCCTTCAAACCCCAAGTCAGTTTGTTATATAAGGAATCAGTATCAAAATAGAAGTGGACAAGGACCACAATTCAACTTTTACAATCCATCATGGAGGAATCATCCGAACTTTTCTTGGAGTAACCAAGGAAATGGATCGAACAATCATATGCAGCATAGATGTAACTGCCCAGTTTTAGCTAAATCGGGATAATGGTTCCAGGACCACAAATCTAATGTTGTAAAATTATTTTAATATTACTTTTGGTGATTACATCATGTGAATATGTATGTGTGAAAATTTTGTGAGCTAATTTTATCGTTTAATAACTCAATTTGAGAAAAAGGACTTAATCGCGTAAAATAAAAAAGTTGTATTCCATTAGTTAAAAGTGTCTAATTGTTATGGCTTAATAAATGAAAGGTCCTTATGTTGTAATTAGACCATTGATAGTGGGAATGGTCATAAATGGGCATATATTAGATGAATTTATTAAGGTTTCATTAAGGTTAAAATTGTAAAATGGCATATAAATGATAATTAAATAAAACAAAGCTAAAAGAAGACATATTATCATCATCTAGCTGAAATTAAGAGGTGAAAAACACCATTGTTATGGCTTGAAGGTTCAGCCATTGCTCTTGCTAATTATATGTTCGTTTTTTATCAGTTTTTGATGATATCTATTTTTTTGTGATCGTTGCTTAATGTTCTAGCTAGCCCATGTCTCAATTTTTAAAATTGTTGATGATTTTGAAAGTTTCCATTTATGAATTCATGAGTTTTATGATGTTTGATGATGAATTATGTAAGCTTGGTGCTTGATATACATGTTTTGTAAAGTGATTTTGAGTAAAAATGCATATTAGGGATTAAATTGAGAAAAGTGTAAATTCAGGGGTTAAATTATGAAATAAATGAAAGTTTTAGGCTGTTAGGGGTCCCTAGGAAATTCAGCTAGGCTTGGGTGTAATTAAATTTTGTGTAATTTGTGTTTTCGTGAAATAGGGACTAAATTGAATAAATGTGGAACTTTAGGAGTTAAAGTAAAAAAAGTCCAAATATGTGTTTATGGATTAAATTGAATGAATTGGTGATTAAATGGGTTAATTTTTAATACATATAGATCAAGAAAGAAAGAACTCGAATTTAGATCGGGGAAAATCGAGGGTTATCAAGTGATCGATCCGATTCGTTAATTCTGAGTACAAGGTAAGTTCGTACGTGATAATCATTGTTATAATTATGATTTTAATGCTTTAATAATACATAAATTGTATGTATGTGACTACGAATGTGTACGACGACAAATCTACTATGTTTGGCACTTAGTGTGTGAATTGGAATAGTTTCGGCTATATGAGGCACTAAGTGTACGATACCAAGATAGCTTCGGTTTAATGTGATGGCACTAAGTGTGTGATATCGTTATGGCTTCAGCTAATCATTATTGCACTAAATCATTATTGTACTAAGTGTGCGAGTTCATTGAATATTCAAAGACGTTTGGATGGTTAACGTATTGAACAAAGTGGTGAAAATGAGATAAATAAATACGGAAAAGTACAGGAACGTACGAAACCTATGTAACACCCCATACCCGATACCGTTGCCAGAGTCGAACACGAGGTGTTAACGGACTTAATTCATTAATTAAACAGCTCATACAATTCATTTTAAAATTTCCAGACAAGCTGGCTAACTGCATCACAGTCGCTTTAAAAATCATATCTCGAGTTACGAAACTCGAAATCCAATTCCGTAAATTTTTCCTGAAACGAGACTCATATATATATCTACTAATGTTTTTCTAGAATTTTTGGTTGGGCCAATTAGTACAGTTTATTAGTTAAAGTCTCCCCTGTTTCAGGGTTCAACTACTCTGACCTCTGTGTATTACGAATCAGATATCTCCCTGTACAGAGCTTCAATGACTATGCCGTTTGTCTCTAATAAAACTAGACTCAATAAGGAATCTGTACATATAAAGCATGATTTCTAATTATCTCTGTAAAATTTATGGTGAATTTCCAAAGTCAGAACAGGGGATCCAGAAATCGCTCTGGCCCTGTTTCACAAAAATTTAAACATCTCATAAAATATAGCTCATATACCTGTTTCGCTTATTCCATATGAAAATAGACTCATCAAGCTTCGATTCCATAACTTATTCATTATTTAATTCCATTTCTATTATTTTTAGTGATTTTTCAAACTCACGTCACTGCTGCTGTCTGAATCTATTTTATGGTAAATTTTACCTATTTCATGGTTTCCATGGATTAGCTAGCAATTTGACATACATAATACCAAATATGATCATGATTAGCCATTCCAATGGCTAATCATTACCAAGCATTTCTATTTCCATACCACTCAATAACCATATCATAAGACCATATATACAAAATGATTATAATGCTATACATGCCATACTCAAAATATACAAGCCATTATGCAAAGATGGTATACGGATAGTGTGAGCGTGCCTCCGACCGCTTCCGATTTCGAGCTGGCTTGTCAACACTACAAGGAATGAAAAGGAGGAGTAAGCATAAATGCTTAGTAAGCTCACATGCAAATAGCAAGTAACATAACCATATAAGCAAACATAAAACATCATTTGCATAATCATCACCAAGACATTCATATCACCTTTTCATTTATCATCTTACCATATTGTTGTTATATCGAGTTTTCAACCCGAGGGTTAGGTACATACCTGTTCAAAGTATCCATTTCACAACACTTACCAATACGTCCCTTTCATCTTGAGTATTCCTCCATTTGAGTAGAACTTTACCCGTTGAACACATCGGAATATAATTCGGATACATGGATAACTTGCACATAAGCGCCACATATGTAGCCAAGCTACCATGTAACCCGCCCATAAGTGAACTCGGACTCAACTCAACGAGCTCGGGCGTTCGCATCCATAAGTGAACTCGGACTCAACTCAATGAGTTCGGATGCCTAGTTACATCTCACGAACTCGGACTCAACTCAACGAGTTCGGACATTCGCATCCATAAGTGAACTCGGACTCAACTCAACGAGTTCGGATGCTCAACCATCCTAGTGACATGTCACTTGTATCCTAATCTATTCCTAAGGTTCAAACGGGCTTTTTCCTCGAACACTTATTCTTGCCGTCTTAGTAGAATGCAAATCAATACTCGGTAACAATTATATTTAACAAGTAGCTCACATAATTTACACATTATTTGAAATTAACCACAAAGCATACATTTCATAATGAAATTCAGCATAACACATAATTAATATCAATAACTTAAAAATAACAATTATGCTACATTATTTACACATGAACTTACCTCGTATGCGAAAATGGCTATTTTTACCATTTCGTCCACAACTTGGTATTTTCCCCATTTTAGCCCGAATTTCAGTTTTCCTTGCTCTATCATTTAAAATATAGTCTAATTAGGACTCACATTATTCAAATTGACCCAAAATCATATTTTGGGAAAATTACAATTTTGCCCCTAAACTTTTGCATATTTACACTTTTGCCCCAAAGCTCGTAAATTAAAATTCAGCCTATTTTCTTATGTTTTATGACATGCTGATCATTTTTCCCTTCTATGGCAACATCAAATTCTCACTCTAACATGTACTTATGACTATTAGGTATTTTTACCGATTAAGCCCTTTTGCTCGTTTTCACTTAAAACCGAGTAGCACAAATTGTCTAACGTAATTTAAAACCTCATATTCTATCATAAAACACCAAAATACACAAATTTCACCTATGGGTATTTTTCCAAATATAAACCCTAGGTTAAATTATTGCTAGCATAAGCTAAATCGAGCTAGGGACTCCAAAACGTAAAATCATTAAAAGCGAGGCTAGAACGGACTTACAATCGAGCTTGGAAGCTTGAAAACCCTAGCCATGGTTTCTCCTTGCTATATTCGGCCATGGGGTTGAAGATGAGCAAAATTGGCTTTTAATCTTGTATTTTAATTCATTTTACCCTAAATGACCAAAATGCCCTTACTACTAAACTTTCCAAAATTCCATCCATGTCCAATTTTTGTCCATAGACTTAGAAATTGGTAAAATTACTCTTTAAGGACCTCTAATTAATAATCTAATTCAATTTTATGCAAAATACTTCTAGAACACAAGTTTTGCAATTTATTCAATTTAGTCCCAAATTTCAAATTAAGCACTTTATGCATAAAATTTCTTCACGAAATTTTCACACAATCATGCAATCATATCATAGACCTTAAAATAATCATAAAATAATTATTTCTATCTCAGATTTTGTGGTCACGAAACCACTATTCCGACTAGGCCCAAAATCAGGATATTACAACTCTCCCCCTTGAGGATTTTCGTCCCAAAATCTTAGCGAAAAAGTGGTCTTCACTTTTAATCTCATATTTGGTGCCAAGAACTTGCACTTAGACTGTACCTCCAATACATCTCTTCAATTTCTCATATGATCTAAAAGCTTACGTCTCAACTCTCAACTGTTCTTAAATTTTCAACCCTTCTTAATTTCCCATGATATCATGACATAAAACCGGATCTCAACTTGATTTAATGGAGACCGAATTCCAAGAAATCCAACAATCAAAGAGACCGAAATTCCACGAATCGATGAGTAGGAATTCATTCAATACAAATGTGATTTATAGATCTCGCCAAACATTTAACAATAGGATACATCACATTTTCCTCTTTCGCCATAAAAATAATTTCGATATGGCCTCAAGAATAATCCTTCTCATTTCCATCCCAATATCAACATTGACAAGGATAATTTTGATAGATCCCAATGCTCGGCTTTAACCCTTTAACAACTCCGATTTTATGTAACATCGGATGCTCTAAACTATCACATTACCTCACCGTCTTGAAACACATCACAATTCATACAACAATACATTCTTGAAAGTCGAAGTCATTGCTCAATGTAGACTAGTCTAGTTCGACGCTTTGTTACCAATATTCTCATCTATCCGAACTCTGTCAACATGTAATAAACTTTTCAGCTTTCACAAGATGGAAACCTTATCATTCGTAGTGACTTAAACTAATATTCAACTCTTTCTAATAAATATACACTTCTCGTTCAAACTATTTACTCTTTTATACGTACAAAATGAAATTCTATTGTCGACTTGGGAAAAATAATCGACATAATTGTCACATGAAATCTTTCAAATAAATAATTTACCATACCGACTAAAACTCGCGCTTTTATCACCTATGCCTTTACTTGATGTCAAATCCTTACATAGAAATTAGAAAAATCCCAATACTAAAATCACCACATTACCAAGATCAAATTAGAAGTATAGTCATATTTGACATGATTATCACGAAGTGAAGAATTACTTGAACATGAGTCATAATTGACAAATTATGGAACAAAGATAACAAGAAAACCGAATAAAGAAATCCAAGATAGAGAAACCCGAATAAAGAAATCCGAATAAAGAGATCCGGGATAAAGAAACCCAAGATACGATACTATGGGAGAATCGAAAACCAAATTCATAGAGAAAATACAGAATCCTCGATAATTCTTCAAAGAAAGAAAGTCCAAAAGAAAACATCATTTAATCCCATGAAATCAAATATAACAAGATCAATATATCTTCCCATACATATATATCGATGAAGCATCAAGTAGAAGAAGCAGAATCATAATATCATATGAATTCTCTCATCAATTCTTATCGAACGAAATGAAATAGAATACCCGATGAAATAGAGCAATATAAATTATAAACCAATCAGACTACCAATGCTTTCATCCAACACCAAAATTAGAAGACATTCCCATATAACAAGAATTTCTTCGAAGATCAATAGCCATAAAAATATTTCGAGAACGGGTGAACACATAGAACATCTCAAAAGAGATCGCTAAATCATCCGGTCATAATCGTCACACTCAGATAATTCACATTTGAAATATCATTTCCCCAACTAGTTCTGCCGTCACAAATTTCATATTAAATCATTCACTAAAGAATGTCAATTCGAATAAATTTCGATTTACACTTTTCTCGACCTTGCACTTGAGTAATTCGATTTACCAAGGAGAATTCCTTTTCTAACTAGGACGGTGCATAACTCCAATAATTTTACGTCAATCCGATACTTTTCGGCTCGACTTTACTTATCAGCTCATTTTCAATCTCGGATCATACTTATAATTATTCTATCATTGAACTCTTTGGGTTCTCAACCGAAAACTTATTCAATACAAATCTCATGAAATTCCATTATAAGTACCACTTTGGTAAGGGGAGGGTTGTAGGACCTCGACTCGACTTTCTTATACATACACATATGACACAACTTCCATCATCATAGTAACATCATCAAAATCATGTCATTCATTCATGTTGGCTTACACCAATTTTCCTATTGTCCCATTTAGACAATATACTTATGCATACGTTCTATGTTTTCTAGACACTTTACTTATCCATTCAATTAATTAAATTAATTCATGCTCATGGCATTATATAAGGCCAAACAAACATAGATATTTGCATCACAATCACAACTTTCATTTCGTGCATCATCATGTACATATCATTACAATCATATAATTCAGTCCAACAATTTAACATAGATAAGTTCATTTCATTATAATCCTTTATCTCATAAAATTTGTATATCATTAACATTCATCAACATTCGACATCCAATCAAGACAAGGACATTTTCATTCGTATCATAATATTATGACCTTTATTCATACCTCTACTACTTTCTATTTATTCCGTTCATCTTATCAAGTAAGCCACATACACTACATTATATGAGCATTAAGCAAATATGAATATTTATCACAACATGAACTTTCATCTCACATATTATCACATATGTATCATAAACCTTTATTCATACTTTTCTGAACCGAGACTTATCATAATCATAATTTTACTCAAATACCTTTATTTAACATTGAACATGGTTGGCGCAGCTCGGTTGGAGAGTACCTGCCTAAATAAGACGGTACTTATACGCGTCGGAAGACATCACACTATCACGCATCGCTGGCATGTATAGCTAAACTTTTACACATGCTAGGTTAGTCCGAGAACCGACTAAACCTGCTCGATACCACTAAATGTAACACCCCATACCCGATACCGTTGCGAGTCGAACACGAGGTGTTAACGGACTTAATTCATTAATTAAACAGCTCATACAATTCATTTTAAAATTTCCAGACAAGCTGGCTAACTGCATCACAGTCGCTTTAAAATCATATCTCGAGTTACGAAACTCGAAATCCAATTCTGTAAATTTTTCCTGAAACGAGACTCATATATATATCTACTAATTTTTTCTAGAATTTTGGTTGGGCCAATTAGTACAGTTTATTAGTTAAAGTCTCCCCTGTTTCAGGGTTCAACTACTCTGACCTCTGTGTATTACGAATCAGATATCTCCCTGTACAGAGCTTCAATGACTATACTGTTTGTCTCTAATAAAACTAGACTCAATAAGGAATCTGTACATATAAAGCGTGATTTCTAATTATCTCTGTAAAATTTATGGTGAATTTCCAAAGTCAGAACAGGGGATCCAGAAATCGCTCTGGCCCTGTTTCACAAAAATTTAAACATCTCATAAAATATAGCTTATATACCTGTTTCGCTTATTCCATATGAAAATAGACTCATCAAGATTCGATTCCATAACTTATTCATTATTTAATTCCATTTCTACTATTTTTAGTGATTTTTCAAACTCACGTCACTGCTGCTGTCTGAATCTATTTTATGGTAAATTTTACCTATTTCATGGTTTCCATGGATTAGCTAGCAATTTGACATACATAATACCAAATATGATCATGATTAGCCATTCCAATGGCTAATCATTACCAAGCATTTCTATTTCCATACCACTCAATAACCATATCATAAGACCATATATACAAAATGATTATAATGCTATACATGCCATACTCAAAATATACAAGCCATTATGCCAAGATGGTATACGGATAGTGTGAACGTGCCTCCGACCGCTTCCGATTTCGAGCTGGCTTGTCAACACTACAAGGAATGAAAAGGAGGAGTAAGCATAAATGCTTAGTAAGCTCACATGCAAATAGCAAGTAACATAACCATATAAGCAAACATAAAACATCATTTGCATAATCATCACCAAGACATTCATATCACCTTTTCATTTATCATCTTACCATATTGTTGTTATATCGAGTTTTCAACCCGAGGGTTAAGTACATACCTGTTCAAAGTATCCATTTCACAACACTTACCAATACGTCCCTTTCATCTTGAGTATTCCTCCATTTGAGTAGAACTTTACCCGTTGAACACATCGGAATATAATTCGGATACATGGATAACTTGCACATAAGTGCCACATATGTAGCCAAGCTACCATGTAACCCGCCCATAAGTGAACTCGGACTCAACTCAACGAGCTCGGGCGTTCGCATCCATAAGTGAACTTGGACTCAACTCAACGAGTTCGGATGCCTAGTTACATCTCACGAACTCGGACTCAACTCAACGAGTTCGGACATTCGCATCCATAAGTGAACTCGGACTCAACTCAACGAGTTCGGATGCTCAACCATCCTAGTGACATGTCACTTGTATCCTAATCTATTCCTAAGGTTCAAACGGGCTTTTCCTCGAACACTTATTCTTGCCGTCTTCGTAGAATGCCAAATCAATACTCAGTAACAATTATATTTAACAAGTAGCTCACATAATTTACACATTATTTGAAATTAACCACAAAGCATACATTTCATAATGAAATTCAGCATAACACATAATTAATATCAATAACTTAAAAATAACAATTATGCTACATTATTTACACATGAACTTACCTCGTATGCTAAAATGGCTATTTTACCATTTCGTCCACAACTTGGTATTTTCCCCATTTTAGCCCAATTTCAGTTTTCCTTGCTCTATCATTTAAAATATAGTCTAATTAGGACTCACATTATTCAAATTGACCCAAAATCATATTTTGGGAAAATTACAATTTTGCCCCTAAACTTTTGCATATTTACACTTTTGCCCCAAAGCTCGTAAATTAAAATTCAGCCTATTTTCTTATGTTTTATGACATGCTGATCATTTTTCCTTCTATGGCAACATCAAATTCTCACTCTAACATGTACTTATGACTATTAGGTATTTTTACCGATTAAGCCCTTTTGCTCGTTTTCACTTAAAACCGAGTAGCACAAATTGTCTAACGTAATTTAAAACCTCATATTCTATCATAAAACACCAAAATACACAAATTTCACCTATGGGTATTTTTCCAAATATAAACCCTAGGTTAAATTATTGCTAGCATAAGCTAAATCGAGCTACCGGGACTCCAAAAACGTAAAAATCATTAAAAACGAGGCTAGAACGGACTTACAATCGAGCTTGGAAGCTTGAAAAACCCTAGCCATGGTTTCTCCTTGCTATATTCGGCCATGGGGTTGAAGATGAGCAAAATTGGCTTTTAATCTTGTATTTTAATTCATTTTACCCTAAATGACCAAAATGCCCTTACTACTAAACTTTCCAAAATTCCATCCATGTCCAATTTTTGTCCATAGACTTAGAAATTGGTAAAATTACTCTTTAAGGACCTCTAATTAATAATCTAATTCAATTTTATGCAAAATGCTTCTAGAACACAAGTTTTGCAATTTATTCAATTTAGTCCCAAATTTCAAATTAAGCACTTTATGCATAAAATTTCTTCACGAAATTTTCACACAATCATGCAATCATATCATAGACCTTAAAATAATCATAAAATAATTATTTCTATCTCGGATTTTGTGGTCACGAAACCACTATTCCGACTAGGCCCAAAATCAGGATATTACAACCTATGTGGTAGTTGATACTATGTGTATAAAGCTTAAGAGATTTGTAAGTAAATGATATATGGTCATGGTTTAGAATTGAATGGTGATATGAGACTTACTAAGTGTTTAATAATTAATGAATTATATATTATGAATAGTTGAGTATATTTAGTACAAACTTACTAAGCTTTTAAAGCTTACTTGTGTATTCTGTCTATGTTTTATAGATTATCGAAGCTAGCTGGAACATCGAGGATCATCGGGATCCATCATCACACTATCGTTCAACTCGTTGGTACTTTTGAAGCTTTGTATATATGGTATATGCCATGTATAGGCTAGTGTCATTTTGGTATGTTTTGAGTCATGATGTTAGCCATGAGATTTGGTTTGTAAATGTGGTATGTATAGCCATTTAAGTTGGCTTGAATTATGTGTTTGGTAAGTGTTATATGTGATGTATATAATACTTTATGAGTTGGTTTGATTTGAGTTGATGATATGGTGTGTGATATGGATTTGGTATGTTTTTTTATTAAGGTTTTGAGTATTTGAAATAGTTGTGGACAGATAGCATGATATGTGAATGGAATAACATGTTTTGGTTGCTAAAATATGTATTGAAATGGTATCATATGAGTTGCTTTGTGTACACGAGAGTAGGGTGGCAAATTGGCTTTTCAAATGGCTTATTTTTGTCCACACAGGCAGAGACACGGGCGTGTGTCTTAGCCGTGTGCGGCACACAGTCATGTTACAGGGCCAGGTGTCCCTTGGGGTACCCTTCGAATTAAATTCAGTATACCCTACAGTTTTGACACTGCCTAGACACACGGGCGTGTCTACTGGCCGTGTGTGGCACATGGGCATATGGTCGGCCGTGTGACCCAATTCAGTAACCCACTTAGATTTCACACGGTCTGGCACACGGGCATGTCCTCGGCCATGTGGTACAAGTCAGTATGTATGCCCTATTTTCACACGGTCTGTGACATGGGCGTGTCTGGTAGTCGTGTGAGGCACACGGCCTGTTCACACGGCCTTGTGACCCTTAAATGTTAAAAATATTTATACGTTTCTCAAAGTTTGCATATGATATCGGTTAAGTCTCAAACCACTTCTAAGCATGTTTTAAGGTCTCGTAGAGCCTTATAAGGGACATTGTAATTGAGTTGAATGGGTTTTTAATGATGATTGCACAAATGTATGATTTATGTTATGGTTGTTCGGTAATGCCCCGTAACCTTATTTCTGTGATAGATATGGGTTAGGGGCTTTATATTTTTTTGGTATCAGAGCTATGGTTTAATCAATTTTAGGAATAATTTAGCGTGTGAGAGTCTAGCTATACATGCAAATGGATCCTAAAAGAGCCGTAGCTGACGATGTAAAGAGTAACGCGCCTGCTCCTACTCAAAGGACAGCGCAATCTAACTCAAGACCCATGACTAGTAGTCACGAAAGAGAGGCAAAGCAAGCCTTCTTTCAAATGATGAGTGAGTGGTTCACGGAGTTCGTTAGAATGAATTCGACTCTCAACAACCTCCACCCCCACCTGTTCCTCAACAAGTCCCAGTTGTGCCACAAGTAATAGAGCTGATTCGATTAAGTAAGCCACCTGTTGTTAAGATTCAAAAACACGGGGCTGAGAAGTTCCTGGCCACAGTTGAAGGTGATGCTGAGAGAGCTGAATTCTGGCTCGAGAACACGATTAGAGTATTTCATGAATTTTCTTGTACTCTGGAAGAATGTATCAAATGCATAATATCTTTGCTTAGAGATAATGCATATCATTGGTGGAAAACATTGACATTGGTGGTTCCTAGAGAACAGGTTACCTGGGAATTCTTTCAGACTGAGTTCCGTAAAAAGTATATAAGCCAGTGATTTCTCGATCAGAAACATAAAGAGTTTCTAGAATTGAAACAAGGCCGAATGGCTGTCACTGAGTATGGAAGAGAATTCATACGATTAAGCAAGTATACCCAGGAATATGTGTCTACTAAAGAAATCATGTGTAAACGATTTGTAAATGGATTGAATGAAGACATAAAACTTCTAGTCGGGATTCTAGAAATTAAAGAATTCGTTGTTCTAGTTGAGAGGGCTTGTAAAACCGAGGACCTTAGTAAAGAAAAGAGAAAGGCTAATTCAGAGGCAATAGATTCAAGGAAGAGATCGATGAGTAAATCTTATCATTCCTTTTCAAAGAAATCTAAAGGCTATTTTAATCAATTGACAGCTTTCGTGGGATATCAGAATAAAGATCATAGAAAGCAATACATCAACCCTAAAGCTCAAGCCACATCGGTATCGAGTGTTGGTAACGTAAAAAATGTTAAGCCTAAGTGTTAACAATGTGGAAGATGGCATTCTAGAGATTGTTGGGGGAAAAATAATCATAGAACTTGTTACAGTTGTGGTTCATGAGATCACTTTATTAAAGATTTCCCAGGGTTAGCTAAAAAAGATAATGCTCAGAGCACGAGGCCGGGTAACACTGTAGCTAAAGGTGGACCACCCAGAAACACGGGCAATGTGAGTGGTGGTAGAGGTGTGACACGAGACACTTCTATGAGATCTGATGCTAAAGCACCTACCCGACCCTATGCTATTCACGCTCGCAAAGAAGTGTTATCTTCAGATGTTATCACTGGTACTATAGAGATACTAAAGTTATTACATTGATAGATCCAGGATCAACCCATTCATCTGTATGTGTGAATTTAGTATCCAGTAAGACGTTGCCTGTACAGTCTACTAAAATTGTAATTAGAGTATCGAACCCCTTAGGCAAGTGTGTGTTGGTTGATAAAGTGTGCAAGAACTGTCCCTTGATGATTCGGGATAATTACTTTCTGGCCGAATTGATGTTGTTGTCATTTGACGAGTTTGATATAATCCTTGGTATGGATTGGCATTGCATGATGCTGTTATGATTTGCAAATGAAAGACAACTGATTTGAGGTGTTAGAATAATGAGATTATCCTGATTGAGTCAGATGATCTAAATGGCTTGTCAATAGTGATTTCATCGATGTTAGCTCAGAAATATGTGAGAAAGGATTGCGAAGCTTATTTTGCTTATGTGCTTCATATGAAAGTGACTGAAAAGAAGTTTGAATTAGTGCCAATTGTGTGTGAGTATCCAACTGTGTTTCCTGAAAAGTTACTGAGTTTACCACAGATACGAAAGGTTGAGTTTGGCAATGAGTTAGTACCGGGAACAACGCCAATATCGATAGCTCCGTACAGAATGGCACCAATAGAGTTGAAAGAATTGAAAGCTCAGTTACAAGAAATAACTGATAGAGGATTTGTACGACCGAGTTTCTCACCTTGGGGTGCTCCTGTATTTTTTGTGAAAAAGAAAGACGGTACCATGAGAATATGTATAGACTATCGACAGCTTAATAAAGTGACGATCAAGAAAAGATATCCTCTACCGCAAATTGATGATTTGTTTGATCAATTGAAAGGGGCTACAGTGTTTTCAAAGATAGATTTGAGATTGGGTTATTATCAATTACGAGTTAAAGACTCCAATTTGCCAAAGACTGCTTTTAGAACGAGGTACGGGCATTATGAATTTTTAGTTATGCCTTTTGGACTAATGAATACACCTACTGTATTTATGGACTTATTGAACCAGTTTTAGACCGTACTTAGATCAATTTTTTGTTGTATTTATTGACGACATATTGATATATTCACGAGATGAAACTAAGCATGCCGAGCATTTGAGAATTGTATTGCAAACTCTACGTGATAAGCAGTTATATGCAAAGTTTAGTAAATGTGAATTTTGGTCGCGAGAAGCTGGTTTTCTGGGACATATTGTGTCAGCATCAGGTATTCGAGTCAATCCCAGCAAGATATCTACAATAATGGATTGGAAGCCTCTGAGAAATGTATCTGAAGTCCACAGTTTTCTGGGACTAGCTGGCTATTATAGACAATTTGTAAAAGGCTTTTTGATGATTGCAACTCCATTGACAAGAATGCTATAGAAAGATGTAAAGTTTGAGTGGTCTGAGAAATGTCAAAAAAGTTTAGATCAACTGAAACTTCTTTTAACTAAAGCTCCAATATTAGTACAACCAGAATCAAAAAAAGAATTTGTGATTTATAGTGATGCATCTCTGAATGGACAAGGTTGCGTTTTGATGCAATAAGGCAAAGTTATAGCTTATGCCTCGAGACAGTTGAAACCGCGTGAAAAGAATTACCCGATGTACGATTTAGAGTTAGCAGCCATTGTGTTTGCATTAAAGATTTGGCATCATTATCTATTCGGTGAGAAATGCCATATTTATTCTGATCAAAAGAGTTCCAAATATCTGATAACTCAGAAAGATTTGAATTTATGATAGCAGAGATAGCTAGAATTGCTAAAGGACTATGAGTTAGTGATTGATTATCATCCAAGAAAAGCTAATATTGTTGCTGATGCATTAAGCCGAAAATCTGTGTATGCTCTACGTGCAATGAATACTCAGTTGGCTCTATCTGATGACGGCTCGATTGTAGCTGAGTTGAAAGCGAGACTATTGTTTTTATAGCAGATTTATGAAGCTTAGAAAGTTGATAATGAAATGTTAGCAAAACAAGTTCTGTAACACCCTAAACCCGGCCTAGACGTTATGGCCGAATCTGACGTGTCACATCGAAGTGTTTTTTGAAAATTGTTCTTTTTGATAAAAATCCGTTACTGAGTTTAAATCCTTTTATTATTATTTATCAAAAGTTCTCGTGAAAATTTTTACCTTATTAACCATCAGTGTTACATTAAATTGATTTAAAGACGCGGAAGCTTTTTAAGTCGATGAAGTTTAAAACACGTGTTTTAGAAAATAGTAATTGTTTTAAAAACTCGTCTTTACCTAAATTAGCAGTTTAATATAAGAGAACAAAAGCCCAATTAAAACTTAAACCCACAAATGGCCTTATTACATAATCAAAAACCCAATATGAATTTTAAAATAAATAGCGTCAAAAGTAGAACATAAGCAATCATGTGACCACCTCCGAGTCCTTCGCAGCTCCAAACCGTCTAAGGTTGAGGATTACCTATACAGTTAAAAGAAAAGGGTGAGTTTATGAAAACTCAGTGTGTAATCGTAGTAACAAACAAACAGTGAATAACACAGTCTGGGCCTAAGCCCAGATCGATAACAATCTCGGCCTGAGCCTTATTCAGTATCAGTACATACAGTCTGGGCCTTAGCCCTATATAGTAGCAGTGTGGGCCTAAGCCCAATGTAGTATCAGTAGTGTAATGCAATCATGCATCCCACCCAAATCCAGCCAGCACACCACCCGTACCAACCAACACATCATGTAGGGATAGAAATCGACCCACCCAACTAGCACACCAAAATCGCAACAAAGCTGCCAGTAATAATAATGCAGCATAACTGCCAGAAATAGTAAATGTGGCAAAGCCACCTGTAACAGTGAGTGTGACATAGTCATCAGTACAATACTTCCTCCATATCAAAATCCCAACCCCATGCAGTATGTCATGCATGAATATTACGTGTATGCAAAGTCATACTCAATACAATCGTATATGTAAAACATAAGCACATCAGTCATACGGAAAATAAGGCCATAATCGTCATTTTACCATAAAGGGGTATTACAGTCATTTTACCTTACAAGGGCATTACAGTCATTTTACCCTATAGAGGTATTACGGTCATTTTACCCTATACGGGCATTAGATCATTTTACTCTACAAAGTCATTACGGGCATTTAACGACCTCTCCGAAGGTCTATAGTTGCCTCAAACAACACAGAAAACCTAAATGATCATAATGGTGTAAATGGGCCCAAGGCCCATTACTTGGCCCAAGTGGGCTTACACACTCGTGTGGCCCATTTAGCCCAAATTTAGTTACGGCTATGTGACCTACATAGCCCAGTCTAATATTTATCACTTACCGTAAATTTTATCTGTATAGGGCCCACGAGCCCATTGGGCCAACATTGCCCATCTTGGCCCAACGAGGCCCATAACTACCCAACCCAGAAGAACACTCGTGGCGGCCTCTACAATCTATCGCCTATGATTTGTGGGCTTAGTTTACCACACGAGCGTTCGCACGCTCGAGAGGCCTCAAATGCCGAAGTTTCAGCTTTTTGGCTTCTCAGCTTTTGCCGATTCACAGTAACATACTGGTGTGAATACACACCATAGTAAAATTGGGCGTACGGTTACACATATGTTTGCGAAATCCATGCGAATAGTCCTCGAGTACCAAAACCTATATACATTCACAACACACGATTAATCGCATGTCAATTGGAATACAACCAACCTTAATCAATATACTTAGTCACTTAAACCATAACCACCTACCTTGCTTGAGCCAACGAATATTCACACTTAACTGTTGATCAAGAGTGATTACCCACTCCTTGTTTAAAATTACAAGCGAATCACACCTCCTATTAACATATATTTATGAAAATAATTGATCCATAGCAAAAGGTATACCCACCGAAGTCGCAAAACGTAGAATCGAAAAGAATTCAAAGTTAGTAGAGAAGGCAGAAGAGCAATTTCAACACAGTGTGGTAAAAGTACGATGGAATATTGGCAATAACAGAGAACAAGGGAGCGTTCTAAACTTAGAAATAACCCCCAACTTCCGACAGCAACCCCAGGTAAAATGACAGCCTAAAGAAAAGGAAGGGAAAAGAATTGCTTTTGGCAGAGGAACCAAACAATAATCGGCCATGAGAAAAACTTGTCAAAATCAAAATTGTTGAAAGGGAAAAAGGGTTTAAAACAATCGGTCCAAAGAGAAAGCAATTGAGAAAGGAAGGAGAAGAAGAATAATTAAATCGGCCATAGTCTCCAGGCTACAAAAATAAAAAAAATGATAGAGTTTGAGAAAGGGAGGAGGTATGTACTCGGTTTAAAGAGAAAGAAAGAGAAATAGTTTTAGAAGAAGGAGAGTAGAAGAGGCAAAAAGATGAGAGTCGAGAAATTGAAGAAGAGTGTAAAACCGAAACCAGCAAAGGGGAAAAGGCACTATCATAAACTCTTTTGCACTAATCGACCTCTAGAAAACAAAAGAAAAATCCAAAAATGTTACAAACCCCAAAAAACACTCACTTCTCGAAACCAAAATTCCTGAGTGCTTTACTTTCCAAAATTGGCACACTTCTCTCCCACACCTCCACCTCTCTTGATTTTCTCCACAATTTCCTCCTAACAATCCTCATTTATTTTCTCCATGATTTCCTCCATAATCCACTCCTTGACCAGTTCAAACTTCCCTCAACAGAGTTTCAATCAAACTCTGCTTCTCACCTGGCAAGACAGCAAAATAAATACTCTTCTTACCTTCCTACGACTTGAACCTTAGACCTCAAGAGAACTCCACACGCCACCTACCACTGCACCACAAGCTCTTTTTGTGACACATTTCATCCACAAATATTTATAAGGCCTACAAACTAATGCCAAGGTTCACTTAAGGGGAAACACTAAAATTCTTGCAAAAGCCTAGACTTGAACCTAGGCTTCTCAAACACTCCCAACCACACCCAAATCACTTAGCCAATAAAGCAAACATGAAATTTGTGCCACTTCTTGCTTAACTAAAATATTTATGAGCAGTCTCCTAACCACTCCCATGTTCAAAGCCCAATACTTCTAGGCCCAATTTCAGGGCATTACAAGTTCAATGTGATTCAAACCTTGATTCAAAATTTCAAGTTGATTCTAATGATTGTTTAAGATTCAGAGGCCAAATATGTGTTCTGAGAAATTCAGAGTTGATTCAGATGATCTTGAATGAAGCACGTAGTAGTTATTTTTCTGTTCATTCGAGAAGCACAAAAATGTATAATGACTTGAAACAGCTTTATTAGTGGCATGGCATGAAACATGACATTTCAGAATTTGTTTTGAAATGTTTGGTTTGTCAACAAGTTAAAGTTGAGCATCAAGTACCGTCTGGTTTATTGCAACAACTATGATCCCCGAATGTAAATGGGATAGAGTGACTATGGATTTTGTTTCGAGATTGCCCCTATCTCCGAGTAAGAAAGATATAATTTCGGTTGTTGTTGACCGGTTGACAAAATCAGCTCATTTCATTCCAGTGCGTATAGATTATTCGCTTCACAAACTTTCTGAATTGTATATCTCCGAGGTTGTGAGATTACACGAAGTACCTATTTTTATTGTTTTGGATAGAGATCCGAGATTTACATCGCATTTCTAGAAGAAATTGCAAGATGCACTAGGTACAAAGCTACACTTCAGTACTGCATTTCATCCATAGACGGATGGTCATTCAGATGAGTAATTCAGATATTCAAGGATATGTTGAGATGTTGCATTCTTGAGTTTGAAGGTACATGGGAAAAATATTTGTCATTGATTGAATTTACGTATAACAATAGTTTTCAAAAAATATTTGCCGTTGATTGAATTTGCGTATAACAATAGTTTTCAATCAAATATAAAAATGGCACCTTACGAAGCATTGTACGATCGCAAATGTCGAACACCTTTGTATTGGACTAAGCTCAGCAAGAATAAGATTCACGGAGTCGATTTGATTAAAGAGACTGAACAGAAAGTGAAAGTGATTCGTGAAAGTCTAAAAGTAGCATTAGATTGATAGAAATCTTACGCAGACTTGAAACAGAAAGATATTGAGTTTCAGATTAGAGATAGAATGTTTTTGAAACTATCTCCATGGAAGAAAATACTTCGATTTGGTTGTAAAGGCAAATTGAGTTCGCGATTTATCAGGCCGTATGAAATCCTCGAGCGAATTGGACCAGTTGCTTATCGGCTAGCATTGTCATCTGAGTTAGAAAATATTCATAATGTATTTCATGTATCGATGGTTCAACGATACTAATCTGACCCTTCACATGTCATTTCCCAACTAAGGTTGTAATTCAACCAGATTTATCGTATAATGAAGAACCGATCTAAATTCTAGCTCGTGAGATCAATGAATTGAGAAATAAAAGAATAGAATTAGTGAAAGTATTATGGCATCGACACGGGGTTGAAAAAGCTACGTGGGAACCCAAGGATGCTATGAGAAAGGAATATCCAAACCTACTCATTAGTAAGATTTTCGGGAATGAAAATCCCTAAGGGAGAGAGTTGTAACAGCCCGGTTTTAGCTAAATCAGAACAGTGGCTTCAGGACCAAAAATTTGATGTCGTAAAATTATTTTAATATTATTTTTGGTGTTTACGGCATGTGAATATGTATGTGTGAAAATTTCGTGAGCTAATTTTATCGTTTAATAACTCAATTTGAGAAAAAAGACTTAATTGCGTAAAATTCAAAAGTTGAATTCCATTAGTTAAAAGTGCCTAATTGCTATGGCTTAATAAATGAAAGGTCCTTATGTTGTAATTAGAGCATTAATAGTAGGAATGGTCATAGATGGGCATATATTAGATGAATTTATAAAGGTTTCATTAAGGTTAAAATTGTAAAATGGCATATAAATGATAATTAAAAAAAATAAGCTAAAAATAAGACATATTATCATCATCTAGTTGAAATTAAGAGGTGAAAAACACCATTGTTAGGGCTTGAAGGTTCAGCCATTGCTCTTGCTAATTGTAAGTTTGTTTTTAATCGGTTTTTTATGATTTCTATGTTTTTGTGATCGTTGCTTTGTGTTCTAGCTAGCCCATGTCTCAATTTTTGAAAATGTTGATGATTTTGAAAGTTTCCATTTATGAATTCATGAGTTTTATGATGTTTGATGATGAATTATGAAAGCTTGGTGCTTGATATACATGTTTTGTAAAGTGATTTTGAGTAAAAATGCATATTAGGGATTAAATTGAGAAAAGTGTAAATTGAGGGGTTAGATTATGAAATAAAAGAAATTTTTGGGCTGCTAGGGGTCCCTATGAAATTCAGCTAGGCTTGGGTGTAATTAAATTTTGTGTAATTTGTGTTTTTGTGAAATAGGGACTAAATTGAATCAATATGGAACTTTAGGGGTTAAAGTAAAAAATGTCCAAATATGTGTTTGTGGATTAAATTGAATGAATTGGTGATTAAATGGGTTAATTTTTAATACATATAGATCAAGAAAGAAAGAACTCGGATATAGATCAGGGAAAATCGAACGTTATCGAGTAATCGATCCGATTCATCAATTTCGAGTACGAGGTATGTTCGTACATGATAATCATAGTTATAATTATGATTTTAATGCTTTAATAATGCATAAATTGTATGTATGCGACTATGAATGTGTACGACGACAAATCTACTATGTTTGGCACTTAATGTGAGAATTGGAATAGTTTCGGCTATATGAGGCACTAAGTGTGCAATACCGAGGTAGCTTCTGTTTAATGTGATGGCACTAAGTGTACAATATTGTTATGGCTTTTGCTAATCATTAATGCACTAAGTGTGTGAGTTCATTGAATATTGATAGACTTCTGGATGGTTAACGTGTTGAACGAAGTGGTAAAAATGAGATAAATAATTACGGGAAAGTACAGGTACATACGAAACCTATGTGGCAGTTGAGACTATGTGTATGAAGTTTGAGGGATTTGTAAGTACATGATAAATGGTCATGGTTTATAATTGAATGGTGATATGAGACTTACTAAGTGTTTAGTAATCAATGAATTGTATATTATGAACTGTTGAGTATATTTAGTACGAACTTACTAAGCTTTTAAAGCTTACTTGTGTGTTCTTTCTATGTTTTATAGATTATCAAAGCTAGCTCGAAAATCAAGGATCATCGAGAACCATAATTAGACTATCAGTCAACTCGTTGGTACTTTTGAAGCTTTGTATATATGGTATATAGCATGTATAGGCTAGTGTCATTTTGGTATGTTTTGAGTCATGATATTAGCATGGGATTTGGTTTGTAAATGTGGTATGCATAGCCATTTAAGTTGGCTTGAATTATGTGTTTGGCAAGTGTTATATGTGATGTATATAATGCTTTATGAGTTGGTTTGATTTGAGTTTATGATATTGTGTGTTATATGGATTTAGTATGTTTTTGATTAAGGATTTGAGTATTTCAAATAGTTGTGGATAGATAGCATGATATGTGACTGGAATAACATGTTTGGTTGCTAAAATATGTATTGAAATGTATCATATAGGTTGTTTTGTGTACATGTGAGTAGGGTGGCAAATTGGCTTTCCAAATGGCCTATTTTTATCCACACGGGTAGAGACACAGGCGTGTCTACTGGCCGTGTGTGGCACACGGGCTGGCAAATGGGCGTGTGGTCGGTCGTGTGACCCAAGTCAGTATCCCCCTTAGATTTCACATGGTTTGGCACACAGGCATGTCCTCAGCCATGTGGTACAAGTCAATATATGTGCCCTATTTTCACACGGTCTATGACATGGGCATGTTTGGTAGCTATGTGAGGCACATGGCCTAATCATACGGGCATGTGACCCTTAAATGTTAAAAAATTTTATAAGTTTCTCAAATTTTTCATATGATATCGATTTAGTCCCGAACCACTTCTAAACATGTTTTAAGGTCTCATAGAGCCTTATAAGGGATATTGTGATTGAGTTGAATGGATTTTTAATGATGATTGCACAAATGTATGATTTATGTTGTGGTTGATCGGTAATGCCTCGTAACCTTATTTCGCTGACGGATACGGGTTAAGGGTGTTACAATAGACCCAACCAATCTCAAAAGTTTAGAAAACAAGCCCCAAAACCACCTTAAGCTAAGTCATCAAATAGTTTGGAGGGCTTGTGGAAGGCATACATGGCGAAAAATGATGCCTTGATCCAAAGTCAAGTAGCAACACTAAAAAATTTGGAGAACCAGTTGGGTCAGTTAGCTACTGATCTTCTTAGTAGACTGCAAGGAGCCTTACAAAGCGATATAGAAAATTTGAGGAATTCTGGTAAGGAACATTGCAAGGTAGTTGCATTTCGAAGTGGTAAGATTTTAGAACCCAAGGAGGTTGTGATTGAATATGAGCCTACTAAAATGGAGGAAAGTCAACCAACAGTTGGAGTTCCTACACCAAAAAAACTAGATGTTGAGAAATCTAATGAGGTAAACCCTAAACTAGAAAATTTTGAGAAGCTAACACCTTCTTTTGCATATTTACCTCCTCAAAAAAGTTGTCCATATCAACCTAAAGTTCCATATCCTCAAAGACTTCAGCAGAATAAGTAGAAATAATAGATACAATTCAAGAAGTTCTTGGATGTTCTAAAGCAACTTCACATCAACATCCTGTTAGTAGAGGCTTTAAAATAAATGCCCAACTACGTGAAGTTTATGAAGGATATTTTGTCCAAGAAGGAAAGGCTTAGCGACTATGAGACTACTATTTTGATGAATGAGTGCAGTACGTTCTTACAGAACAAGCTACCTCTAAAACTAAAAGTCCCTAAAAGCTTTACGATACCCTATAACATTGAAAAAATCTTATTACAGTAAAGCTTTATGCAACCTTAGAGTAAGCATCAACTTGATGCCCAAATCTACTTCCAAACCATTGGAAATAGGTGAAGTAAGACCTATTACTGTGACACTTCAACTAGCGAATCGTTCGTTAGCATATCCCTAAGGAAATATCGATGATGTTTTGGTAAGAGTTGATAAGTTTATTTTTCCTACTGACTTTATAGTGTTAGACTTTGAAGTAGATAAGGAAGTTCCGATCATCCTAGGGAGACCTTTCCTAGCCACAGGAAGAATGTTGATAGATGTGCAAAAAGGAGAACTAACAATGAGAGTTCAAGAAGACCAGGTAACATTTAACGTTCTGAAGGCCATGAAATTTCCCGATCCAATGAAGGAATATTCAGTAATGGATGAATTAAAAACCTTAATTTCTATGGAATGGGAGAGTAATTTTGAAGAAGACCTGTTGGAGAACACTTTAGGGTCTGAAACCTTCAAAGATAAAAAAAAAGAAATGAAAACATGGATTGATGACAACCAATCCAATGAGTTATATTCAACCACTGCGGTTCGAACCCTAGAGCTGGAAGTTTTGGAATTTACAGAACCCAAGTTTTCAATTGATGAACCATCTAAGCTTGAACTAAAGGTACTTTAGTCCTATTTAAAATACGTTATTTAGGTAATAGTTCTATTTTCCTATGATTGTTTCAGCATAACTAATAAAACACCAAGAGGAGCAGTTGGTTGCTATTTTAAAGAAATTTAAAAAGGCAATGGTTGGACCATAGCTAACATATGAGGTATAAGCCATTCCTTTTGTATACATAATATTATTTTAAAGAAAGGTGAGAAAGGTAGAATCGATGGACAAAGGAGACTTAACCCTATCATGAAAGAGGTAGTATAGAAGGAGGTAATCAAATGGTTAGATGCGAGAATTATCTACCCCATCTCAGATAGTTCTTGGGTAAGTTCAGTACAATGTATACCAAAGAAAGGTGGAATCGTTATTGTTGAGAATGAACATAACGAGTTAATCCTGACGAGAACTGTCACGGGTTGGAGAATCTGTATTGACTACAGAAAATTAAAGGAAGCCACTCATATTGTTCATTTTTTGTTGCCCTTTATGGATCAAATGTTAGAATGACTAGCAGGTAACTAATTTTACTGCTTTTTGGATGGATATTCGGGATACAACCAAATAATTGTAGCCTCTGAAGACCAACATAAAACTACTTTTACTTGCCCATGCGGTAATAATTATAAATTTTTCGACAATAATTTTACCAAAACTGCATGAATTTGAATTAAAAAGGGCATGAAAGACACCAGTGTTGTTCGTAAAGAAGAAAGACAGGTCAATAAGAATATGTATTGACTATCGACAGCTCAACAAGGTTACAATAAAAAACAAGTATCTATTGCCGAGAATAGATGATTTATTTAACCAGTTGAAAGGTGCAACAGTGTTTTCAAAGATTGATTTGCGGTCTGGTTATTATCAGTTGCGAGCTAAAGATTCATATATGCCGAAAACTGCTTTCAGAATGAGGTACGGACATTATGAATTCCTTGTTATGCCTTTTGGATTAACTAATGGTCCTGCAGTCTTTATGGATTTGATGAACTGAATTTTTAAATCATATTTAGACAAATTTTTTGTTGTGTTTATTGACGACATTTTGATCTATTCACGGTATGACTCTGAGCATGCTAAACATTTGAGAATTGTGCTTCAAACTTTGAGAGAAAAGTAATTGTTTGCTAAATTTAGAAAATGTGAATTTTGGCTCTGAGAATTCAGATTTTTAGGGCACATTGTTTCAGCGGAAGGTATTCAAGTTGATCCGAGCAAAATTTCAGCAGTTGTTGATTGAAAACCACCGAGAAATGTATCTGAAGTCAGGAGTTTTCTGGGACTAATTGGCTACTATTGACATTTTGTAAAAGGCATTTTGATGATTGCTGGTGGATAGAGGTTTTGCTCGTCCGAGTTTTTCACCTTGGGGTGCGCCAGTGTTGTTTGTGAAAAAGAAGGATGGAACCATGAGGCTGTGCATCGACTATCGTCAGCTTAATAAAGCGACGATAAAGAACAAATATCCGTTACCCGCGTATCGACGATTTGTTCGATCAAGCGAAGGAGCTTCGGTGTTCTCGAAAATAGATTTAAGATCGGGCTATTATCGATTCATGAATTCGAGATTGGACGTACCCAAGACCGCCTTGAGCGAGATATGGTCACTACGAGTTCCTAGTGATGCCATTTGGGCTTACTAATGCCCTGCGGTATTTATGGATTTGATGAATCGGATCTTGAGACCATATTTGGATCGGTTCGTAGTCGTGTTCATTGATGACATCTTGGTCTATTCAGAAATGAGACCGAACATCTTTGAACACTTGAGGTTAGTCTTGCAAATTTTACGGGATAAGCAATTATATGCTAAGTTCACAAGTGTGAGTTCGGTTAAGAGAGGTTAGCTTCTTGGGGCATGTGGTATCTCGCATCGGGTATTCGAGTCGACCGAACAAAATTTCAGCCATACTTAAGCGGAAGCCTCAGAAATACTACCGAGGTTCGAGCTTTTGGGGCTTGCGGTTATTACCGACGATTTGTAAAGGTTTCTCAACGATAGCCACGCCAATGACGGCTTACTCCAAAAGGATGTTAAGTTTGAATGGACGGAGAAATGTCAGAAAAGTTTCGATCAACTGAAAACTTATTTGACTGAAGCCCCAATTCTAGTGCAACCCGAATCTGGCAAAGAGTTTGTCATCTATAGTGACGCCTCCCTACTTGGGTTAGGTTGCGTATTAATGCAAGAAGGTCGAGTTGTGGCCTATGCGTCGAGGCAATTAAAGCCACATGAGAAAAATTATCCGACCCATGATCTCGAATTGGCTGCCATCGTATTCGCCTTAAAGATATGGCGACATTACTTAGTTGGTGAGAAGTGCCATGTGTATTCGGATCACAAAAGTCTCAAATATTTGATAACTCAAAGAGACTTAAATCTGCGACAAAGACGTTGGCTCGAGTTGTTAAAAGATTATGAGCTCGTCATTGACTATCACCCGGGAAAGGCTAATGTGGTTGCGGACGCCTTAAGTCGAAAATCGCTATTTGCTTTACGAGCGATGAATGTACACCTGTCTATTCTACCCGAAAATGTGTTAGTAGCCGAATTAAAGGCCAAACCATTGTTGACTCATCAAATTCGTGAAGCTCAGAAAGTTGACGATGAGTTGGTCGTAAAACGGGCTGAGTGTGTTCCGAACAAGGAATCGGAGTTTCAAATAGATGATGACAATTGTTTGAGGTTCAGAAGTCGTCTGTGTGTTCCAAAGAACTCGGAACTTATTTCGATAATTCTGAACGAAGCCCATTGTAGCCGAATGGCAATCCACCCGGAGTCTGAAGATGTACAACGATTTGAAACGTCGGTTTGGTGGCATGGTATGAAACGAGACATCTCGACTTTGTTTGAGATGTTTAATATGTCAACAAGTAAAAGCGAAACATCAAGTGCCTTGAGATTACTTCAGCCGATTACGATACCCGAGTGGAAATGGGATCGAGTCACAATGGACTTTGTATCCGGACTGCCATTGTCAGCAAGTAAGAAGGATGCGATTTGGGTCGTTGTAGATAGATTGACTAAGTTGGCTCACTTTGTCCCCGTACGTACGGATTTTTCAATGGACAAACTAGCCGAATTGTACGTTTCTCAGATTGTGAGATTACACGGGGTGCCTATTTCCATCGTGTCAGATAGAGATCCGAGATTTACCTCGCGATTTTGGAAGAAGTTGCAAGAAGCTTTGGGTACCAAGTTGCATTTCAGACCGCCTTTCACCCCCAAACCGATGGTCAATCCGGCGGATAATTCAAATACTTGAGGATATGTTGAGATGTTGCATCCTCGAGTTCGGTGGTTCATGGGAGCGGTATTTGCCTTTGATTGAATTCGCTACAACAATAGTTTTCAATCAAGTATTAAGATGGCACCCTACGAGGCTTTGTACGGTCGTAAATGCCGTACACCATTGTTTTGGACTGAGCTCGGTGAAAGCAAAATTTTCGGGGTGGATTTGATTAGAGATGCTGAATAGAAAGTGAAAGTAATCCGTGAGAGTCTGAAGATAGCCTCTGATCGTTAGAAGTCGTACGCGGATCTGAAACGTAAAGACATCGAGTATCAGGTGGGAGATAAAGTGTTTCTCAAGGTTTCGCCTTGGAAAAAGATACTCAGATTCGGCCGTAAGGGCAAGTTGAGCCCGAGGTTCATTGGGCCATATGAGATATCCAAGCGAGTCGGTCCAGTTGCATATCGTTTGATTTTGCCCCCTGAACTCGAAAAGATTCACGATGTCTTTCATGTTTCAATGCTTCGACGCTATAGATCTGATCCATCGCACGTGATTAGCCCATCAGAGGTTGAAATTCAAGCCAATATGAGTTATGAGGAAGAACCGATTCGTATCCTATCACGTGAAGTGAAAGAGTTGCGAAACAAGCGGGTTCCGCTAGTGAAAGTGTTATGGCTCAAACACGGGATAGAAGAAGCAACTTGGGAAACCGAGAACTCCATGAAAGAGCGATACCCAACCCTATTTACGGTAAGATTTTCGGGACGAAAATTTCTTAAGTGGGGAGAGTTGTGACAGCCCAAAATTGACCCTAGGCGGGATGTGGTTTTGGGACCACAAAACCGAGGCATAAAAATAATTTAAAATTTATTTTGATGCCTATGATATGTGTTAATTCATGTGTGACATTTTTGATGTTTCGATTTAGAGTTATAAATGTGAATTTCACTAGAAGGGACCTAGTAGTAAACTTTGAAAGTATGATGGGGAAATGTGTGATGACTAGTTGATAATGCATGCAAAAATAAAGGATTTTCATGTCAAATTTCCCCAAAGGAAGCTTAGTGGCCGGCCATGACATGGTTTATGGGCAAAGAAAACATGTTGAAACATGTTTTGTTAATGGATGATGAGAGAAATGATTAATAATTAAGATGTGGGAAGAGAAACAAAAAAAAAGTGTGTGAGTGTAGCATCCCCCATTCTTGTGTAGGTAAGAAAGAAAAACAAAAAAAATTTGTTCATCTTTTTCCCTCCTTCCTTTGGCCGAAATTTCTAAGAGGAAGAAGAGATTTTTGCTCCATTTTTGGTTTAGAAGAGATCTAGAAGGAGATTTGGCTAAACTTGCATCAAGATTAAGGTATGTATGAGGTTGTGTCATGAGATTCATGCATGTTTTAGTTGCTAACTTGATGTTCATGTTAGCCATGGTTCAAACCTTTGTTATATCATGGGGATGGTATTTGGCCAAGGTGGATTTTGTGTTAATGCCATTGCATGTTAAATATGAAGCTTACTAATGATATATGTGATGGTGGATTGATGGCTCTTGGACTTTCTTTTTAGTATTTTTGGGTAAGACATCAAGTTCTTTGTTTAATCATGACCAAAATTATGGTGTTGTGATGTATTCGGCCATGGTACATCCAAAAGTGTGATTTATGCTCATTGCATGGAAAGTAAGATTTGTGTTTTGAAATTTTGCTCGTGTTTAGTTACAATCAACTTGAGATTCGGCTCTAGCATATATATATGTATATATGTTGTACATGATGTATTGGTATGACATATATACTATTACAAGGTGTATATTTGCTTGTGATGATGTTTCGATCATGAAGGAAATGATAGATGTGTATTGAGTTACATTATGGAATGCATTAGTTAGTAAAATGTATGCTGTTTTTTTTGGTGTGGTATAAAGTATACAATTGGCCTCAACATGGACATGCATATTCGGCCACATGAGGGGAAATTGGTGTGCATGCACTCAGTTAGAGGCAAGCATATTGATGCCTATTCTTGGCTTAGAAAATTCGGCTAAGAGGAATATTAACTAATGTGTTGAGTTCGATTCATGATTTTGTACATATGCGACTTTGATGCCAAATGAGTATATATATTGGCTAAGTACCTTGAATTCCTCTTTCGATGCTCAAATGATTAAATCAATTTATTTTTCAAATTAAGCTCAAGAGCAAAGGGGAACTAAATCGGACAAAGGAAAGGAGAAAGCAAACGAGTAGCCGAATTGGAACCGTTCTACCCAAAACAAGGTAAGTCATTAAGCACATATGTTTGATATTGCTTAAATGATTGTAAAATCTATGCAATTGTGTTTAATGGGATGATATATATATATAAATGAAAATGTATGTGTATGGAGTGATGACATTTGTTGAATGTAAAAGAAATTGTGAAATGTGTAGAAAGTTTACTTTCGGCACTAAGTGTGCGGGCAATACGTGTGTACGGTGACGAGATTGGCACTAAGTGTGCATGCTGGAAATATATGGCACTAAGTGTGCATGCTGGAAATATACGGCACTGGGTGTGCGAGCTCGAAGGGTATGGCACTATGTGTGCGGGCTTAAATCGCATGGCACTAAGTGTGCGAAATCGAGTATTAAGCACTGTGTGTGCGTACTCTATATATATATATATATATATATATATATCTCCGAACGAACAATTTTATGGAGGGTGTGTCTCCATCGAGTTGAGTATGGACAGCGGATCGGGTAAGTACCTTGAGCTCATGACGAATAGGAAATACGTTCATGCTCGGGGTTGAGCTTGGTAAGCTTTAGATCTATGTGATGATTGCAATTGTATGATTGTGGTGTGAATGAGTTGGTGTGTAAAGTGCCTCAAATATCTTATTGTATAGAATATGAAATGTGGATGTATGACTTGGTATGAGATTGAACCGAAAGGTCCGAGGAATTATGGTATAGTTTTGATATGGATGAGTACCTAGCCTCGTTTATTGTTTCATGTTGTGATAACTTTATCAATGGATGGTTGTTGAATGCTTATGACTTACTGAGTTATAAACTCACTCGGTGTTTTCTTGTCACCATTTTAGGTCTCTTGGACTCGTATTGTTGCGTGCTCAGAACCGTCGTTGAAGTCATCACACCGACTGGAAATCTTTTGGTATTGTCTTCGTAGTTGAGCTAGGAGAACATTTGGCATGTATAGGCTATTTTGTTTTGTTGAATTGTGGGTTGTAAACTTTAAGCCATGCGAAAATGGCCTATGTGGTCGGTTGAGTGTGATTCTAAAACCTATAGTTACGAGCCTTAGAAACCTAAATTTTGATAAGGTGGCCATAGTTTGTATTATGTATGATGTAATAGATGGCCATAGAAGATTTATGAAATAGTCATTGTTTGCTTTGGTAACAGATGCTGCCAGCAGCAGTGAGGTGAGATGGAAAAATCACTAAAAATAGTAGAAGTAGAATTAAATAGTGAATAAATTATGAAATTGAACCTTGATGAATCTATTTTCATATGGACGAAACGAAACGACCATATGAGAAGTATACTGAGAGATATTAAAGTTCTCGTGAGACAGGGCCAGAACGGTTTCGGGATCCCCTGTCTCGACTTTGAAAATTTACCATAAATTATCCAGAAGGAATTAGAAGTCGTGTCATATATGTGCAGATTCCCTTTTGAGTCTAGTTTCATTAGAAACAAACGACATGAGCATTGAAGCTCTGTACGAGAAGATATCCAGGTCGTAATGCGCGAAGGTCAGTGTAGTTGACCCATGTATCATGGGTGACTTTAACTAATAAACTGTACTAATTGGCTCGACCAAAAATTCTAGAAAAAAATGTGTAGATGTTATTATGAGTCTAGTTTCAGAGAAAATTTACGAAACTGATTTTCGAATTCTGTAACTCGAGATATGATTTTTAAGGTGACAGTGACGCAGTTAGCTAGCCTGCCTGGAACAGAAATCAAATATTTCAAAGAGAGAAATAAGGGAAGTAAGCCCGGTAACACCACGTGTTCAAATCCGGTGACGGTCACGGGTTTGGGGTGTTACATTTAATTGGTATCAGAGCTATGGTTTAGTCGGTTCTAGGACTACCATAGAGCGTGTGAGTCTAGCTATACATGCCAAATTGTTAGTGCTTAATAATGTGATGACTTGTGACGGTTAATCTTCCAAGCTCGATTGTAAGTCCATTCTAGCCCCATTTTTATTATTTTTTATGCTTTTGAGATCCTTGTAACCTAATCTAGCTATTTCAAGGACTAATTTGAAATAAAATCAAAGTATAAAATTTTACCCATGAATAATATTTGTACATTTTGATGTCTAATGGTAGGAAATGTATGTTAGATGTAAGATAAACAACTTTTGCTAGGTGATTTTTTATGAAAATGTCAAAAAAAGACCTATTTGTAAAAAGTCACAAAATGGGTAGTAAAAGTGTGATTAAATGAAAAATGTGGGCTTTTATAAGCATGAAAAAGGTTCGGATAGGCTTGGGAATCGAAGAAATTGAATCTATTTCAATTTACGAGCCTAGGGACCAAAGTGTAAAAATGTTAAAGTTTAGGGGCAAAAATGTAATTTTTCCCTAATGTGATTTTTGAACTGAATTTAGTAATGTGAATAATAAATGAGTTAAATTTTCTATTATAGATCAAGAGAAACGAGGTTCGGACCTAGTTCGGGGGAAAAACAAAATGTTTGACGATTAGGTCTCATTTCTACTATTTTTGTACCGAGGTAAGTTCTTATGTAAATAATGCATTGTTTTAAATTATGTTTTAAATATTTACTATTGTACGAATTATGATTGACCATTGAGCGTGCTCGACAAAGTTACAACAAGAGTGAAATCCCAGTTGAAACTTAGGAATAGATAGGATACAAATGTCATGACATTAGGGTTACTAAGACTATGTGTAAGACCATATCTGGGATATGGCATCTATATGAGACTTCGTGTAAGACCATATCTGGGATATGGCATCAATAAAAGACTTCGTGTAAGATCATAGCTAGGCTATTAGCATCGATACGAGATCCCATGTAAGACCATATCTGGGATATGGAATTGGTATGGTACCGTGTGTACGGAAATCCCAAGTATCTTTTAGTATTCCAAGTGGTTCAATGGGTAATTTAATGAGTATGTCAAAGGTGAATCGTATGCAAATTCAATTCGAGATGATTCAGGTATGTACGAAAAAAATCATATGTGATGAGCTCGTTATATGATTAACCCTTGGTAAGGTTATGATTTGAGTAAGTTATGATTATAAGATCTTAATAATAGTTATGCCAATTATCATCATGTTAAGTGTATGTTAAATGTTGGTTTATGATGCCTATTATTTGAATGGGAACTTGCTAAGCTATATAGCTTACTCCCATTTTCTTTCCCTTGTTTTATAGTGTCACTAAGCTAGCTTGGGGATCGGAGACTGTTGGAGATCCACTCACACTATTAACTGATTATTTTGGGTACCAATGAATTTGACATTTTTATGGCATGTATAGGGACTTGGTTATTTTGTTATGTGTCATAATTGAATTGGCTTAATGTGTTGGCCTATATTGGTTGATAATTCATTTTGTAAATGGCCATTGAAATTGGCTAATATTGTTTTAAGTATATATGCATATGATGATGTTTTCATGGATGTGGAAATTTGCATGGTTTAAGTTGATACGTATGTGATGTTTGTATGCGGTAAATGGTAGCATGTGAATAACGTGTGGATCTCTTGATTGTGGCTGAATTGGTTGAATGTAATTGCTTGAATTGGTGTTGTGTAGTTGTTGTGTAGGTGAGCGCATGAAAGGGTGACAAAATGGCTTGGTAAATGGCCTTGTTTTTGTCCACACGAGTAGACACACAGGCGTGTGTCTAGGCCGTGTGTGACACAGGGCTTGCCCCATGGGCGTGTGTTCTGGTCGTGTATCCCCTTCACCTTAATTGTTGCAAAATAGAATACTTAAAATTGAGCACACGGGTAGAGACACGGGCGTGTGTCTCAGCCGTATGGATGACACGACCTCAGGCACAAGCGTGTGCCCTGGGCGTGAAGCTGCACCTATTTTTTGAAAAATCATAAATTTTAAATCGACCACATGGGCATGTGACTTGGTCGTGTGTCTTCAACTTGTTCTTAGGTGACAAGCAAAGAGTTACATGTGTTAGGGACATGGGCGAGTGTGACCCCACGGCCTGCCCACATGGGCGTGTCCCAAGCCATACGGGCGCGTGGCTCTTAAAACATGAAAAATTTTCTAAGTGTTGTGAAATTTTCTAAAGTTCACGGTTTAGTCCCAAACTGCTTCCAATGTATGTTTTGGACCTCGTAGGTTCATTTTAGGAACGTTATGAATGTTTTGAAAAGTTTTAAATTTGGATGGAAATTTACGTCTCGGTTTTGTATGATTGTTTGTGTATAAGTCCAGTAATTCCTCATACCTTATTTCGGTGTTGGATAAGGGTAAGGGGTGTTACAAGACATTTGTATATTCGTATCGAGATGTTTAGTATGTCAGCAGGCCAAAGCTGAACATCAATGCCTTTAGGTTTGATACAACCTATGATGATACCAGAATGGAAATGGAATAGAGTTACGATGGATTTCGTATTGGGTTTGTCCTTATCTCCCAAAAAGAAAGATGTTATCTGGGTTGTCGTTGATCAACTAACGAAGTCTGCACATTTCATTTCGGTACGTACAGACTATTCACTTGATAAATTGGTTGAATTGAACATATCTGAGATTGTTACATTACACGGGGTGCCAGTTTTGATTACTTCGAATAAAGATCCGAGGTTTACATCACAATATCGGAAGAAATTGCAAGAAGCTCTGGGCACGAGGTTGAAGTATAGTACAGCATTTCATCCGCAAACCGATGGTCAGTCTGAGAGAGTAATTCAGATTCTCGAAGATATGCTTCGTTGTTGTGTGTTGGAATTCGAAGGTAATTGGGAGAAATTTTTGCCGTTGTTTGAATTCGCATATTACAATAGCTTTCAATCGAGTACAAAGATGGCACCGTACAAAGCTTTGTACGGTCCCAAATGCTGAACTCCATTGTACTTGTAATAGCCCATTTTTAGGGTTAATCAGAACAGTGATTTTGGGACCACAATCCAAAGTGAAAATATTTATTTTAATATTTTATTATGGTTTACAGCATGATAGAATTATTGTGTGAAAATTTCATAAAGAAATTTTACTGTTTAAAGGCTTAATTTCGCAAAAAGGGCTAAATCGTATAAAGCGTAAAACTTGCGTTCTATAAGCTAAAGTGTCAAATAGCTATAGAACTTAAAGTGAAAGTCCTTATGTGGTAAATAGTCCATTTATGAGTTAGTGGATGATAGTGGAGTAGGATATGGTGTAATTACTAATATTTTTAAAGGATATTTTAGTAATTAGTTAATAAAGTTAATGTTTAATAAAAATAAATTAAAATCATCATCTTTTCACCATTTCTCCACCAAAAATTATAAAGAATGGTAGCCATGGGAGAAGCTAGGTTCGGCCAACATTGTTTTGCTCATTTAGGTATGGATTTTGATCCGTTTTTAATAATTTCTACGTTTCTGATATCCTTGTAGCTTAGTCTAGATAGCTCGTATCTCCATTTTCGAAACTATTATAGATTTTGTAAGATGCCATTATGAATATTCATGATTTTTATGTTTAATAGTGAAATATGAATATTTTATGTTAGATTTTCATATTTGATAAAAATGTCAATTTTGGACTAAATTATAAAATATAATAAATTGTGTGGTAAAATGTGAATAAATGAAAGATATGAGTTGTTATGAACATGTATAAAATTCGACTAGCTTGGGCTATGATGAAATTGATTAAATTTGCATTTTACGAGTTTAGGGACTAATTTGTAAAAAGGTCAAAAGTGTAGGGTTAAAATAGTAATTTTGCCAAAATATGAAATTAGATTAAAATGAATAGAATATGAATTGAAATAGCTAAATTTGATTGATTAGATCAAGTTAAGCCTCGTACAAGTCTATATTGAGGGAAAAATAAAGTTTCGGACTAGTCGATCCATTTCGACGTTTTGACGATCGAGGTAAGTTCGTATGCTAATAAACGTATTTAAGAATAGTGTTATAAATGCTTATTTATTATTGAATTGAATTGAATTATATACGTTTATTTGATATTGAACTGCTATGAATGTCAAATGAGTAACTACAAGTAAGAATCGACAGAGTTACGACATCCAAAAGTCTCATACGAACCTTAGGAATAGTATAGAATACAAATGTCATGACATTAGGTTACCGATATGTGATTACATGTAAGACCATGTCTTGGACATTGGAATTGTATTGTGATTACGTGTAAGACCATGTCTGGGACATTGACATCATTAATCGATTTCATGTAAGACCCTATCTGGGACAGTGGCATCGATATGTGATAACATGTAAGACCATATCTAAGATATGGCATTGTTTGAGCTATACATGATTGCCGAGTATCCTTAACGATTCCGAACGGTTCAATAGGCATAGTCAAGATGAGAATTAAAGTATGGTCAGAATAAGTACTATAGGTATGTACAAAACCTATGTGAGAATCGAATGAAAGTAAATTGGTGAGTTCATATTGTATTTTGTATATTAAATAAGAGAGAATTGTGTATAAGTATGTTTCATGTCAAAATGTGTCTATTTGACTATAATGAAGTATGTATTGAATGTTATGTGAAATATGAATTATAGTTGTGTTAACTAAATATACATATGGTAATCGACCAATAAGACCATAACCGGGTTATGGCACATGAAAGAAGGACCACAGCAAGGCCTTGGCAATGTATGTGAAAGACCATTGTTGGACTGTGGCATCAAAAAATTGATGAATTTGTATCATAAGAACTTATAAACCAGAGAGGTTTGATAAGAGTATAGGTAATAAATAGAAAGGTATCAATACAGGTATGTACGGAAAACTACTCAAGTATCGAGTTAAACGAAGTTGAGAACTTGCGAATGAGAACATGAATAATTTGATGTTAGCTCATGAATTGATGCTTTAAATGTTAATGATTTATCTATTTCGAATTGCTATATGAATGTTGTGATCATTTTAGGCTCACATACGAACTTACTAAGCTGTGAAGCTTACTTTGTTTTCTTTTCTATGTTAATAGAGTTTCAGAGGCTTACTCGGATTAGAAGTCTTCGTAGATTTCATCACACTATCAAGTTATGGTTTGGTACTTATGAGCTTTGTGATTTTGGTTATATGGCATGTATAGGCTTGAGTCTTTTTTATAAAGATTTTAGTGATGTATTTGGCCATTTTATATGGCTTATTAATGACTTATGTTGGATGTGTATTTTGCCTTGTGTAGTGGCATAATTTGGTATGGTTGGTGATGGTTCAAGTTGATCATTTGGTCATTTGGTATAAGATGAGTATTTACTTATGAAAAGCATGGTTTTAGACTTGATAAGTGAATGGCTAATAGATGATTTATGTGTAACACCCCAAACCCGTGACCGTCACCGGATTTGAACACGTGGTGTTACCGGGCTTACTTCCCTTTTTTCTCTCTTGACAATAATTGATTTCAGTTCCAGGCAGGCTAGCTAACTGCATCACTGTCGCCTTAAAAATCATATCTCGAGTTCCAGAACTCGAAAATCAGTTCCGTAAATTTTCCCTGAAACTAGACTCATATATCCATCCCTGGATTTATTTCTAGAATTTTTGGTCGGGCCAATTGGTACAGTTTATTAGTTAAAGTCACCCATGTTACAGGGGTCGACTACACTGACCTTCGTGCGTTACAACTTGAATATCTCTCTGTACAGGGCTTTAATACTGATTCCATTTGTTTCTAAAGAAACTAGACTCAAAATGGAATCTTAACATATAAGGCATGACTTCTAATTCTTTCTGGATAATTTATAGTAAATTTTCAAAGTCGCAACAGGGGACCCAGAAACCGTTCTGGCCCTGTCTCACAAGAACTCAAATATCTCTCAATATACTGCTCATATGGTCGTTTCGTTTTGTCCATATAAAAATAGATTCATCAAGGTTCAATTTCATAATTTATTCACTATTTAATTCTACTTCTACTATTTTTAGTGATTTTTCAATCTCATCTCACTGCTGCTGTCAGCAACAGTTACTGCAGTAGACTATGCCAATTTCATGAATCTTTCCTTGGCCTTACTAATCATCCATCATACATGACACAATTTATGGCCACCTTATCAAAATTTATAAGTTTCTAAGACTCGTGGCTATAGGTTCTAGCATCCCACTCGACGACCACATAGGCCATTTTCACATGGCTTAAAGTTTACAATCCACAATTCAACAAAACATAATAGCCTATACATGCCAATTGTTCTCCTAGTTCAACTACGAAGACAATACCAAAAGGTTTCCAGCTGGTGTGATGACTTCAACGACGGTTCCGAGCACGCGACAATACGAGTCCAAGAGACCTAAAATGGGTGACAAGAAAACACCGAGTGAGTTTATAACTCAGTAAGTCATAAGCATTCATCAACCATCCATTAATAAAGTTTTCGCAACATCAAACAATAAACGAGGCTAGGTACTTCATCCATATCGAAACTATACCATAATTCCTCGGACCTTTCAGTTCAATCTCATACCAAGTCATACATCCACATTTCATATTCTATACAATAAGATATTTGAGGCATTTTTACACACCAACTCATTCGCACCACAATCATACAATTGCAATCATCACATAGATTTCAAGCTTACCAAGCTCAACCCGAGCATGAATGTATTGCCTATTCGTCATGAGCTCAAGGTACTTACCCGATCCGCTGTCCGAGATTAACTCGATAATGTCGCACACTCAGTGCCAATTGTAATACAAGAGCATATAGTGAATCCGCACACTTTGTGCTATATATTTTCAGCTCGCACACTTAGTGCTATATAATTTTCAGCTCGCACACTTAGTGCTATATATTTTCAGCTCGCACACTTAGTGCTATATAATCAAACTCGCACACTTAGTGCTGTACAATTTTAAACCCGCACACTTAGTGCCAATCTTGTCACCGTGTCCATTTATACCCGCACACTTAGTGCCGAGACCAATACCTTATGCATTTTGCTGCCTTTATACATTCAATAATGGCATCATTCCATACACATACATTTCCATTTACACATCAACTCATTTAAACACAATTGTGTATATATTATGGTGATTTACATCAACACCAAATATATGCTTAATGACTTACCTTGTGTTGGGTAAAACAGTCCAAGTCGGCTACTCGATGACCTTCGTCTTTCCCTTGCTTGATTCTCCTTCTTTAACTCCTTGAGCTTAATCAATAAATCAACTAGTTTAACCATCTTGCTAAACATTCATAATTCAACTACACATGCATATGTATGTTTGTATATTCGGCAACCATCCTCACTTATTACCCATTTAGTCAATTATCTAAGCCAAGATAAGGCTTCAATACGGTTGCCTCTAATCGAAAACATGCACACCAATCTACTTCATTTGGCGAATATGCATGTCTATGTTGAGGCCAATTTTACATAATACCACACAAAAAAACAGCATGCATTTACTAACTAACGCATTACATATTGTAGCTCAATGCACATCTCTCATTTACTACATAACCGAAAACATCATCACACGCAAATATACACCTTGAAATAGTATATATGTCATACCATTCATCATGTGCAAACACATATTCATGTAGGTGCAAGGGCCGAATCTTAAGTTGTTTATATCCAAATATAAACACATATCCAAAGCTCAAATCTTACCTACCATGCAACATGCATGAATCATACTTGTGGATATACCATGACCGAATACATCACAACACCATCATTTTGGTCATGATTAAGCAAAGAACTTAATGTCTTACTCAAAAATACTAAAAAGAAAGTCCAAGAGCCATCAATCCCCCATCACATATACCATTAACAAGCTTCATATTTAACATGCAATGGCATTAACACAAAATCCACCTTGGCCAAACACCATTTCCATGGCATAACAAGGATTTGAACCATGGCTAACATGAACATCAAGTTAGCAACTAAAACATGCATGAATCTCATGACACAACCTCATACATACCTTAATCTTGATGCAAGTTTAGCCAAATCTCCTTCTAGATCTCTTCTAAACAAAGAAAATGAAGCAAAAATTCCCTCTTCTTCCTTAGGATTTTCGGTCAAGAGAGAATGAAAGGATGATCAATTTTTTTTTCTCTTCTTTTCTTCAATACACGGCAATAGGGGGGGTTCATTCACACACATTTTTTTTCATTCTTTATTACCCATGCTTATTTGTTTATTTCTTTTCTCCCTAATGCACCAACAAAACATGTCTATGACATGTTTTGCCCATCCCTCATTGTCATGGCCGGCCACCTCTTATAAAAGAGGATATTTGACATGCAAGGCCATTGTTTTGCATGCATGCTTTAATTAGTCATTACACATTCCCCCGTCATACTTCCAAAGTTTTCTACTAAGTCCTTTCTAGTGAAATTCACCTTTATAACACTAAATCAATCATCAAAAATGTCACACACAAATTAACACATATCATAGGCATCAAAATAAATTTTAAATTATTTTTATGCCTCGGTTTTGTGGTCCCGAAACCACATCTGTCTAGGGTCAATTTTGGTGTCACAACTCTCCCCACTTAAGAAATTTTCGTCCCGAAAATCTTACCAGTAAATAGGCTCGGTATCGCTCTTTCATAGAGTCCTCAAGTTCCCAAGTGGCTTCTTCAATTCGTGTTTATGCCACAACACCTTCACTAACTGGATTTTCTTATTGCGCAACTCTTTTACTTCACGCATCATAATGCGAACCGGTTCCTCTTCATAGCTCAAATTAGGTGAATCTCAATCTCAGACGGGGCGATTACGTGCGATGGATCAGACCTATATCGTCGAAGCATCGAAACATGGAAAACGTTGTGAATTTTTTCGAGCTCGGGGTAAAATTAATCGATGCGCTCTTGGCCCAACTCGTTCGAGATACTTCATACGGACCGATGAACCTCGGACTCAATTTGCCCTTACGGCCAAATCTAAGCACTTTCTTCGGTGAGACTTTGAGAAATACCTTGTCTCCAACACGATATTCAATATCTTTTCTTTTCAAATCGCATACGACTTTTGGCGATCCGGCGACTTTCAAACTTTCATGAATTACTCGAACTTTTGCTCGGCATCCTTAACCAAATCAACCCGAAGATTTTTCCTTCACTAAGTTCGATCCGAATAATGGGTCTTGCATTTACGACCGTATAAAGCCTCGTAAGGCGCCATCTTGATACTTGATTGAAAGCTATTGTTGTAAGCGAATTCAACCAAAGGTAAATACCGTTCCCATGCACCACTAAACTCAAGGATGCAACATCTCAACATATCCTCGAGTATTTGAATTATCCGTTCGGATTGACCATCGGTTTGGGGGTGAAAAGCGGTGCTGAAATGCAACTTGGTACCCAAAGCTTCTTGCAACTTCTTCCAAAATTGCGAGGTAAATCTCGGATCTCTATCCGATACGATGGAAATAGGCACCCCGTGTAATCTCACAATCTGAGAAACGTACAATTCGGCTAGTTTGTCCATTGAAAAATCCGTACGTACGGGGACAAAGTGAGCCAACTTAGTCAATCTATCTACAACGACCCAAATCGCATCCTTCTTACTCACTGACAATGGCAGTCCGGATACAAAGTCCATTGTGACTCGATCCCATTTCCACTCGGGTATCGTGATCGACTGAAGTAATCCTGAAGGCACTTGATGTTCCGCTTTCACTTGTTGACATATTAAACATCTCGAAACAAAGTCGGAGATGTCTTGTTTCATACCATGTCACCAAAACCGACGTTTCAAATCATTGTACATCTTCGTACTCCCCGGGTGGATTGCCATTCGGCTACAATGGGCTTCGTTCAGAATTATCGAAATAAGTTCTGAATTCTTTGGAACACACAGACGACTTCTGAACCTTAAACAATCGTCATCATCGATTTGAAATTCTGAGTCCTTGGTCGGAACACACTCATTCCGTTTTGCAACTAACTCATCGTCGACTTTCTGAGCTTCACGAATTTGACGTATCAATAATGGTTTGGCTTTCAATTCAGCTACCAACACATTGTCGGGTAGAACAGACAAGTGTACATTCATTGCTCGCAAAGCAAATAGTGATTTACGACTTAAGGCGTCCGCAACCACATTAGCCTTTCCGGTGATAGTCAATGACCACTCATAATCCTTTAACAACTCGAGCCAACGTCTTTGTCATGATTTAAGTCTCTTTGAGTCATCAAATATTTGAGACTTTTGTGATCCGAATATACATGGCACTTCTCACCAAATAAGTAATGTCGCCATATCTTTAAAGCGAATACGATGGCGACCAATTCGAGATCATGGGTCGGATAATTTTTCTCGAGTGGCTTTAATTGTCTCGGCGCGATAGGCCACAACTCGACCTTCTTGCATCAATACGCAACCTAACCCGAGTAGGAGGCGTCACTATAGATGACAAACTATTTGCCGATTCGGGTTGCACTAGAATTGGGGCTTCATCAAATAAGCTTTCAGTTGATCGAAACTTTTCGACATTTCTCCGTCCATTCGAACTTAACATCCTTTTGAAGTAGTTTTGTCATCGGCGCACTATCACCGAAAAACCTTTCACAAATCGTCGATAGTATCCGCAAGCCCCAAAAGCTCCTAACCGGTAACATTCCTTGGTGGTTTCCAATCGACTATGGCGAAATTTTGTTCGGGTCCACCACGACACCGATCACGGACACCACGTGCCCCAAAAAGCTAACCTCTTTCAACCAAAATTCACATTTCTTGAACTTTGCATATAACTGCTTATCTCGTAAGATTTGCAACACTAGCCTCAGGTGTTCAGCATGTTCCGTTTCATCTCTCGAATAGACCAAAATGTCATCGATAAATACAACTACGAACCGATCCAAGTATGGCCTGAAAATTCTATTCATTAAATCCATAAACACCGCAGGGGCATTAGTAAGCCCAAACGGCATCACCAAGAATTCGTAGTGACTGTACCTCGTTCTAAAAGCGGTTTCGGGTATGTCCGATTCTCGGACCCTCAACTGATAGTACCCCGACCTCAAATCTATCTTTGAAAACACCGAGGCTCCCTTTAATTGATCAAACAAATCGTCAATTCGTGGCAACGGATATTTATTATTTATCGTCACTTTATTAAGTTGACGATAGTCGATGCACAACCTCATGCTTCCGTCCTTCTTTTTCACAAACAATACTAGTGCGCCCCATGGAGAAAAACTCGGTCGAGCGAAACCTCTATCCGTCAATTCTTGCAATTGAACCTTCAATTCCTTTAACTCCGTTAATGCCATACGATACGGAGCTATTGAGATCGGCGTAGCACCCGGTACAACTTCGATGCCGAATTCCACTTCTCGAACCGGTGGCAATCCCGGTAACTCCTCCGGAAAAACATCTGAATACTCACAAACCACTGGTACCGATTCGAGTTTCTTTTCCATCTCTTTACTTTCGAACACATACGCAAGGTATGCTTCACACCCCTTTTTCACATATCTCCGAGCAGTCATAGAAGATATTATCGCTGGCACTCCTTTTAAATCGAGAGACTCGACTCGGACTACCTCGTTATTTGCACTCCTCAAATCAATGGTTTTCCTTTTGCGGTCCACCACCTTGCATCATGTACGATCACCAATCCATACCAAGAATAACATCGAATTCATCAAATGGTAGAAGTATCGGATCGGTAGGAAAAGCAGATTCTCGAATTATTAGGGGCATCTCTTGCACACTTTATCAACTAGTACGTATTGACCCAAAGGGTTTGACACTCAATTACAATTGATGAGACTCAACGGTAGAGTCTTCTTTGGATGCTAAGGTTTCACATACATATGAATGAGTAGAGCCGGGGTCAATCAATGCAATCACACTAGTATCAAAGAGAGTAAAAGTACCAGTGATGACGTCAGGGGAGGATGCCTCCTCTCGTGCGCGGATGGCATATGCTCTAGCAGGAGCACGGGTCTCGGATCGGACAGCCGTATTAGGGGCTCCTCTCTGATTACCACTCCTACCTCCAGAGATTCTCGGGGGCCTACCTCCAGCCGTCGTTCCACTAGGTCTTGCACCATGCGTCTTATTCCTCTCATCTAGCTCCGTGCAATCTCTAATGAGGTGGTCCTTTGAACCGCATCCATAACAGGCCCTATTAACAGACTTACCCCAACATTCACCTAGGTGTCATCTTCCACATTGGGGGCATTCAGGTCTCTCTTGACGATTATTGCCCACACTAGCTACCGAAGTAGCTCGGGAGTCCGTCAATGGTCGGGCTCTAATGGAAATTCCCGCAGTCGTCCTCGACTTACTGGTGTCCTCCCTGAACCTCTTTACAGCCGAGAATGGAGCTTTACTCGTCGATCTTTTATGGTAATCTCTTGCTTCGAATTCAGCCTTCTTCTTCTCCTTCCCAAGTTCTTCCGCCTTGTAGGCTCGTTCGACTAGTGCCACGAACTCCTTTATCTCCAAAATTCCCACTAGTAACTTTAACTCTTCATTCAATCCTTCTTCAAATCTTTTGCACATCGCAACCTCATCAGCCACACACTCCCGAGCATACCGACTAAGTCTTACGAACTCATGCTCGTATTCAGATACGGTCATACGGCCTTGCTTGAGTTTCAAGAATTCCTTACGCTTCTGATCGATGAACCGTTGACTAATGTATTTCTTTCGAAATTGATTGAAAGAAATCCCAAGTAACTCGTTCATTTGGGACTATGGAAATTAAAGTCCTCCACCAATAGTAAGTGAGTCTCATAACAAGGATATAGCACACTTAAGACATTCATCGGTGTGCATGGCAGTTCATCTAACACTCTAATGGTGTTATCGAGCGAACTCGGCCTTTTAGCATCATCAGTAACTATGGCCTTGAACTCCTCGGCCCCACGCTTCCTAATCAAGTCCACGGTGGTTTACTCACCTCACAGGATCGATGAATCGGAGGCATTGCGGGCTCTTGGGGTGGAGTATTTAAATTCGGGAATGGTTAGACAATAGGATTGGTTCGGGCATATTGCGCGACCCACTCATTCATCATGGTGAAGAAGGCTTGTTTCGCCTTCATTTTGATTATTCGCGGATGATCGAGGCTCAACAGGCGGTGTCCCTTGCGCGGAGCAGCCGCTACACTTTCAACGTCATCCGCCAAGGGTCTCTCTACCGGGTTCCATCGCTAATCAAAACAAAAATTTCAACCGTCAGAAGTCATCACATTATTAAGCACTAACAATTTGGCATGTATAGCTAGACTCACAAGCGCTATGGTAGTCCTAGAACCGACTAAACATAGCTCTGATACCAATAAAATGTAACACCCCAAACCCGTGACCGTCACCGGATTTGAACACGTGGTGTTACCGGGCTTACTTCCATTTTTTCTCTCTTGACAATAATTGATTTCAGTTCCAGGCAGGCTAGCTAACTGCGTCACTGTCGTCTTAAAAATCATATCTCGAGTTCCAGAACTCGAAAATCAGTTCCGTAAATTTTCCCTGAAACTAGACTCATATATCCATCCCTGGATTTATTTCTAGAATTTTTGGTCGGGCCAATTGGTACAGTTTATTAGTTAAAGTCACCCATGTTACAGGGGTCGACTACACTGACCTTCGCGCGTTACAACTTGAATATCTCTCTGTACAGGGCTTTAATACTGATTCCATTTGTTTCTAAAGAAACTAGACTCAAAATGGAATCTTAACATATAAGGCATGACTTCTAATTCTTTCTGGATAATTTATAGTAAATTTTCAAAGTCGCAACAGGGGACCCAGAAACCGTTCTGGCCCTGTCTCACAAGAACTCAAATATCTCTCAATATACTGCTCATATGGTCGTTTCGTTTTGTCCATATAAAAATAGATTCATCAAGGTTCAATTTCATAATTTATTCACTATTTAATTCTACTTCTACTATTTTTAGTGATTTTTCAATCTCATCTCACTGCTGCTGTCAGCAACAGTTACTGCAGTAGACTATGCCAATTTCATGAATCTTTCCTTGGCCTTACTAATCATCCATCATACATGACACAATTTATGGCCACCTTATCAAAATTTAAAGTTTCTAAGACTCGTGGTTATAGGTTCTAGCATCCCACTCGACGACCACATAGGCCATTTTCACATGGCTTAAAGTTTACAATCCACAATTCAACAAAACATAATAGCCTATACATGCCAATTGTTCTCCTAGTTCAACTACGAAGACAATACCAAAAGGTTTCCAGCTGGTGTGATGACTTCAACGACGGTTCCGAGCACGCGACAATACGAGTCCAAGAGACCTAAAATGGGTGACAAGAAAACACCGAGTGAGTTTATAACTCAGTAAGTCATAAGCATTCATCAACCATCCATTAATAAAGTTTTCGCAACATCAAACAATAAGCGAGGCTAGGTACTTCATCCATATCGAAACTATACCATAATTCCTCGGACCTTTCAGTTCAATCTCATACCAAGTCATACATCCACATTTCATATTCTATACAATAAGATATTTGAGGCATTTTTTACACACCAACTCATTCGCACCACAATCATACAATTGCAATCATCACATAGATTTCAAGCTTACCAAGCTCAACCCGAGCATGAATGTATTGCCTATTCGTCATGAGCTCAAGGTACTTACCGATCCGCTGTCCGGGATTAACTCGATAATGTCGCACACTCAGTGCCAATTGTAATACAAGAGCATATAGTGAATCCGCACACTTAGTGCTATATATTTTCAGCTCGCACACTTAGTGCTATATAATTTTCAGCTCGCACACTTAGTGCTATATAATCAAACTCGCACACTTAGTGCTGTACAATTTAAACCCGCACACTTAGTGCCAATCTTGTCACCGTGTCCATTTATACCCGCACACTTAGTGCCGAGACCAATACCTTATGCATTTTGCTGCCTTTATACATTCAACAATGGCATCATTCCATACACATACATTTCCATTTACACATCAACTCATTTAAACACAATTGTGTATATATTATGGTGATTTACATCAACACCAAATATATGCTTAATGACTTACCTTGTGTTGGGTAAAACAGTCCAAGTCGGCTACTCGATGACCTTCGTCTTTCCCTTGCTTGATTCTCCTTCTTTAACTCCTTGAGCTTAATCAATAAATCAACTAGTTTAACCATCTTGCTAAACATTCATAATTCAACTACACATGCATATGTATGTTTGTATATTCGGCAACCATCCTCACTTATTACCCATTTAGTCAATTATCTAAGCCAAGATAAGGCTTCAATACGGTTGCCTCTAACCGAAAACATGCACACCAATCTACTTCATTTGGCCGAATATGCATGTCTATGTTGAGGCCAATTTTACACTTAATACCACACAAAAAAAACAGCATGCATTTACTAACTAACGCATTACATATTGTAGCTCAATGCACATCTCTCATTTACTACATAACCAAAAACATCATCACACGCAAATATACACCTTGAAATAGTATATATGTCATACCAATTCATCATGTGCAAACACATATTCATGTAGGTGCAAGGGCCGAATCTTAAGTTGTTTATATCCAAATATAAACACATATCCAAAGCTCAAATCTTACCTACCATGCAACATGCATGAATCATACTTATGGATATACCATGACCGAATACATCACAACACCATCATTTTGGTCATGATTAAGCAAAGAACTTAATGTCTTACTCAAAAATACTAAAAAGAAAGTCCAAGAGCCATCAATCCCCCATCACATATACCATTAACAAGCTTCATATTTAACATGCAATGGCATTAACACAAAATCCACCTTGGCCAAACACCATTTCCATGGCATAACAAGGATTTGAACCATGGCTAACATGAACATCAAGTTAGCAACTAAAACATGCATGAATCTCATGATACAACCTCATACATACCTTAATCTTGATGCAAGTTTAGCCAAATCTCCTTCTAGATCTCTTCTAAACAAAGAAAATGAAGCAAAATTCCTCTTCTTCCTTAGGATTTTCGGTCAAGAGAGAATGAAAGGATGATCAATTTTTTTCTCTTCTTTTCTTCAATACACGGCAATAGGGGGTTCATTCACACACATTTTTTTTTTCATTCTTTATTACCCATACTTATTTGTTTATTTCTTTTCTCCCTAATGCACCAACAAAACATGTCTATGACATGTTTTGCCCATCCTCATTGTCATGGCCGCCACCTCTTATAAAAGAGGGATATTTGACATGCAAGGCCATTGTTTTGCATGCATGCTTTAATTAGTCATTACACATTCCCCCGTCATACTTCCAAAGTTTTCTACTAAGTCCTTTCTAGTGAAATTCACCTTTATAACACTAAATCAATCATCAAAAATGTCACACACAAATTAACACATATCATAGGCATGAAAATAAATTTTAAATTATTTTTATGCCTCGGTTTTGTGGTCCCGAAACCACATCTCGTCTAGGGTCAATTTTGGGCTGTCACATTATGAGTCAAGCTTTGTGTGTGATTGATGGTAGTAAAAATACATATTGAAATAGGTTGTATTGATGAGTATGAAATATACTTTGGTATATGATTGAATAGGTGAGTAATGAGGAAGGAATCATGCTAGTTTGGTATGTTTTTGAATGTACAAATATTATTGATTTGAGTTGATGAAATGGATAGAATTGGTATTGTAAGTTTGGTGCATGAAATAGCATGGTTTGGCTACTTATTAATGTATTGAAATGGCATGAAATGTGGAGTTTTAGGTATGCTTGAGAAGGGTGAGAAATGTGGCTTCAACCAAGCCTATTTTCACTCCACACAGCTGAGCACACGGGCGTGTGGCTTGACCGTGTGTGACACATGGCCGTGTGTGACCCTGGAGTAGCCTTTTGAATTATTTCAGCATACCCTACATGTTTGGCACGGCCTAGACACACGGGCGTATCTACTGGCCGTGTGAGACACACGGGCTAGCACATGGGCGTGTGGCCGGCTGTGTGACCTAAGTCAGTATGTATGCCCTGCTTTCACACGGCCTGTGACATGGGCACGTCTGGTGGCTGTGTGAGGCACACGGCCTGTTCACACGGGCGTGTGACCCCTGTATGCATGAAAAATTTCTAAGTTTCCCAAAGTTTTTAAATGTTATCAGTTTAGTCCCAAACTTCTTTTAAGCATGTTTTAAGGCCTCGTAAAGCCATAAAAGGGACAAATGAGAATTTGTTGGATGGATTTTATATATGAATGCATAAATGTATAGGTTATGTATGTGAATGATGTGTATTGATCGGTAATGCCTTGTAACCCTATTCCAACGACGGATACAGGTTAAGGGTGTTACAGTACTAGACCAAATTGAGTGAGAAAAAGATTCATGAGGTTGATTTAATCCGAAATGCTGAAGAAAAAGTGAAAGTAATTCGCAATAGTCTGAAAGCAACTTCAGATCGATAGAAATCGTAAGCGGATTTAAAATGAAAAGATATTAAATTTCAGATCGGCGACAAAGTGTTTTTGAAAGTATCACCGTGGAATAAAATTCTTTGATTTGGTCGCAAAGGCAAATTGAGTTTGCGTTTCATTGGGCCGTATGAGATTGTTGAATGAATAGGGCCAATGGCATATCGACTAGCCTTACTGTTAGAGTTGGAAAATATTCACAATGTGTTTCATGTATCGATGTTGCACCGATACAGATCAAATCCATCACATATCATTTCTCCTGCAGAGATTGAAATTCAACCCGATATGACGTTAACATAGAACCGATCCGAATTTCAGCTCGAGAGGTTAAACAGTTGAGAAATAAAAGCATAGCTTTAGTGAAAATACTTTGGCAACGTCACGGGGTTGAAGAGGCTATGTGGGAGCCCGAGGAAGCTATGAGACAATAGTACCCTAACCTTTTTGCTGGTAAGATTTTCGGGGACGAAAATCCCTAAGAGAGGAGAGTTGTAACAGTCCGTTTTTAGTCAAATCAGAATAGTGATTTCGGGACCACAAATCCGAAGTCAAAATATTTATTTTATTATTATTATTTTAATGTCTACAGCATGAAAATATGATTTTGTGAAATTTTTGTTAATAAATTTTATCATTTGAATGCTTAATTCGGTAAAAAGGACTAAATCGCGTAAAATGCAAAAGTGATGTTCTATTAGCTAAAGATTTCTAATAGCTATGGAACTTTAAATTAGAGGTCCTTATGTGGTAAATAAACCATTTTTAGTGTTAGTAGACAAAGATGGACATGCATAAATGAATTTTAATGGTTTATATTAAAGGTTAATATTGTAATTTGGTTATAAAAGTAAAATAAATAAAACAAAATCAAAATTTTAAATGCTATAAGGCTATCATCTTCCTAGCCAATTTTTGGTAAAGAAGAAAGTCGTTTTTAGGGCTTGAAGCATTCAGTCATCTCCTAGCTCAATTGTAAGTCCGTTTTTGATCTATTTTTAATGATTTCTATGTTTTTGAGATCGTTGCAACAAGGTCTAGCTAGCCCATGGACTATTTTGCAAAACTATTAAAGATTTTTAATGTTTCCATTGATGAATACATGTGTGTTTTGATGTTTGATGATAGATTATGAATGTTGGTTTTGAATTATACAAGTTTTGTTAAGTGATTTTTAGTAAAAATGCAAATTAGAGATTAAATTGTAAAATGTGGAAACTTTGTGGTTAAAATGTGAAATAAATGAAAAATATTGCTAGGAGCATAATATTAATTCAACTAGCATGGGTTAGTCTAAAATTGCATGAATTTGTGTTTTAATGAAATAAGGACTAAATTGTAAAAGTTGTGAAATATTTGGGGCAAAAGTGTAAATGTGCTTTAATAAGTGTTTTGGATTAAATTGAATAGTGAGGTAATTAAATAAGCTAAATTTAATTACATATAAATCAAGAAAAGCGAAACTCAGATCTTGATCGGGGGAAAAATAAAGTATCGGATTAGTCGGTTTATTCCATCATTTTTGTAAATCGAGGTAAGTTCGTATGTAATAAGTTTTATTGTGAATGTATTTTAAATGTTTTGATTTTGCATAAACTGTGAATAGGAGACTATGGACATATTCGACAATGATTCGAAGACGATTCGACATTAGAAATCTCAGTTGAACCTTAGGAATAAATAAGGATACGAAGGACATGTCATTAAGAGCTTCATTAATTTGGCTTCGGGCCATGATATTAGCACTTCGGATGCTAGCTTTATTGATTTGGCTTCAGGCCATGATATTAGCACTTCGGATGCGAGCTTCATTTGTGACATCCCTAAATTGACCCTAGTCGGAAAGTGGTTTCGGGACCACTAAACCGAGTCATAATAATAATTAACCATCATAATTGATGCTCATTATATGTATATATGCATGTGTGAAAATTTCATGTTTGGATTTTGTTAATTGTAAGTGAATTTTTATCAAATAGGACTTATGTGAGAAAATTTAGAAATGTGCTAGGCAAATGTAAGGTGGCCTATTAATACATGTGGGAAAGTGTTGTCCTTGCATGTCAAATTAGCCAAAATGAAGCATGATGGCCGGCCATGCTATGGGTGGAAACATGTCTCCAACATGTTAGACTAGTGATGCATGTAGGAAACAATAAAATAAGAAAGTTAGCATTAAAGAAATGGAAAAGAAAATGATGATAACAAAAAAAAAAAAAGAGTGTGGATGCTTCCCCCCTTGCAGTACATGAGAGAAACAAAAACAAAGAAAGAAAGAAAAAGTGTTCATTCTCTCATTTTCTCCTTGCTTGGCGAATGTACTAAGAAGAAAGGGGGAGCTTGAGAAAATCAGTCATGGGAGTTTGCTAGACTAAGGTATGTTGATGTTATCCATGAGATTTATGCATGTTTTAGTTGATAGTTTGAGTTCCACCTAACCCATGGTCTAAACCTTTACCATGAAATGGGGATGATATTCGCCATGGGTGTTGTCTTCTTAGTATCATTGATGTTTGATGTTTGATGTTGTGGTGGTGAGGCATGAAGATGAGTTAAGGTTCAACTAAGGTGGATTTGTGGATGTTATTTGCATGCTAAAAGTAAAGCTTGTAATGATGCATGGTATGGTGTTGTATGGCATTTGGCCATGGTAGGAAATAAAAGGAAACTATGTTCGTTGTTCATGTCATTTGAATGAGAAGTGCTAGTAAGGTGAAGTACAAATGTTAGTGTTTGATTTACTAGTGTATATATGCATACTAGCCTAGTTGTGAACTTGAATCAAATTGGTGTTAAGTCGATACAAGCGACCTTACTTGTTGAATGTATCAAGTGTGGAAATCGGACTTAACATGGATGTGTATGTTCGGCCACATGAACGAATACATATGTTGATGTGTATATTCGCCTTAGGTAGCCTATTGATGGCCTTAGCTTTTCCTTGATGCTTGAATGAATTGTATTGAATTGCTTGATGTAATATAAAATGTGCATGACCAATGTGTATCCAAGCAAAAGGGTGGCCATATGACCATTTAAACTCCTTGTCATATTCGCCATAAGCTAGCATAATGAGGTTTTAATAAGTTAAATTTGTGTGAACTAGCTCAAGAACTCAAAGGACCAAAGTTGGACAAGGGAAAGACAAAGTAATTGAATAGCCATTGAAAACGATGCGACAACATCCGAGGTAAGTCATTAAGCATATATTTGGTATTGATTTAAATGATCATAATATATATGCAATTGTGTTTAATGAATTGATGTGTAAATGAAAATGTATGTGTATGGAATGATGCCATTGTTGAATGTATAAAGGCAGCAAAATGCATAAGGTATTGGTCACGGCACTAAGTGTGCGGGTATAAATGGACACGGTGACAAGATTGGCACTAAGTGTGCGGGTTTAAATTGTACAGCACTAAGTGTGCGAGTTTGATTCTATAGCACTAAGTGTGCGAGCTGAAAATATATAGCACTAAGTGTGCGGATTCACTATATGCTCTTGTATTACAATTGGCACTGAGTGTGCGACATTATCGAGTTAATCCGGACAGCGAATCGGGTAAGTACCTTGAGCTCATGACGAATAGGCAATATGTTCATGCTCGGGGTTGAGCTTGGTAAGCTTTAAATCTATGTGATGATTGCAATTGTGTGATTGTGGTGAAAATGAGTTAGTGTGTGAAAATGCCTCAAATATCTTATCGTATAAATATGAAATGTGGATGTATGGCTTGGTATGAGATTGAACCGAAAGGTCCGAGGAATTATGGTATAGTTCGATATGGATGAAGTACCTAGCCTTGTTTCATTGTTTCACTTTGTGATGAATTTAGCTAATGGATAATTGTAAAGTGCTTATGACTTACTGAGTTATAAACTCACTCGGTGTTTTCTTGTCACCCATTTTAGGTCTCTTGGACTCGTATTGTTTGCGTGCTCGGAACCGTCGTTGAAGTCATCACACCGGCTGGAGACCTTTTGGTATTGTCTTTGTAGTTGAACTAGGAGAACAATTGGCATGTATAGGCTATTATATTTTGTTGAATTGTGGGTTGTAAACCTTAAGCCATGTGAAATGGCCTATGTGGTCGTCGAGTGGGATGCTAGAACCTATAGCCACGAGTCTTAGAAACTTTAATTTTGATAAGGTGGCCAAAATTTGTGTCATGTATGATGGATGATTTAGGGCCAAGGAAAGATTCATGAAATTGGCATAGTCTACTGCAGTAACTGTTGCGGACAGCAGCAGTGAGATAAGATTGAAAAATCACTAAAAATAGTAGAAGTAGAATTAAATAGTGAATAAATTATTAAATTTAACCTTGATGAATCTATTTTTATATGGACGAAACGAAACGACCATATGAGCAGTATACTGAGAGATATTAAAGTTCTCGTGAGACAGGGCCGGAACGGTTTCTGGGTCCCCTGTCGCGACTTTGAAAATTTACTATAAATTATCCAGAAAGAATTAGAAGTCATGCCTTATATGTGCAGATTCCATTTTGAGTCTAGTTTCATTAGAAACAATCGGCACCAGTATTAAAGCCCTGTACAGAGAGATATTCAAGTTGTAACGCATGAAGGTCAGTGTAGTCGACCCCTGTAACATGGGTGACTTTAACTAATAAACTGTACCAATTGGCCCGACCAAAAATTCTAGAAATAAATCCATGGATGGATATATGAGTCTAAATTCAGGGAAAATTTACGGAATCAGTTTCCGAGTTTTGGAACTCGAGATATGATTTTTAAGGCGACAGTGATGCAGTTTTCCAGCCTGTCTGGAAATGCCAAATTGGTTGGTACTTTGAGAGGATTTGGCCCGTTAACCCCTCGTGTCCGACACCGGCGACGGTCACGGGTTCGGGGTGTTACATCATTGATTTGGCTTCTGGCCATGATTTTGGCACCTAGGGTGCGAGACTTTCGAGTATTCGATTTTTATTCCGAATGGTTCAGCGGGTAAATTGAAAATGTGAAATGGTGAGAAATAGATACGATTCGGTATAGGTATGTTTGGAAATATATATATGAATCAATGGAAGTTGTGAATTTATGATCAAGTATGTGATTAAGTTTATGTTAGCTTGAGATTATTGCATTGTTGCATATTATTTCTTTTAATTTCAATTGAAAAATGAACGGTGATATTTGCTTATTATTTTCATACGAGCTTACTAAGCTATAAAGCTTACTTTGTTTATTTTGCTGTGTTTTATAGTGATTTCAAAGATAGCTCGAATTCAGGGATCGTCGGAGACATCGTCACACTATCCTATTATCACTTTGGTACCTTTTAAGTTTATGTTTTGAGTATATGGCATGTATAGGGACTTTAGTTAATTTGGTATATTTGGTAATGTGTTGTGCCATTTGAAATGGCTTGTAAATGTTTATGTTTAGTTTGTATATATAGCTATGAGAGTTGGCTTAATTTGGTTGGATTGATTATGTGAATAAATGTCTGTATATGGCTTATGTTATGAATTTGAGGTTGATTTTGTGATATTTATTGATAGTAGATGTTGTGGTTGTCAAATGATAGAAATTAGAGAAAAAATATGCTTATGAAATTGAGTATAATGATGCATGTTTAGAAATGATTATCTAATTGAATTGTATAAGAGAAGTTTGGTATGAATTTGATGGTTCAATATGGTATTAATATGTTTCGTAATGGTTGAGGTTGGAAATGGTATAAAATATGTTTAAGATAGGTTGATTGAACGCCTATATATGTTATGTTTTGGTGCCAATTGGGTTGTTGAAAGTGTGCATAAGACGGTGGCAAAATGGCTTGGTAAATAGCCTATTTTTGTCCACACGGGAAGAGACACGAGCGTGTGTCTCGACCATGTATGATATACAGTCATATACACGGCCATGTGTCCCCTGATGTTGAAATTAAAGTCAAGTCAGTATGCTCCACAAGGCCCCACACATGGGCGTGTGACTTGGCCATGTGGCATAAGTCAGTATACTCTATAGGTTTGGCACGACCTGGCACATGGGCGTGTACAGCCATTTTTAGGGCACACGGGCATGTGTGCTGGCCTTGTGACCCAAGTCAGAGAGTTACACAGGGTCGGACACGGGCTGAGACACGGACATGTGATCCCATTTCAAATGTCCACACGGCCTGTGACACGGGCGTGTCTGTTGGCTGTGTGAGAGACACGGGCATGTCTGTTGGCTGTGTGAGAGACACGGTCAGGCCACACAGGTGTGTGTCCCTTGTTTTGAGAAAAATTTTCTAAGTGCTTTAAAAGTTTCCAAAGTTATTGATTTAGTCCCAAACCACTCCCAATTCATGTTTAGGGCCTCGTAGGCTCGTATTAGGGACAAAATGATTAGTTGTGAATGAAATTTATATGATTTGATTAATTGCATGTGAAATGTATGTTTAAAATGTGTTATAAATCCGGTAATGCTCCGTAAACCTATTCCGGCGTTGAATACGGGTGAGGGATGTTACACAGAATGGGTGAAATTTATTGAAGTTAATTCAACCAAACTGCCAATTTTCAAGCTAAAAAGATTAATCAACTTTCGACAAATTTTTGGATGGGATCTACGCATTTATGGGATTATATGTTTGAAGAGTGGTTGAAAAGCTATCTATTAGCTTCGAAACAAACTTTGAATCACTTGATTTTGAGTTCGGGAGCTCAATTATGATTGTTTTAGTGAAGATTGCGTGAGTAGAATTTCTAGATGGGAATATTACGGAAATTACAAGTTTTGAGCTTCTTATTTGAGTATAAATCATATTGGGTTCAAGTTTCAGGCTTAATTTTTATTATATATGAGCACAATATTGTATTTATTAAGTTTTATTTTTATTATTTATTTATTTATTATGAATTTTGGATAATTTTAAGTATTTTAAATTATTTAGGAGTTTTATGTCAACAAGAAAGTTTAATTTTAAACTATTTCTTATTTAGGTTAATTAGAGTTTCAATATACTTAAGAGTTTTATTTGGATTTATTTAGCTAGCCTATATAAAGGCCTCTTCATTGTACACAATTATTCAACAATCAAATTTTTCATTATTCACTTTGAGTCAATAAAATTCTTTTTTAGTTTTCTATTTAAGAATTTCTCGAGTTTTCTTTTAGAAGGGTTTTAACAATCTTTTCAGATTGTGAGGATAATCTTCAATCTTTTTCTTACCGAGTTTCCTTTCTTGGAAGGAAAATTAAAATCGTTTGAAGGGAGTTGTGGATTCATTGGATTTCAAAGACTCCTTAGGGCTTCTACACGTCATCTTCCTCTTTTCCATCTATCTCTTTTATTTTCTTCTTTATTCTATTTTGTTCCTATTTAATTATTCAAATCTTTGATTTATTTAATTTTTTCTATATTAATTATCTATTTTAATTACTTTCTTTAATTTTTAAATTATCATATTTGACTTGGATTTGTTTACTTTTTAAGTTGAGTTAAAATCTAAATTTCATTCCAATCGTCTAGAATCCTAGGCTAAATTCATGATTTGGACAAACTTATGATCCTATATCGTACCCTTTTCTATATCATAAACTTATTGTAACACCCCGCACCGAGACCGTCGCCGAGTCGGACACGAGGGTTAACAGCTTAATCCACTTACTTGCAGTTCATTTTAAAAATTTTCAGACAGTAGGCTAACTGTGTCACTGTCACCTTAAAAATCATATCTTGAGTTCCACAACTCGAAAATCAGTTTCGTGATTTTTCCCTGAAACTAGACTCATATATGCATCTACAAATTTTTTTCTAGAATTTTTGGTCAAGCCAATTAGTACAGTTTATTAGTTAAAGTCTCCCCTGTTACAGGGTGCGACTACACTGCCTTCCTGCATTATGATTTGGATATCTCCCTGTACAGGGCTTCAATACTGATGCCGTTTGTTTCTACGGAAACTAGACTTGAAAAGGAATCTGTACATATATGTAATGACTTCTAATTATTCTGGTCAATTTATAATGAATTTACAAAGTCGGAACAGGGACTCCAGAAACAGTTCTGGCCCTGTCTCACGAAAACTTAAATATCTCTTAACATACTGTTCATATGATTGTTTCGTTACTCTCCTATAAAAATAGACTCATCAAGGTTCGTTTACATAATATATTCACTATTTAATTCCATTCCTACTATTTTTAGTGAATTTTCAAATCTACATCACTGTTGCTGTCAGCACCTGCCTTTAAGGTAGACTTTACCTACTTCATAGTTTCCATGATTCATCTAGCCCTTTTAGCATAAATAGCACAATTTATGATAGTGATTAACCATTCCATACCATATGATTATAAAATTATGCTCAAAACATATATAAGCCATTTTCGCATGGCTATCCAAAATTTCACAAATCCAAAGGGGTCCATGACCCACAACAAAAAGGGGTAGTCCTATACATGCCATTTCAAAGTTCAACCAAAAATATACCAAAAGGAGCTTTGATAGTGTGGGCAACTTCGACTTCAAAAATCCCGAGTCCGATAGCTGAAGAACCAAAACTATAAAACAGAGAATCAAAGAAACGGAGTTAGCATTTAATGCTTAGTAAGTTTGAGTCATGAATTTAGACACAACCAAAGTATAGCATTTATGTAGCTAAACAGATAATTTCATATGCACAAATTCTCAATATCATACTTACTTCACATTACCAACCCTTATATTCATACACAAAGATCAACTTAGCTAAAGGCGGTAGCTCATTTATCAAGCTGGCGAATACTTATTTGTAAGGGCTCAACTAATTCAAAGCACATACGAAACATACCTCAAGGTTGGGATGTTACAAGCGTATTAACTGAAATTTTTACAGCAAGATCATTCATTCCCGAATCACGTACCTTCGAAATTTAACCGGATATAGCTACTCGTTCAAATGCCTTTGGGACATAGCCCGGTTATAGTAACTCGCACAAATGCCTTCGGGACTTAACCCGGATTTAGTAACTCGCACCAATGCCTTCGGGACTTAACCCGGATTTAGTAACTCGCACAAATGCCTTCGGATCTTAGTCCGGATATAGTCACTTAGCACAAAGCCTTGGGGACTTAGCCCGGACATCATTCAAATAACCATGCACATTTATCAATAAATCACGACACATTCGTATTTCATTTTCATTAGCAAAACTCAAACACAAGGCACTTTTCACACTTGCAATTTCGGCTCAATAGCCACACACAAAGAGCATGATTTTGATTTGCTTAAAACATGATCTAATCAAATCATAATCTAAGTTCCATTACTCAAAAACTTACCTCGGATGTTGTCGAACGGCTTCAACGGCTATTCGATCACTTTTTCCTTTCCCTTATCCAACTGTGGTCCTCTAAGCTCTTGAGCTAATCCAAACAAATTTAACTTATTAAAGTCTCATTTTGCTAGCTTATGGCGAATATGACAAGGGGTTTGATAGGTCATATGGCCACCTTTTAGCTCAAATACACAATGATCATACGCATTTTAATCACATCAAGCAATTTAATACAAGTCATTCGAACATCAAAAGAGAAGCTCAAGGTACTTAGCCCATATATACATTAGACATTAGAGTCACATATGTACGAAATCACGAATCAATTCAACATACTAGCTAATATTTCCCTTAGCGAATTTTCTAAGTCAAGCTAAAGCCATCAATAGGCTACCTATGGCGAACATACACATCAACTCATGGACTCATTCATGTGGCGAACATACACATCTATGCTAAGGCCGATTGCAACACTTAATACATTCTACAAGTATGGTCACTTGTATTGACTAAGCACCATTTGTTTCAAGTTCAAAACTTGGCTAATACACATATATACACCATTAAAGCATCCTCTCCTTTCCATTAATTCAACACATGCATTACCCATAATATACAAAATTATATTCGGCCTTAGCACACAACTTGCTAGCCGATTCTTCTCCATCTAGTAACTAATGCACATGAGCTCATTTGTTAGACTCTACTTCATCTAACAACAACCTTATTTCTCTTCTATTTCCTACCATGGCCGAATGCTCAAGATACCTCAATATCAAAACTTTTAACTTGGGTTGCTTAAAGAGCTTGGTGATGAGTTCAAATTTATCTAACACCTCAAGCAACATAACACATCCCTTAATCTAGTGAACCACCATAACATCAAACACCAACCAAGAAAACAACACCCATGGCGAGTATCATCTTCATCACATAGCAAGATTTAGACCATGGGCTAGGTAGAACTCAAGCTAACAACTAAAACATGCATGCATCTCATGGACAACATCAAACATACCTTAGTCTAGCAAATCACCATAGTCGATTTTCTCAAGCTCCTCCCTTCCTTTCTTTCCTCTATTCGCCAAGGATGAACCAAAGGATGAACACTTTTTTTTTTTTCTTTCCTTTAACTCACGGCAATAAGGGGGGCATGGATGAGACCTTTTTTTTTCTTCCCATTTCTTTATTACTAACTTTATTTTATTGTTTCCTCCCATGATGCACCAACACAACATGTCTATGACATGTTTTGCCCATCACCCTTTGTCATGGCGGCCACTAGTAATTAGGGGAAAATTTGACATGCAAGTCCTCCTTTTGATTACATGCACTATTTGATCCTTGTAGATTAGCCTATCATATTTCAAAAGTGTCACACAAGTCCTATGTACTACATTCACATGTAATTAACTAAATCGAAGCTTAAAAATTTTCTCACATTCATATTCACATATTTTAGACCATAAATATCACATTCAAATAATTTGGTGACTCGGTTTAGCGGTCCCGAAACCGCTTTCTGACTAGGGTCACTATAGGGTTGTCACACTTATGTTTAAATCAACATCCAACCCTTAAGAAAAAAAACTTCCTACAGATGTTGCAACCATCTCCGCATATAAGTCTTAACCTTCACTTCTTAAAGAAGTGGTCTAAAGATATTTAAAGGAGGTTTGATGAAGATACAACCCCTTTCAACATCATCTAACTCTACATAAAGCTTTGCAAATAAAATTCTAGGTTGAAAAGTGTCTTATGATCATCGTGTTGACATCATAATCTTCAAGTAGCTCGATCATAGTATATATGACCAGATTTGTAGACGTTAGAATGTTATAGAATAGAGTAGATAATATTCACACATTGGGAAATGATTTTCCTACTGATTGTTAACTTCAATTCCTTTAAATTTATGTTTTTCCTGAACATCAAGTTTAATGGACGTCTAGAATCAAACACAACATGGTTAATGTAACAGGTTTTTCCGTTGTAATGGACTATCGCACCGAATCTCTCTTGAATTTTTTTCATAACCTACATATTAAAAAAAATTATATAATAAAATAGCTGCAACAAAACAATTGCATTAAATTTGTATCAATAATAATATAATCGTAACAATATATACATATAACACTAATATAGAAAAAAATTCATGTTAGTTTCCTTGATATCTTTGTGATTGAAATAACAGGAGGCGAAATAAACTTGACGTCGAATCTAACTTTTTTCAATCAAAAGGATACCGTAAATTTGCGAAGTCGTCCTTTTGGTTGCACGCTTGTTTGAAGTTTGAATTTACGAATTCCAACGAAATATTAGTACATAAAACATACGAAAAAAAAAAGAGTAACTAATAACTTATTTAACAAAAGGTTGGAGGTACACTCGGATTAAAAGTAAAAATTACAGAAAAACAAATGGGAATGGTTGATACAAAGTTTTGTGTGGAATCATCAATGAAAGCGTGGGGTTTATATAAACGATTCTGGGGAGAACTTTGTAATTCTCTATCTACAATTGGAATACTTGAAAGTTGAAACCGCCATCTAATGCAACGGAATCTAGGAGTGTTTAACGATTTTTTTTTATATAACCGTGCTATTCTATATAAGATGAGCGTTCAATCGAATTGAATCGAATGGAATATTTCGAGTTAATCAAGTTAATGAATCTTATTTTATTATCCTAACTCGATTGAAATTTTCTCGAATTGAATCGAATGAGATGGAATTCAAATCGGATATATTTGTTCGATTTAAATCTTAAAAAATAACTTCGGGTCATTGTAATCACTGTCACTCACTGTAATTAAATTTGTTATTAACTTTCATCTCCTCATAATTTATTTATTAATCTTTTACATACAGGTTAACTTCTCTGCTTGCTTTGTTGATTTAATTATCTTATGATTTTCGTCACTATTAAAAATATATATATTAAATATAAAAATGTGATTTTTTAATAAAATTTATCTTAAAAATAAAATGTGAAATTGATACTAACATAAAATTTTAACACGAATATTTTATAACATCATCAATAATTCAATTTTAATAGAAATTTATAAAGATTTAATATGGTTAAACAATCCAATAAAATAAATAGATAAAATGTAAAATTTAATTTAATAATATAAATAGTAGATATAAATAAAATTATTACTATTTAAGTTTAGAGATTTTTGGATGATTTTTTATTTTGGGTAAAAGGTGAAAAGTAAAAACTTAGGGAGAAAATAAAAAATTTTAAGAGTTGAGGGAGTAAAATTTGGAGGGAAAATAAATGGGAGGAAAATATTTAAAAAAAAATGTGAGGGAAAATAAGTTTGGGGTAGATGGGGATCGGATGAGAGGGAAGTAAAAGTTTTGAGAATAAGTAAAAGGAAGTAGAAGTATTAGGGGAAAAGTAAAAAGGTTTAGAGATTTGATGTAAAAATGTAAAATATTATAATTTATTATTCAGCTTATCGAGCTATTTAAATTCAAAAATTCAATTCAATTCAAACGCAAAATTCAGAAAATAATTTGAGTTTACTCGAACTAAATTTATTTAACTCGAAATTCAAATTTTTTATTTTTTTCTTAAATTATAATCCTATGTTGATTTCCGGCTAAACTCACTATTTTGATTTTTTATTTTATAGAACATTAAATTAAAAACCCCTTGTTGGAACACGTGTTACCTACATGTTGAACTCCTCTTACGTGGCAAATTCAACCTATATTTATTATTTTTTTAAATTTGTAAAAAACATTTTAGTATACAAAAAGTATCACCACGTGTCATGATGATGGATGTGGTGCTTTTACCTTGCACAAATAAAAACATGAACCATTTTCTAAATAATAAAAACTGTGTTATATGGTTTAAATAACTTATTTTGATGGTTATATAAAAAAACCTGAAATATGAACTAATTTATCAGCAAATCTTCCAACTCAGTTTCAAATTCTGTACTTAATTAGCTGTTTGTTTGTTTTATGAGTGAGATTGTAATTTTGGTTGAAGTAAAACAATTTGTTAGCAGGTTGCAAGATTTGTCCAACATTTATGGAGGATTTTTTGGACTCGACCACAAGATGACTGTTAATAATATTTTTATTTTATTATTTAGATATTTTTATAATAAGAAAATATTTCTGTTTTTGTTTGAAATGATATTTTGCTTAAAATTTGGCAAGTCTACCATAAGACTAGCTCAACTCAATTGTAGCAACTGCCAACTGCTGAAGGCCATAGACTTATATATTAGTAACTACTCCTTACGGTAGCTCAAAGCTTTCTTTAAATCTCCATTGCCGAACACAGTTTGGATTCACCACTTTCCCATCACTGCAATATCAGAAAAATCAACTAATCCTACATTTAAAATAACCACTAAAAGCAAAAAAACCTAATGGCCGTACCTAGAAGAATGATTATTTTCATCTTCATAACACTAATCCTCGGATCCTTCTTGGTTAAATCTAGCAATGCCGATGGCTGCAACCACGACAACCCCGACGAAAGCCAACGATCATGTGCTGATGTGGCAGAAGATGAGGATGATTTCGACGATACTTACAAGGTTGTCGACAACAAGAAGATTTCATCCGAGATGATTATAGTTGGAAAATAACTCTACGGCTTGCTGCTGCTGCTGCTGAAGTTAGTGATCCATTGTTTCCTTTTCTCCAATCCAAGCTTCTTTAGAAGCTCTACCCATGGTTCTAAAATGTTTTCAGTTGCCATTTTTAAGTTACTAGTATTTCCATTTTTCTTTTATTATTTTTTTCATGTTTGAAGGGTTTTTTTTTACTTTAGTTCTTCCGATTGCATGTTTTTTCGGCTTTATTTATGGGTTAGTTGAGTTTTGTAGATTTTAAAATAAAATAAATAAATACCCTTTTGTTAGGCGAAATAAAAGTTGTTCTCTGTTTTAATTCTTGAATATCTAACTAAATTAGTACACGACAAGTAATTAATAAATAATTAAAATAATTCATTTTGTAAAATTATTTATATTATTTAAAGATATTTATTATATTTTTAAAAATAAATAAATAATTACATAAAATTTGAAAAAACATATAAATTTAAAATCTTTAATTTGATGATCTCAATCAAAACTTTATATATTATATAATTTTTAATAAATGATCTCAATCAAAACTTTATATATTATATAATTTTTAATAAATATATTTATTACATAATTTTTATATATAAGAATATAATATTAAAGATCAGAATGAAACTACTAAAGTTAAATTCAAATTTTCATACCACAGTATTGGTAATAGATGAAGAGATTGTGGACAATAATATGAAATAGATTTATAAAGTAGTGTAAAAATATATCTTATTATATAGAATAAAATACAGTTCCTAAAATATTATTTCTTTTGTAGTTAAAATATATACGATGAAGTGAGTCGAATAACTGTTTAGCTAAAACATATTTTTATGTAAATTTAATTATAAATATTATATATGGTAAACAGAGACTCCAGCTAAACCTGGGAAGAAAACAAACTACCAATGGATAAAAACTTTACAGTAAATTAAATTTTCGGATAAAAATTATATAATAAATATACTTATTAAAATTTTATATAAATATTAAAATTATTTTGATTTAAATGATAAAAATAAAAGTTTTATATGTATTATATGTAGAAGCTCAATTTCGTCCGACCCAAACGAAACCAATAAATAAAATAAAAAGTCCATTAATACTAAGTCTATTTAGAAGAATACAAACTCCAACCTAAACTTGCTAACTAAACTCAATACATCGAGCCGAATACAAAAAAACCCAAAAGTCTAAAATTTAAAAATTTTCAGAAACCTTAATCCCTCTCGTGCTACAGCCTCATCACGTCGGTAGCAGGGGCATAGTTAGGGGGCTGGCATGGGCCTCGACCCCCTTAAAATAAAAAATTACATTTTAGGCCCTTAAAATTTTTTAAAAATTTTAAATTAGTAAAGATAAAATTGTACTTTGGCCCCCTAAAATTATAAAAATTTAATTTAATCCTTTACAAATTATAAAAATATAAACTATAAAAAATTAAAATTTCATCCGACCCTCCTAAAAAATTTTCTGGCTTCGCCCCTGGTCGGTAGGCATGTTATTTGACACCTCCTCTGCCACTACCACCGTTGACTTCGCCCTCTACCAAGACCACCTACAAAAGAGTAAGAAGACAAAAAAACAGAAGACAGAGAAACAGAAATAGCGAACAAGCAAAAACAAAGATAAAAAACAAAAACAAAGAAAAAAATACAATATATTTGTATTTTGATTTGGCTATAAAATCCAAACAAAAATCCTATGTAATTTTTTACACTAAGAAATCGAATATAAAAAAGAATAGAGTTTTAAAAGGTAGTTTTATTATTCTTTTTATTCGAAGCAAACATAAAAAAAAAAAAAAAGAACCAAAAAGGAAAAGGTTTTTACCTATTTATCGGTCATCGTCGCCATGGTGGTCCTCGTCGATTTGAAAGGTCTTTGAATCTAGTGGGATTCAATGAGGGCCTCGTCGAAAAAGATTGAAACTGAAAGGTTTTATCATTTTTTTTCTTTTTTGAAGGACGGCATTTTAGGGGATTTTGACCCCAAATCCGCGACCTATATGTCAAAGGGTCCAAAAAGGGAATATTTTTGGGTACTCCGACCATCAGAGGCGGCGGTCTCCGCCGCCGATAATCGGTGGCCGTGGCAAAGACCCACTGCACTAGGGCTGGACGTAAGGAACATTTCAAAGACAAGGGGAATAAAGAATTTAAAAAAAAAAACCTAAACTCAAATGATTTTTTTTAGTTTCTATTTTTTTACTTAACTTCTAGACACCCAAAACGGCGTCGTTAAAGGGCCGACCTGAAATCTGACCCGACCCCTCCTAAGATCTGCGTGTTTTTGAAGGGAGGGGCTAATTTTCTGCTAGGTCCTTCCGCCTTTATGTTCTGTTTCCTTTTTTAAACTATACCACTTAATTTTGAATTGTTTCATCTTAGTCCCCAGACTATCGACCCTTTGGAGAATGACGTGTACTGGGTTTAGGTTATTTTCCCTTTTGGTCCCTACAATTTATTGCATTTTTAATCTGACTGTTTATTTACTGCTTTATTTATTTATGCCCTAAAATTTCGTTATGGTTTTGATTTAATCCCCTGTTTATTTAATCCCACCCCTTTACTTTCTGTCATTTAATTTCCAACACTTTTAATCTCCTTATTTGTATTTTTACCCTTTAATTTGCATAACTTGCATTTTTATCCTTAAGGTTCTTGATCATTTCATTTTTTTTAATGTTGATGTTGTTGTTAAATGATTATTATTGCTAATTAAAGTTTTAGGTTTAACATTTTATCATTGCTAATATTATACAATCATGATCATAGCATATCATACTTTCTCTTATTATTTTACTACTATTACCATTATTAAGTAGTATTATTAATCGACTAAAATTTTTCCCACTACTACTTTTTTTATTATTTTATTATCATTGTTTTTACCCACGTAAGTTATTTTATTTTTTCCACTACCATATTATACAATACGTTTAAATATTCATTCATTTTTATGTGTTCGTTTTTATACGACGTATATTTGGTAATTTGAATCGATAAAATATTTTTTATTTTGAGGATTCGAGAAATTGTGCCCCTAACTTACGGGATACGTTTTTCTCATTAAATCGAAATAGTTGAACATCAATCCTTTTTCAAAAAAAATTAATTAAAAATATATAAGATTTTGACAATAATTAAACAGTGAGCGTTTTTATTCGAGATTTTGTTCCCCAACTTATAGGATATGACTTTTCATTTTGATCGACCCGAAATGAGAAAACCTTCTCACTAAAAATTCAATTTAGATAGAGACTTTTTCAATACCATCAAATAACATCGTGTAAAAGGGATCGTGTTTTAAATCCTCTTCAAATTCTCCATTTTTGACGCTAAGACACCATGTAATCAACTAGGTATCAATTTTGGGCATTATGAGGGTGCTAATCCTTCCTCATACATAATCGACTCCTGAACCTATTTTTTGGATTTTGTAGACCAAAAATCATTATTTTAGTAAAATTAGCCTTTTTATTAAAATGATTAAATTTCAAGGTGATCCAGTCAAACTTAATAAAAAGGATTGGTGGCGACTCCATCTTCATTTTAAAATAAAAAATCGATTTCCAAAAAGGGTTTCGACAACTTGGCTCCACTGAGGACTAATAAAATAGTCAAGCCATGAGTTGATTATTTTTCGGTCTTTTTTTTGGAAATCAAGAATTCAAGTTTAATTTAATTTGCGATCTTTTCTTACATTTCATCATTTATGTTTTGGTGATAAATAATGTATTTATTATCTCGGGTTACAAACATTTATTTTATTGGCTTGAGAGCTTCTCTTCGTATATTTCCACATATATTGCATGGCATAATTGATCCATTTCACCCTTCTTAAGTGGGAGTGAGAAGCTATTTCCTTTTTGAGGTCTTCACCTCCGTGTAGGATAGGGAATTGCTTTTGGGATACATTAGTACCTATGTCTTCGTGAGGTCTTCACCTCTGTGCATGCATAGGGAAATGTATTCTCCTAAACTGAATTTAGTCTGTATGAGCCTCTGATTGGTGAGGATTGAGGAATCTGCCAGTTCGGGTACCCTTACTTTAGAACCAAACTACATGTAGTGAACCCTAAGAGCCTGCCCTAGGAAGAACCATGTCAAACCTTTAACGGTTACCCAAATAGATTATAAAGAAGAAACATTTTAATTGTTATTCTTTGTTTTGTTTTCAAGCTTTATACAAAATATTGACTTGTTTCGTTTTCTTTTGGTTGTGGTTGCATTGCATTTTTATCTTAGAGGAAAGGTATTGATTCATGTTTAGTTGCTAAACAAAGAGTTTGTCATAAAAAATTTGGGTTTCTTGATAAAGTGGAAGTATCCGTTTTATGTAAAGAAACTTGTTTTCTAGTAAAGTTGTTCTATTGGAATTGAATTAAAGTTGTTCTAGTAAAGTTGTCCTAGAATTGTTCAAATATTTGAAGTGGGTAGCCAATATAGTCCTCATCCCTAGGAAAGATGAGAAAGTGCGAATGCATGTGGACTACAGGGATTTAAATAAGGCCAACTCGAAGGACAATTTCTCGTTGCCTCACATTGATAACCTAGTGGATAACACTACAGGTCAATCACTATTCTCCTTCACAGATGGTTTCTCTAGATACAACCAGATACAAATGCATTCTGAAGATATGGAGAAGACCACATTTGTAACAATGTAGGGAACATTTTGTTATAAAGTGATGTCATTCGAACTAAAAATTACAGTAGCAACATATCAAAGAGCCATGGTAACTTTATTTAATGATATGATACACAAAGAAATTGAGGTTTATGTCGATGATATGATCACAAAATCCTAAACAGAGAAAGAGCATGTGAAAGTCTTGATGAAACTATTTTTGAGGTTGAGAAAATTCCAACTAAAGTTGAATCCAGCAAAATGCACTTTTGGGGCCACGTCAGGTAAATTGCTGGGATCTATAGTCAGCGAGAAAGGGATCAAGATTGACTCAGACAAATTCAAGGCTATACAGGAGTTACCACCGCCGTGTACCCAAAAGGAGGTCCGAAGTTTCTTAGAGAGATTAAATTCATTTTCCGATTCATTTCACAACTAACCAAGAACTGTGACCCCATATATTCTGTCTCCTTAAGAAATGTAACCAGATATATGGGATGAGGAATGCCAGAAGACCTTCAACAAGGTTAAACATTACTTGTCTAATGCCCCAGTGCTGATGCCACCTAGCCTAGATAAACCATTGATACTGTACTTAGTAGTATTTAAAAATTCTATGGGATACGTACTAGGCCAACATGATGAGTCGGAGAGGAAAGAAAGAGCAAACTATTACCTCAGTAAGAAGTTCACTAAATGCGAGACAAGATATTTGCCAATTGAAAAGTTGTGTTGCGCCTTAATTTGGACAAACTAGAGGCTGAAACAATACATATTGTGCCATACGACAAAACTCATCTAAAAAATGGATCCTTTAAAGTACATGATAGAGTTGATCGCGTTGAATGGAAAGATGGCTTGATGGCAAATTCTGCTCTCCAAATTCTGTAATAGCCCTAATTTGACCCTAGTTGAAAAGTGGTTTCGGGACCACAAAACCGAGTCGTAAAAATAATTAACCGTCATATTTGATGCTTATTATATGTGAACGTGCATGTGTGAAAGTTTCATATTGTAATTTTGCCAATTGTATGTGAAATTATTAAATAGGACTTATGTGAGAAAATTTTGAAATGTGATAGATAAATTTATAAGTGGTTTATTAATGCATATTTTAAAGAGTTTGGACTTGCATGTCAAATGTCCCTTTTTGTTTATAGTGGCCGGCCATGTTGATGTTTATGACAATATATATGTATTATTTATTAGTTTTAAGGCAACTAAATAGCTTTATAATTTTTATAATATTGATGAATAAAAAAAAAGAAAGGTGAAGAAAACAAAGTTTCATCTTTGTTCTTCTTGGCCGATTGAAAAGAGAAAAAAAAGGGGCAAAACCTTCGGTCATCTTAAGCTTGAAACAAGGTTAGTAAATTACGATAAATTTTGAAATGGTAGCTTATTTTAAGTTAATCACTAAGTTCTTTACTTAGCCCATGTTAAAATTTTGGAATTTAGTAATGATATGAGTATACGGCTACAAATGAATTTTGTAGAAAATGAATGTTGTTTTCAAGTTTTAATGAAAAATTTGTAAACGGGTGATGTTTGATATAGTTTAATGTTCATATTAGTAGTTGAGATGATAGAAAAATTCGGCTTGTGTAGTTGTGAAACTTGCCGAATGTGAACTAGCGTAATTTTTGAGTAATGTTTGTGTGTTAAAGTAGTTGATGGCTTAGGTAGTATCTATAAGTGATTCGGTCATGAATGGAATTGAATATGAAGGTTAAGTTTGCATAGTTAGGGCTGACTAGGTTATATATTAATCATAAATGGATCATATGCGTATGAGCATGTATGTATTTGTGTGCGGCATTCTTGATAAATGGCAATAAGTAATATGGTAAATGATTAATTTGTGATAGTCATATATAGGTATGAATATATGTATATGTGTCTTATGCATGTACCATGTACTTATAGTGACAATCGGATGTATGGTTGAATTCATGCATACGAAAACATGATAAGTTATATGAATCCTTGTTTGTGGATATGAATATATATTGATTGAATAAGTATGAAATCGATTCATGACATATTTTATAAACTATATTATGTATTGGAGTTTTATATGATTGTCAAATGTGACTACTAAGAAGTAAAATTGAGTAAGTAATTTAAATAAATCTATTTTGTTTTAATTAAGCTCAAGAGCAAAGGGGGTCTAAATCAGATAAGGGAATGGAGAAAGCAGTCGAGTAGATTATCCGCAACTATTCAAAACATCCGAGGTAAGTCTTTGAGTAATGAAACTTAGCTTATGATTTGATAAAATCATGGTATATAAGCATAATAAATAAATTGTGACCTATTGGTTCTACTTGAATTACGTAGTGGAATAAATAATTTGTACATATGGCTGTAGCCGAATGGTTATAGAAATCATGTTGGATAGCGAAACGAAATCGTGTTCTTTGTATGTGGCTATTGAGCCGAAAGTGGAATGGTTGATAAGCATGTTGTGCTTGTGTTCAAGTAATGTAAATGAAATGCTAATGTGTTATGATATATATATATATATATATATGCATGATAATGGAGAATTATATTGGGTTAAGTCCGAAGGCATTTGTCTTTGGTGTTATATTGGGCTAAGTCCGAAGGAATTAAATCTTTGGTATTATATCCGGGCTAAGTCCGAAGGAATTAAATCTTGGTATTATATCCGGCTAAGTCCGAAGGCATTCGTCTTGGTATTATATCCGGCTAAAGTCCCATGAGCTTTGTCTTTGGTATTATATCCGAGCTTAAAGTCCCGCATGCTTTGTGGTGGTGATTGGATTTGGGTTTTAAACCTAGCAGACTTAATTTTGATGATTGGAGTAAGATTATGATTTGAATGTTAGTAGTAAACTACCATTGAATATGTTCAATACATTAAGTTGGTCAGGTATGTATTATATACTTTTATATGTTAGATTGATCGGAATTGAATCATGAATACGAAATGAGAAGTATATGTGAAAATCTCATATGTGTATGTGTGTATTCGGTTATGGTGAAAGGTTATATGAGATTGATTTGGTGATATACATGTTAAATAGTATGAATGCAAAGAATAGGTAATAAATCTGCTTGGGACAACAGCAGTAACGTGATTTCAGAAAATCACCATAAATTTTGGGAGTTGAGTTAGAGGCTGAATAAATTATGCCATGAAATCTTAATGAGTCTAGTTTCTTATAAAAGAAACCGTGTAAGCAAAAGAATTGCCAATAATGAGAAAATTGATTCGTAGTGAAGAGTGGTCAGAATAGTCAAATAGCAAAACAGGGGAAACTTCAATAAAAATCTGGTATTGATTGATCAAACCAAAAATTCTGAAAATTTTATGGATGGAAGATATATGAGTCTATTTTCAGGGAAAATTAACGGCACTCAATTTGGAATTTCTTAGCTCCAGTTATAAATAATTTAGTGACTGTTGCTCAGGAAGACAGCTTGTAGTGAATTTGTGATTATGTTGTAAACATTGATAAAATTGTTTGAGTTGCTTATAAGATATTGATTAAAACCATATGTGAATTTTGAATTGTGATGTTAGGAAATGATATATAAGTGGTTTTGATATGATGAAATTGATGTACAAGATATGTATATGTGGTGAGGCCGAAATGGCTAATATTAAATGTGTGCAAGTTATCTGAAGGGCCTTTATGAAAATGTGTGCTATCTTATTTGTATAGTGAGGCCGAATGGTTACTTAGAAATGTAATATGGCTGAGTGGTTATTTAAATGAAAGCAAAGTATATGATGTATTAGCAAGTAATGATAAAAGCATTATCTTATATATGTGCTTGTGTTTGTGGTGTGACCGAATGGGCAAGTGTGAAATGTACATATGTTTATGTGTATATAGTGTGGCCGAATGACCAATTATGAAAAGTGGGTATTATTAGATATTTGATGAGGCCAAAGTTAGTAAAAAAATATATAAAATAAAGTGTGCTGAGATTGTATCCGGGTTTAAAGTCCCGTAGGCTTTGTGCTGGTGTTTTGTTCGGGTTTTATACCTCGCAGGCCAAATGCTAGTGAATTCGATAAAGCATATGACTACGAGATCCTATGCTAAGATGATAAATTGAACTCGTATTACACATTAAGTGATTTAGGTATGTGATATATATATTATTTATGTGAGATTGATCTGACGAGAATAAAGAATGTGTAATGAGAAGCATATGAAAAGATGTGGTAAATTCATATGTATATTTGTATATGTGTGCATTCAGTTATTATGCAAAGTTACAAGATAGTTTTCGATATGCCATTTAACTATGAATGTTGAAAGTAAGTGTGGGTAAGAAATGATACACTAGTGAAATTGAAAGAATTAAAGTTAATCCAGAAGCTTGTAAATACTATGTTTATATGAGTTTGAGTACAAACGGAGTAAAATGATATGTGTTTGTGCATAATCGGCCAAATAGTATTGTACTCAGAAAGTGTTATGTGATTTCGAACATTTGGTTTGTTTTTAAGTTCAACTGTTTAAATTGCTTAAGACTTACTAAGCTTATGAAAGCTTACTTTGAATGTTATGTTTCTCTGTTTATTTTTGTAGATTGTTGACTCTTACTATTAGCACGGGGATCGTCAGCACTTCGTCACACTATCTACTATTGTGGTTATCATGTGTTTTGGACTTAGCTTATGGCATCTATAGGTTAGACTATAAGTAGAATGATATTTTGACTATTGTATATAAGCCATGCGAATATGGCATCTTATAGAAGTTTACTTTTATAAGTTTTAAATTCGATCTTTGTTTGTATCTATTAGTTATATATATGTATATAAATGATCTTTTATTTAAGAAAAGGCTCAAAATTTTACTGTTCTGATCCGATTCCTAATTTCTGGTAACGTCTCGTCCTATTCCGGCGACGACTACAGGATAGGGGTGTTACAAATTCGATATAATCTATGTAAACCAAAAGGTAGTAAAGGGAGCGCAATAATGGATTTCCTAGCTAGCAGAACTCTAGAGGATTACAGGCCTTTAAATTTTGATTTTCAAAATGAGGATCTGATTTATATTGCAACCATTGAAGACAGTGATCCAAGAGAATATCCCTAGAAACTAAATTTTGATGGTGCCTCAAATGCTATGGGTAACGGAATTGGGACAATCCTGGTTTCCCCAGACAGAGATTATTGTCCTTTCACTAGCAAACTTGATTTTGATTGTACAAATAACATGGTGGAATACGAAGCGTGCATCATGGGTATTCGTGTAGCTATAGAACGCAAGATCAAGACACTGGAAGTAATTGAGGATTCTGTACTAGTAATCTATCAACTCAAAGGTGAATGAGAAACGAGAGATCCCAAGTTGATTAATTATCCAAAGTTGGTCTCAATTTAATTGAGGAGTTTGATGATATCACCTTCTGTTACCTCCCACGATATGAAAATCAAATAGCCGATGCCTAGGCTATGTAACATCCTGAATTAGGGTCTAGTCAGAACAATAGTTTTGAGACCACAAATTTGAAGTAGAAATAGTTATTTTATGATTATTATAAGGTTTATAATATGATTTCATGCTTGTGTGAAAATTTCCATAAAGAAAGTTTATGCCTAAAGTGTCTAATTTGAAGTTAGGGACTAAATTGAATAAGTTACAAAATTTGAGTTCTAGAAGCTTTAAGCATGAAATTGCTATGGATTATTAATTAGAGGTCCTTAAATAGAAATTTGACCAAGTTCTAAAATTTTGGATAAAAATGGGCATGAATAGGAAAATTTTAAAAGAAAGGCCTTAAGGGTATTTTTTTTCATTTGGTTAATAAAAGAATAAAAAGGGAAAAATAAGTCAAAAATCTTGTCCATCTTCATCTACCTTAGCCGAAATTTCCATGCTCACCATAGCTAGGGTTCTTCAACTTTCAAGCTCAAAAGTAAGTGCATCCTAGCCACGTTTTTAATGTTCTTTATATTTTTGAAGTTGTCATCAATCGATCTAGCTATTTCTACCATTATTTTGAGTTAGGGTTCATGTTCAAAAACTTACCCATGTGTGACATGTATGTATTTTGATGTTTAATGGAGGAATATGAAAGTTTGATGTGTGTTTAACATCTTTTACTAAGTGATTTTTTATGGAAATGCATGAAAAGGACCTATTTGTAAAAGTTGTAAAATGGGTAGTAAATATGTGAAATAAAGAAAAATGTGGGTTGCTAGAGTAGGAATATGAATCGGCTAAGCTTGAGTAGTAAAGAAAATACATGCATTTCATTTTACGAGCCTAAGGATCAATTTGTAAATAAGTGAAAAGTTAAGGTTAAAAAGGTAATTTTACCAAAGTATGTGTTATGGGTCGATTCGAACAATGTGTGTATTAAAAAGTTAAATTTGGCATTATAGATCAAGAAAAATGTGATTCGGGTCTTGATCGGGGGAAAAACGAGATTTACAAAGAATAAGCTCATTTTCATCATTTTGTACCGAGGTAAATTCATATACAAATAATGTAATGTTATGTTATATTTTTGATGCTCGAGTATTACGTGAATTCAAATTCTTCAATGCTATTATGAGTTATGCTTTGATTGCTCCATGAGTAAGTGATGGGTATTATGGACATTGAGATCAACATTACGAGTAAGCTTGACAGAGATGTGATATCGAAAAATCCCGTTTGAACCTTAGGAATAGTTTAGGATACAAGTGACTTGTCACTAGGAATCATGTGATTTATGAGCTCATGAGATATGTTTATGTGGTTCTGAGTGCTGGTCTTGTACATCCTACCAGTGGCTGGGTAGTCCGACATGTGTTGTGAATACCTGACAGCTTGTGTAAGTAGCCTGTGTAGCTACGTCCTGACTGACAACTTGTGTGAGCAGACCAGTGAGTAGCTCGAGAATGAGTTTTTATGCGTTATGTGATATGAAGTAGCTTTAGCTACGTATGTGGCACTTATGTGCGAGCTTTCCATGTATCCAATAGTATTCCGAGTGTTCAATGGGTAAATTATCGAGTAACTTGATAGAAGATCCAAGGGGTAAGTCAATGGAAAGAATGAGTAAGAGATTGTATTATGAGTTGATACAGGTATGTATACCGAACTCATGAGTAACGCCTTGGTATGTGATGAACTTATAACAAAGTTGTTTAACTGATGAGTAAGTTAAGTGACTTGATGAATTATAAATCATGTTCATTATGTTAAATGTATGTTTAATACTTGTTTAAATAGCATGTTATTTGCATATGGACTTACTAAGCTTTAATACCTACCCTATTCCTTTCTATCTTTTATAATGTCGCCAAGCTAGCTTAGGGATCGAAGGAAGTCAGAGACTCAATTACACTATTAATCGGACATTTGGGTATAGTTAGTTTCAGCATATTGAGTATGGCATGTATAAGAGACTTGGTCATTTTATTATGTGTCATATTGATTAGCCAAATGAGTTGGCTCATAATGGTATTATGATTCATTTTGTATAAGGCTTTGAGATGTGGCTTATAATTACTTCTCAGGTTGTAACCCTAATTATTTATGCATGCATGAAATGTGTTTATGCTTTATGATGTCGCTAGTGGTTGCTTGTTGGTAATGGAGCACATATGCTTAATAAATGAGTTGGGATTAATAAGTATGACCATGTTCATGGTATAAGTGAGTAGGTTGAAGATAGGTTTATAAGGATGAATAAATATGAAATTGGTGTGGAATGTCATATGAAAGTATGATGGTTTGAGCATGTGATATGTTGACATTACAAAGTCATGGAGTGATCAAGATTGTGAGTATTTGATTAACTAAATATGCTATGTTACATACCATCAAAAATGTCTAAGTGAGTGAGCATTTAAGGGTGGCAAATGGCTTGGAAAATAGCCTTAAAGTTGTTCACATGGGTAGACACAAGGGCATGTGTCTAGGCCGTGTGTGACACATGGTCTGCTCCATAGGCGTGTGATCCGGCCGTGTGTCCCCTGCACCCTAATTTGGCAAAACAGAATGCCTAGTTGTAAACACACGGGCAGAGACACGGCCGTGTGTCTCAGTCGTGTGAAAGACACGGCCTCAGAACATGGGCGTGTGCCCAGGCCGTGTGAAGTCTGCACTTAATTTTTGGAATTTAATTCACCATACGGCCTAAGCACACAGGCGTGTAACTTGGCTGTGTGACCCTATTTTATTAATAACATCATAAAAAGAAAGTTACACGGGCTAAGGGCATGGGCGTGTCGCAAGCCACACGGGCGTGTGTGACCACACGACCTACCCGCACGGGTGTGTGACCCTGTTTCATGTAAATTTCCCTAAGTTTTCCCAAAGTTTTCTAAAGTACTCAGATTAGTCCCGAACTACTCCCGATGTATGTTTTGGGCCTCGTAGGCCTATATAAGGGACAATTTACATTTGTACGAATGAATTTAATTTGAACGAAATTTTATGGTTCGATTTTGTATGTTTGTTTGTGTTTAAGTCCAATAATGCCTCGAACCCTGCCATTGGCGTCGGATACGAGTAAGGGGTGTTACAGGCTACCTTAGCTTCTGTGATCATAGTGAACAAACAAGAGGATGTAAAACTTATCTAGATAAGCATTTATGAGGCCTTGACCCATTGTTACAACATTGAAGAAAAAGAAAGGGATGATCACCCTTAGTACCATGACAAATTGCAATATGTAAAGAATCGTAAATACCCTAAACAAGCAACTAAGAATGATAAAAGGATACTAAGAAGGCTAGCAAACGATATGTGTGACAGCCCTAAATTGACCCTAGTCGGAAAGTGGTTTCGGGACCACTAAACTGAGTCATAAAAATAATTGACCGTCATATTTGATGCTTATTATATGTATATATGCATGTGTGAAAATTTCATGTTTGAATTTTGTTAATTGTAAGTGAATTTTATTAAATAGGACTTATGTGAGAAAATTTAGAAATGTGCTAGGCAAATGTAAAGTGGCCTATTTATGCATGTTGCAAATAATTGTACTTGCATGTCAAATTAACCAAAAACCAAGATAGTGGCCGGCCATGCTATGGGTTAAAGCCTATTATAAACATTTTGTGTTAGTGTTTTATGTTAGAAATAATAAAATAAAAGGTTAGTAATAAAGTAATGAAAAGGAAATTGGGGATGAAAACAAAGTTCTCTCTTTGTTGTTCAACTTGGCCGAATAGAAGAAACAAAGGAGGGGAAGAATTTCGGTCACTTGAATCCTTAGGGAGTTTAGTATATTGTGTTAAATTTGTGAAATGTTTACTTGTTTTAGGTAAATTATCATGGTTCTTGCTTAGCCCATGCTAAAATTTTCACTAATGATGGGTGAATGGAGCCTTCGGCTATGGTTATAAAGGAAGGAATTTTGATTGTTTTACTTGAATTTTGATGATGAATGTATTGAGGAAAGAACTTGGTCTTTCTAAAAATATGAATGGTTAAAGCTTATACTAGTAATAGCCGAATTAAAGAATGCTTAATGTCATGAGTAAATGTGGTTCATGTTATTTGGATGAGAAATGGTAGTTAGGTGAAGTAGAGTCTAGCAAATGAGCACATGTGTGCATTAGTTGCTAAATGGAGAAAAATCGGCTAACAAGTGTGTACTAAGGCCGAATATGATTTTGAATATTATTGAGTAATGTATGTGTTTTGAATTGATGGAATGGAGAGGATGCTTTAATTGTGTTATGAACAATTATATGTTAAATTAAGGTTTGCTAAGCTAGCTATTAAGGTGAAGTGCAAATGTTAGTATTTAATTACTAGTGTATATATGTGTATTAGCCGAGTTTTGAACTTGAAACAAAATGGTATTTAGTCAATACAAGTAACCATATTTGTAGAATGTATTAAGTATATAATCGGCTTCAACATAGACATGCATATTCGGCCACATGAATGAATACATAGATTGATGTTGTACGTTCGGCTATAGGTAAGCATATTGATGGTTTTATCTTGACTTAGAAAATCGGCTAAAGGAGAATATTGGCTAATATGTTGAATTTGATTCATGATTTCATACATATATGACTCTAATGCCTAATATATATGGGCTAAGTACCTTGAATTTCTCTTTGATGTTCAAAATGATTAAATCAATTTATTTGTTAAATTAAGCTCAAGAGCAAAGGGGAACTAAATCCGATAAAGAAAAGGAAAAGGTGATCGAATAGCCGTTGAAATCTTTTGACAACATCCGAGGTAAGTTTTCGAGTAATGGAACTTAGATTATGATTCGATTAGATCATGTTATATAGCGAATCAAAACCATGCTCTTTGTATGTGGTTATTGAGCCGAAAATGGTAATGGTAGATAAGTGCCTTGTGTCTGAGTTCTAGTAATGAAAATGAAATAAAAATGTGTTATGATTTGTGGACATATGTGCATGATTATTCAGATGATAACTGGACTAAGATCCGAAGGCATTCGTGCAAGTTGTTATATCCGGGCTATGTCCCGAAGGCATTTATGCTAGTGATTATATCCGGGCTAAGACCCGAAGGCATTTGTGCGAGTTGCTATATCCGGGCTAAGACCCGAAGGCATTTGTGCGAGTTGTTATATCCGGCTAAATCCCGAAGATACTTGGGTTTGGAAGTGAGCGATCTTGCTGTAATAATTTCAATTAATACGCTCATAAAATCCAAACGATTAGGTATGTTTCGTATATGCATCGAAAAAGTCGATTCATTTTAAATAGTATTCGTTCAATTGATTAACGAACTTCCGGCCTTTAGTTAGGTTTGATACCTTGCGTATGAATATGTTGATTGAAGCGTGAAGTAAGTATGATTATGAGAATGTGCATATATGAAGTTATTCATTTAGCCATATGAATGTTATACTTTAGTCAAAACTAATTTCATTACTCAAACTTACTAAGCATTAAATGCTTATTCCGTTGCTTTGATTCTCTGTTTTATAGATTTTGCTCGTCAGCTATCGGACTCGGGATTGTCAAAGTCAAAGTCGTCCACACTATCGAAGCCCTTTTGGTACTCTTTTAGTTGAACTCTTGTGACACCCCTAATGTGACCCTAGTCGGGAAGTGGTTTCGGGACCACAAAACCGAGTCATAAAAATAATTAGCTGTCATATTTGATGCTTATTATATGTATATATGCATGTGTGAAAATTTCATATTTGAATTTTGTTTAATTGTATGTGAATTCTAGTAAATAGGACTTATGTGAGAAAATTTAGAAATGTGCTAGGCAAATATAAAGTGGCCTATTAATGCATGTTATAGAAATGATGGGGTTGCATGTCAAATTGCCCAAAATTTGAGCTAGTGGTGGCCATGCTATGGGTCATAGCATATTTTAAGCATGGTGTGTTAATGCTTCATGTTGGAAAGAATAAAATAAAAGAGTTAGTAATAAAATAAGGGGATGAAGGGTGAAGAAAAAAAAAGTATCATCTTGTTCTTCTTAGCCATACAAGAAGAAGAAAGTTTTTGGTTGCTTTAATTTTGACTTAGAAGATGGCTAGAAGGAGGAAAAACTATGATTTTAGCTAGTTAGGTAGCTGAAATTTCAAGTAACCCGTAATCCATCGAAGAAGAAGGAGAGGGCTGCAACAAAAAAAAAAAAATGGAGACGACTTGCATGTTGAAGGAAACTAAGGATTTAGCTTGTTAGGAGTTGTATCCTAAGTTGGTAAGTTTTCTAAGCTCTCCTCTATCTTTATCTATGTTGTAAAGAAAATGATGATGGGTTGTGGTTGGAAGGCATGAATGTGGGTTGTAGAAAAGAAAAGCTCTTGGATTAGTTGTAAAATTTACTACCAGTCAATTTTGTGCCTTCGTTATGTCTGTCCAAAATTTGAACAAATTAATGGTTCTATTTTCATGCCAATTAGGGGTTGATAAATTGAGTTTAATAGCTAAAATATTATGTTATTCTTACTAAGTTTCAATTGTTAGTAGTGACGTAACAATTTGACAATTAAATGCATAAATGACTGCTGGAAATTTGCAGCTTGAAAACAAATTGTTCCAGCATGTAAATGCTGATTTGAATGTGCTGTAATATGAGGAGAAATTGGTCTACTGCATGCTTGAAATAAAAGAGAACAATGGTTGTTAAATATTAGTTTTGTTGCTAATCGAATGGGTTTAATTCATTGTTCAAGGGCTATAAATTGGTGTTAATTAAGCTATTCGGATGGTTTAATAAAACAACTGAATGTTAAATAATGCTTGCTGTCAGATTGAAATTATGCTAGAAGGTTGAACAATTGTTGTTCAAATGAAACTTTGGGGTGTTTAATGGACTCCATGTTGCTAAAATTTACATGAATAGAAATTTCTAAGCTTAAATTGTAAGAATTTGAGTTGTGTGGTTTAAATTATCAATCTTTCTTCCTAGCCGAATATGTGTTTATAAAGTTAAGTTGTTAAATAGATTTTGAAGTTAGCCCATGTATTTATTTTTGAATTTAAGAAGAATGATACATTAGACTATGCTTTGATGTGAATGAATTGTTGTTATGTGAATAAATATTTGTTTGATGATATATGTATTCGGAAATGAGATAAAATGTGTATTAAGGTAAGTTTCATGGTGATTATGCTTGTGATGTTGGGTTAATATTCGGCATTGAGTAATGTGGGGTAAGGTGATTAATCGGCTATGAAATTAGCTAAATTGAATAGGTATGTTTAATGATATGCTTAGTATAATGTATGATCTTATAACTTCGGTTTGGTATTGAGATAAAGGTTAGATGTATGATTGGATTTTGGTATGTGTTAAATTGGTTAATCAAAGATTAAATGATATGTGATTGCCAAATGTGATTGTTAAGTGAATAATATTAGTTAAGTACTTAAGCAAATCTATTGTTTTACTTAAGCTTAAGAGCAAAGAGGATCAAAGTCGGATAGGGGAAAAGAGAAAGTAAACGAATAGCCGTGGACATCTAATCGTCGACCACTTCCGAGGTAAGTTTTAAGTGATTAAACGTTGAGTAAATTCAATCATAATAGAACATAATGAGTTGATTTAATAAGATATGATGTGGCCATGATATGTTTTAAACTCAAATGGTAAGTTCATAAGTGTTTGGACTTGGAAATTTAAGAGCAAATTGTAATAATTTGCTTAGGACAGCAGCAGTAACGTGATTTTAGAAAATCACCATAAATTGTTGGTGTGGAATTATAGGCTGAATAAAATATGTAATCAAAGCTTAATTAGTCTAGTTCCTTATAAAAGAGGCCGTGTGAGCAAAGAAATTTCCTATAAACAGATATTTAAAGTTGTGTGAGACGGTGTCAAAATGACTCCGAAATCCCCTGTTCTGTTTTTAGAAAAACGTTATAATTTTCACAAAAATGGTTATAAGGTAAAATTTATATGCTTAGACTCCTTAATGAGTCTAGTTTCAAATGAAATTGAATATAACACATTTTGAATTCTGTACAATGAGAAATCTGATTCGTAGTGAGGAGTGGTCAGATTAGTCGAACAGTGAAACAGGGGAAAACTTTAAGAAAAATCTGGTATTGATTGGCCACACCTAAAATTCTGAAAATTTTATGGATAAAAGATACATGAGTCTACATTCGGGGAAAATTAACGGCAATTGATTTTGAGTTTTGTAGCTCCAGTTATAAACAATTTAGTGATTGTTGCTCAGGAAAACTGCTTGTAGTGAATATGTGATTTTGTTGTAAACTTTGATGAAACTATTTGAGTTGCTTATAAGCTATTGCTGAAATTGATGTACAAGAAAAATATGAAATATGTATGAGATATATATATGTGATAAGGCCTAATGGCCGATGTGATGAATGTGAAAGTGTGTATATATGTGATAAGGCCTAATGGCCGATGTGATGAATATGAAAGTGTGTATATATGTGATAAGGCCTAATGGCTGATAAGGCCTAATGGCCGATGTGATGAATGTGAAAGTGTATATATATGTGATAAGGCCTAATGGCCGATGTGATGAATGTGAAGGTGTACATATGTGATAAGGCCGAATGGCCAATGTGATGAATGTGAAAGTGTATATATGTGATAATGAGTGGCCAACGTGATGGATGTGGAAGTGTATAAATGTGATAAGTCCCGAAGGGCATTTGTGTTAGTACTATATCCGGTTAAAACCCGCGAGCTTTATGCGAGAATATTATCACCGATTAATGACCAGAGGCTTCGTGCTCGTACTATATCCGAGCTCTAATGACCCGATGACTACGTGTGGAGATTTTGTCCGGTAAGCCCGAACTAAAGGTTTCTTGAAGATTCAAGTAAAGCGTAAGATTATGCGACTTCACGGTGACAATTAGTAATAAATACGTTCAATGCGTTAAGTTGGTCGTATGTATTTTGAGATTATATTTAAGTTTGATTTAGACTAAATCACAAGGTCGTTATGTGATGCACATGTGAGTAAAGCAATGAGACTGTTCTATGATTATTGTGCATTTGGTCAATGTGGAAAGTCAGTAAAAAAAATATATATATGTAATGTACCTATGATCATAAGAGGTCACCATCAAGTGAGAATTTATCTGCCTATTACATATGATGAGACGTGCATATTCGGAAAAGGGGATGGTATGCCCGAAGGAAGAGTGAAATAAAAATACGAACAACTATGTTATAATTTGATTGTTATCCATTGACACGGCTTAAAACTTACTAAGCATTGTAATGCTTATTCCGTACTTTGTTTCCTCTGCTTTATAGATCTCATTTGGAAGCTACTGTGCTCGGGGATCGTCAAAGAACTAGTCACATTATCACCATCCTTTGTTTGGTACTGCTACGTTTTGGAATATCTTATGGCATGTATAGAATAGACTAGTAGTGAGAGGATATTTTGGATAATGTATAGGACTACCCTTTTGTTGTAGGTCATGTACCTTTCGGTTTTGTGTAAATTTGGATAGCCATGCGAAAATGACTTAAGTACACTTTGATCATAGCATTATAATCGTTTTGTATGTCGTCCGTCGAGAGGTATGGAAATGTTGGTAACGGTTAGTCATGGGAATGGTTATTCATAATCACTTTTGGTATATGTATGACAAACTCTAGTTGATCCATGGAGGATCATGAAATAGGTAAAGTTTACCTTAAAAATAGATGCTGGCAGCAGCAGTGATGTGGTTGTGAAAAATCTCTAAAAATAGTAAGACTGGAATTAAATAGCGAATAAATTATGTAATCGAACCTTGATGAATCTATTTTCATAGGAAAGTAACGAAACATTCATATGAACAGTATATTATGAGATGTCAAAGTTTTCGTGAGATAGGGCCAGAAAGGTTTCTGGATCCCCTGATCTGACTTTGGAAATTCATTATAAATTAACCACAGACATTTAGAAGTCATTCCATATATGTATATATTCCTTTTTGAGTCTAGTTTCTATAGAAACAAACGGCATCAGTATTGAAGCCCTGTACAGGGAGATATCCAAATCGTAATGCATGAAGATTAGTGTAGTTGCACCCTGTAACAGGGGAGGCTTTAACTAATAAACTGTACTAATTGGCCTGACCAAAAATTCTAGAAAAAAATATGTAGATGGATATATGAGTCTAGTTTCGGGGAAAAATTACGAAACTGATTTTCGAGTTGTGGAACTCAAGTTATGATTTTTAAGGTGACAGTGACGCAGTTAGCCAGTCGTCTGGAAAATTTTTAAATGGACTGTGAGAGTAAATGAATTAAGTCGGTTAGCACCTCGTGTTCGACTCCGGCAACGGTCTCGGGTACGGGGTGTTACAACTCTGATAATGGCATGTATAGGACTGCCCTTTGTTGTTAGTCAAGTACCTTTGGTAATGTATATATTTGGATAGCCATGCGAAAATGGCTTATATATATATTGAGCATAGCATTATAATCATTTTGTATGTTGTTCATTGAGTGGTATGGAAATGTTTGGTAACGATTAGCCATTGGAATGGTTAATCACGATCATTTTCGTGCTATGTATGACAAAATTCTAGTTGATCCATGGAAAACCATGAAATAAGTAAAGTTTACCTTAAAAAAAAAAGATGCTGACAGCAGCAGTGATGTGGATTTGAAAAATCGCTAAAAATAGTAGGAATGGAATTAAATAGTGAATAAATTATGTAATCTAACCTTGATGAATCTACTTTCATATGAAAGTAACGAAACAATCATATGAGCCGTATTTTATGAGATGTTTAAGTTTTCGTGAAACAGGGCCAGAGTGATTTCTGGATCCCCTGTTCTGACTTTGGAAATTCACTATAAATTAATCAGATATAATTAGAAGTCAGTCCCTATATGTACAGATTTCTTTTCGAGTCTAGTTTCTTTAGAAACAAACGGCATAACTATTGAAGTCCTGTACAGGAAGATATCTAAGTCATAATACATGAAGGTCAGAGTAGTCGAACCCTGAAACAGGGGAGACTTTAACTAATAAACTGTACTAATTGGCCCAACCATAAATTCTAGAAAACAATTGGAAGATAGATGTATGAGTTTAGTTTCAGGAAAAATTTACGGAATCGGTTTTTGAGTTTCGTAACTCGAGATATGATTTTTAAAGTGACTATGATGCAGTTAACCAGCTTGTCTGGAAATTTAAAAATGAACTGTGTAAGTAAATGAATTAAGTCCGTTAACACCTCGTGTTTGACTCCGGAAACGGTCTCGGGTATGGGGCGTTACAATTTTATTGGTATCAGAGCTACGGTTTAGTCGATTCTAGGACTACCGTAATACATTTGGGTCTAGCTATACATGTCATTATGTGTTTATTTCATAGTGTGGTGATTTCTGACAGTTAAAAATATGTTTACTTATAGAAATGGATCCCGATCCCAACCGAAGCAGTAGTGATGATCTTGAGAGTGTAGCGCTGTTCAAGACAAGGGACAGCGGCGGACTCTCAACCTATTGCTAGTAATCGAATGACGAAGCTAGACAGGCTTTTTATAGCGTGATGAATGATTGGTTCAACCAATACATTCAAACTAATACGGCTGTTCCACAACCTCCATTCCCGACTAATACAACCCAAGACCTACAATACCTCCAGAATCGACCAAACAAGGTCAAATAAGCCCCAGTTGATGTAATCCGAAAACACGGGCTATTGAATTTAAAGCTACGGACAGCGATGATGCCGAGCAAGCTGAATTTTGGTTGGACAACACTATTCGGTACTCGATGAACTATCTTGCACACCGATGAATGCCTAAAGTGTACTATCTCCTTGCTACGTGATTACGCCTACTATTGGTGGAATACGTTGATTTCTATTGCCCAGAGAGCAAGTAACTTGGGAGTTTTTCCAAACCGAGTTTCAAAAAAGTATATCATCGAGATTCATTGATCAAAACGGAAGGAATTTCTTGAACTTAAACAAGGTTCCATGTCGGTTCATCGATTATGAACGAAAGTTTGTAAGGCTTAGCCAAGACGCCGAGAATGCATTTCTTCGAAGTCGTGGACGTGTAAACGTTTCGAGGATGGATGAACGATGATATAAAGTCGTATGTTGGCATTTTAGAAATCCGAGAATTTGTGGTACTTGTCGAACGAGCTTGCAAAGTCAAGAGCTCGAGAAGGAGAAAAGAAAAGGCGATATGGGAGCAAAGGAGTTTCGTAAGAGATCTTCGGGAAAGCCTTTTCAACAGTCATCGAAGAAATTTAGAGATGACTTAGGCCGGTCTAGAGACACTTGGGGATTTTCTAGACGAGATCGCGATCGACCCCCTGTGAGTACACGAGTCACGTCGGTCGCCAGTGTTGGAAATGATCGTCGAGACAGAACGGAGTGCCAGTATTGTGGTAAATGGCATTCGGGGAGTTTTCGATTCCATGACCGCTCTGTTATAAGTGCGATCGGTGACCATTTTATCAAGGATTGCCCGGTATCGAACAAAATGTAAATCGAGTGGGAAACCAGTGCTACTATCGCCTGTGGTAGACCATCTAGAACACGGGCAATGCTAGTGGCGGTCAGAGAGGATCTAGAGATGCTACAACTAGATCTGAGGCTCGTGCTCCTGCTAGAGCTTATGCTATACGTGCACGCGAGGATGCTTCCTCGCCAGATGTTATTACCGGTACTTTTACTCTCTTTGATACTAATGTGATTGCTTTGATTGACCCTTGTTCTACTCATTCTTATATATGTGAAACCTTAGCATCCAGTAAGGCTTTACTTGTTGAGTCTACTGAGTTCGTAATTCGAGTGTCGAATCCCTTGGGCCGTTATGTACTTGTTGACAAAGTGTGTAAGAAATGTCCCCTAGTAATCCGAGGTTCCTGTTTTCCAGTCGATTTGATGCTTTTACCGTTTGATGAATTTGATGTTATCCTCGGTATGGATTGGTTGACCGTACATGATGCAATTGTAAATTGCAAAAGAAAAACTATTGATTTGAGGTGTGTAAATAACGAGATAATCCGAGTTGAGTCTACTGACTTGAATGGGTTGCCAACTGTAATATCATCGATGTTGGCTCAGAAATATGTAAGAAAGGGGTGTGAAGCATACCTTGCGTATGTACTTGATGACAAAGAGTTAGAAAAGAAGCCTGAATCTGTGCCGGTGGTTTGTGAATATCTGGATGTTTTTCCAGAAGAATTACCGGGTTTACCACCTGTTCGGGAGGTAGAGTTTGGTATTGAGCTTGTACCTGGGACTACACCGATTTCGATAGCTCCGTATCGTATGGCACCAACCGAGTTAAAAGAGTTGAAAGCTTAGTTGCAAGAGTTGACGGATAGAGGTTTCGCTCGACCAAGTTTCTCACCTTGGGGTGCACCAGTATTGTTTATGAAAAAGAAGGACGGAACCATGAGGTTGTGCATCGACTATCGTCAGCTGAATAAAGTGACAATAAAGAATAAATATCCGTTACTGCGTATTGATGATTTGTTTGATCAACTAAAGGAAGCCTCAGTGTTTTCAAAGATAGATTTGAGATCGGGTTATTATCGATTCTTAATTCGAGATTGGATATACCCAAAACCGCTTTAAGAACGAGATATGGTCACTACGAGTTCTTAGTGATGCCGTTTGGGCTCACTAATGCCCTTGCGGTATTTATGGATTTGATGAATCGGATCTTCAGACCGTATTTGGATCGGTTTGCAGTTGTGTTTATCGATGATATTTTGGTTTATTCGAGAAATGAAACCGATCATCTTTGAACACCAGGACTAGTGTTGCAAATTTTACGGGATAAGCGGTTATATGCTAAGTTCGATAAGTGTGAGTTACGGTTAAGAGAGGTTAGCTTCTTGGGTCATGTGGTATCTCGACGGTATTCGAGTTGATCCGAGCAAAATTTCAGCCATACTTAACTGGAAGCCTCCGAGAAATATTACTGAGGTTCAGAGTTTTTTGGGACTTGCCGGTTACTACAGACGGTTCGTAAAGGGTTTCTCGATGATAACCACACCAATAACGAAACTACTTCAGAAAGATGTTAAGTTCGAATGGATAGAAAAGTGTCATAAAAGTTTCAATCAACTGAAAACTTATTTGACTGAAGCTCCAGTACTAGTGTAGCCCGAATCAGGCAAGGAGTTTGTCATTTACAGTGATGCATCCTTACTTGGGTTGGGTTGTGTATTGATGCAAGAAGGTCGAGTTGTAGCTTATGCGTTGAGACAATTGAAGCCACATGAGAAAAATTATCCAACCCATGATCTCGAACTAGCTGCCATCGTATTCGCTTTGAAAATATGGCAACATTACTTATTTGGTGAGAAGTGCCACGTATATTCGGATCACAAAAGTCTCAAATTTTGATGACTCAAAGAGACTTGAATCTGCGACAAAGACGTTGGCTTGAGTTGTTAAAAGACTATGAGCTTGTCATTGACTATCACCCGGGAAAGGCTAATGTGGTTGCGGATGCCTTAAGTCGTAAATCACTGTTTGCTTTACGAGCGATGAATGTACACTTGTCTGTTCTATCCGACAATGTGTTAGTAGCTGAATTAAAGGCCAAACCATTGTTGATTCATCAAATTCGTGAAGCTCAGAAAGTCGATGATGAATTGGTTGTAAAACAGGCTGAATGTGTTTTGAATATGGAATCAGAGTTTCAAATTGATGATGACGATTGTTTGAGGTTCAGAAATCGTTTGTGTGTTCTAAGAAATTCAGAACTTATTTCGATGATTTTGAACGAAGCTCATTGTAGCCGAATGTCAATTCACCCGGGGAGTACGAAAATGTACAACAATCTGAGACGTCAGTTTTGGTGGCATGGTATGAAACGAGACATTTCCGAATTTGTTTCAAAGTGTTTAATACGTCAACAAGTGAAAGCGGAACATCAAGTGCCTACAGGTTTACTTCAGCCGATCTTGATACCTGAATGGAAATGGGATCGAGTCACGATGGATTTTGTATCTGGGTTGCCAGTGTCGGCAAGTAAGAAAGATGCGATTTGGGTTGTTGTTGATAGACTAACTAAGTCGGCTCACTTTATCCCCGTACGTACGGATTTTTCATTGGATATACTAGCTGAATTGTATGTTTCTCAGATTGTGAGATTACACGGGGTACCTATTTCTATTGTGTCGGATAGAGATCCGAGGTTCACCTCGCGATTTTGGAAGAAATTGCAAGAAGCCTTGGGTACCAAGTTGCATTTTAGCACCGCTTTTCATCCACAGACTGATGGTCAATCCGAGTGGATAATTCAGATACTCGAGGATATGTTGAGATGTTGCATCCTTGAGTTTAGTGGTTCATGGGAGCGGTATTTACCTTTGATTGAATTCACTTACAACAATAGTTTTCAATCAAGCATTAAGATGGCACCTTACGAGGCTTTGTACAGCCGTAAATGCCGTACACCGTTGTTTTGGACCGAACTCGGTGAGAGTAAAATTTTCGGAGTTGATTTGATTAAAGATTTGAGCAGAAAGTAAAAATAATTCGTGAAAGTCTGAAGGCGACATCGATCGTCGAAGTCGACGGATTTAAAATGAAGAGATATTGAGTATCAGGTGGGAGACAAAGTGTTTCTTAAGGTTTCACCTTGGAAAAAGATACTCAGATTTGGCCGTAAGGGCAAACTGAGTCCGAGGTTCATTGGGCCGTATGAAATCTCCGAACGAGTTGGTCCAGTTGCATATAGGTTGCTTTTACCCCCTGAACTTGAAAGGATTCACAACGTTTTTCATGTTTCGATGCTTCCACGTTACAGATCTGATCCTTCGCACATAATTAATCCCTCCAGGTTGAAATTCAATCCGATATGAGTTATGAAGAAGAACCGATATGTATCCTAGCTCGTGAAGTGAAAGAGTTGCGAAACAAAAGGGTTCCGTTAGTAAAGGTGTTATGGCTCAAACACAGAATCGAAGAAGCTACATGGGAAACCGAGGACTCTATGAAAGAACGATACACAAACCTATTTACCGGTAAGATTTTCGGGGACAAAAATTTCTTAAGTGGGGGAGAGTTGTGACAGCCCTAAATTGACCCTAGTCGGAAAGTGGTTTCGGGACCACTAAACCGAGTCATAAAAATAATTGACCGTCATATTTGATGCTTATTATATGTATATATGCATGTGTGAAAATTTCATGTTTGAATTTTGTTAATTGTAAGTGAATTTTATTAAATAGGACTTATGTGAGAAAATTTAGAAATGTGCTAGGCAAATGTAAAGTGGCCTATTTATGCATGTTGCAAATAATTGTACTTGCATGTCAAATTAACCAAAACCAAGATGGTGGCGGCCATGCTATGGGTTAAAGCCTATTATAAACATTTTGTGTTAGTGTTTTTTGTTAGAAATAATAAAATAAAAGGTTAGTAATAAAGTAATGAAAAGGAAATTGGGGATGAAGACAAAGTTCTCTCTTTGTTGTTCAACTTGGCCGAATAGAAAAAACAAAGGAGGGGAAGAATTTCGGTCACTTGAATCCTTAGGGAGGTTAGTATATTGTGTTAAATTTGTGAAATGTTTACTTGTTTTAGGTAAATTATCATGGTTCTTGCTTAGCCCATGCTAAAATTTTCACTAATGATGGGTGAATGGAGCCTTCGGCTATGGTTATAAATGAAGGAATTTTGATTGTTTTACTTGAATTTTGATGATGAATGTATTGAGGAAAGAACTTGGTCTTTCTAAAAATATGAATGGTTAAATCTTATACTAGTAATAGCCGAATTAAAGAATGCTTGATGTCATGAGTAAATGTGGTTCATGTTATTTGGATGAGAAATGGTAGTTAGGTGAAGTAGATCTAGCAAATGAGCACATATGTGCATTAGTTGCTAAATGGAGAAAAATCAGCTAACAAGTGTGTACTAAGGCCGAATATGATTTTGAATATTATTGAGTAATGTATGTGTTTTGAATTGATGGAATGGAGAGGATGCTTTAATTGTGTTATGAACAATTATATGTTAAATTAAGGTTTGCTAAATGGAGAAAAATTAAGGTGAAGTGCAAATGTTAGTATTTGATTACTAGTGTATATATGTGTATTAGCTGAGTTTTGAACTTGAAACAAAATGGTATTTAGTCAATACAAGTAACCATATTTGTAGAATGTATTAAGTATATAATCAGCCTCAACATAGACATGCATATTCGGCCACATGAATGAATACATAGATTGATGTTGTACGTTCGGCTATAGGTAAGCATATTGATGGCTTTATCTTGACTTAGAAAATCGGCTAAAGGAGAATATTGGCTAATATGTTGAATTTGATTCATGATTTCATACATATATGACTCTAATGCCTAATATATATGGGCTAAGTACCTTGAATTTCTCTTTGATGTTCAAAATGATTAAATCAATTTATTTGTTAAATTAAGATCAAGAGCAAAGTGGAACTAAATCCGATAAAGAAAAGGAAAAGGTGATCGAATAGCCGTTGAAATCGTTCGACAACATCCGAGGTAAGTTTTCGAGTAATGGAACTTAGATTATGATTCGATTAGATCATGTTATATAGCGAATCAAAACCATGCTCTTTGTATGTGGTTATTGAGCCGAAAATGGTAATGGTAGATAGGTGCCTTGTGTCTGAGTTCTAGTAATGAAAACGAAATAAAGATGTGTTATGATTTGTGGACATATGTGCATGATTATTCAGATGATAACCGGACTAAGATCCGAAGGCATTCGTGCGAGTTGTTATATCCGGGCTATGTCCCGAAGGCATTTATGCTAGTGATTATATCCGAGCTATGACCCGAAGGCATTTGTGCGAGTTGCTATATCCGGGCTAAGACCCGAAGGCATTTGTGCGAGTTGTGTGACAGCCCTAAAATGACCCTAGTCGGAATATGGTTTCGGGACCACAAAACCGAGGCATAAAAATAATTTAAAATTTATTTTGATGCCTATAATATGTGTTAATTCATGTGTGACATTTTTGATGTTTCGATTTAGAGTTATAAATGTGAATTTCACTAGGAAGGACCTAGTAGTGAACTTTGAAAGTATGATGGGGAAATGTGTGATGACTAGTTGATCATGCATGCAAAAATAAGGGATTTGCATGTCAAATTCCCCCCCCTAACATGAAGTGGCCGGCCATGACAAGGGAGTATGGGCTAAACATGTCATGAAACATGTTTTGTTGGTGCATTAGGGAGAAATAATAAACAAAGGTGTATGGGTAAGAAAAGAATGAAAAAAAAATGTGTGTGAAGGCTTCTCCCCTCCCTATTGCCGTGAGTGAAAGGAAAACAAAGAAAAAAAAATTGTTCATCCTTGTTCATCCCTTTTTGGCCGAAAACACTAAGGAAAAAGGAAGGAGTTTTGCTTCATACTTGGTTTAGAAGAGAACTAGAAGAAGATTTGGTCATACTTGTATCAAGATTAAGGTATGTTTGAGGTTGTGTCATGAGATTCATGCATGTTTTAGTTGCTAACTTGATGTTCATGTTAGCCATGGTTCAAATCCTTGTTATGCCATGGAAATGGTATTTGGCCAAGGTTGTTATTGTGTTAAAGCCATTGCATGCTAAATGTGAAGCTTGCTAATGATGCATGTAGTGATGGATTGACTACTCTTGAAATTTCTTTGTAGCAATCTTGAGTAAAACCTTGAATTTTTTGTTTAACCATGACCGAAGTTGAAAGGGTATGGTTGTGATGTATTCGGCCATGGTGCATTCATGAGCATGATTTATGCTTGTTACTTGATTGGTAAAAATTTGTGTTTTGGATGGGTATGAACCCCTTGAGATTCGGCCTTGCACCTATATGTGTATATATGTTTGCACATGATGTATTGGTATGATATATATTATCTCAAAGTATGTATTTTCTTGTGATGTTGTTTCGGTTATGAAGTAAATGATAGATGTGTATTGAGCTACAATATGTAAAGCATTAGCTAGTAAAATGTGTGCCATTCATGAGTGGTATTAACCATGTAGTTGGCCTCAACATCAACATGCATAATCGGCCCATGAATGAGTACCTAAGATGTTGTATATATTTGGCCATTAAAGTGAGTATGTAGGTGATGTTGAATCAAGTTTTTGGTGCATATTCGGTTATGTGTATAATCGACCAAATGGGTGATTAGTAAGAATAGTTGCCGAATATACAAACATACATATGCATGTGTAATTGAATTGTAAATGTTTAGCAAGATGATTAAACTAGTTGATTTATTAATCAAGCTCAAGGAGTTAAAGGAGGAGAATCAAGCAAGGGAAAGGTGAAGGTCATCGAGTAGCCGACTTGGAACTATTTTACCCAACACAAGGTAAGTCATTAAGCATATATTTGATATTGCTTAAATGATTGTAAAATCTATGCAATTGTGTTTAATGAGATGAAAAATATATACAATTGTATGTGTATGAAAAGATGATATTGTTGAATGTAAAAGAGATAGTGAAATATGTATAAAGTTTGCTTTCGGCACTAAGTGTGCGAGAAGTAAATGTGTACGGTGACGAGATTGGCACTGAGTGTGCGAGCTTGAAATGTATGGCACTAAGTGTGCGAGTTTGAACTATATGGCACTATGTGTGCGGGCTTAAATCACATGGCACTAAGTGTGCGTGATCGAGTATTAAGCACTATGTGTGCGAACTCTATATATATATACTTCCGATTGAATATTTATACGGAAGGGTGACTTTATCGAGTTGAGTACGGACAGCGGAAAAAGTAAGTACCTTGAGTTCATGGCTAATAGATGCTATGTTCATGCTCGGGGTTGAGTTGGTAAGTTTTAAATCTATGTGATGATTTCAATTGCATTCCCGTAAATAAAGTATCGTGGAATAGATGAAAGTTCATTTGATTGCATGATTATTGCGGAAATGAGATGATGTATGGAAATGCCTCTATTATTCTATTGAACGGTATATAAAATGTCATTGGGTGAATTGGTATGAGAATGAACCGAAAGGTCCGAGGAACTATGGTATATTTTCGATATGGATGGAGTACCTAGCCTCGTACATTATTTCATGTTGTGATAATTTTATTGATGGAAGATTGTCGAATGCTTAGGACTTACTGAGTTATAAACTCACTCTGTGTTTTCTTGTCACCCATTTTAGGTCCTTTGGATTCGTCTCGTTTGCGTGCTCGGAACCGTCGTTGAAGTCATCACACCGGCTGGAAATCTTTTGGTATTGTCTTCGTAGTTGAACTAGGAGAACATTTGGCATGTATAGGCTATTTTGTTTTGTTGAATTTTGGGTTGTAAACTTTAAGCCATGCGAAAATGGCCTATGTGGTCGGTTGAGTGTGATTCTAAAACCTATAGTCACGAGCCTTAGAAACCTTAATTTTGATAAGGTGGCCATAGTTTGTATTATGTATGATGAAATAGTTGGCCATGGAAGAATTATGAAATAGTCATTGTTTGCTTTAGTAACAGATGATGCCAGCAGCAGTGAGGTGAGATGGAAAAATCACTAAAAATAGTAGAAGTAGAATTAAATAGTGAATAAATTATGAAATTGAACCTTGATGAATCTATTTTCATATGGATGAAACGAAACGACCATATGAGCTGTATTTTAAGAGATATTCAGGTTTTCGCGAAGCAGGGCCAGAACGGTTTCTGGATCCCCTGCTCCAACTTTGAAAATTCACTATAAATTAACCAGAGAGAATTAGAAGTCATGCTCTATATGTACAGATTCCCTTGTGAGTCTAGTTTCTCTAGAAACAAACGGCATAAGTGTTGGAGCCCTGTACAGGAAGATATCCAAGTTGTAGTGCACAAAGGTCAGTGTAGTCGAACCCTGAAATAGGGGAGACTTTAACTAATAAACTGTACTAATTGGCTCTACCAAAAATTCTAGAAAAAAATGTGTAGATGGGATTATGAGTCTAGTTTCAGGGAAAATTTACGGAACTGATTTTCGAGTTCGGGAACTCGAGATATGATTTTTAAGGTGACAGTGACGCAGTTAGCTAGCCTGCCTGGAACAGAAATTAAATATTTCCAAGAGAGAAATAAGGGAAGTAAGCCCGGTAACACCACGTGGTCAAATCCGGTGACGGTCACGGGTTTGGAGTGTTACAAGTTGTTATATCCGGATAAATCCCGAAGATACTTGGGTTTGGAAGTGATCGAACTTGCTGTAATAATTTCAATTAATACGCTCATAAAATCCAAACGATAAGGTATGTTTCGTATATGCATCGGAAAAGTCAATTCGTTTTAAATAGTATTCGTTCAATTGATTAACGAACTTTCAGCCTTTAGTTAGGTTTGATACCTTGTGTATGAATATGTTGATTGAAGCGTGAAGTAAGTATGATTATGAGAATGTGCATATATGAAGTTATTCATTTAGCCATATGAATGTTATACTTTAGTCAAAACTAATTTCATTACTCAAACTTACTAAGCATTAAATGCTTATTCCGTTGCTTTGATTCTCTGTTTTATAGATTTTGCTCGTCAGCTATCGGACTCGGGATTGTCAAAGTCGAAGTCGTCCACACTATCGAAGCCCTTTTGGTACTCTTTTAGTTGAACTCTGATAATGGCATGTATAGGACTGCCATTTGTTGTTAGTCAAGTACCTTTGGTAATGTATATATTTGGATAGCCATGCGAAAATGGATTATATATATATTGAGCATAGCATTATAATCATTTTGTATGTTGTTCATTGAGTGGTATGGAAATGTTTGGTAAGGATTAGCCATTGGAATGGTTAATCACGATCATTTTGGTGCTATGTATGACAAAATTCTAGTTGATCCATGGAAAACCATGAAATAGGTAAAGTTTACCTTTAAAAAAAAAGATGCTGACAGCAGCAGTGATGTGGATTTGAAAAATCGCTAAAACTAGTTGGAATGGAATTAAATAGTGAATAAATTATGGAATCGAACCTTGATGAATCTACTTTCATATGAAAGTAACGAAACGATCATATGAGCCGTATTTTATGAGATGTTTAAGTTTTCGTGAAATAGGGCCAGAGCGATTTCTGGATCCCCTGTTCTGACTTTGGAAATTCACTATAAATTAATCAGAGATAATTAGAAGTCATGCCCTATATGTACAGATTCCTTTTCGAGTCTCGTTTCTTTAGAAACAAACGGCATAAGTATTGAAGCCCTGTACAGGGAGATATCTAAGTCGTAATGCATGAAGGTCAGAGTAGTCGAACCCTAAAACAAGGGAGACTTTAACTAATAAACTGTACTAATTGGCCCGACCAAAAATTCTAGAAAACAATTTGAAGATAGATGTATGATTCTAGTTTCAGGAAAAATTTACGGAATCGGTTTTCGAGCTTCGGAACTCGAGATATGATTTTTAAAGTGACTGTGATGCAGTTAACCAGCTTGTCTGGAAATTTAAAAATGAACTGTGTAAGTAAATGAATTAAGTCCGTTAACACCTCGTGTTCGACTCCGGCAATGGTCTCGGGTATGGGGCGTTACAATATGTCCTAGATCGGGAGATCCTATACAAAAGAGGGAAGAATCAGATGCTACTAAGATGTGTGGACGCTATTGAAGCCAAAAAAATCCTAGAAGAAGTCCATTAGGCCGTTTGCGGAACACACGCTAATGGTTTTACAATGGCCAAGAAAATCACGATATTTGGATATTATTGGTGCACCATGGAAGGGGATTATGTTAGTTATGCCAAGAGGTGCCATAAATGCCAAATTTATGGGGACAAAATTCATGTGCCTCCTTCACCTCTCTATGTGATGACTTCTCCATGACCTTTCTCTATGTGGGGCATGGACGTCAATGGGTCGATCTTGCCAAAGACTTCCAATGGGTATCGATTCCTCTTCGTGGTCATTGACCACTTCACCAAGTGGGTAAAAGCCACTTCTTATGCTAATGTCAAAAATTCGACAGTTAGCAAATTCTTAAAGAATAGATTATTTGTCGATATAGAATACCAGAAATGACCATATCTGACAATGCATTGAATTTGAATGACAGCACGATAGAGGAGACCTATAGTCAATCCAAGATCAAACATCATAACTCGTTACCATATTGCCCAAAAGTGAATGGTGTAGAGGAAGTGGCTAATAAGAATACTAAGAAGATTGTAGGGAAAATGATAGAGACTTATAAAGATTGGTATGAGAAATTATAATTTGTCCTCTATGTTTATCGAACATCTGTCAGAACCTCCATTGGGGCAACACCTTTCTCATTGGTTTATGGAATAGAAGCGATTTTACCCATTGAAGTTGAGATTCCTTCTCTTTGAGTTTTATCAGAGTTGAAGTTAAATGAAGCAGAATGGATCCATCTCGATATAATCAGTTGAACTTGATCGAAGAAAAGAGATTAAAAGCTATCCGTCATGGTCAGATGAACCAAAAATGAATGATGTGAGCTTATGACAAAAAGGTTCGCCCCAAAGAATTCAATGAGGAGGACATGGTGTTGAAAAAGATCTTTTCCATACAAAATTAATTTTGGGGAAAATGGATGCAGAATTGGGAAGGACCTTATGTGGTAAAGAAAGCCGTTTCTAGAGGAGCGCTGATTTTAACCGAGATGGATGGCAAAAACCTGCCCAATCTTGTAAATTTGAATTCAGTCAAGATGTGACAACCCGAATTAGGGCCTAATCAGAATAGTGGTTTCGTAACCACAAATCTGAGATAGAAATAATTGTTTTATAATTATTTTGGGGTTTATGATATGATTTCATGATTTTGTGAAAATTTCGGGATGAAATTCTATGCATTGAGCGCTTAAGTTGAGATTAGGGACTAAACCGAATAAATTGTAAAACTCGTGTTTTAGAAGTTTTTAGTATGAAATTGCTTTGGGATATTAACTAGGAGGTCTTAAATAGCAATTTGACCAATTCCTAAGTTATGGACAAAAGTTGGACATGGAGGGAATTTTTGGAAAGTTTAGTAGTAAGGGCATTTTCGTCATTTGTATATTAAATGAAATAAAATGGGAAAAATAACACAAAATTGGTCATCATCTTCTCTAGTTTTTGCCAAAATTTCCTCTCCTCCATAGCTAGGGTTTCTTCAACTTTCAAGCTTCATAGTAAGTGATTTCAAGCCCCGTTTTTAATGTTTTTCACATTTTTGAAATCCTCGTAGCTCGGTTTACCTATTTCTACCATTATTTCGAGTTACGGTTTATGTTTAAAAATTTACCCATGAATGATAGGCATGTATTTTGTTGTTTGATGGTAGAATATGAATGTTTGAAGTTAGGAGAATGATCTTTTCTAATCGATTTTTAGCGAAAACGAGCAAAACGGCATAATCGATAAAAATACCTATTGTTCATAACTATGTGTTAGAGTGAGAATTTCATGTTGCCATAGAAGAGAAAAATGATCAGTAGGTCATTAAACATAAGAATAAGGGCTGAAATTAAATTTTCGAGCCTTGGGGCAATCGTAATTTTGTAAAAGTTAGGGGGCAAAAATGTAATTTTTGTATAATGTGATTTTTGGATTAAAATAAATAGTTCGAGTGTTAAATGAGCTAAATATGTTGTTATAGATTAAGAAAGGCATGGAATCGACCTCGAACGGGGGAAGGAGAAAGTTTTGGACTAAATTGCAAAATTCCCATATTTTGCACCGAGGTAAGTTTGTATGTAAACAATACATTAATTTCATTTACATTCTTATATTTCAGCCTATTATATATATATATATATATACTAGCTGATGTTGAAGTATAAATCGACTATTGGAAGAATGGAAATAAGTAATAGAGAAAGAGATCCAGGTTGAACATTCGGAAAGATCGAATAAAATAGAGGGAGCGTAGCTAGGTCACATGTATGGTGCTGAGTGCACATCATGTGTACAAGAAAGCTACGAGATACTATGTAGTAGCTAGGTCACATGTGTGATACAGGATGTATCCCATGTAAACAAGAGAGCTACGGGAAAGATAAATGTAGCTAGGTCGCATGCGTGATTCCAAGTGAAGAACACCATGTAGACAAGAGAGCTACGAGACAAATTGGCTAGGTTGCATGAGTGGTACTAAGTGTTCACCATGTGTACAAGAGAGCCGAATTAAATGAAATATGATGGTGGGGCTGTGTGCTGAAACCATCAAGTATCGAGGATTAATCCGAATTGTTCAACGGGATGGCTTTGTGGTGACATTGTAATCATGGGCCTATATTCACGATGTGTGAAATGTGGTGAAAATGATTTGTGATATATATATATATATATATATATAAGTTAAAATGAGGTTAGTACAAAGAATGTGTGAAAGAGTGAAATTAGCACTAAAACTGTTTTGGACAGTAGCAGTGACGTGATTCTGAAAAATCACCAAAAATAGAAGGAATTTAATTAGAGGTTAAATGAAATGTGAAATTAAATCTTAATGAGTCTATTTTCATATAAAAGAAACAGAGCAAGCAAAGGAATTCTATATTTTGAGATATTTACAATTGTGTGTGACTTGCTCAGGATGACTATGTGATCCCCTGTTCCAACTTTGAAAAATCATTAAAAATTGTAAAAAACACAATAAGAAATATATTTTATATGCCTAAATTCAGTGTAGTTTTAAATGAAACAGGTTTCATGGTTATTTGAATTGTGTACTGAGAGAAATTCAATTCGTAGTGAACAGAGGTTAGATCAGTTGTGCTGTGTAACAGGGGAAACTTAAACTAATAAACTGTACTAATTGGCTGAACCAAAAATTCTAGAAAAAATTTAGTAAGAATATTTATGAGTCTAGATTCAGATAAATTTTACGGATTTGAATTTCGAGTTTCGTAACTCGAGTTATGATTTATTTAGTGATCATGACGCAGGAGGGACAGCTTAATCAAATCGGAGTAAATAGTAAAATTAAAAATATGATATAATTGAGTTATGTTGTAAGCATATTAGATTCCTTATTTGTTATTTATATACTTACTTACTAAGCTATAAGCTTACTTTCTTTTCTCTCCTTTGTCTTATAGTGCCATCAAGCTAACACAGGAGTTAAAGATCGTTGAAGATCTGCCCGCACTATCAATACTCTTGGTATTTGAACTCAACATTTTGAAATATGGCATGTATAGCAGACTTAGTTATTTTGTTACGTGACATAATTGTCTAGGTTTAAAATATTAATTATAGTTTCAAACTAATCATTTTGTACGAAGCCTTTGAAATTGGTTTGTATTGTTAATGGCATATGTTATAATGATTCATGATCAAATTGCACGCCATATTTTTGTTTGGGTTCTATTTAATAGTATATACTATAATTTGTTAGTACCTCGTACCCTGTTCCGGCGACGGATACGGGTAAGGGGTTTTACACAAGAAATATTTCACCTAAAAAAAAAGGGAGAGGCCAAGGCAAAAACCCACAAAGGGCATCTTGAGATCAAAGGAGTTTTGAGTTGAAAACCTGAAAAGGGAGACTCAAATTTTGATCAAAGAATAGGGTGTAATAGTCGTTTCCCCTTAAAGGTAACAGGAAGGAAAAACTTTACATCTTGGGGAATCAACAAAGTACTCTAGATCTCTTAAACACATATCAAGTTCAGAATGGTCTTCAAAAAGTTTGCTTACAGAAGCTCATACTGCGATATTTGGGGTACCTAATTTCATCTCACTCACTTTGTGTTTTGGCAGTGTTTGCCACTTTGATTAATTTTTTCATTAAGAGCTTTGCCCTCAATAAATTTCAATCTTGTCCATTGTTATGACAAATAGTCTTAAAACAAATAGTCTAAATTACGATTACTTCTTCGGGTTTCCTGTGAAAGATACAGGGCCTGAACAATAGGTATGGTAACACATTAGTAATAGAACCTTGATGAACAACGAGCAATGCCAGGCTAAGCACTAAAAGGGGACCATTCTCGAAAATGACATTTTGCATTCATACAAGTATCATTCATATAAATCTAGTTAGGAGCATTTGATTCATTCTAATCATATTATCTTAATCGCTTAGCATAAAATATAGGCATATGAAATGGATTCTACAGGTCTTGTTCCCTAGAGAGCAGTGTAACAGATCAGTGAAACCCTAAATCTTATACCCCTAAAGTTGCAGTTGGTCGAATTAAAGCTACAATAGCGAATCTTATCTCCCTAAAGTTGCAGGGGAGCAAGATAAAGCTACAAATCCTATACCACTAAAGTTGTAGTGGGTTAGATTGAAGCTACAATAATGAATCTTATCTCCCTAAAGTTGCAGTGGAGCAAGATAAAGCTATAAATCCTATACCCCTAAAGTTGTAGTGGGTCAGATTGAAGCTACGATAGTGAATGTTATCTTCTTAAAGTTGCAATGGAGCAAAATGAAGCTACAAATCCTATACCACTGAAGTTCTAGTGGGTCGGATTGAAGCTACAATAGTGAATCTTATCTCCCTAAAGTTGTAGTGGAGTAAGATGAAGCTACAAATCCTATACCCCTAAATTTGTAGTGGGTCGGATTGAAGTTATGATAATGAATCTTACCTCTCCTGAAGTTGTAGTGGAGCAAGATGAAACTACAAATCCTATACCCTTGAAGTTGCAGTGGGGCTGATTAAAGCTACCATAGCGAATTTTATCTCCCTGAAGTTGCAGTGGAGCAAGATGAGGCTACAAATCCTATATCCTTAAAATTGCAGTGGAATGGATTGAAACTAAAACAACAAATCTTATCTCCTTGAAGTTGTAATAGGGCAAGATAAAACTGTAACACTAAATCCTGCCTTCCTAAAGTTGTAGTGAAGCGGATACAGTGTAGTAGAGTAATGTAGTAGAGTAACCAATGGACTGAAAGAGTGGGCTATTTGAAAAAGATAAGCACCAAAAAAGTTGAGATTTAGTAGGACCGGACAAAATTGGTCCTTTTTTAAGTCTTTGCTCCATTTTTATTACACGACAATGAGCAAAGAAGGGCAGTTGTAGAGGCCCAATTTCATCCAGCCCAAACAGAACCAAAAAATAAATAAAATAAAATAAAAAGTCCATTAATACTAAGTCCATTTACAAGAATATAGACCCCAACCCAAACCTACTAACTTAAACCCAATACACCGGAGCTCGAATATAAAAAACCCAAAAGCCCAATACTACCCAAAACCCAAAAGCCCAAAACCTAAAAATTTTTAGAAACCTAATCCCTCTCGCGTTGTAGCCTCGCCACGTTGGCAAGCGTGCCATCTAACACTCTTCTGCCACCACCATTTTTGACTTCACCCTTTGCCACCACCACTTGCAAAAAAGGAAGAACAGAAAAAAGTAGAAGACAGGGAAACAAAAATAGCGAACAAGCAAAAACAAAGAAAAAAATAATATATTTGTATTTTGATTCGGCTATAAAAGCCAAACAAAAACCCTATGTAATTTTTTACACTGAGAAATTGAATACAAAAAAGAACAGAGTTTTAAAAGGTAGCTTTTTTATTTCTTTTATTCGAAGCAAAAATAAAAAAAGGGAAGAAAACAAAAACAAAAAAAGAAAAGGTTTTTACATATTTATCGGTCATCGTCGCTGCAGTGGTCCTCCTTGATTCGAAAGGTCTTCGAATCCAGTGGGATTCGACGAGGGCTTCATCGGAAAAAGATTGAAACTGAAAGGTTTCATCGTTTTCTTTTTCTTTTTTGAAAGACAGCATTTTAAGGGATTTTGACCCCAGATCCGTGATCTATACGTCAAAGGGTCCAAAAGGGGAATTTTTTTGGGTACTCCAGCCACCGGAGGCGACGGTCTTCACTGCCGATGACCAGTGGCCGTGGTGGAGACCCACTACATTAGGGGCAGACGGAGGGACATTTCAGAGACAAGAGGAAGAAAGAACTTTTTTTTAAATAAAACTAAACTCAAATGATTTTTTATTTTTTATTTATATAAGGGTCTAATACGACATCGTTTTGGGTTTGACTTCCAGACACCCAAAACGACGTCGTTTAAGGGCCGAAGTGAAATCCGTCCCGACCCCTCTTAAGATCCATGTGTTTTTGAAGGGAGGGACTAATTTCCTACTAGGTCTTTCCGCCTTTAAGTGTTTTTCAATATGGTTCTAATTCTATTCTATTTCTTTTTTTAAATTATACCACTTAATTTTTAATCGTTTCATCTTAGTCCCCAGACTATTGACCCTTTGGGGAATGAAATGTGCTGGGTTTGGGTTATTTTCCCTTTTGGTCCCTGCACTTTATTACATTTTTAATCTGAACCTTAATTTATGGTTTTATTTATTTATGCCCTAAAATTTCGTTATGGTTTCAATTTAATCCATTGTTTATTTAATCTCACCCTCTTACTTTCTGTTATTTAATTTCCAACACTTTTAATCTCCTTATTTATATTTCTACCCTTTAATTTGCGTAACTTGCATTTTTATCCTTAAGGTTCATGATCATTTCATTTTAGTTTTTAATTTTTAAATGTTGACGTTGTTGTTAAATGATTATTATTGCTAATTAATGTTTTACGTTTAACATTTTGTCATTGCTAATATTACACAATCATGATCATAGCATTATCATGCTTAACATTTTGTCATTGCTAATACTACACAATCATGATCATAGCATTATCATGCTTTCTCTGATTATTTTACTATTATTACCATTATTAAGTAGTATTATTAATCGACTAAAATTTTTCCCACTACTACTTTTTATTATTATTTTATTATCATTGCTTTTACCCACGTAAGTTATTTTATTTTTGCCACTACCATATTACACAACACGTTTAAATATTCATTCATTTTTATACCAACACTTGAATAAATTAATCACATATTGCATTAAATGTTGTGTTCATTTTTATACGACGTATATTTGATAATTTGAATCAATGCAATGTTCTTTATTTTGAGGATTCGAGAAATTGTGCCCCTAACTTATGGGGTATGATTTTCTTCTTGAATCGAAATAATCGAACATCCCTCTTTTTAAAAAAAATTAATTAAAAATATATAAGATTTTGGAAATAATTAAATGGTGAGTGTTCTTATTTGAGATTTTGTGCCCCAACTTACAAGACATGACTTTTCGTTTTGGTCGACCCTAAATGAAAAAACCTCCTCACTAAAAATTCAATTTAGCTAAAAATTCAATTTAGATAGAGACATTTTCAATACTATCAAATAACATTGCGTGAAAGGATCATGTTTTAAATCCTCTTCAAATTCTCCATTTTTGATGCTAAGACACCAAGTAATCAACTAGGTACCAAATTTGGGCGTTATGAGTGTGCTAATCCTTCCTCATATGTAATCGACTCTAGAACTTATTTCTCAGATTTTGTAGACCGAAAATCATCGTTTTAGTAAAATTAACCTTTTATTAAAATGATTAAATATCGAGGTGATCCAATCATTCCGAATAAAAAGGATTGGTCGCGACTCCATCTTTTTTTTAAAATAAAATATCAATTTCTAAAAAGGGTTTCGACATTATATATATGATGTTTTTTGTTCAAGTTTCATTATCTATCTTATTAATTTATATGAAAATGAAAAACAAAAACATGCATATATCATATAATTTAATTTACAAATAAAATAACTTTTTGGTAATTCTCTAATTGAGTTGTGACATGGTTGATTGGTGACATCGATTTAATAAAAGGCTTTATAAATAGTATAGATAAACAAAAAAATAATAATGAGACGAGATTCACTTACACTGATGTAAAAAATTAATGTAGCTTTAAATTTTAGTGTAACTTTTGTAAATGGTCCGGCTAGTTCGCAACATGCAAACTTACCTTTCTGGACAATCCATCCTAATAGAACAAAAGCTTACGTTGGTTGCTACAAACTTGGTTTACAACAGAGACTTGACAACATAATATTCGATAAGAGAATTTTCATGGAATAAGGGTTGTATTTATAGACACTAAGTGTCCTACCAATCTTAGGATATCCTATTTGACTTAGGAAAAGAGTTATGTGCACGAAAAGTATCCTAGATACATAATATCTTTATTTCCTAATTTTAGTCTGTCTCGACTTTTGACTGGCGAACCCCAGTTTGCAACTCAACTAGCAAACCCCTAGTTCGCAACTCAATTGACAAACCCTAGTATGCCAAATTGACTGGCGAACTTAACTTACAATGAATCTGATGAATTCCCCTTTTTGCATCATTTGACATGCACCAATTCGCCAAAATATTGGTGAAATCCTTGTTGATACTCTTTTGGCAAATACTAGCTCACCAAATCAACCGACAAACCCCTAGTTCGTCGAAACAGGCGAACCCTCTCTTGTGAGGCCAAAACTTTCAAGCCCTATTTCGGGATGTTCTAACTCTCTCCCACTTAAGACATTACTTTTTTAATTTAACTAGAATAATTTCACTTGACTCAAATTTTATTTCACTTGTATCGATTTAAAAATAAAATTAAATTGAATTAAGATGATAAAATAAAAATCATTAACTCGAAAATTTTTTACTCGATTTAAACAAACGCAGATATATTTGCTAGTTAAAAAATTAATATTCTAGATAAATCGAAAATATTAGTGCAATATTTTTAATACCATATATTATTCAACAACCCCTGCAATGGATCAAATCTTCAAATCACAAATCACTTTAATTATAAAATGACAATTTTGATTTAAGATATAAAAAGTAGTACGGATATTGAAACTGTTTGACATCATTAAAATCTCCGAGCCAGTGTAGGAGGACCGGAAGTGGCAGTTGGTAGGCAGTTAGGGAAAAAGGGCTTAGGCCATTGCGTTTGGATTTTAATAACCAAACCGGACAAACGTAGATTAGATTAGACCAAACAAACTTAAGTAAGCGGTATCGGCGTACGTTAGTCTCTTCCAGGCTTAAATAATCTGTTCCCAGGCTAACCCTTGAAACCCTCTCCAGCACCCTACCACAACCGTTATTCCATCAGATCCTCTGACATGGACCCACTCTTTGACCGAATCAACGTCCGCGATCTTCTCTCCGGTCACGACCTCTCGGACCCTTCGACGCCACTATCCGCACCGGATCTCCGCCTCATCATCGGCCGCCTCGAATCCCACTCTCTTCATATCAAATCAAAAGTCCGTTCTTACCTCCTTTCTCACCGCGAAGACTTTGCCTCACTCTTCTCCCAGTGCAACGATGCCGTTTTCAAGACTAACGAAATCTCTGACAACGTCTCCGGTATTCTTTCGTTGATCTCCGACCGCCCCATCGATGTCGAGATCCGTAAGTTGGTTGATGAGATTGGGAGGACAACGAAGGAGGCTAGGGAAAAGAGGGAGATGTTAGGGTTGTTGAAGATAATCGTAGGGATCTGCGAGAGGTTAGAAGGCGCCAGATCAGCTTTTAGTGATGGACGACTCAGATTTGCCGCCGAGGAAGTTAAAGAGTTGAAGAAGGCTTTGAGGATTGGCGATGAAGAAGAAGGAGAGCCTATCGTGTATGGTTTGCTGCGGAAACAGTGGGCGGATTTTTTCGATGAGGTAAGTTTATGTTTGGTTACTGAGAAAGCGGCAAACTAAGAAGAGTGGATAGATGAATTTTTCACGTTTAATGTTTTGGTCTCTCTCTTTAATTCTTTTTTGGTATTATTCATTTTATTGGTGATTTGTTTTTTTAGAGGAATGATTTGGGTTTGTAGATGCAAGACTTGTTTTCCAAGTTCATGGAAAATGCAGTTCGGTTCGAGCAGGATTCTAGAACAATTAGAGTGAAATACAAATTATGTGTTGATAAAATGGATGGGATTGAACTTCATACGGTCATGGAAGCAATGGATGTAAGTTTTTCTATTATGTTCCTTTTGCTTAAAGAATGGACCAACTAAATCTTATATCAGGACAAGTTTTTATTATTTTGTTTCCATGATGGACCTATGATGAACATAGGTAGGTAGCATTGAAAATCGTCTGCTATCAGTTAAGTGTCTAAGGTTTTGGTGGTCAATTAGTCCTGTTACATTGTTGTTAGTATGTCGTGATGATGATATGATAATGTTTTTTTAGGTTGCTGGAATTCTGGATTATTGTCTTGCTAAAGCAGCTGACTTGATAATTAAGCATGCCATCACTCCAGCTGTAAGCTATGGATCACCTGTAATGTTTGCAGAAGATGTAAATCAAGGTTCCGAAGGAATCTCAGAAACAGTACTGAAGATATTACCTTCACAAGATTGCAAGGTGTGTGCTCTCTACTGAGATTCCAAATCCTTGGTTGCTACTTGCCACACTAGGTTTAACTAATTAGGACATAGTTTCAGAAAATAAAGCTGGCTGATATGTTCTTTGGAACATGAAATTGTATTACCAGTTGCTTTCTTTATGTACAACAATTCCTTCTAACATGGATCACATAGATGGTAAGATTCTAGTTCATCAGCGTCAAGCATTTTTCTTGAAAGCAATTCATGGACAGCGTCAAACATATCCTCTGTAATGTTCAGATTGTAGATGTGGATGGAGATGCTATCTATGCAAGAGTTATTCAAGTCATCAAGTTTATTTTCAAGCATATATGCTTTGAGAATGGTTCATGGATTCGTTCTTTTGGAAGGTTAACTTGGCCAAGGATATCAGATATTATCATCTCAAAGTTTCTTTCAAAGGTTTGTTCTTCTAATGGTTGACTTAAAAAAATATGCTTTCTGTTCTACTTTGCTTGCGGAATTCTGAATACCTGTGAATAGATGTCCGTAATTGACTTCTATGATATTCTCGTAGTGAATGAATTGTTGTTTCTTTGACATCTTTTAATTTATGCCTCTTTTTTCGTATTAAGTAGTCATGCAGTGAATCTATACAAGTTGTAAATATGGAACAACCAATAACATATCGTGTATGTTGCATCTAGAGCTTGTATTTTGGTAGTGTTGCAAACAAATTGGTGACATTTTAGTAGGGACAGCTCAGGGTACAAGCTTGTATGACCTTCGATTTAGCTGCTGGATCATCTTTTTAATCTGCCTTTAAGAATTTTGAGCTCGGGTTTGCAGGAATTAGTTTGTGCATTAAAGAGATGAGATGGCTAATATTTAGTATTTAGCATCAAATGGTACTATCAAAGGTTATTATTGATGAAATCATTCACTTCCAGACATCTGAGATAACATATCATGTAGTATTTAGAGCATGAATTTTGGTAGTGCTGCAAACAAATCGGTGACTTTTATTAGGGACTTCAGGTACAAAAGTTGTATGACCTTTGATTTAGCTGCTGACTCATCTTTTAATTCCACCTTTAAGAATTTAGCATGGCTAGTTTTGCAGGCATTATTTTGTACCTTAAAGAGATGAGATGGCTAATATTTTGTATTTAGCATCAAAGGGTACAAACAAAGGTTATCATTGATGAAACCTTACATCTTGGGACATCCGAAATGTCTGTATGATTAGTTCATATATTCATGTCTATATATAAATTTATTTCCTCTTATTTATTCTAGTTTTATGGTGGGTTGTTTTGTTGTTAGTTTTTCTTACTTAGTCATTTAATGACTAACACTAATTAGGATCAGGGTTTATTTGTACTCAAAGGTCAAGGTTTAAACCTTGCTATAGCCCTAGCATAAATTATGATTTATCTGTATAACCTCTCTTTTATTATCTAGTATTTACTTTTACGTGCCTAGGATATGAATAATATTTTCTTTCTTTTGATTTTAAATTAATAATTTGATATTGAATAGATAGTTTTATATTGTTCTAATATTTGAAATTAATAACCTTTACATGTAGGGGTTGTAAACTTTATCTGTTTTCTTTAATCAAATAGTTTTTCAGTTTTTAGATGGAAGTAGAGTACTTTGTCATAATTTGGATAAATCTTATAATTATTTCAGTATTTCTAATAAAAATTAAAATGGCAGTATAGAATAATGAATATAAATCTCCATTTTCTTCAGTTAAAAAGTTTCTCGAATTTACTGCTTATATATATACATATTATAGATTATCTGTTGCCTTTTATTTTCATCATTCTATAGTATTTAATTTTGGCTAATATAGTCAGTTTTACTAATATACTCTGGAGATCGACATTAATTTCTTTAGATCTGTGAAGCTTAATTATTGGTAAAGGTGTATGATTGTAATTATTTTCTGTGGAAACATTGGGCAGTGCATTAATCACCCGAGTGGAGTGATCTAGAATGGCATTATGTTTTACATTCAGACCTTGGGAAGCTCAAATACATTTATTGTTTTACGGGCAGGCTGAGTCCTTGAACCTTTTTAGGGGCATAAAGCAAGCAATAAATAAATAGAAGGCTATTTGTGCTTAATATTCCCTTCGCTATTTTGCACTGCCTTGATTCCAATTATTGTAACATTTGATTTCTTCTGACTTTGTAACCTTTATATATGTGGCTATTTTGTATGACCATGTGAACTTAATAGTCTGTCTTCTAGACTATCTAGTTTGATCTGTCCAGTCTTCACTAAGTCCTAAGAACCTTTGGCTCTAAAGGTATTCTGAATGTTTTGGTAGAATTAAATTGGAAGCAGTTTGAACCAATTTGCAAAATGGTTGACCTTGGCATGATGCTTGAAATTTTCTTTTACAAATTGGTTATTTACCTATTTCCTTCCTTGTGTCTGGAAGTGAAAAACCAGGGTATAGAGTTGATTTAATCTATTTATTGGTTTCCATATTTAAGGTTTGTTCTTTTTTGGTGAATAGTAGAATCAAGACATAATATATGGAACTTGGTACATTGTCAAAAGGACCTATTTGCTTGTTTTGTTTGGTTGGGATTATGGTTTGGTAGTGTCATATATAGGTCTGTAAAGAAGCGACTGGGTGTATTTCCTTTTCTTGCTTTGTAATAATTGACATTAGAATCTTGCTTTAGGTTGTTCCAGAAGATGCTTCCAAACTTGTGGACTTTCAGAAGATAGTCAAGTGTACATCAGAATTTGAGTTCTCTTTAAAGGAAATGATGTTCATATCAGCATCCGATGGCAAAGATTACAGGTTGAGCAGTTTTTCTGAAAATGTTGAGGTTCACTTTGCATTTAGGAAGAAAACAGAAATCTTGGGAAAAGCTAGAAATTCACTCCTTCAATGTGATTTCTCTCTTCCTCAAGTAAGTTTCTAACAATTAAACTTTTGGGCTTCTATTTTTGTTTTATTTATTTTGATTAATAAAATTTTCTCTAGGATTACACTTCCAAAGGCCCTTTACTGAAGAACGATGGAATGGCTATAAATTCTTCCAACCAAGTTGTTGATTTGATTTTTTCATCTGAGAGGTGTGTGGTATCAAAAGCAGCCTCCCAACTGATGGAGCTCGTGCATCAGACACTTCAGGTAAGCCAATAATTTTCCTATTTTCTTCTTGCAATACCATGATCCAATTTCTTACCCATTGCAATTTGATAGTCTGGGTTTCTTTCATGTCAGGAGAAACATAGTTTTCTTACTCATGAAGGATTGCAAAAGATTACTGTTACTGCCAACTCTCTATAGTTTAATCTAGTTTTGTAGTTATATTGTTAAAAAAAAGAGGTATGAATGTTGTCTAAATTTGCTGAAGCTATTTGCAGTTGGTCACCCATGCATTTTCATTTCTATTGCCATGACTTTTGCATGTAAACTTCAGGACATGACTTTATCCATCACAAATCCTTGCAGGATGTTTGCTTGTCATCTGCAAGAGTTGCTTTGGAATTCTATCATGCTGTAAGAGATGCTATACTTCTTTATGAAGCTGTTATTCCTGTCAAGGTTTGTTCATTTGAGATTGTGGTTTGTTCATTTGAGATTGTGAAGTTACTTTGCCTTATCAATTTACTTTATCAAGACACCCTAACATGATTGTTGTGAGCATGTCTGTGTTTATATACATGGTAGTGTTTGATTCCTGGATGTGCACACTGAAAGCCAGTGTATGCCCTATGTGCTAGTCTCGGTCTGTGAGACTTTCACATCCATGAAAGGGTAAAAACATTCTGAGCAACCAGAATTTCTATAATGTACTGATATATGCGCATAAATGTCTATCATGCAAAACACCAGAGGTTTTGAGCCCGAAATCGAATGTGGTGCCCTTTTAATATATGTGCCTTTTGTACACCTTCACTAAAAAGTGTCTTATAACCATTGTATGGGAGTGTGTAATTCCATTCCCTTTATCCTAAATTGAGTTGCCATGTTTTCTCATCCTTAAATCTCTTCAAAATCAAACATCAATATCTGTCAACCATATACCAGCTAGGCTATCTTTGCACATCCTTGATAATTTCCATTATGTTGGTTCCTGAAATCTCTTTCTCAACATTTTCTTTTTATTGATTCTTGTTTCTTTGAACAGGACAAGGTTCTTACTTCTAAACAAACAATAATATTATTAATCTTGAAGCAAAGTATCTATTAGTTTATGAGATTCCTGGTCTTTCTTTTTTACATCCAATGAGTTGGTTGTGCTTTAGGTTAATCATGTGCACATGTGATTTTGACCTTAATTTTACAAACCTTCTCTGGCTCTCAAAGAAATATCATGAAGGTTCTTGTAGCATATTTGATCACCCACTTTCCATCATGTACTTTGATTTGAGTGCTGTAAAAGTTACGTATATTCCATATACATGTTGTTTTGCACGTTTTTGTTTATCATGACTTATATTGGTAACCTTTATTTTTCTTTTGTGAAGTTAGAAAGGCAGCTTGATGGTATCAACCAGGTTGCTATTCTCATGTACAATGATTGTCTTTTTTTATCTCAGGAGATACTTGGGCTTGCATTTGAGGTATGTAGAGATTGTAGACTTAATTATAACATGCTTCAGAAAAAGGAAAGAAACAAAATGAAATGCAGATATATTATACTATTTGGAATATCTATGGATATTTGCAAGTCTGCAACTAGTACTAGGCTAAAACTCAATAAATCCTTATAGTTAATTCAAATATCATATGACTCCTTGTCCTTGTATTGTAATTAGTTGAGCCCGTAAGTTATTGTTCACAATCAATTGAGCCCTTAGTTGGAGGGAAAATTAAAATCGTTAACTCCTTTTCCCATCTGGGATAGAGGCATTAATGATACGGGATAAAAATATACCTTGTGAGATTTTCTTGGTAGGTGTCCACATGAAAAGTATATATGACAAATGTGAAGCATCTCTCAACATGTGCCCTAAAAATGTGACATTGTAATATTTATTCCACATGTTTTCCATCTGGCTATTCTATCCAAATTGGAAGACCATTCAATCCAGGGCTCACTTGTTTTGAAATAAGTGATAAGGGGTTCAATTGATTGCAATAAAAAGATAGGGCCTCGTGTGATAAATTTAATTGAATAAGCTGGCTTATTTTGTAGTTATCCTTTTCCCTTTATTCCAAATAGGGAAATAGATGTTTATGTGTTATTCTTTTAGTGATTATATTTGTTTAATCTGAAGTGGCTTTGTCCCCCATTATTTATTTATTTACTTTTTATACATGTTAACTAATATATTTGAACCTACATTTCAGTATCGCACACTTTGTCCTCCATTATTTATTTATTTACTTTTTATACATGTTAACTAATATATTTGAACCTACATTTCAGTATCGCACAGACTTTCCAGATTCTATTAAAGAACATGCTGTATTTGCTGATATGGCTCCAAGATTTCATCTCATGGCTGAAGAAATACTGCAGAGGCAAATCCGGATTGTTATTTTTAATCTGAGAGAGGTAGGGTGGTTTGAGTTTTGGCTAGAAATTTTGAAGGATGATTACATAAGAAAAACCTATTTTGGTATTGTCTTTCACAGATTTCAAACTAGAGGTGTCTATAGGCCAGGCCTAATTAACTCATTGAAAGCCTAAGTTTGGGTTTGTCCTATCCCTTTATTATATGTTAAAATAAAGTTATTATATTAATATTTTAAATATATTTTTGATGTTTGAATTGAAAATAAATAAAAATTTAGAAATTGAAGCTCAAGTCAGGCCTAAGCTGATTGTGGTCTAGCCAGGGTGCGAATGCGTTGGATAATTCAAGTTCAACCTTTATTAATTTAATGGTTACAATTAAAAAATTTAAGTTTCTAATTAATTACAAAGTTACAAGGTCAGTTTTATCTTAATCTTGTTCAATTAAAATGTAGGTCTCATTTTCTTTGTTTCTTTTTTCACCATTTGCAAATACGGATAAAACTGAGGGAGGCATATGGTCACCACACCAATGCGTGCAGCTCCTGCACATGACTTGCTTTGATTTTTTTTTTTTTTGGTGTCAAAATATGGAAACATCCCTAAAATAAAACACACTTATAAAAATACTTTTCTTGTTCAAACTCATTTTCTTCCCTGTTTTGGCTTCGAACTATTTTGATTTCTCTTAATTTCTTACAGCATTGCAGTGTTAATTTTTGTTAGGTTGTTTGCAAGTCTAAAGTGAAGTTCCCGGAAGGCATACAAATTTGTAAATTTATTGCTTTGCATGTAATAAAGCTGGGAATGGTGAAACAATATCTTTGATCTAAAAGAAGAATAATGGTCAAATTATGGCTCAGATAAATCTGAGGAAGTTTTCATGTGATAATTATCCCAATTTTCATCATCATTTTCCTTAATAACTTTTTGCTAATATTTCTGTCTGTTAGGCCATAGATGGTGCTGACGGATTTCAAAATACCCATCAAATGCAACAATTTGAATCTGCTAAATTCAGCATAGATCAGGTACAGTTATTGTTATACTCCTTGCTGTTGTTATTTTTTTTGGTTGTGCTTTTCTTTTCATCAGATAGTGAAGTTGAATGTTTGATAATCAGGCTGTTTTTATTCTTGAGAAAGTACATATAATATGGGAGCCACTGTTACGGCCTTCGACTTATAAGAGAAGTATGTGCATGGTTTTAGAGTCCGTCTTCTCTAGAATCACTAAAGACATACTTTTGCTTGATGATCTGGCTGCGGAAGAAACATTACAGGTCTGATCAATCACACTTTATCGTAGTCTTCATAGCTTTTACATATTTAAATTAAATATCTTAATCATTAACTTGTCGAACAGCTCCAAAGACTAATCCATATGATGCTGGACAACCTATCTTCTTTATTGAAGTCTCTGATTTCTGCTTTTGACTCTAATGCAAAGTCAGAAGAAGATACCAGCCGTCCTATAGATGATCTTATACCATCTTTACGAAAAATTCGCAAACTAGGAGGTATGTTTCTCTTATCCTTAAAACTCTTGATTAGGGTTTTAAGAAGCTTGAGTTCAACTCAAAATTCATAGTTCGAAGCTTGGCTCAAGTTTGATTTGAGTTTTTACTTTTAAAGCTCTAGATTGATAAAAGTCAAACTGCTTGAGCTCACTGGATTAGGCTTGATTAAGTTCAAATTGAGATTTTTAATACTAGTTAAAAATTAAAGGTCTATTAGGTTTAAGCTACTTAGATCAAGAATTAGGGTTCTTGAATTCAACTAGGTAAAGCTCAAGTTGAATTCTAGTGTTTTTAAACCGAACCCTGGTAATTTGTGAGTACACGTTTCCTGTTTATGCTTGTGTATACTTGAGTATTTATATGTTGCCACATATTGTATGGCCTTGGCTCTTGGGGAAGAGTTGAGTAGAAGTTTATGCTTAAACGTAATTTCTCGTAATTAAATTTCACATTATTATTTATTTTTATTTATTCGTTTTGGGGTATTGCAGAATTGTTAGATATGCCTTTAAAATCAATCACCTCAGCGTGGGAAAGTGGAGAACTTATGAGCTGTGGTTTTACAATACTAGAGGTATTGATTTAACAATCTGTTGTTTAAGGTATGGTTTATTGAGGAGTGTATTTGTAACCTACCGTTTTTTTTTTTTAAACATTTATGGCAGTTGAAAGACTTCATCAGAGCAATATTCGCAGACTCAACTTTGAGAAAAGAATGCATATGGCGTATAGAAAATGTGAGTTTGTATTAGGAGTTTTACAGTCTCCTTGGACTTTCGTGATCCCCACTCTACTAATATTAAAAAAAAAGAAGTTTTTTTTATGTATAACTACCCTAAGTTAAGGTTTTTAAAAAGGAAAAAAAGAAAGTAATAATTTTGTTTGCCTTGCAATTTTTTTTTTTGGCCATTCCTTGCAATTTAATTAGATTCTAACTTTTTTTTTCTTTTCTGTATTGTATTGTAAATCATGATTGGTAACTTTATGATATCTCCTACGAGTCATACTTTTAGTCTAGAACAACGGAGTATGGTGTAGTGTTCCGTGGTAGGTATTATTATATCTATACTTAGTACTTATAATTTAATTGGTATTACAAGTCAATTAGACATCAATTCAATTGAAAAATTATTAAAATATTTTTTATAAAGTTTTATAATGAGGATATTTTTATATTTTTATATTATATAAATCAATAAAAATAATCATAATAAAATTTGAATTTGTTACCCAACTTTTAAACATTTAATTTTGTTAGTTTTAATCAAAGCATCATTGGGGTTTTATATGAACTCTTATTAGGTAAATTTTCACATAATTTTGTTTTTTATATTATGAGTGTGTCATAATGATAGTTGATCCGGTTAGCCAAAATTCTGAAGAAAAAAAAAAAGCAAGTAAATAATTGAAAATGAATGCTGCGCAACTCCATGTTAATTTATACAAAGTTATCTTTTAGGAACTTTAATTATCCATCAAATTAACAAAATTGTTTTCATTTAAAGAAAGGGGGCATGACTACTCAACAAAGCAAAGCAATGGAGCAATATTCTACGCAACAGGTGCATTTGGGGGTATCTGTGTTAATTAAGCTACCCATTTTAGAACAAGTTGACACAAATTGCCACGATCTCAACCGCTGGTTAAAGAAAACACTTCCTACAAGTCAACATTTCAGCTGGCCTTGACCAGTTCCAATCTCTCTATGTTTGGTTTCTCTGTGATTAATCCAGTGATCTTGTAAAAAGAAAAAAAAAAAAAAAACAAGGAAATTAGTTATTCTTTTCGGGTTGGTATTTATTTATATGCTTTGGATTAATTGGGTAATTAAAGTTGGCATATGTGCCGTATTACTTAATTGTTTACTGCCGTTAAATTTTTATTTGCGGAAGTTCTGGGGTGAGCCATTAATATGAGGTTACGAGACTTGAAATTTGTTTAACAGGTTCAAAAGTTAAATTACTTAATTTTTAAAAAATGCTCATGTTATAAGAAATTTTTTAATTAATTAATTTCTTAAAAATTTTTATGTTATATATTTTAAATGATTCTTTAATGTATTATGAATTACTTAATTTGTTTTAGAAATCTTTTATATTTTAAGAAAATTTTTTATGTTTTAAGAATTTATTTATTATTTTGAAATTACTTCATTTCTTATAAACCTTTTATGAGTTGCAAGTAATTCTTTCATGTACTACGAGCTACTTAAATTTTTAGAAGCCTTTCATATTTTAAGTTTCGTATTTCAAGTAATTCTTTCTATTGCTACAAATTAGTTAATTTCTTACAATCCTTTCATGTTTTAAATAATTCTTTTATATTTCTAGTAATTATTTCATATGTTAAAATATAATTAATTTCTTAGTATCTTCTCATATTTTAATTAGCGCTTTCAGGGTTTAAGTAGTTCTTCCATGTGTTACATATTACGTAACTTTTAAAAATTCTTTCATGTTTTAAGTAATTTCTTCATGCGTTGTAATTTCTTAGAAACTTTTTCAAATGTTTTAAGTAACACTTTCAAGTTTTAAGTAATTCTTACATGTATTACGAATTACTTACTTTCATTAACACTTTCATATTTGAAGTAACTCTTTCATGTATTATGGATTATTAATTTCTTAAAACTCTTTCATGTTTTAAGTAATACTTTCATATTTTACGAATTACTTTATTTATTAGAATCATTTCACGTTTTAATTGTCTTTGTCAGGGTTCAAGTAATTATTTCATGTTGTATGAATTGCATAGTCTTAAAGTCAAATTACACCAAAGAGTTGAATTGGTGTTTTGAAAAATTTAAAACAAAGAACTAAAAAATGACACACATAATTTAGAGTTGTTTGGCCACAAATGTCTACCTTCGCTACCTTAGCTTATTAGGACTAAGGATTTTTCCAATTCACTAATTGATACTTCACTAGTTGATACCTTTCAAGAATAAGATATAACCTTAACAATTCACTATCTTTTCAATAAGTAAGATAGAACCACTTCCATTTAAAGTTTTCTAGCCAAAATCTTGATTAGTAGAGAAATAAAAAGTAAGACTGAATGAGTGCTTCTAGAAGGTAGGTATACAAATAAATATCTCTCTAAAATACAAGTAAACACTAATGTAATGACTTGAATTTAGTTAGTGTCGAAAAATGCGATTTTGGAATTCAATTCCGTAAGCCAGTTCGTGAAATTATAATGGGAAGATTTTTGGAGTTAGTATGAAAATAAATTAAAAAAAGGTAAAGAAATTAAATAAGAAAATCATCAACTAAAGATTAGGGACTAAATTGTAAAAATCCAATCGGTATTAAGTTTTAATTTAAAAAATGTATAAGGACCCAATTGGTAAATATGCAAAGGGGCTTAATGGTTATTTAACCATTAAAATTTGTGAATTTGTTGATGACAACGATTCTTCTAATCCATTTCTATTTATAAATTAGATTAAAATAGTTAATCATAAGTTAACTAAAATAATTAATTAATCACTAATTATATATGTAGTTAGTGGAGGAGAGAAGACAAAGATAATTCCCTCATCTTTTTCCTCTTAAACCGAACCAAATAGAAGAGAGAAAAGAAGATTAAGCTTCCTCGTTCACAATTCAGTTCTAATTAATTAAGGTAATCTGTAACACCCAAAGTAGGGCCTAGGAGTTTAGGGGTATCTTAGGAATTTTAGCCTTAGAGTGTTTGGAATTTTGCGACATGGTATATCGATAATGTTTCCGATTATGTTTTTTAGAAAATCAAATCAATTTTTGAAAAAGTATTTTGGAAACCTTTAATTTTAGAAAAAGGATTGATTTGTAACAGAGACAAAATTGTGAGCTTTTAAGAGGCAAATAGACCAATTTTTAAAGTTGAACCTAATATCACCCACCTATAGTTTTTTACAAAAGCTTTTCCCTATAGCATTGTTTTGCTGTCCTTACTCTTCCAAGTCTTCCCCAATTGATTTTTGATTTCCAAACTTTAATCCCATTGACTTCTATCATTTCCCAAGCCATTTACCTTTATAAATCTTCAAGAAAACATCCTAAGATCCCATTGAAATCATCATCTTCCTCACGTGTGAGTTTTCCGGGTTTTAAAAAAAAAATCCATTTTTCTTCCATCAAAAGTGGTTCCATTCGTCTACCCATTAGTTTTTATTGTTAATTAGTCTTTAAAACTGAATTATTAGTCATTAAATCACATGTTTTGATTAAAAGAAAACAAATAGAGTTATTAATGGTGAATTTTGGGTTTTTGAGCGAAAATGTGGTTTTAAAGTGTTAAACGATAGGTTTTGACATGATTAAGAGGTTTCTAAACTTGTTTTGAAGTTTCGTTAAATATTTCTTGAGTTTTTATGAATTTTTGGAAAATAGCCATAAAACATGTCTAAAATTTTGATACCATGAATTGAGTATTTTATTATAGTTTAAAGGTTGAAAATTAGTCGTAGGTGAATTATAAGATGAATGGAATTGGTTTTAGGCGATAAGACTGAGTATAGATTGAAATATTCAAATTTAAAACTTGCTATGTTAAAGGTTTTGGTTGCATGAGAACCTAGTTTAGGCTTATGTTTTTGATTGCTTGTGGTGAGTCATTGGCTGATTTTTGAATGTATTGTTGTGTGAATTTATTGTGTTGAAGCTTCAGATTCGCTAGGACTGTTTACAAGCTAGGAAAGTATAGATTAAGCTTGCAACTTCTCGGCGAAAGCGTACTGGTGAGTATTTGGAATCATTGCTCATAGCCATGAGTCATGTGTTATTTGGGAATTTTAGTAGTTTCCTAAACTCCTACTCTAAATTTTGAGTGTAAAATTTCTCATAGCTATGTTTATCTTGTGAATTATGTGCTTATGTGAATTTGAATATGTGGTTGTGATAATTGCTGTGAAAGTGCAAATGTGTACATGTTATGTATATGCTAAATGTTAGTGACAGTGTTTTACTAAAAATGCAAATATACAGTGATTGTGCACGGATAATTAGCAAGTGATATGTGTTTGTTTAAGATATTTTGGCCTTGTGATTTTGAAACCGTTGGATATAGTTGGCATGCCATAGGATTGTGAGTACTCACCTATATGTATAGTGATTTTGGGTGTTGAGGCCTTGGGACATGTTGGAGGGATAAGCGAATGTGAGCTAAGCTCCATTCAACAGGACATGTGAGGGGAAATAAGGAGAGTGTTAGCTATATGCTTCACTTATGGGATATGTTTGACTCTATGAGTCATTTGGTGTGATTGGAGATCCGTGTATCCGATGTGTGGTGATAGTGCCTACTTTATGTTTCATACCTCAAGAGCCAACTTATCATTATACGTGATTGTCAGAAATGTGCTACATGACTAATGGAATATGTGTTATATGACATATGCTTGAATGGGTATGTAAATGCTATGTAAATGAACTAATAGATAATGCATGAATAGGTATTATATGACACTAGACATAAGAACATTGCATTTCTATATATATTTGGTGGTGTTGTGGATGCATGATGACATGTTTGCATAGTGATTATTCTATTCATTCACTGAGCTTGTTTAAGCTCACCCACTCTTTTCAACATATGCAGATTAGTGACGTTTTAGTGTGGGCGGTGTGGTTTTTTTGAGGGAGTGATCTAAGGAAGACTTGTTAGCATTTCATAGGTGTTCATTATTTATTTATTTATGAATTAAGAAATAAGGCAATGTGGTAGACCTATTTATAGCCATGTTAGTTCTGAACATTTTGTTGGTTTTGCTTTTGTTTATGTGGTTATCAGTTATAAATATGCTTAGGTTTATGAACATTGATGATGGCATGATGTTTCTTTCTTAGACACGTTTCTAACATTTTGAATTGTTAAATTTAGTGTTTAGATGATTAATTGTCGATGTATTTGATGCATGATGTTTAGATACTACATTGGAATGGATAAAATACTTTTGTATGCTATATTTTGAGGTCTGTGACAGAGGTATCGAGAATTGGATTTTAAAAATGATACCTCTGTGTTTTGAAACATGCATGGAAGTCATAATAGAGATTTGGTATCGATACCCTTGCTTGAGTATCGATACTCGGGGTAAATATATTGATACTCTATGACAGGTACCAGTAATTTTCAATAGTATGAATTTTTGTGCAAGAAACATAATGCAAGTTTGGTATCGATTTTCCAGGTGCTATCAATATCACTTAAAGAAAATATTGATGCCCTAGGGTGTAACACAAAGTTTAGACTGAATCTCGAAGGTTACATTGATCACCGAAGTGATCGTAGAAAGTTTTTACAAAATGAGTTGTTTTAGACTTCATCAGAAAACTGTTGCTTTGATTGAGCTCAATCATTTAACAAAATATGCCGAAATCAAAACGAAAATTAGGATACGATGAAACTTGTTTGAAAATAAAATCCCCAATTTCCAAACTTCAGTACTAATAACACTTACGTGTATATGACACAAAATTTGTACCATAGTTTTCAAAACAGTACTTACAGTCCAAAACCATTTTATTAGCCTATTTAAAAACATATCACTTTGAGACCTCTGGTATGCCGAGTCTAGCTTCAGATTACGAGAGTACTTGAAAGGGAGGAAACTAAGGGGTAAGCTACATAAGCTCAGTGTGAGTTCGATATGTAACAAGCGACCAAGTTACAAAACAAAATTTCAAATAGCATTTCAATAGTGGAATGTACTTACTACATGACTACAACTAGAATGCACACATGGAATCAACACCCCAATCATAACTAACAATCAAAGTACATCATATCATTGTAAATGTATCTTTCATACAAATATATGCTCACACAACCAAAAGTATGTGATGATGCAAAAGTAGATTAAAAAAACAACCCAACCCACCAATTGAACACCACTCCGTCCTCCAATCACACCACAAATGAGCTGGAGAAAGTCTAACCAACCATGCACACCACATAAGACCTCGAAAGACCCATCCAACCCTATACACCACAAATGTGGAACTAAGCCACGTAAAGAACAGTATGCAGTTGAGCTGCCATATGTATCGTACTATGTAGTAAACCACTATACAAACGTTTTGTAGCTGAAATTACCAAATCAGATCAGACTTCCTTCTCTTCACAACCAAAACCCCAATTTTATGCACATGAACGAATGCACATCAAGCATCATTGGTCTCATAGATACAGAAACTCACATTCAGGCGGTCATTTACAGAATTTCCATGCGAATGTAAAATGCACACCATTTAGAATCAGACATATAGAAACATAGTACAGAATCAAAAATGCTCTTACACATACACAGGCTCAATAACAAATTACCTCAGGTCCTATCATCAGACAAGGCTTCAATTCACAAGCACATTACAAACATGCTTGAACAACTCAAAATTTTAACACTACATTTACGAATCAACACATGAATCTAAGCCGTATAGGAGTCCCTAATACTTATATGGAGGCTGTAACACCCTATACCCCTAACCCACGATCGGAGTACGAGGCATTACCTAACTTTATCTCATGCATACAAACAGTCTCTAGTCATTGAGACTTGGTCCAAATTAAAAAATTTTCAATTTCAACTTTAAACTTCTTATTATTAGCCTACGAGCCCCAAATCGACTGTTAAAAACTATTCGGAACCATTCTGGGTCCTTAAACCAACCTTAAGAAATTTGCCTTAAATAGGGCACACACCCGTGTGGAAGGGTAACACGCCTTTGTGACCATTTCGACATGGTTGTGCTAGTGGTCTGTGTGGCTCACACTGCCTAAACACCCTGGGACACGCCCGTGTCCCGTACCCGTGTGAAATTAAATTCTAATTCACACCTACAGGGGTTTTCACACTGTCAGACACACGCCCGTGTTAATGTCCCGTGTCCCTTACACGGCCACGACAGGCCCGTGTTTTAACCAGTGTACAAAAACCTGGGTATTCTATTTTTGACGTCAGCATTCGTAAATTGTTACACGGCCAAGGCACATGCCCGTGTACTAGGCCGTGTCCTCTACATGGCTGAGGCACATGGCTATGTCTCTGCCTGTGTGTTTATTGTCATGCATACTGACTTGAAATTTTTACGTGCAGGGGTCACAAGGCCGGACCATACACCCATAGGGCTTACCGTGTGTCACACGGCCTAGACACATGCTCGTGTGTCTACCCGAGTGGGCAATATAAGGCTATTTACCAAACCTCATTACCACCCTTGCATCCTATTTTCACGCAAATACCAGCCAATGCCAAAACAAGCATAATTTCCAAAATCAAATCAGCCACAATAGACATTCATTTAACCATGTAGATGCAACTTTTATAAACTCAAAATAAATATTAACGATCATTCATGGCTTAATACTAAGTGTGGGATCTATCCCAAGCCAACACATTTGGCCAAATCTCCAAGACTCAAAATAATAAGTTCCAATCCTATACATGCCATATTCAAAAATATAAATCCAACTATACCAAATGTTTCGGATGATAGTGTGATCAATATCTCTGACTTCCGGTGATCCTTGAGCTAGTTAGGCGGCACTGAAAGAAATAGAAAGGAAAGGGAGTAAGCATAAAGCTTAGTAAGTTGCATATAAATAAATATACAACAATAAGTCTACAATTTACCAAGAACTTATGATACCAAAGTGGGCATAAGCATGACTTACTCTTTACTTCATACAAATCACATAGCATATACAATGAGTTCACATCTTATACATATGTATCACTTAGGTACTTGTAATAATCACAATACGATTATACTTTTCTCATTAACTTAAATTTATAACTCTTGCCGTTGAACCATTCAGAACACGACCAGATATTCCATAGGCCTCAATCATGGGTAAAGTGCCGATGCCATGTCCCAGATATAGTCTTACACTGGCTATCATCTTCGAGGCTGATGCCATGTCCCAGACATGATCTTACACTGACACATCTCGTAGCCGATGCATGTCCTAGACATGTCTTATACTGGCTTACGTCTTGAGGCTAATGCATGTCCCAGACATGACTTACACTAGCACTCGTCTCAATACCGATGCCATGTCCCAGACAAGGTCTTACACTGGCTCTCATAATGTGGCCGATGCATGTCCCAGGCATGTCTTACACTAGCTCGCACAAATGGCCCAAGTGATACGGCATGAATATCCGGTTTACTTCCTAAGGTCCCAACGGGAATTCTACTATCTCAATGATCATTACACATTCTCAATCTCGATATCAAGCAATTCATGCCATATCTATTCAATGAAAATTTAAAAATGGATAGTAGCAATGTAGTTATATTATTTACATGTAACTTACCTCAGATTTCATAATGTAACGATTATACGGTTTAGTCGATTTGCTTGGTTTTCCTCCGGTTTTAGTTCGGATTTGAAAATTCTTGATATATATTACCAAAATACACTCGTTTAGTCACTAATTACAATTAGGCAATTGAAAATTCACATTTTTGGTAAAATGACCATTTTGCCCCTAGACTTTGGCAAAATGACTATTTTACCCCTTTGCCCGCAAATCGATTTTTATCAAATTTATTCACCTCTTAAGCTTAGCTGAACTCTTTTTACTCTTATAGAAATCTAAAATTCCCACTATTTCACACACTTATCACTTATTTTGCAACTTATGCAAAATAGTCTCTTTAGTTGTTTTCATGCTAACACCTTTCACAAAAGTTGTTTATAAGACAACTAAGACTCATTTTATTCCATAAAAAGTAAAAAAAAAAAACAAAAATTATTTCATGGAAAAACCCTAAACTCTTGATCATTTTGCAAGATAGCACCCTCATTTGAAAACTCATGCTTCAAGGGTCTCAAAAGTACAAAAATATTTTAGAAAAGCCATTAGGATCACTTACTTGTGAGTGCTTCAAGTTGCTGCAAATTTTTGAAGCTTAAAACCCCAACAATGGCTGATATTTTTAGCTAAGAAGAAATGGGAAATAGGGTGATATCATTTCCTTTTTCTATTTTCTATTTTAGTCAAAATTGGTCACCTAATCCCACCAAAAATTAAAATTTTTGACCACATATGTCTCCTATGGCCGGCCACCCTACTTCTAGGGGTCTAATTGCCAATTAAAGGCCCCCTATTTAGGTTCTCTAGCTAGTTAAACACCTTTAGCTATCAATTTAGGACTTTTACACTTTATGCGATTTAGTCCTTTTTCACAATCGGGCTCACAAACATCAAAATTAACTCACCAATTTTTTCATGAACTAATATAAACATGCTATGACTCCAAAATAATAATAAAATAATTTCTATAACTTTAGATTTGTGGCCCCGAGACCACTATTTTGACTAGGCCCTAAATCGGGCTGTTACAGAAGCGTCAATAATTGTTGGACGGTATAAGAAACAGAACGGATTAAGTTATGCTACAAAGTAAAATTTTCGAAACAGGGCCACATGGCTATGTGGAAGTGCCTAGGCCGTGTAGGGATCAACATGCTCATGTGAGGGAGGCACACGCCCATGTGAGGGAGGTACATGACTATGTGTAGGTTACACACGCTCCAGGGAACATGGCCATGTGGACAGCCCATGTAACTTTCTGTCCATTTGTGCTAAAATATGGTGCAGGGCAGACACGGCCGTGTGGAAATCTCGTACGCTTGTATGTCCACAGAACACGGTTGTGTGTCTAGAACATAATTCCGTGTGAAAAACGACTAAAAAAATCCCTAAATCCTTAAAATTAGCCACACGACCATGTGGCACCAAAATCATCCCGAAAACACTAATACCTAATTCGACACAGCCTACGCCCGTGTGGTGACCCATGTGGTCACGAAACCACCCACAAATAGCCTAAAAATTGAGCTTTTCGATCACTAAATCGACCCCCAATCAAGGCATTTTAGAAACCAACCATAACACACTAAATTTCAAGTAATTATACACAATACAAACCTCAATTGCTCAATTACCAAAACACACAAAAAGATTTTCGAATTCCACCGCAAACTGGTACCAAATTTCATAGTTCAGAACACACATGAAATTACCGAATTTCAAAAAATTGAATCAACAATTCACAAATAAATTTAAAGAGGTTTGAATTCTACACCTGATTCGCGATCAAAACGCCTTGAAATCAATCAACACACGTCGACGATCCCAATACGAACCCGAAACTTTTATCAATGAAAAATGTAAACAAACCAGACACTGACCTGATGACAAGGATAACAAAGCTTTTCGAAACCAAAAACAAAAGTAGAATATCCCAACAAAAGAAAAGAAAAAGAAAAAGAAGATCAATTGCAAGAGGAAAAATAAAAAAGGAAGAGATAAACGTGGAAGAGGAGAGAACATGAAAAAAAACTAATTTTTGGGTTTTTTTCTCCCCTAATTACCAAGAAAAATAAAATAAAATAAAAATTAACTAATATGTATTTTAATCACAAAACAAACACTAAAAGTAAAATACAATAATTCCTAAAAACACACACCTGGGGTGTAATATCAGAATTAGGGCTTAATCGAAATAGTGGTTTCGTGACCACAAATTCGAGATAAAAATAATTATTTTATAATTATTTTTATGTTTATGATATGATTGCATGATTGTGTGAAAATTTCGTGATGAAATCCTATGCCTAAAGTGCTTAAATTGAAATTAGGGACTAAATCGAATAATTTGCAAAACTTGCATTCTAGGAGTTTTTAGTATGAAATTGTTTTGGAATATTAATGAGGAGGTCTTAAATAGAAATTTGACAAATTTCTAAGTCTATGGACAAAAATTGGACATGGATGAAATTTTTGGAAAGTTTAGTAGTAAGGGCATTTTGGTCATTTAGTTATTAAAATGAATTAAAACAAAATTAAAAGCCAATTTTGTCCATCTTCTTCATTAGGCCGAAATTTCAAGGGTTCTCCATAGTTAGGGTTTGTTTCAAGCTTCCAAGCTCCATAGTAAGTGATTCCAAGCCCGCTTTTAATGTTCTTTACGCTTTTGGAATCCTGTAGCTCGATTAAGCTTATGCTAGCAATAATTCAACCTAGGGTTCATATTTGGAAAAATACCCATAGGTGAAATTTGTGTATTTTGGTGTTTTATGATAGAATATGAGGTTTTAAATTAAGTTAGACAACTTGTACTACTCGGTTTTAAGCGAAAACGAGTAAAAGGGCTTAATTGGTAAAAATACCTAATAGTCATAAGTACATGTTAGAGTGTGAATTTGATGTTGCCATAGAAGGGAAAAATGATCAGCATGTCATAAAACATAAGAATAAGGGATGAAGTTTAATTCCCGAGCCTAGGGGCAAAAGTGTAATTATGCAAAAGTTTAGGGGCAAAATTGTAATTTTGCTAAAGTTCGTATTAAATGCTGTTTTGATGAATGTATGTATTAAATAAGATTAATTTGGCATTATAGATCAAGAGAAATGAGATTCAAGTCGTGATCGAGGGAAAAACAAAGTTTACGAAGAATAGGCTCGATTGCTAATAATTTTGTACCGAGGTAAGTTCATGTGTAAATGTAGTAACATAATTGTCATTTTAAGCAATTTAATGCTGTTTATATGATATGATGCTGATTATTATCAATAAATATTATGCTTTGTGGTTATTGTTGAATAATATGTAATTATGTGAATTACTTGATGAGTATGAACTATCACCGAAGTATCGATTTCGATATTCCATGGAAGATGGCAAAGATGTGTGATTGAGGAAAATGCCCCTTTGAACCTTGGGAATAGATTAGAATACAAGTGACATTTCACTAGGATGGTTGAGTTCCGAACTCGTTGAGTTGAGTCCGAGTTCGTGAGATGTAACTAGGCATCCGAGCTCGTTGAGTTGAGTCCGAGTTCACTTATGGATGGGAATGCCCGAGCTCGTTAAGTTGAGTCCAAGTTCACTTATGGGCGGGTTACATGGTAGCTTGGCTACATAAGTTCCGCAGGCTATTGAGTTTGTCTAGCTGCGGGTATGGCTCTTATGTTCATGAGATCCGCGATTCAATTATATTCGATGTGTTCAACGGGTGAATCTTACGTGAATAAGAAGAAGGCCTAAAACGAAGGTGACATGTTGGTAAGTGTGGTAAATGAGAAAATTTTATAGGTATGTGCTTAAACCCTCGGGTTGAAAACTTGGTATGATGAAATCGTAGAAAGATATTAAATGTAAATGAAACATGAATGTCTTGGTGTTGTTTATGCAAATGATGTTTTATGTGAGATTGTGTGATTATGTTACTTGCTATTTGCATGTGAACTTACTAAGCATTTGTGCTTACTCCCTCCTTTTCTTTCATTGTAGTTTTGACAAGCCGGCTTGAGAATCGGGATAGGTCAAAGACTCGTTCACACTATCCGAAGGCTTAAATTGGTAAAATGGCTTGTGTATTTTGAATCTGGCATGTATGGCAAAACACTCACTTTGTGTAATTGATCTTATGATATGGCTACGGTTTGGTAAGAAAAGGGTTTGTAAATGATTAGCCATTGGAATGACCAATCTAAGTCATATTTGATGTTATGTATGTTTAAAATGCTATTTAGTCCATGAAAATCCTTAGTAAAGTGAAATTTGCCATAAAATGTAATCGACAAAGAAGAGTGATGTAAATTTGAAAAATCATTAAAAATAGTAGAAATGAAATTAAATAATGAGTAAATTATTAAATTGAATATTAATGAGTTTATTTTCATATGTATTGAACAAAACAGGTATATAAATTATATTTTATGAGATATTTGAATTTTTGTGAAACAGGTCCAGAGTGATTTCTGGATCCCCTGTTCTGACTTTAAAAATTCATCATAAATTTTAAAAAAATAATTAGAAGTCATTATTTATATTTAAAGATTCCTTATTGAGTCTAGTTTTAAAAGAAACAAACTTCATAGTCATTGAAATTCTATACAGAGAGATATCTGATTCGTAATATACAAAGGTCAGAGCAGTCAAACCCTAAAACAGGGGAGACTTTAACTAATAAATTGTACTAATTGGCTTGAACAAAAATTCTAGAAAAAAATTATTAAATATATATATGAGTATAGTTTCAGGGAAAATTTACAGAATTGGATTTCGAGTTTCGGAACTTGAGATATGAATTTTTAAAAAACTATGACGCAGATTGCTAGCTTGACTGGAAATTTTAAAAATAAATTGTTTGAGCTGTTTGAGTAATGAATTAAGTTTGTTAACACCTCGTGTTCGAATCCGGCGACGGTCTCGGGTACGGGGCGTTACATGGGGACTTGAACCCAAGACCCAAAAGTACACTAACACATAACCAACCACTAGACTAGTAGGTCCATTCTGACACTAAAACACAGAAACTAACTCAATTTTTCGATCTAGCCACTGACCCTACCTAAAAATCACAAATCTTCTAACCCAAAAACTGGGGTGTTACATAGGGTCGTGTAACAGCCCGTTCTCAGTAAACATCGGAATAGTAGTTTCGGGACCACAAATCTGATTTCAAAAAAGAAATTTATTTTAATATCATTTTATGATCTAAAGTATGATAATAATGTCATATAAAAAATTCGTAAAGAAATTTTACCAATTACATGTTTAATTTGATAAAGGACCAAATTGCATAAAGTGCAAAAGTTGAGTTCTAATAGCTAAAGGGACTAAATAGCTATGGAATTCAAAATTTGAGGTCCTTATAGGGAAAATAGACCATTAAAAATACTTAGTTGTTAAGTATGATGAATCATCCGTGGAAAATAAAATAAAGAAAAGGATAAAATTAAAAAGGTGAAAAATAAAGATGATAAACAATAAAATAAAGAAAATATCATCATTTTTATCATCATCTTTCCCAAATAAATATGGAAACCCTAGCCATGAATAATGTAAGAAAGCAAACTTATTTGGCCAAATTAGATCCGGATAGACCAAATTTGGAGTTAGAACGAGGAAAAGAGAAAAATGTTGGATTAGTAGAATTTACGTTCACGAAAAATTGTCGAGGTAAGTTCGTGTAACTAAATTATGTATAATTGTATACTTGAATTGAATGTTGTGCATGTGAATTGTATAAATATTATATATATATATATATATATATATGAAATTTTAGACATATCTGACAAAGCCAGATAAATGATAATGCCTGAAAAATGTTAAGTCCTGTTTGAATATATGAAATTCGATAGATTATTGGATTTCCTGTAATGGTTGTAGTCTTGCATATGTTGCAGACATACTATAGCTCGGACGAGCATTTTATATAGTTCTGTGAGCATCCTAATCAGTAGTAATCTTGCATGTGTTACGACTACCACAGCTGTAACACCCCTAACCCATATCCATCACCGGAATAGGGTTACAAGGCATTACTAGACTTATACACTAACATTTATACAAAACCGAGTCATAAATTTTGCATTCCAGATCAATTCTTTTCAAATTTCATCATAAAGTCCTTAATATAGGTCTAAGTGGTTTGGGACTAAACTGGCAACTTTGGAAATTTTTCCTTGAAGATAGGGGCACACGCCCGTGTGGCTAGCCCGTGGGGCTCCCATGGTCTTGGGGCCAGGCCGTGGGCAGATTTGACTTGTACACACGGTCGTGGAAATAGCCCGTGTGACATAAACAGAGAGCCACACGGCCTGAGCACACGCCCATGTGACTTGGCCGTGTGAAAACATGAATTTTGACTATTTTAAAGCTATTTTCACAAGCTAAACACATCTAATACATGCCCAAACATTTACTAATAGTTCTTAAATCAAATATCATTCATTATGCCATTCAAACTTAGCAAATATTCATTTATTCACTTCAATACCATGCTTCAACAACTTTCATGATTATTCACTAACATGTTCAAAATAACACCTTAACAACCTAGGTGCATGCCACTTTACCAAAAGAAAAGTATTCACCACTTTAAGTCTGGGATGGGCCTGGATGCTGAGTCCTCAACTTTCTTTCGTACCTAATCCTACGCACAAAAAACAAACCGTACGCTGAGTATAGACTCAGTGGTATTTCTATAAACTAATACTTAAACAATAATAAGCTATGTATATACATTGTAACTTAAACTTTACTCTCATAATCTTAATAACTTCACCCCTCACATTCATTTTTCATTTCCTTTCTGTAGTTAAGCAATTCATATATATATATGTTTCATATCATTCGATAACTTAAACATTCGTAAATCAGTCACAGTCACTTAATCAATATCAAACAGTCTTCAGTACTTTCACTTACCCCTATTAACATAACTCAGACCTAAACGGATACGCGGATCCAACCCACATACTAGGGATAATATATAGTGTTTCATCGGCCGAAATCGGAATACACTGTAGGGTAACTGTAATAGTAACAGTAATAGTCATAGTCAGGTACAAAGTACCTCTTCGGAATGAATCCGAAACAGTCACAGTAGTCGGCGCATATAGTGTCTCATCAACACACAGTCGGAATATCCCTGAACACTTCCAATCCTATGGCATGCCAATTGTATTCAACTAGCCCAACACTGTTAATAGGGTATTCCAATCGTTTCATTTCTATACAGGAGTAGTAACAGTTTCCAACATACCATTCATTATACATTCTAATTATTAAAAATAACAATTACATTGTATTAAAACATTAAGCATAGTTTATAGAAATACAAACCGAAATTCTCGAGTTTATTCGATATCCTCGTTCACTTTTTCCTTGCCTTTTTTCGATGACGTTTCCGGTGCTACGTTGGCTACATAAAATTTAACATTTAAAATTATCAATGTATGTTATTTAATAACACTCTTTTATTTCCATATAACTTTTACTATATTTCCAATTAGGTCCTTCCACCATAATCATTCTTTTTCTTCAAATAACCTTATAGTTTTCATTTTATACTTACTTTAAACAAGTTTCAACTCTTAATATTCAATATAAAGCATCAATTCTACAATTTAAACAATTTAAACAATTTAATCCCTACTATAACAAAACTTATATCTCTCTCTACAATTTAATCCTTTAACCACTTCTAACTTAAATTTCCATCAAAATACACTTAATTCTTCCATTCATTCAACTTTATCAACACCTAAAAATTCAATAACTTTCTAAATTTCAACATAACTCAAATAGTATTTCTTTCTAGGATTCCATAGACACCAAAATTACAAGAAAATGGATCAAATTGACTTAGCAATCAAGCTTGAAACTCAAAAACCCTAAAATTTCCTTTTCTTTTTCTTTCCTTTTCTTTCCCTACTATTTCGTGTCTTCTGTTCTCTTTTATTTCTTTCTTTTCTTTTATTTATTTTATTTAATTACTTTATTATATTATATTATTATAATATACTTTAATCATTATTGTTTTCTTATAAAATAAGTAAATACACATGTTTATTACATGTGTACCATTTATATTTTTACACATTTCATTTATTTTTACCATCATTTGTCTTACTATAGTTTAATTGCTAAATTAACCCTTGACTTTTTTTTATCCTCAATTAATTTTTTTCTTTATTCTATCTAGTCTTTTCTCCTTATTGTTCTTAATTCAAGCTAATTCACTAGATTAAACTCTAATTTAACGTCTCACTTAACTTCGCAAATATTTCTAATAAATATTTACGAATCTAATTTTTAAAATCAAAGACCCGAAAATTTATTTTTTCGATGACCTAAAAATTTGGGTCATTACATTTCTCCACCCCTGAAGAAATTTCGTCCTCGAAATTTACCTGAAAAGAGATGGGGGTACTGCGATCTTATTGTATCTTCCGGTTCCCATGTTGCTTCTTCAATATTATGACTTCTCCACAACACTTTTACTAAGGGAACTCGTTTATTACGTAATTCATTTACTTCACGTGCTAATATCTTAACTGATTTTTCTTCGTATGACAAATCTAGTCGAATGTCTATATCTTCAGTTGAAATCACATGAGATGGATCTGATCGGTATCTTCTTAACATAGAAACATGGGAAACATCATGAATCTTCTGTAATTCAGGAGGTAGAGCTAAACGATATGCCACTGGTCCAATTCTTTCTATGACTTCATACGGTCTAATGTATCACGAACTCAATTTACCTTTTCGACCGAATCTCAAAATTTTCTTCCAAGGAGAGACTTTAAGAAATACTTTGTCTCCAACTGAGTACTCAATGTTCCGACATTTCAGATCTGCATACGATTTCTATCTATCAAAAGCTGCTTTCAATCTTTCTGAATCTTTTTAACAGTATTTTCCGTTTCTTGAATTAACTCTGGACCAACCACTTTTCTTTCATTCAGTTCCGCCCAACACACTGGTGATCGACATCTCCGACCATACAAAACTTCATACGGTGCCATTTGAATACTTGATTGGGAACTATTATTATATACAAACTCAGCTAATGGTAAATAACGTTCCCAACCTGATTCAAAATCAATGATAGAAGCTCGGATCATGTCTTCTAAAATCTAAATAACTCATTCGGATTGTCCATCAGTCTGTGGATGAAAAGCTATACTAAAATGATGTCATGTACCGAGAGACTCATGTAACTATTTCCAGAACCTTGATGTAAACCGTGGATCTCTATCAGAAATTATTGATTCTGGAATACCATGTAACCTTACAATTTCTCGAATATCACCTCTGCAAGTTTCTGTAGTGACCAGTCAGTTCTAACAGCTATAAAATGAGCTGATTGCATAAGTTGGTCAACAATTACCCGGATAACATTCTTTTTACTCGTAGACAGTGGCAACCCAGTTACAAAATCCATTGTTATTCGGTCCCATTTCCATTCAGGAATAATAATAGGCTGAAGCAACCCTGTCGGAACTTGATGTTCTGCCTTTACCCGTTGACAAGTCAAACATTTAGCCATATATTCTACTATATCTTTCTTCATACCCGGCCACCAATACAATTCCCGTAAATCACGATACATTTTTGTTCCTCCTGGATGCAATGCAAATTGGCTACTATGAGCTTCTTGAAGAATCAACTCCTTTATTTCAGAAGTAGTCGGAATACAGAGCCAATTTTGAAACCTCAGACAATCATTTTCATCTATACTAAAATTTTCTATCATATCATTCTGCACCATCTCTTTCTTCTTCATTAGCTTTTCATCTTCTAACTGTGCTGTTCTAATTTGATCAAACATTACCGGTTTTACTCTCAATTCAGCTAAAAGACTCCCATCATCAATAATAGTGAGTCATGCAAACATTGCTCTCAATTCAGTTGCAGCTTTTCTACTCAATGCTTCAGCTACCACATTAGCTTTACTCGGATGATAGTCAATAACACAATCATAATCTTTTAAAAGTTCTATCCACCGAAGCCGTCTCAAATTCAATTCTTTCTGTGACAGAAGATACTTGAGACTTTTATGATCAGTATAAATATAACACTTTTCGCCATATAAGTAATGTCTCCAATTTTTCAAGGCAAATATCATTGCTGCTAATTCTAGATCATGTGTTAGATAATTGCGTTCATGGGGTTTCAATTGTCACGAAGCATAAGCAATTACTTTTCTACTTTGCATCAGTACACACCCAAGACCATTTAAGGAAGCATCACTGTACACAATGAAATCTTTTCCCGACTCTGGCAAAGTCAATACTGGTGCCTCTGTCAACATTTGCTTCAACATTTCAAAACTTTTCTGACACTGCTCACTCCAAACAAATGAAACGTTATTTTGCAGTAACTTTGTCATCGGTAAAGCTATCTTTGAAAATCCATTCACAAACCTTCAATAATATCCTGCAAAACCAAGGAAACTATGTACCTCTGACATATTTCTAGGAATTTTCCACTGAAGTATGGCTTCAATCTTCTTTGGATCTACTCTTATCCCATCTTTTGATACTACATGACCAAGGAATACAACCTCCGTTAACAAAAACTCACACTTACTCAATTTCTCATATAATTACTTCTCTCACAATATTTGCAAAACCATTCGAAGATGTCGTTCATGCTCAGTTTCAGACTTCGAATATACTAAAATATCATCAATAAAAACTACTGCAAATTGATCCAAGTACGGTTGGAAAATCTGATTCATAAGATCCATAAAAGCAGCCGGAGCATTTGTTAACCCAAACGGCATCACCAAAAATTTATAATGTCCATACCGTGTACGGAATGTTGTCTTTGGTACATCACTCTCCTTTACCTTCAGCTGATAATATCCCGATCTCAAATCAATTGAAAATATAGAAGCTCCCTTTAGTTGATCAAATAAATCATCAATGCGAGGTAACGGGTATTTATTCTTAACAGTCATCTTGTTCAACTGTCGGTAATCAAAACACAACCGCATCGAACCATCTTTCTTTTTAACGAATAACACTGGAGCTCCCCACAGTTATGTACTAGGTAGTATAAATCCCCGATCCAATAAGTCTTGCAGTTATACCTTCAGCTCCTTCAACTCAGTAGGTGACATTCTATATGGAGGTATTGACACTGGATCTGTACCTGAGTATACTGCAATCACAAATTCAACTTCCCGATCAGGAGGTAATCCAGGCAATTCTTCAGGAAACACATCAGGAAATTCACATACAATCCAAATTTTACTGCACTGACTCTCAACTGAATCAGAGTTAATAACATATGCTAAGAAAGCAACACATCCTTGGTAAAGAGGCTTACTAGCTTTAACTGCAGAAATGATTCGAGCTGAACCACCAGTCCTTATACCATTTACTTCAATCTGCTTACCATCTTCATTTTGGACAGTATATTTCTTTTTATAATAGTCTAAAATTACTCCATGTTCTGACAACTAGTCCATACCCAGTATAATGTCAAAATCGCCAAATGGCATAATCAACATATCAATAGAAAAAATGTTATCCTGAATCATTAATAGACATCTTCAACATATCTGATTTATTAACATAGTTTGCCCCAATAGACTAGACACTTTTATCATTACTCTAGATAGTTCAGGTTTTAAGTTTCCCGTCTCAACTAGTTTTGTATTAACATAGGAATGTGATGATCCTAGATCTATTAAAGCATATACGAGTTCTAAATGTAATAAGAATATACCTGTCATTACATCATGAGCATCCCCCTCGTCTCGAGTTCTTACAACATATGCTCAGGCTGAAGCTCTTACTTCAGATTGTTGGGTAGCATTTTCACTAGTTCTTCTAGTACCTCCTCTAGCAACTGGACCACTTCAGCCTGATCTTCGACCTCCAAAAGTAGATTCAGATTTTTGTGATACCATTGATGCTGCCTTACCAATCTTCGGACAGTCCTTAACAAAATGATCAGTAGATCCACATCGAAAACAACCCCAATTAACTTTCTACATTCTTCTCTATGTCTGTTTCTACAATACTTACATTCTGGAATTTCAGTATTCTGAGCTGGGCTTCTAATACTGCCAGTAGATATAGTTGTTTGTCTCTTTCGACTTCTGTCTCCTCTTTCTGATCTTGAACTAAATCTTCCACTACCATGAGATTCCCTCGATCGTTTGAATTGCAGACTTGAACTAGCAGTTCCAGGATGTTTTCCAGTTGAACGGACAGTTTCAGACTTTTTACTCTTCCCCAGTACTTGCTCAATCATTTTAGCTTTTTCTACTAAATCTGCAAACTTTGTAATCCGTAGTGGCATCAATTGCAGTTGGAATTCATCTCGCAGTCCTCTTAGGAATCGCTTGCAATGTCAGCGTCAGTTTGTACAAATTCAATTGCATATCTACTTAGTCTCAGAAATTCTCGTTCATAATCCACTACGGACATATCTCTCTGTTTCAGCATCAAAAACTCCTATTTTTGGTCTTCCATATATGTCTCTCCCAAATACTTCTTCTGAAATTCCCATTGAAAGAATTCCCAGTTTACCTGTTCTTCTGGTATATTCTGAATCACTGATTCCCACCACATATAAGCCTCCTCTTGTAACAAAGAAACAACACATGCTAAACTTTCCTGTGGTGTGCATTCTAATTGCTTCAAAATTCTCTTGGTAGCCTCTAACCAATTTTCAGCTATTGTTGAACCAATACCCTTTGATCCTAGAAATTTTGTAGCTCCATACTTTCGCAGTTCCTTAATAGGAGCTCGTAGGGTAGCAGGGGTAGAAATAGTAGCAGCATACTTCCTACCGCTCTTTGAAGAGCTGCGACAATCATTCTAAATATTTATGTATTATCCCTTCCAGTATTCGGTGGTTGGTTAGCTATCGGGTTTACACTTGGGGTTGCAGATTCAGATTTATTTACATCACGTGATTCATCTCTACTGTATATTTCTTAATCGGTACCCTCGATACTTTCTCCAGACGTCTTTTTCTCACTATAAAACAGAGTTAATTTATCAGTATATAAATAAGCATCTAATCCCGACTCAAAGTTAACATAATAATAGCATGTACCTCTAGACTCAATTTCGAGCTCGATTTAGTCCTAGAATCGACTAAACCTGAGTAACTCTGATACCACTAAGTATAACACCCCTAATCCGTATTCGTCACTAGAATAGGGTTACAAGGCATTACCAGACTTATACACTAACATTTATACAAAACCGAGTCATAAATTTTGCATTCTAGATCAATTCTTTTCAAATTTCATCATGAAGTCCCTAATATGGGCTTACGGGGCCCAATACATGTTTTAAAAGTGGTTTGGGACTAAACTGGAAACTTTGGAAACTTTTTCTTGAAGATAGGGGCACACTCCCGTGTGGCCTGGGACATGCCCATGTGGCCAGCCCGTGGGGCTCCCATGCCCGTGGGGCCAGGCTGTGGGCAGATCTGACTTGCACATACGGCCGTGGGAACAGACCGTGTGACATAAATAGAGAGCCACACGGCCTGAGCACACGCCCATGTGACTTGGCCGTGTAAAAACATGATTTTTGACCATTTTAAAGCTATTTTCACAAGCTAAACACATCTAATACATGCCCAAACATTTACTAATAGTTCTTAAATCAAATATCATTCATTATGCCATTCGAACTTAGCAAATATTCATTCATTCACATCAATACCATGCTTCAACAACTTTCGTGATTATTCACTAACATGTACAAAATAACACCTTAACAACCTAGGTACATGCCATTTTACCAAAAGAAAGGTATTCACCACTTTAAGTCTGGGATTGGCTAGGATGCTGAGTCCTTAACTTTCTTTCGTACGTAATCCTGCGTATGGAAAACAAATCGTACGCTAGGTATAAACTCAGTGGTATTTCTATAAACTAATACTTAAATAATAATAAGCTTTGTATATATATTGTAACTTAAACTTTACTCTCATAATCTTAATAACTTCACCCCATTACATTCATTTTTCATTTCCTTCCTATAGTTAAGCAATTCATATATATATTTGTTTCATATCATTCGATAACATAAACATTCGTAAATCAGTCACAGTCACTTAATCAATATCAAACAGTCTTCAGTACTTTTATTTACCCCTATTAACATAACTCAGACCTAAACGGATACGCGGATCCAACCCACACACTGGGGATAATATATAGTGTTTCATCGGCCAAAACCGAAATACACTGTAGGGTAACAATAATAGTAATAGTAACAATCATAGTCAAGTACAAAGTACCTCTTCAGAATGAATCCGGAATAGTCACAGTAGTCGGCACATATAGTGTCCCATCGACACACAGTTGGAATATCCCTGAACACTTCCAATCTTATGGCATGCCAATTGTATTCAACTAGCCCAACACTGTTAATAGGGTATTCCAATCGTTTCATTTCTATACAGGAGTAGTAACAGTTTCCAACATACCATTCATTATACATTCTAATTATTAAAAATAACAATTACATTGTATTAAAACATTAAGCATAGTTTATAGAAATACAAACCAAAATTCTCGAGTTTATTCGATATCCTCGTTCACTTTTTCCTTCCCCTTTTTCGATGATGTTTCCGGTGCTACGTTGGCTACATAAAATTTAACATTTAAAATTATCAATGTATGTTATTTAATAACACTCTTTTATTTCCATATAACTTTTACTATATTTCCAATTAGGTCCTTCCACCATAATCATTCTTTTCTTCAAATAACCTTATAGTTTTCATTTTATACTTACTTTAAACAAGTTTCAACTCTTAATATTCAATATAAAGCATCAATTCTACAATTTAAACAATTTAAACAATTTAATCCCTACTATAACAAAACTTATATCTCTCTCTACAATTTAATCCTTTAACCACTTCTAACTTAAATTTCCATCAAAATACACTTAATTCTTCCATTCATTCAACTTTATCAACACCTAAAAATTTAATAACTTTCTAAATTTCAACATAACTCAAATAGTATTTCTTCCTAGGATTCCATAGACACCAAAATTACAAGAAAAGGGATCAAATTGACTTACCAATCAAGCTTGAAACTCTAAAACCCTAAATTTTCCTTTTCTTTTTCTTTCCTTTTCTTTCCCTGCTATTTCGTGTCTTCTGTTCTCTTTTATTTCTTTCTTTTCTTTTATTTGTTTTATTTAATTACTTTATTATATTATATTATTATAATATACTTTAATCATTATTATTTTCTTATAAAATAAGTAAATACACATGTTTATTACACGTGTACCATTTATATTTTTACACATTTTATTTATTTTTACCAAACTTTTGTCTTACTATAATTTAATTGCTAAATTAACCCCTTGTCTTTTTTTAATCCTCAATTAAACTTTTATTCTTTATTCTATCTAGTCCTTTCTCCTTTTTATTCTTAATTCAAGCTAATTGACTAAATTAAACTCTAACTAACCTCTCACTTAACTTCATAAATATTTCTAATAAATATTTACGAATCTAATTTTCAGAATCAAAGACCCGAAAATTTATTTTTTCGATGACCTAAAAATTTTGGTCATTACAGCAGTTCTTTGTGAGCGTCCTGTTTATTGATCAGTTGTGATCCTGCATATGTTGTGGACACAAACGTAGCTCTTTATGAGCATCCTGATATTGCTCACTTGAACTCCCTGATATATGGCTATCTGGAGCTCCCGTTACATGGCTCTTCGTGAGCTTCCTGATTAAAAGTTTTTTGTGAACTTCCCGTTTTAAACTCTTATGACTTTCCCGAATATTGCCTAGGTCGTGGCGAAACAGGGCATACATACTGACTTATCTACTCAGCCACAAGACACGCCTGTGTGTCTAGCTTGTGGTCGAAACTAACTTGGCCACACGGTCTGGCACACGCCCGTGTGTGTGCAACCATGTGGTCTGCCCAGGCTCATTTCGTAATGGCCCTCGAGCAAGACGGCAGAAGCACACGCTCGTGTCCCTGCTCGAGTGGGGAAAAAATAAGCCATTAACAAGGCCATTATGCCACCCATTTGGATCCTCCCTACAAGTCCAAAGTCAAGCATTATATAAGCAACATTTTCAACCAAATTCAACTACAAACATGTATCAATCAATCTATAATATCATCAACCAATTTCATTATCATTCTCTAAACCAAAACATTCCAAAAACATATACCATACATTACCAAATTCTCAACTATGAATATACCAAAATGACCATTTCACTTGGCCATATATATATCTCAAAACATATCACATTATTTGCCTTTTCAAATAGTATTCAAATAACTTATGCACCATCAATGTTATTGTAACAACCATTCCATACCTGAGATCGGGACAAGGTACGAGGCATTACCGTACATACATAGGGCATTTCTAGAAAATACGGGTCATAAAATTTTGTTCTAAATTAAAACCGATCAGACAAGATCATATTATCCTTATTATGGATCTACGTGGTCAAAACATACATTAAAAGAAATCCAGAACTAAACCGAGAACTTAAGAAAATTCTAAGAAAGTTTCTAGGTTTAAGCCTTACACGCCCGTGTGGAGGTAATGCACATGCTCGTGTGTATTGGGACACGCCCGTGTCCCATATCTGTGTGGAATTACTAGAATTTATTTTTCATTTCGAACCTATAGGGGTTTTCAGATGGCCAAGCACACGCCCGTGTCCTTGGCCCGTGTCCCTCACACGGCCTGGACATGCCCGTGTCATCGCCTGTGTCCAAAAACCTGGACATTCTATTTATGTCATCATCGCTAGTCTAGGCAGTGTCCTCCACATGGTTGAGACACACGGCTGTGTCTCTGCCCGTCTGATTACTACCATGCATACTGACTTAGGAATTTTAGGTGCAGGGGACACACGGCCATTCAATATGCCCATGGGGCTGACCGTGTGTCACACATAGTCTAGACACACGCTCGTGTATCTACTCGTGTGGACCATTTAAAGGCTATTTTCCAAGCCAATAGTCACCCACAGTCACTCATACATTCAAACATACTTTGTAACATGCAACATGACATATTCAAGCACTCAAATATTCCACACCATGGCACTCTCACATCTGCATAAAGTCATCCTATTGCACATTCATTTGTTACACTATTTAGAGGCATTCCACACCAATTTCATGCATTATTAAACTTATTATCATGACTTCAAATTGTACATTCATACTTATAGTCATTTTAAGCCATTAGGTCATCCCTTATCCTTTAGCACCCAATTCATACTTTACCATACATTCATCGATCAACAACATATCACATCATTATCCTGCACTCACCAAGCAATAACATATCCTACCATCAAGACATTAGCACATGCATGCATGGGTAATTAGACTACAACCCAAATGATCAAATATGAGCCATATCACATGGCCATTACAAAATGAATCATCATTATCATAGGCCTTCACAATTTGGCCAAAGAGCATGGCACATATCACAAAATGACCCAGTTTCCTATACATGCCATACTCAAAATAATAATTTCACTATACCCAATTGTCTTTTGATAGTGTGATCGAATACTTTGACAGCTTTTGATCCCTGAGTCAGCTTGGTGGAATTACAAAGGATGGAAAGAGAGGGGAGTAAGCATTAAAGCTTAGTAAGTCCATATACAAATTGTGACAGCCTTAAAGTGACCCTAGTCGGAAAGCGATTTCGGGACCGTTAAACCGAGTCACCAAATTATTTGAATATGATATTTATTGTCTAAAATATGTGAATATGAATGTGTGAAAGTTTTAAGCTTCGATTTAGTAGATTGCATGTGAATTCAGCTAATAGGACTTATGTGTGACACTTTTGAAATGTGATAGGTTAATCTATAAGGATCTATTAGTGCATGTAATAAAAGGGTGGACTTGCATGTCAATTTCCCCCTTAATTTAGTAGTGGCCGGCCATGACAAGGAAGGAGGACAAAATGTTATGGGCAAAACATGTCATAAACATGTTATGTTAGTGATTTATGTTAGGAAAAATAAAATAAGGAGTATGGGTAATAAAATAATAATGCAAAGGGAGGAGTGATGAAAAAAATTGTCTCATCCATGTTCCCCCCATTGCCGTGAATTGAAGAAAGAAAAAAAAAAAAAAAGTGTTCATTCTTGAACATCTTTGACCGAATAGAGGAAAGAAAGGAAGGGAAAGAGCTTGGAGAAAATCGGCTATGGTGGTTTGCTAGACTAAGGTATGTTTGATGTTGTCCATGAGATTCATGCATGTTTTTAGTTGTTAGTTTGAGTTCTACCTAGCCCATGGTTTAAATCTTTGCTATAAGATGGAGATGATATTCGGCCATGGGTGTTGTCTTCTTGGTTGATGTTTGATGTTGTGGTGACGAGGCATGAAGATGAGTTAAGTTTCGGCTAAGGTGGATTTGTGTTGATGTCATTTGCATGCTAAGTGTGAAGCTTTGTAATGATACATGTGACGGCGATTGATGACTCCTGGATTTTCTTTTTGGCATTTTTGAGTTAGACATTAAGTTCTTTGTGTAACCCATAACCAAAATTGAATGGTATGGTGTCTTGATGCATTCGGCCATGGTAGAAAGTAGATGTGAAATGGTACTAAGGTGAAGTGCAAAATGTTAGTATTTGATTACTAGTGTATATATGCATATTAGCCGAGTTTTGAACTTGAAATAAGATGATATATAATCAATACAAGTAACCATACTTGTAGGAAGTGTTAAGCATATAATCAGCCTCAACATAGACATGCATATTCGGCCATAGGAAGAAGATTAGTGTTGCATGTATTCGGTTAGAGGCAAGCATATTGATGCTTTTATCTTGGCTTAGACAATCGTTAAAAGGAAGTGTGGGTTAATATGTTGAGTTGATTCATGATTTCATATGTATGTGACTTTAATGTCTAATGTATATATATATGGGCTAAGTACCTTGAGTTCCTCTTTTCGATGCTCAAATGATTAAATCAATTTATTTGTTAAATTAAGCTCAAGAGCAAAGGGGAACTAAATCCGATAAAGGGAAGGAAAAAGTGGTCGAATAGCCATCGAAATCGTTTGACAACATCCGAGGTAAGTTTTCGAGTAATGAAACTTGGTTTACGATTTGATTAAGTCATGACGTATAATTATAACAATATACGGTGATATAATGATTCTACTTGAATCATATGTGAGTTAATTAGTCTATACGTATGATGGATAGCCGTATGTGCATAGAAATCATGTCATGAAGCAAGCCGAATCATGCTGTTCGTATGCGGCTATTGAGCCGAAAATGTAATGCTTAATAATTGAATTGTGTTTGAATTCTAGTTATGAAAATGAAATATTGATGTGTCATGATTTATTGATATGTGCATGGATATTCGGATTGATACCCGGGCTAAGTCCCAAAGGCATTTGTGCTAGTGACTAATTCCGGGCTAAGCCCGAAGGCATTTGTGTGAGTGAATAATTCCGGGCTAAGCCCGAAGGCATTTGTGCGAGTTACTATAACCGAGCTAAGTCCCGAAGGCATTTGAGCTAGTAGCTATATCCGGCTAAACTCCGAAGGTACTTGGTTTGGGAATGAGCGATCTTGCTGTAATAATTTAAGTTGATACACTCGTAAATCCCAACGATGAGGTACGTTTCGTATATGCATTGGAGTAGTAAATTCCCTTGAAATATTATTCGCTCAGTCAATTAATGAGCTTCCGACCTTTGGCTAAGTTGATCTTTTGTGTATGAATATAAGGGTTGGTAATGTGAAGTAAGTATGATATTGAGAATTTGTGCATATGAAATTATCCGTTTAGCCATATGAATGCTACGCTTTAGTTGTGTCTAATTTCATGGCTCAAAACTTACTAAGCATTTAATGCTTACTCCGTTTCTTGGAATCTCTGTTTTATAGATTTTGGTTCGTCAGCTATCGGACTCGGGATTGTTGAACTCGAAGTCGTCCATGCTATCAAAGCCCCTTTTGGTACACTTTTGGTTGAACTTTGAAATGGCATGAATAGGACTACCCTTTTTGATGTTGGTCATGTACCTTTCGGTATTGTACGAATTTGGATAGCCATTCGAAAATGGCTTATATATATATATTTTGATCATAATGTTATAATCATTTTGTATGTATATGGTCATTGAGAGTTGTGGATATGCTTGGCAATGATTGGCCATTGGAATGGTTAATCATGATCATACTTTGTGCTATATATGCTAAAGGGTTGGCTGAATCATGGAAACTATGTAATAGGTAAAGTCTACCTTAAAGGCAGATGCTGACAGCAGCCGTGGTGTGAATTTGAAAAATCACTAAAAATAGTAGGAATGAAATTAAATAGTGAATAAATTATGTAATCGAACCTTGATGAATCTACTTTCATATGGAAGAAACAAAATGGTCATATGAGTCGTATTTTAAGAGATATTTAAGTTTGCATGGGACAGGGCCAGAGCGATTTCTGGATCCCCTGATCTGACTTTGGAAATTCATTATAAATTAACCAGAGATAATTAGAAGTCATTCCATATATTTATAGATTCCTTTTTGAGTTTGTGTTTCATTAGAAACAAACGGCATAAGTATTGAAGCCCTGTATAAGGAGTTATCTAAGTCGCAATGCAGGAAGGTCAGTGTAGTCGAACCCTGTAACAGGGGAGACTTTAACTAATAAACTGTACTAATTGGCTTGACCAAAAATTCTAGAAAAATATTTGTGGATGGATATATGAGTCTAGTTTCAGGTAAAAATTATGAAACTGATTTTCGAGTTTTGGAACTCAAGATATGATTTTTAAGGTGACAGTGACGCAGTTAGCCAGCTGTCTGGAAAATTTTAAAATGGGCTGTAAAAATAAGGGAATTAAGTCTGTTAACCCCTCGTGTCCGACTCCGGCAACGGTCTCGGGTACGGGGTGTTACACAAATAATATGAAATGGTAGTAAGGAATCAACATGTAGAAACATAGCAACATATACATAAAGATTATTCATCATTCAAACCTTCTTGCTTACTCATCATACGAACATATATATACGTGCTCATCGTAAATCGATCTTTATTAAGGCATTGCTCATAAGTTTAGCATACATACCTGTACTCATTATAAAGCATCCATAACCATACCTCTTTCATATGTCCTCCTTGGGACTCTCATTACATTCATTGCATTACCCGTTGAACTCGTGAAATACTATTGGATAGGCGAAAACCTTGCACATAAGTGCCACATATACAACGTAGCCGAAGCTACCACATAACATGTAACACATCCATAATGAACTCGAACCTCTCAACGAGCTCAGATGTTACATGAATCACATCTATTATGAAATCGGACCTTTCAACGAGCTCAGATGCCACAGATCTCATGAACCTGGACCACTCAACAAGTTCGAACGTCTTAGCTCTTAGTGACATTTCACTTGTATCCTAAACTATTCCTAAGGTTCAAACGGGGTTTTTCTCATTGCACATAGCATCTCCATCGTACTTTCTCGTAACGTCGTAGATAGCGACCGTAATAACATTCATACTTTCATAACAATCAACAAGCATATAGTTCAGCATTACCACAAAATATTTATTACAATATATATTAAAACATTATAACATACTACAACACCACATTATTTGCATATGTACTTACCTCAGTACAAAATGATGATAATCGAGCCTAATCGTTATGTACTTTATTCTTTCCTCGATCAAGTCCCGGTTCACTTTTTTCTTGATCTATAATACCAAATTTAACTTATTTATTATTCACATTGTTCAAATGAGTCCATAATTCATACTTTTGCAAAATTACAATTTGACCCCTAAACTTTCACATATTTATGATTTAGTCCCTAGGCTCGTAAAATGAAATGCATGCATTTTCTTGGTTACGCAAGCCTAGCCGAACCTTTACTATGCTCATATTAGCCCATCTTTTCTTTTATTTCACACTATTACTATTCTCTTTTACACTTTTGCAAACAAGTCACTTGTTTAGGTGTTTTCACTAAAAATCACCTAGTAAAAGATATTTATTATAACACCCCTAACCCGTATCCGTCGCCGGATTAGGGTTATAAGGCATTAACGATCATATTACAACTCATACAAATATGCATTATAATATACAATTCGAAATTTTAATCACATCAATGCTCATAATTTTAAATCAAATATCAAATCTTAAAATCATATCATTTACAACATAGCGTGATTAAAAACATAACCCAACATTATCAAAACAAATTATACATATACAGAACATAAAACAAATCAACAACTTCGTCAATTGAATAACATACCTATCTTTATATAAGTCATGTGCATATACAATTTATACATCAATTGAAACAAATTTCATTAATAACCTTTTCATTCATTTATACGACATTAATACATTAGTCTATATGAAATTCATATGTTTTCATAATAACACAATAAAAAAGATCTTGCATTCAGTTATATATATATAACCTATTTCATTATCTTATCATTTTGGCTAACACAACTCATTTGTACATATTCGTAAACTTACAAATAACTAACAAAACTATATAGTTATACATATATACATGTCCACCATAATCTAAATGCATATATATACATATAAAGACATATAAGAGCTCAACTATCATATCATGATCAAATACCAAAGCACACATATCCTTTAGTCATTAATCCAATCTCATTTTATACAATATAACCAAAACACATAACAAACTTCACAAACATCATACATCTTGGATACACTCTCAATATAAGCTTAAACCAAAACCAAATATACATCATAACCCATTCATTCTTACCACGTCCAAATTTATCAACCAATCTTAATACACAAACACATATCACAAATTCTAATCATTCATGGCACATAACATAATAACCAAAATGGACTCAAACTATCATTATACCAAAACCAAATTCAAGTATTTAAATAAGCCATTTTTGCATGGCTTTTTAACATATAAACATATCAAAATCAAATATGTCCAAAGGATAATATAGCCTATACATGCCATAAGTTTGAATTTAAAACTTTCAAAAGTACCGAGAATAAACGATAGTGTGATTGACTTTACTAACGATCCCCGAGCATGTAACGATCTCCAAAATCTATAAAACAAAGACAAATATATACACACAAAGTAAGCTAACTTAGCTTAGTAAGCCTTAAGCAAATTAAACAATTAATGTATAATAACATCTCAATTACTAATCATTCCAGTTAAATAAAATCAACTTATGCATTTGTAATCACATTTAATTTCAAGCTTTTAATTTCATACATGTATAACATATTCTTTCATAGGGCAATTTCTCCTTGGCCGAATATACATGTATACATCATCAACATATTTCCAAATTTTGAAACCATATTGTCTTATGTAATCAATATACATATATATTTATAGACATATATTCATCATTCAAACTTTAACATTACATCATATACAACTATAAGGCCAAATATATTTCTCATATTAACACATATACTACAACAACTTCATGTATCCTTTTTCATCACATATCAAGAAATCATTTCACCCTATTTTCAAATAGGTAACCAACTATCACGTACCTGATCGTTTTAGCTCGTTTAACGTATTCAATTACCACATCAAAATGTATTTTAGGCATAAACTTATAATAATTCACCGGCATAAAGCCTGCTAGGCCTAAGCCTATACCACACACCGGCCCAAAGCCTACTAGACTTAAAGTCTGATTTTATACACCGGTAATAAGCCTGCTAGGAATAAATCCTGATTAAATTCACCAGCACAAGGCTTGCTAGGCTCAAAGCTCGAATATCACTGTTATAAAGCTGTCTCATAAACAATTCATATATCGAAAATTCCAGGTATTCCATATAGTTCATACAGACTTTCAAATGCTATAACTCAGTCGAATTAAACTCAAATACATTATTTCCATGCTTAATCTATGACAGCCCTAATTTGACTCTAGTCGAGAAGTGGTTTCGGGACCACAAAATCGAGTCACAAGAATAATTAAATGTTATATTTTATGCCTATTATAAGTGAAAGTGTATGTGTGAAAATTTCATGCTTTGATTTTGTCTTTTAAATGTGAAATTAATTAAAAAGGACTTATGTGAAAACATTGAAATTGTGATAGGTTGAAGTGTAGTGGTCAAATATTGCATGGCTTAAAATATGGGGATTTGCATGTCAAATTCCCCATTTTTAAGTAAGTGGCCGACCATGGTGATGGTGGAATAGCCATATATGCCTTACATATTAATATTATAATGGTTAATGGGTTAGATTAATGAATAAAAAAAAGAAAAAAAGAAGGCCATACATCCTTGCCTTGTTCTTGCGAATGTTTGAGAAAGAATGAAGAAAAATGCTTTGAGGATTTCGGCAATGGAGCAAGCTCAAAATCTAAGGTAGAACAAAAGGGCTCTTTGATATTTGGCCTTGGTGATTCTAATTGGAGGTATGTTTAATTTTATTTCTTGATAATTTATGTGAAATTGAGTTAATTGCTAAGCTCCTTTCATAGCTCATGACTCAATTTTTGTTATTGGTTTGAAGTGATGCATTCGGCTATGGGTTGTAGAGTGCCTTGGTTGGTGTTTTGATGTTTTTGTGATGAGGCATGAAGATGGTTGATTTTGAGTGTTTAATAAAAGGATTGGATGTGAGTGTGTGAAATAGCAAATGATGAGTCTCGGTAACTTCATGAAGAGTTCGCTATTGTGTTTATGTGAATATATATATGCTGAATGTAGTCTTGGATAAGTAAATTTTGATGTATTAGATTGGTAACATGGTTATGCCGATTGTGAAAATGTGATAAAGGTGCCAAGAAATATTTGTAAACATGCATAGTACCGAATGTGTTCATGAATGAATAAGTTATGTGGGTTGTTTAAATGAAAGAAATGGATAAGTTAAGGTATAATTGAGTGTTCGAATATGAATTAAAGAGAGAAATGAGGTAAAGGATGAGTTTGAGCTTGTAAATGATATATGTGATTTAATTGAGAATTTATAATCGACTAAAGCGATCATTGTGTAATTATATATATATATATTTTTAATTACAATGGCCGAATGTAGCATGAATAAGAATGTGAATAAATTGTAGTTATAGAGGTTGTCAATGGAAAATATGAGTTGGATGAGCTAATGCCGAATGGACTTGTGGAATTAAGTATTAAAAGATTTTTTATTAATTAGTTAAGTGATATTTGGCTATATGAGCAGCATGTGCACTTGATATTATATTACGGTGTAAGAGTATATATATAAGTGTGGGAGCATTCAGTCAATGAAGATTGGTTGTATGAAAGTAAGGTTAATGAATGTAGTAGTGCATGTGAAGTGTGTAAATTAGATGACTTTGATAAGTGCTGTTTGTGTTTTGAGACTTATCAATGTTTTTTTTTATATGTGCCGAATGTGGTTTTAAATAATAGAGATGTGATAAGTTGAATTTGTTAATCAAGCTCAAGAGCATAAGGAGCCAATTTTTGATAAAGGGAAAGCGAAACTAGTTGATTAATCAACCCGTAATTGTTCAATGACACCCGAGGTAAGTTTTAAGTGATTAAACATTGAGTAAATTCAATCATAATAGGACATAATGAGTTGATTTAATAAGATATGATGTGGCCATGATATGTTTTAAATTCAAATGGTAAGTTCATAAGTGTTTGGACTTGAAAATTTAAGAGCAAATTGTAATAATTTGCTTAGACAAAGAAAGAGAACGTGAATTTAGAAAATCACCATAAATTGTTGGTATGGAATTATAGGCTGAATAAAATATGTAATCAAAGCTTAATTAGACTACTTATAAAAGAGACCGTGTAAGCAAAAAAATTTCCTATAAAGAGATATTTAAAGTTGTGTGAGACAGTGTCAGAATGACTCCGAAATCCCCTGTTCTGTTTTTAGAAAATCATTATAATTTGTAAAAAAATGGTTATAAGATAAAATTTATATGCTTCGACTCCTTAATGAGTCTAGTTTCAAATGAAATCAAATAGAACATATTTGGAATTCTGTACAATGAGAAATTTGATTCGTAGTGAAGAGTGGTCAGATTAGTCAAACAGTGAAACAGGGGAAACTTTAAGAAAAATCTGGTATTGATTGGCCGAACCTAAAATTCTGAAAATTTTATGGATGGAAGATATATGAGTCTATATTCAGGGAAAATTAACGGCAATTGATTTTGAGTTTCGTAGATCCAGTTATAAATAATTTAGTGACTATTGCTCAGGAAAACAGCTTGTAGTGAATATGTGATTTTGTTGTAAACATTGATGAAACTATTTGAGTTGCTTATAAGCTATTGCTGAAATTGATGTACAAGATAAATATATATATGTGTGGTAAAGCCGAATGGCTAGTGTGAAATATGTATGAGATATGTATATGTGGTAAAGCCGAATGGCTAATATGAAATATGTATGAGATATATATATGTGGTAAAGCCGAATGGCTAATGTGAAATATGTATGAGATATGTATATGTGGTAAAGTCGAATGGCTAACATGAAATATGTATGAGATATATATATGTGGTAAATCCGAATGGCTAATGTGAAATATGTATGAGATATGTATATTTGGTAAAGCCGAATGGCTAATGTGAAATATGTAGGAGATGTGTGTATATTGTGGCCGAATGACCAAATGTGAAAGGTGTGTATTATTAGATATTTGATGAGGCAAATGAATTACAAATATGACAGTCGATGTGAATGTTGTAACATGTGATTAAATGTACATAAAACTTGGAAATATATTCCGAGTAAGACCCGATGACTACGTGTGGAGATTTTGTCCGGGTAAGACCCGATAACTACGTGTGGGGATTATTCGAGTTAAAGGTCTCGCTGAAGATTCGAGTAAAGCATAAGATTATACGACTTCACAGTAACAATTGGTAATAAATACGTTCAATGTGTTAAGTTGGTCAGGTATGTAGTTTGAGATTATATTTAAGCTTGATTTGGATTAAATCACAAGGTCGTTATGTGATGCATATGTGAGTAAAGCAATAAGACTGTTCTATGATTATTGTGCATTTGGTCAATGTGAAAAGTTAGGTGAAAATATGTAATGTACCTATGTTTATAAGAGATCACTATCAAGTGAGAATTTATCTGCTTATTGTGTATTACGTAATTGTGTATATTCGCCAAAAGGGTAGTATACCTAGAAAGAGGTTATATGAGAATTGTAAGATCGACTTTTAATTTGGTTGGTCGGTATGTGATAAATACTTGTACATGTTAGACCCATCGAATTAAATCATGATTGTAAAGTGAAAAGCAAATATGAAAATGCCATATGAATATGTGAGTATTCGGTTATGGAGAAATACTATAGGATATTGGGAGATATACATTTTGATTTGTCCGATGAGGATAACTATAGATATGAAATGAATGTTATATGTGAATCAAATAAACCAATTGGTTATATTTGAGTTCACTGGTTTTAAATTGCTTAAGACTTACGAAGCTTACAAAAGCTTACTCCGTTATTATGTTTCTCTGTTTTATAGATTGTTGATTCTGGCCTTTTTGCTCTGGGATCGTCAAGAACTTGTCACACTATCACTATCCACTGTTTGGTACTGCTATGTTTTGGATTATCTTATGGCATGTATAGAATAGACTAGTAGTGGGAGGATATTTTGGTTAATGTATATAAGCCATGCGAATATGACATCTTTTGAATGTTTACTTTTATAAGTTTTTAAATTTTATCCTTGGTTGTGTCTAGAAATTATCCAATTGAATGATCTTTACTTCAAGAAAATGTTCAAAATTTTATTGATCTGGCATGAGTTACAAGTCCGGTAATGCCCCTTACCTATTCCGGTGACGGTTACGGGATAGGGGTGTTACATAATCATATTCGGCTAACTCTACTATAAATCTATGAATTCCAAATCAACATATTAAATTAAGTTACATTCAAAATTAACGATGTTTAATTGCTTAAAGACTTACCTCGGATATCGACTAACGATGTAAATTGACTATTCGACTATTTTTGCTTTCCCCTGATCCAAATCTGATTTCTTTTGTTCTTGATCTATACAATTTCAAATTAATCTCATTCAAACACAATTTCATTCAATTTAATCTAACAACACATAAATGGGAAAATTACCATTTTACCCCTGATATTTCATACTTTTACAAATTAGTCATAATTGCATAAAACACAAAATACACAAAATCTCCAAGCAACATGCTTAGGCCGAATGTTCCTCTAGTACATACAAATACACACATTTCATTTATTTTTCATTTTAGTCCTTCAATTTATTATTTTTTCAATGTAGCCCTAAATACTCAAATTCATCAAAAATTCCAATACATAACATATTAAATCCAAAACATATCTTTCATAATTTATCATCAAACATCACATAACTCAGATATTCATCAATGGCATAAACTCAAAATATTCATCAAAATAAAAAATTCTAGCATGGGTCGGATAGTATTCGAAGCAACGATCTCAAAAACGTAAAAAATTATCAAAAACTGAGCTAAAACTCACCTTGAATTAAGCTTGCTAATGACTGAACCCTTAAGCTTTTTGTTCCTTTTCTTTCTTAAACATTCGGCCATTTCAAAGAATGAATGCATGGGTTATTTTTTTTTTTATGTATTATTATTATAACATATTAATACATCAATTACATTTTTAACCTTTATAAATTAATATGAAACTTTATATTGGTTGTCCTGAACCGTCCATGCTATAATTAAATGGCATAATTGCAACATAAATACTTCATTCTATAAAGACAACAACAATTAGGCACTATCACATTTAACCATCAAATTTTTATTTTACGCGATTAAGCCCTTTTATTAAATCGGGCACTCAAACGATAAAATTTTCGAATGAAATTTTCACAAACATAAATTCACACATAATAAACATAGAAAATAATTTTTAAATATTTTTCTGACTCGGATTCGTGGTTCTGAAACCACCGTTCCGACTAGGGTTTAAATTGGATTGTTACCTTTATCATGCCTCAAACATTCATATTCCTCCATTAATCATCAAAATACATGCATGTCACACATGGGTCAAATTTTATACATGAACCCTAGCTTAAAATAGAGCTAGAAATGGGTAGATCATGCTTCAAGGACTTCAAAAATACAAAAAACATTAAAAACGGGGCTAGGATGCACTTACAATCAAGCTTGAAAATGTTGAACAAACCCTACTATGGTGTTTTGCAATTTTCGGCAATGAAGGAAGAAGATGGACACCAATTTTGACTTATTTTCCCTTTTTATTCTTTTAATTACCAAATGACCAAAATGGCCTTAGGGTTTCTTTTTCAAAATTTTCCTATGTATGTCCATTTTTGTCCAAAATTATATAATTGGTCAAATTGCTAATCAAGACCTCTAATTCATTATCTAATGCAATTTCATGCTTAAAGCTTCTAGAATGCAAGTTTTGCACTTTATTCAATTTGATCCCTAAAATGCAATTAGACATTTTATGTATAGAATTTCTTCAAGAAACTTTCACACAAGCATGAATTCATAACATAAACCTCATAAGACTCGTAAAATGATTATTTCTATCTTCAGATTTATGGTCTCGAAACCACTGTTCCAACTAGGCCCTAATTCTAGATGTTACAACTCTCCCCCCTTTAGGGATTTTTGTCCCTTAAAATCTTACTGGTGAAAAGGTTTTGATATTGTTTCCTAATGGCCTCCTCGGGCTCCCATGTAGCCCCTTCAACCCCATGTCTTTGCCATAAAACTTTTACAAGAGTAACACTTTTATTTCTCAATTGCTTGACTTCCCGAGCCAAGATCTTTACAGGTTCCTCACCATAAGTTATATCCGGTCTGATTTCAACCTCTGTCGGCGTAATCACATGTGAAGGGTCAGTCCTATATCGGTGCAACATGGACACATGAAACACATCGTGAATCTTTTCGAATTCAGTTGGTAAAGCCAATCGGTAAACAACAAACCCTATCCTCTCGATAACCTCATACGGTCCTATAAAATGAGGACTCAACTTTCCTTTCTATCGAATCTTAAAACCTTCTTCCATGGGGATACTTTCAAGAATTCCTTATCACCAATTTGATGCTCAATTTCTTTTCTTTTCAAATCTTTATACGACTTTTGTCTATCCGATGCCACTTTCAAACAATCACAAATTACTATCACTTTTTCCTTGGTTGTCTTAATCAAATCTATACCATGAATCTTATTCTCCTTAGGCCCAGTCCAATACAACGATGTACGACATTTACATGCATACAATGCTTCATAAGGTGCCATCTTCAAACTCGTCTAATAGCTATTGTTATAGGCAAATTCAACCAAAGGTAGGTACTTTTCCCAACTACCTTGAAATTTAAGAACACACATCTAAGCATATCCTCAAGTTTCTGAATTACTCTCTGGGATTGTCCATCAGTCTGTGGATGAAAAGCGGTACTAAAATTCAGCTTTGTACCCAAAGCTTCTTGTAACTTCTTCCAAAATCGTAAAGTGAACCTCAGGTCCCTATCCAAAATAATCGATAAAGGTACTCCATGAAGTCTCACAATCTCAGAAATGTATAGCTCGGCTAACTTATCAAGTGAATAATCAACGCGTACCGGTATAAAATGAGCTGACTTAGTTAATCTGTCAACCACTACCCATATGACATCTTTCTTTCTTGGTGTCAACGGCAAGCCTGTCACAAAGTCCATAGTAATGCTGTCCCATTTCCATTTGGGAACTAAGATAGGCTGAAGTAAACCTGAAGGTACCTGGTGTTCAGCCTTTACTTGTTGGAAAATCAAGCATCTCGATACAAATTCAGATATATCTCTTTTCGTGCCATTCCACCAATACATTTTCTTTAAATCATTGTACATCATTATGCTACCTGGGTGAACTGACATACCTCCGTTATGAGCCTCATACAAAATATCCTGAACCAACTCAGCATTCTTCAGGACACAAATCCTTCTACGGAACCTCAGACAACCATCAGGACCTCTCTAGAAATCTGATTCACTAATTGACTCACACTGAGCTTTCTTAGCTTTTAACTCCTTATCAGCTTCCTGAGCATCACAAATTTGTTGAAGAAAAGTCGGTCTAGCTTTTAACTCTATTAAAATAGTGCCATCATGAGATAGGGCTAGCCGTGCATTCATAGCTCTCAAAGCAAATAAAGACTTTTTGCTTAAGGCGTCGGCAACCACATTTGCCTTACCGAGGTGATAATCTATCACAAGCTCATAATCTTTTAACAATTCAAGCCACCTTCGTTGCCCCAAGTTCAAGTCCTTTTAAGTCATCAGATATTTAAGACTTTTATGGTCTGAATAGACATGACGTTTCTCCCCAAATATGTAATGTCACCAAATCTTCAAAGCAAATACAATAACGGCTAATTCTAAATCATGCGTAGTATAGTTCTTTTCATGGAGCTTCAGTTGCCTCAAAGCATAAGCTACTACTTTACCTTCTTGCATAAGGACACAACCTAGTCTATTCAAGGATGCATCACTATAAATCATGAATTCTTTCCCTGATTCCGGTTGTACTAACACTGGTGCCTCGGTTAACAACGCTTTTAATTTCTCAAAACTCTATTGGCATTTCTCCGTCCATTCGAAGTTAACATCTTTTTGCAACAACCTCGTTATTGGGGTGGCTATCTTCGAAAATCCTTTCACAAATTGTATGTAATAACCGGCTAAACCCAAAAAGCTTCTAACTTCGGTTACATTCCTCGGCGGCTTCTATTCAACAATAGCAGAAATGTTACACACCTTTTTGAGAGAAGAACGCCAATCTCCACACACCCCTAACCTTGATTAAGCAAGCAGAGTTCACTCATTCCTTAGGCTAGTGATCAACCACTCCTTGCCAAGGATCCTAATCTTACTCCAAGTTCACCACAAGATATGTAAGGGCTAAGTTACCCTTAGTCGAGTAAAAAACAGAAGGTTTAGAGTGTTTCAACAATCCCTTGAGAACCACTTCACTCCACAAGTAGTTCTGAAATAGAAAAGCACTATGAATGAAGCACCAAGAGAAAAATCGAGAATGAAAGAACATACAGAAACTTACCAAGCACGATTTGGCCAATGTACCAATGTGCTAGAATGGTGAAGAGAGGAAAGAATTAAAGGGGGAAGAAGAGGAAAAATGTTCAGCCAAAGAAGAGCGAAGGTTGAGGGAGAAAATAATGTTAGGAGAAATCGGTCAAGAAGGAAGACTCACAAGGAAGGAAAACAGTCGGTTTCAAAAAGAACCAAATGGTCAAAAAAGGCACCAACAATCGAAAACAAAACTAAGTTACCGAAAGACATGCAATATTAGGCCTCTACCAGAAAGTGCAAGGGAACAAAAAGAACTCTTTGGCAAACCGAAAAGAAGAGCAATCCCAAACAAATTCGTCACTTACTAGCCTATGATCGATTTTGGCACTAGAGAGTTCCACTTTCAGCGGACAACTACCTCACCCCTCAACTCTCCTAAAACCTCTCCCCTTATCTCTCCCCAAATCCTTCAAACACCTATTCAAACTCCCTTCAAACTTCCCCCAACAACTAGCCACACACCACTTTCCCTCAAACACTCCAACCATCAGATTTTCAGTCAACCCCAACCACCTATCTTGCTTAAGTAGCAAAATAAGACTCCCTTGCGCATAGGGTAGTTCGAACTCAAGACCCCTAGGCTCCCCCACACGCCATTTACCATTAAGCTAACAGGCATTTCATTTCCATGTTTTACTAATTTTAATTTAAAAGTCCACCACCAACATGCAAGGGTTTATTCAACAATAAGACAAATTTTTACTATAGCCTAAGTTTGAACCCAGGTCTTCTCACACTAATCAGGACCCTTAATCATCACAGCAAGTAAGCTAGCATGCAATATAACACGTAATTAAATTACTAAATATTTGGGGCGTTACAATGTTACACTTATACTCATCATTTTACCTATAAGAATATGAACCATAAGTCAGAAATACGTCCAATATTTCACTTCAATGTTCAAGCCGAATTATAACCAATTACACCATACTTATAAACCATGAATCACACTTCCCAAAATAAGCTCAATACATAACCAAATATACACATTACTAGCATCGTAATTAAGCCATTTTCGCATGGCTATATATATATTCTCAAATAAAAATGAACCATCTCAAAACTAGCCTATACATGCCACATAATCAAAACTCAAAGCTTTTATTTACCGAAGCGATAACCGAATAGTGTGATGACGTCTCCAACAACTTGCAACCTGAGCAAGTCTCTGAAACTCTATAGACATATGAAAAACACATGGAGTAAGCTTTGAAAACTTAGTAAGCCATAAGCAAATAAATCATTTCAATAATATCTATAAACCAATATCACTAAACCAAATTTATCAAATCTCAATCATATATACATTTATTGTACTCATAAATTCATATAACCATATTAAATAACTCCACTTATCTTATTAGTCAATGAATGTATAATCATGCTTTCAAATTCGAATAACAACCGTTAACTCAATCAATAAGTCAAGCTTGCACATATTCATTACATCGCCAATCAAACCATGTTCATTTATTACAAATCATACATAAAGTTATATCAACTTCTTTATAAACACTTCCAAACTTGAACATCCATAATTCCTTTATTCACATAAACTAAAATTTCATATATGAATCATATAGCCAACTCAACCATTTTAATTTCATTATCTATTCAAGTTTTCGAACCAAGAAATCATACATCAAAGCCATGTTTCATATTTCATAAATCTCAAGTCTAAAACATAGGACCACAATTTCAAATAACGAGCATATATAACAAATTATTCAATTATTTACATTCATATCATTCGTTGTCATATATTTCACATATGGTCATATGATACATACTCACCTTTTGTTTCTGAATTTCATAACAAATCACACGTACCTCATTCGGATACAATTTCACATGATTATTCATTTCTCGGAATGCCCGTTGAACTGTTCGGAATCAATAAGGATACTCAAAGAATTCATAACCTCGTACAATGCCAACATCCTAGACGTGGTCTTATATGTAATCAAATATCGATGCCATTGTCCCAGACAAGGTCATATACAAAATCATATACGATGCCAATGTCCTAGACATGGTCTTACATGTAACTCACAAATCGATGCCAACGTCCTAAACGTGGCCTTACATGATAACACATATCGGAACCCTATGTCATGACATATGTATCCTAATTATTCCTATGGTTTGTACGGGGCTTTTCAGACGTTGTCACATTATCCAAACTTTCTCAATTTCAGCTATTCGAATAATCCATGATCGGAACAGATTCTCCAAAGCTCGATTCAATTTAGCATCACATATATATTTCTTTACAACTCAATTATGCACATATAATGCACATACATTTCAATTTAACAACTTTTATTTACTTATGAACTTACCTCGTACTAACACGAATGGACCGAAACGACAATTCTATAATTTTTTACTTTCCCCGATCCAAATTTAATTTTCTCATTTCTTGATCTAATTCAATACAGATTTGACTTATTTAATCATATACTCAATCAAATTCATCCAAAACACATAAAAGGGCTAATTACACTTTTGCCCTTGACATTTCACATTTTTCACAATTTAGTCCCTATTTCACAAAAAGCGAAATATTCAAAATTTGACCACACCCACTCTTGAACGAATTTCATTAAGGTCCCTAGAAGCCCATTTCATTCATTTATTTCACATTTTGACCCCTCAATTTACAAAATTTACAATTTAATCCCAAATAGACATTTTTACTAAAAATTATTTAATTAAATATGAAAATCTATTAACACATATTTATTTTTCATCATCAAATAAAAAAACCTCAAGCTATCAATAATGGAAAATTACAAATTCTTCATCATTTCTGAAAATTAAAGCATGGGCTAGTTAATTTACGAAGCAACTATCTCAAAAAAACGTAAAAATTATCAAAAATCGAGTAAAATACATACCCAAATTAAGCTTCAAATGTGTCGAACATTCAAAGTTTTATCCATGGCTTTATTTCTTCCAACATTCAGCCAAAAAGATGATAATGCATGGCCAATTTATGAATTGTTTTATTTAATCACATATTAATACATAATTTACTATTTTAACCTTTATATTTAAAACAAATTTCAACAATACCAAGTCCCATAAATGTCCACTAACACTTAAATGGTATAATTACCATTCAAGTACTCAAACAATTAAAATCTATACTCATTTAATGCATTTAACTTATAGAATTCAACTTTTACGCTTTACGCAATTATGTCCTTTTTATAAAATTGAGCACACAAACGATTCATACGAAAGTTTCACACATATCAATTCACATACTTTAAGCATGTAATATAATATGAAAATATTTTTCTAACTCAAATTTGTGGTCCCGAAACCACTGTTCCGACTAGGGTCTAAACCGAGCTGTTACAACTTAGGTGGTAATCCTTAGTGAAGATGAACCAGGAGGGTAATCGTAGCTAAGGGTGATAAGTAACTCAATTTAGGATAATTAATTATTTAATTAGATATTAAGGGATTTAATCAATCATAGGCTAGAGGCTCGTATTCTCGACACTAGGAATAGGAAAGTCCATTAGGTTAATTTAGGTTTAGTTAATTTAATTTGTTTAATTAAAATATTAATTTGGAATAACACTACTAATTCGTGACTCGATTAGATTAATAATCATTTTCTATAATTAATTTAAAAATAGTTTCTCCAATTTGCAATCCCTTGGTACAATCCTTGGAATACTTACCGGTGTTTTGTTGTAACTCTCCATTCTGTAATGATCGAACCAACATAATTTAAGATCATTTGAGTGTAGCATTACTATAAATATTTGAATTCCTTCTTGGAATTAGACTAAATCAGTACTGGAGCTTTTATCAATAAAGTTTTCAACTAATTAAAACTCTACTAGCACCTATCTGATCAAACAAATTCAACGTTCTTGAAATAGCTTTGTCATTAGCAATACAATTATCAAGAAATTTTTATTAATTCATCTGTAATACAAATTTTTAAATGCTAAGTACGCTCTAAATCAGTTTTATAACATATCACTATATCATCAATAAAAACAACAACAAACTTGTCGGATATAGTTGGAAAAAAAATCCGATTCATCAAATCCATAAATGCTGCAAGAGCATTAGTCAAATCTAAAAGGTATAACTAGAAACTCATAATTTTCGCAATGGCTGAATGTTGTTTTTGGTACATCTATGTCTTTAATTCACATCTGATAGTAACCAAATCAGATATCTATTTTCGAGAACATTGTAGCACTTTTGAATTGATCGAATAAATCTTCAATATAAGCCAACAAATATTTATTCTTTAATATGGCTTTATTCAATTGTCGATAATCTATATACAATCTCATCAACCCTTATTTCTTTTTCAAAACAGAATAGATGTGCCCCAAGATGATATACTCGGTCGAGTAAAATCTCTGTTGATTAATTCTTGCAATTTAGCTTTTAATTCTTTTAATTTGGTTATAGCCATTTTGTAAAGAACAATCAAAATTGGAGTAGTCTCTAAAACTATTCCAATAGAAAACTCGACAACTCCTTAAGAAAAACATCTATAAACTCGCAAACTATCATTATCTGATCAAATTTCATTTATGATGCTCTAGAATCCAAGATATAAGTTAAAAATGCATTACAATCTTATCGGATCAATTTCAATATGGATATCACTGAAATCATATTCAAAACAATAACATCCCGAATTAGGGCCTAGTCGAAATAGTGGTTTCGAGACCACAAATCTGAGATAGAAATAATTATTTTATGATTCTCATGAGGTTTATGTTATGAATACATGCTTTTATGAAAGTTTCATTAAGAAATTCTATGCATAAAATATCTAATTGCATTTTAAGGACCAAATTGAATAAAGTGCAAAACTTGCATTCTAGAAGCTTTAAGCATGAAATTGCATTAGATATTGAATTAGAGGGTCCTAATTAGAAATTTTACCAATTTTTATAATTTTGGACAAAAATGGACATGCATAGGAAAAATGTAAAATAGAAACCCTAGGGGTATTTTGGTCATTTGGTAATTGAAAGAATAAAAAGGGAAAAATAAGTCAAAATTGGTGTCCATTTAAATTGCAAGACACCATAGCTAGGGTTTGTTCAACATTTTCAAGCTTGATTGTAAGTGCATCCTAGCCCCGTTTTTAATGTTCTTTGCATTTTTGAAGTCCTTGAAGCATGATCTACCCATTTCTAACTATATTTTGAGCTAAGGTTCATGTATAAAATTTGACCCATGTGTAACATGCATGTATCTTGATGATTAATGAAGGAATATGAATGTTTGATGCATGATAAACATCTTTTACTGGGCGACTTTTAGTGAAAACACCTAAATAAGGGACTTGTTTGCAAAAGTGTAAAAAAGAATAGTAATAATGTGAAATAAAAGAAAATATGGGCTGATATAAGCATAGTAAAGGTTCGGCTAGGCTTGGGTAACCAAGAAAGTGCATGCATTTCATTTTACAAGTCTAGGGACCAAAGTGAAAATATGTGAAAGTTTAGGGGTCAAAATGTAAATTTACAAACGTATGAATTATGGACCCATTTAAACAACGTGAATAATAAATAAGTTAAATTTGGCATTATAGATTAAGAAAAACGTGAACCAAGACTTGATCGAGGAAAGAATAAAGTACACGACGATTAAGCTCGATTATCATCATTTTGTATCGAGGTAAGTACACATGCAAATAATGTGGTGTTGTAGTATGTTTTAATGATTTAATATATTGTAATAAATGTTTTATTGTAATTATGAGTTATATGCTTGCTGATTGTTATGAAAGCATGAATGTTATTATGGTCATTATCCACAACGTTACGAGCAACTACGATGGAGATACTATATGCAAGTGAGGAAAAATCCCGTTTGAACCTTAGGAATAGTTTAGGATACAAGTGACATGTCACTAGGAACTAAGACATCTGAACTCATTGAGTGGTCTGGGTTCGTGAGATATGTGGCATCTGAGCTCGTTGAAAGGTTTGAGTTCATTATGGATGCGAGCATCTGAGCTCGTTGAGAAGTCCGAGTTCATAATGGATGCAATTCATGTAACATACAAGCTCATTGAGAGGTCCGAGTTCATAATGGACGTGATTCATGTTATGTGGTAGCTTTGGCTACGTTTGTATTTGTGGCACTTATGTGCAAGGTTTTCGCATATCCAATAGTATTCCAAGAGTTCAACAGGTAATGTAATGAATGTACTGAGAGTCCCGAGGAGGACATATGAAAGAGGTATGGTTATGGGTACTTTACAATGAGTGCAGGCACGTATACTAAACCTATGAGTAATGTCTTAATAAAGATCGATTTACGATGAGTAAGTATATATGTGCGTATGATGAGTACGTAGAAAGGTTTGAATGACGAATAATCTTTATGTAGATGTTGCTATGTTTCTGCATGTTTATTCCTTACTATCATTTCCATATTATTTGTATGTGGAATTACTAAGCTATAATGCTTACTCCCCTCTCTTTTCCATTATTTGTAGTTCCGCCAAGCTAGCTCGGGGATCGAAAGCTATCAGAGTATTCAATCACACTATCAAATGACTATTGGGTATAGTGAAATTATTATTTTAAATATGGCATGCATAGGAAACTTGGTCATTTTATGATATGTGTCATGCTTGTGAAGGCCTATGTTAATGATAATTCATTTTGTAATGGCCATGTGATATGGCTCATATTTGATCATTTGGGTTGTAATCTAATTACCCATGCATGCTTGTGCTAGTGTTTTGATGGTAGGATATGTTATTGCTTGGTGAGTGCATGATAATGATGTGATATGTTGTTGATTGATGAATGTATGGTAAAGTATGAATTGGGTGCTAAAGGATAAGGGATGACCTAATGGCTTAAAATGACTATAAGTATGAATGCACAAATTGAAGTCATGATAACAAGTTTAATAATGCATGAAATTGGTGTGGAATGCCTCTAAATACTGTAACAAATGAATGTGCAATAGGATGACTTTATGAAGACATGAGAGTGCCATGGTGTGGAATATTTGAGTGCCTAAATATGTCATGTTGCATGATATAAAGTATGTTTGAATGTATGAGTGATTCTAAGTGACTATTGGCTTGGAAAATAGCCTTTAAATGGTCCACACAGGTAGACACACCGACGTGTGTCTCACACACGGTCTGACCCATGGGCGTGTTGAATAGCTGTGTGTCCCCTGCACCTAAAATTTCTAAGTCAGTATGTATGGTAGTAAACACACGGGTAGAGACACGACCGTGTGTCTCAATTGTGTGGAGGACACGACCTAGCACACAGCATGTGCCTTGGCCATGTACCCCTAAGTGAACGTTGACATCATAAACAGAATGTCCAGGTTTTTGGACACGGACGTCTCTAGGCTGTGTGAGAGACACGGACCAGGGACACGGGCCTGTGCTTAGCCGTGTGAAAACCCCTGTAGGTTTGAAATGAAAAATAAATTTTAGTAATTCCATGCAGGTAATTGACATGAGCGTGTCCTAATACGCACGGGTGTGCGCATTGTCTCTACACGGGTGTGCGCATTGCCTCCACACGGACGTGTGAGGCTTAAACCTAAAAAGTTTCTTAAAATTTTCTTAAGTTCTCGATTTAGTTCTGGATTGCTTTTAATGCCTGTTATGGACCTTGTAGGTCCATAATAAGGATAATATGATCTTGTTTGATCGGTTTTATTTTAGAATGAAATTTTATGACTTGTATTTTGCAAAGATACCCTATTTATGTACGGTAATGCCTCGTACCTTGTCCAGGTCTTGGGTACAAGTAAGGGGCGTTACAGAAACACAATCAAACTTAGCAAATTCAATAGAAATTAATTCTCTGTTCTGACGGCTCAAATCAATTTGTTTTTATCGCTAATTCACTACAACATCATAAATAGTCAACCAATTCATCCCAGAAAAATGTCAAATTCGTTAAATGACAGTAACATCAATTTAGCGAGAAAGTCATAGCCTTGTATTTTCAATGGACACTGTTTATAAACCAAATTACACTCTGGCCTAAAAGGGTTTACTTTAACAACATATCCAGTTGACTCAACCAATAAACGTTTTTCCATTACTAATGTTGTGTATAAATATATGAAATGTGTCGTTCCAATGTTAATTAATGTATACACAGTAACATTAAAGATAGAAAAGATACTATAGAAAAGATACTAGCAATAACATTAATAGCCAGGACTTTCTCGCGCACTCAGATCACGTAAGCTGTGACAGGAGCTCGAGCTTCAAATCAAACCGCTTAGTCTTTTGTTTGTTTTTATCAACTCTAGTTGTGTGTCAATTTTATAGCCATCTGCCTCTCATAGAAATAACAACACATCTTACATTCTAATTTCTATTCAAATTAGTTTGATTCGGGCAGTCTTTCTTATTGATCTAGAGATCCACGGATGAAATAGGACTTGTCTTTCAATCTACAAATCCAGAATGATTCCATCCATAAGGCTATACTCAAGTCTATTTACATTTCTGACGCTACCCGTACTGGCTACTAAAGTCATCGATGGTCTCACATTACTTTGTTTCATTCTATCTTTGCCAGAAAACCCTGATGGCACTAAAACAGTTACATAGTTCTTTCATTTTCTTTGGTGGGGAATTAGAAAATGTTATGAACACATTTTGTTTATTGAAGTCTCGAACTTGTGTCTTGTTCTGTTTCTTTTGATAACAAATTTGTTTCATTTTCGCTTGAACAAATAAAATTACGAACTTATGCAATTACATTGCACTCACAAGCATCTTAATCTCATTATAATCCATCTTCGAAATGAATACACAATTCCTCTTCATTTGATACAATCTTATGGGCATATTTTGTAACAGCTCGGTTTAGACCCTAGTTAGAATAGTGGTTTCAGGACCACAAATCTGAGTAAAAAAATAATTAAATATTATGTTCTGTGTTTACAATATGTGAATTAAGCATGTGTGAAAGTTCTGTATGAAAATTTGATTATTTGAGTGCTTATTTTGATAAAAGGACCTAATCGCGTAAAATGTAAAAGTAGTCTTCTATTTCCTAAAGTGTCAAATTGCTATGATACCATGGTTTTAATGAATGGACAAATATGGATATGTGATAGTGGATTTTAAATGAATTTAACAAGGCTAAATAAGTAATTTGAGGAATAAAGATTAATTAAATCAAAACAAAAGCAAAAATTCATTCATTTTCACATTGCTTTGTCGAAAATCAAAAATAAAAAAAAGAAAGAACAAGAGCTTTAGGGTTCGGCTATTGATTTTGGTGATTAAGGTATGTGTTTTGATCGATTTTTGATAATTTCTACATTTTTGTGATTGTTGCTTAGTGTTCTATCAAGCCCATGTTTCAATTTCTAAAATTGTTGATAATTTTGAGTTGAGCCATTGATGAAATTATGAGTTTTATGAATTTTGATGATAGTATATGGAAGCTTGATGTTGGATTAATATGTTTTGTCTTTGAATTTTTGATGAATTTGAGTAATTTGGGCTAAATTGTAAAAATGAGATTTTGAGGGACTAAAATGTGAAATAAATGAAATAAGTGGACTTATATGAACAATAGGAATATTTGGCTACGCATATGTCTAAAGAAATTTGGTGTATTTTGTAATTTTATGAATTAGGGACTAAATTGTTAAAATGTGAAAATGCGAGGGCTAATTTATAAAATACCCTAAATATGTGTTTTTGGAATGATTTGGATGATTTGGTGAATAAAAGAATTAGATTTGAATTTATATAGATCAAGAACGAAAGAAAATGGAATTAGATCGGGGGAAGTCAAAAGTCATCGAGTAGTCGACTCCGTTCATCTGAATCCGTATGAGGTAAGTCGATATACAAATAAATGTGTTTTGAATTGAATTATTATTATTTATATGCTCTTGAACAATGATGAATGATTATATGAGATATCCGAGAAAGTATCGACAAAGTTTCGACATCTGAAAAGCCCCGTACGAACCATACGAATAGTTAGGATACATATGTCATGACATAGGATCCGATATGTGGTTTCGTGTAAGACCACGTCGGGACGTTAGCATCGACTTATGATTTACGTGTAAGACCATGTCTGGGACATTGGCAACGTATTTGATTTCGTGGAAGACCTTGTCTGAGACAGTGGCATCGATATTTGATTACATGTAAGACCACGTCTTTCTAAGCTATCTAAGTATCCTTATTGATTCCAAATGGTTCAACGGGCATTCTGAGAAATGAGTAACTATGTGATTGTGCATCGACTCAGGTATGCTTGAATTGTATATGATGATTAAGAATAAAAGGTAAGTATTTGAACATATATGGATATATGAAATATGTTTGAACTATATGAGACTTATAAATAGGTGGTTATGCTTTGCCATGATCTATATGATTGAATTGAATTCAAATTATGTCATGTAATAAGTTAATTTGTATATGGCTTACTAAGCTTTTAAAAGCTTACTTTGTGTGTGTTTGCATTGTTGGATAGATATCATAGCTATTGGGAGCTCGAGGATCGTCGAGGATGTAACACCCTAAACCCGGCCTAGACGTTACGGCCGAATCTGGCAATGTCACATAGGAGTGTTTTTCGCAAAGCTTGATATCAAAAGAAAACCCTTTTTCTATATTTACCTTTGTCACGTATTCTTAATGATGTTTTATGTTAAAAAGTCATTAATTTAAAAAAAGTTGTCTCTTGCGGAAGCTCTTAAACAATTACGTATTCTTGGTATTTTTGGAAAACATTAGTCTTTTGAAAAAACACGTCTTATCCTACTATTAGCAGCTATGAATCAAAATAATTAAAAGCCCAAATTAAAGATTAAAAATTTATAGAGGCCTTATTACATAAAAAGATACCCTAAATGTAACACCCCGAACCCGAGACCATTGTCGGTGTCGGACACGAGGGGTTAACAAGCCAAGTTCACATGGTTTGCCCACCAATTTGACATTTCCAGTCAGGCTGGAAGACTGCATCACCGTCGCCTTAAAAATCATATCTCGAGTTTCAAAACTCGAAAACTGGTTTCGTAAATTTTCCCTGAATTTAGACTCATATATCCATCCATGGATTTATTTCTAGAATTTTTGGATGGGCCAATTGGTACAGTTTATTAGTTAAAGTCACCCATGTTACAGGGATCGACTGCTCTGACCTTCGCGCGGTATAACTTGAATATCTCTCTGTACAGGGCTTTAATGTTGGTGTCGTTTGTTTCTAATGAAACTAGACTCAAAATGGAATCTGTACATATAAGGTATGTTGCCTAATTCTTTCTGGATAATTTATAGTAAATTTTAAAGTTGCGACAGGGAACCCAGAAACCGTTCTGGCCCTGTCTCACAATAGCATTAATATCTCTTAACATGTAACTCCTATGACCATTTCGTTTCTTCCATATGAAAATAGACTCATCAAGGTTCATTTAAATAGCTTATTCACTATTTAATTCCATTTCTACGAATTTTGGTGATTTTTCACATTCATGTCACTGCAGCTGGCAGCATCTGTTTTTAAGGTAGGTCTTACCTATTTGGTAGTCTCCATGAACCAACTAGTCTTTGCCATACATAGGTTCATATATGATCATTTTAACCATGCCAATGGCTGATCATATGACCAACATTCCCATTTCCAAGCCATAGCCACATCATGACACCAAATATATACATACAAACCACAATTATTCTAAGTTCATGTTCCCTTTTCGAGCCATTTTCGCAAGGCCGTACATACTTACATCACCACATATTTAACAAACAAGGGGTAGTCCTATACATGCCATTTCAAGTTCAACCAAGAATTTATACCAAAATGGGGGCTTGATAGTGTGGATGACTTCGACTTCAACGATCCCGAATCCGATTGCTATCGAGCGTAAATCTAGAAAACCGAGAGCCAAAGCAATGAGTAAGCATTTTTATGCTTAGTAAGTCTCAAGGAATATAATCAACTCTAATTACAGCAATACATTCACATAGTTAAATGCATCATTTCATTAATGCGCATTCACATAATCATACTTACTTTACCATCCCAACTCTTATGTTCATACACAAATAACGGCTTCATTAAGGCCGATAACTCGCTTCCATCATAGGAGCGGATATTCATACGCTCTTACTCCTAGCGCAGCAGCACACACCGCACTTACCTTATCATTGGGAAATTTCACAAGTGCATTAGCTGAAATTTTCCAGCAAGCTCATAATTTTCAAATCACATACCTTCGGAGTTTATCCGGATGTCGGTACTCGCTCAATCGCCTTGGGACATAGCCCGGTTATGGTAACTCGCACCAAGGCCAACGGACTTTACCCGGATATCACGATTTGCACAAATGCCTTCGGTCTTAGCCCGGATTTAACAACTTGCACGAATGCCTTCGGTCTTAGCCCGGATATAGCTACTAGCACAATTGCCTTCGGTCTTAACCCGGATATAATTTCCAGCATAATTGTCTTCGGCTTAGCCCGATATCATTCAATTTCTCATGCACACATACATCAATAATCATTGGACATACATATTTCATTTTCAAGCATTAAGGCTCAAACACAATTAATATCATTAGCATATTCGCCTTCGGGACTTAGCCCGTGGAATTCAAATACTCATACACACATAATCAATAATCATACACATCCATATTTCATCTCACATAATTCAAGTAAGGTCACTTCTTGAGGACTTACCTCGGATGTTGTCGAACGGCTTTTTTGGCTATTCGATCACCTTTTCCTTCCCCTTGTCCAATTGTGGCCCTCTTAGCTCTTGAGCTAATTCAAACAAATTCAATTTATTAAAACCTCATTGTGCTTGCTTATGGCCGAATATGACAAGGATTTTAAATGGTCATATGGCCACTCTTTAGCTTGAATACACAATGGTCATGCACATTTTATACTACATCAAGCAATTCAATACAATTTATTTGAGCATCAAGGAAATGCTAAGGCCTTCAATAGGCTACCCAAGGCCGAATATTCATGTACATGTTGAGGCCAATTATGCACTTAATACCTCACAAAAACAGCATGCATTTTACTAGTTAATGCTTTGCATATTGTGGCTCAAAACTTATAATATAGCATCAAGCACTTATATGTGTGCTAGGCCGAATTGTGCTTGAAATTTCACAATTATTCTTCAACATCTTCTTCTTTAAACCAACTTATTCATCACTTACTTCATAGCCAAAACATCATGTGCAAACATATATATACAATATGAGCATGGCGAATTTTCAAGGTGTCCATAGCCATCCAAAATACAAATTTTAACTAACATGCAAGAAGCATGAACCATGCTCATGAATGGCCGAATATGACAATCATGCTCCTTTTCAACTTCAATCATGATAAATCAAAAGAAGGCTCAAAATCTTGCTCAAGAGTAGACAATCCATCATTGCATGCATCATCATCAAGCTTCACACTTAGCATGCAATGGCTTTATCACCATAACAACTTTGGCCAAATACCATTTCCATGGCTTAACAAAGATTTGAGCCATGGCTAACATGCACATCAAGTTAGCAACCAAAACATGCATGAAACTCCTAACACAACCTCATACATACCTTAATCTTGATGCAAACTTGGCCAAATCTCCTTCTAGATCTCTTCCAAACCAAGCATGAAGCAAAAATCCTCCTTCTTCCTTAGTTTTGGCTCAAAGAAAGGATGAACAAAATTTTTTTCTTTCCTTCTCTACAACTCACGGCAATGGGGGGGGATTACCACACTCACACACATTTTTTTTTTCATTTTTTTATCACCCATACACCTTTGTTTATTATTTCACCCTAATGCACCAACAAAACATGTTTCATGACATGTTTAGCCCATCCTCCTTGTCATGGCCGCCACCACCTATAAAGGGGGAATTTGACATGCAAGTCCATTATTTTGCATGCATGCTTTAATTAGTCATCACACATTTCCTATCATACTTTCAAAGTTCATTACTAAGTCCTTTCTTGTGGAATTCACCCTTATAACACTAAATCAATCATCATAAAATGTCATACATGAGCACACACATATTATAGGCATCAAAATAAATTTTAATTATTTTTATGCCTCGGTTTTGTGGTCCCGAGACCACCTTCCGACTAGGGTCAATTTTGGGCTGTCACAACTCTCCCCACTTAAGAAATTTTCGTCCCGAAAATCTTACCGTAAATAGGTTTGGATATCGCTCTTTCATAGAGTTCTCGGTCTCCCAAGTAGCTTCTTCTATCCCGTGCTTGAGCCATAACACTTTTACTAGCGGAACCCGCTTGTTTCACAACTCTTTCACTTCTCGTGATAGGATATGAATCGGTTCTTCCTCATAACTCATATTAGCTTGAATTTCAATTTCGATGGACTAATCACGTGTGATGGATCGGATCTATAGCGTCAAGCATCGAAACATGAAAGACATCGTGAACCTTTTCGAGTTCGGGGCAAAGTCAAACGATATGCCACCGGATCGACTCGCTTCGGATATCTCATATGGCCCAACGAACCTCGGGCTCAACTTGCCCTTACTACCGAATCGAGTATCTTTTCCAAGGCGATACCTTGAGGAACACTTTATCACCCACCGATACTCGATATCCTTACGCTTCAGATCCGTACGACTTCGACGATCGGAGGTTATCTTCAGACTTTCACGGATTACTTTCACTTCTGCTCAGCATCCCTAATCAAATCCACCCGAAAATCTTGCTTTCACCGAGCTCACCAAAACAATGGTGTACGGCATTTACGACCGCATAAGGCCTCGTAGGGTGCCATTTTAATACTTGATTGAAAGTCGTTGTTGTAAGCGAATTCAATCAACGGCAAATACCGCTCCCATGAACCACTAAACTCGAGGACGCAACATCTTAACATATCCTCAAGTATCTCGAATTATCCGCCGGATTGACCATCGGTTTGGGGGTGAAAGGCGGTGCTGAAATGCAACTTGGTACCCAAAGCTTCTTGCAACTTTTTCCAAAATCGCGAGGTAAATCTCGGATCTCTATCCGACACGATGGAAATAGGCACCCCATGTAATCTCACAATCTGAGAAACGTACAATTCCGCTAATTTGTCCATTGAAAAATCCGTACGTACGGGGACAAAGTGGGCCGACTTAGTCAATCGATCTACCACGACCCAAACCGCATCCTTCTTACTTGCTGACAATGGCAGTCCGGATACAAAGTCCATTGTGACTCGATCCCTTTCCACTCGGGTATCGTGATTGGTCAAGTAACTCAAGGCACCGATGTTCCGCTTTCACTTGTTGACATATCAAACATCTTGAAACAAAGTCGGAGATGTCTCGCTCATACCATGCCACCAAAATCGACGTTTCAACTCATTGTACATCTTCGACTCCGGGTGGATTGCCATTCGGCTACAATGGGCTTCCTTCGAATTATCGAAATGAGTTTCAATTCTTTGGGACACACCGACGACTTTTGAACCTCAAACAATCGTCATCGTCGATTTGAAACTCCGAGTCCTTGTTCGAACACACGCAGCCCGCTTTTGCAACCAACTCGTCGTCGACTTTCTCGAGCTTCTCGAATTTGGTGTGTCAATAATGGTTTGGCTTTCAATTCAGCCACTAACACACCGTCGGATCGGATGACAAGTGCACATTCATCGTCAGTAAAGTGAATAACGATTTACGACTCAAGGCATCCGCAACCATATTCGCCTTTCCCGGGTGATAGTCAATGATCACTCATAATCCTTTAACACTCGAGCCAACGTCTTTGTCGCAGATTTAAGTCTCTTTGGGTCATCAAATATTTGAGACTTTTGTGATCCGAGTATACATGGCACCTTTCACCAAATAAGTAATGTCGCCAAATCTTTAAGGCGAATACGATGGCGGCCACTCGAGATCATGAGTCGGATAATTTTTCTCATGTGGCTTTAATTGCCTCGACGATAGGCCACAACTCGACCTTCTTGCATTAATACGCAACCTAACCCAAGTAGAGAGGCGTCGCTATAGATGACAAACTCCTTGCGGACTCGGGTTGCACTAGAATTGGGGCTTCATCAAATAAGTTTTCATTGATCGAAACTTTTTGGCATTTCTCCGTCCATTCGAACTTAACGTCCTTTTGGAGAAGCCGTCATCGGCGTGGCTATCGTTGAGAAGCCTTTACAAATCGTCGGTAATAACCTAAGAAGCCCCAAAAAGCTCCGAACCTCGAATATTTCTGAGGCTTCCAATTAAGTATGGCTGAAATTTTATTGGTCGACTCAATACCCGATGCAGATACCACATGACCCAATAAGCTAACCTCTCTTAACCGTAACTCACACTTCTTGAACTTAGCATATAATTGCTTGTCCCGTAAAATTTGCAAGACTAACCGCAGGTGTTCAAAGATGTTCGGTCTCATTTCTTGAATAGACCAAGATGTCATCAATGAACACGACTACTTAATCGATCCAAATATGGTCTAAAGATCCGATTCATTAAATCCATAAATACCATAGGGCATTAGTGAGCCCAAACGGCATCACTAGGAACTCATAGTGACCATATCTCGCTCAAGGCGGTCTTCGACGTCCAATCTCGGATTCGCAATTGATAGTAGCCCGATCTCAAATCTATTTTCGAGAACACCGAGGCTCCCTTCGGTTGGTCGAACAAGTCGTCAATACGTGGCAACGGATATTTGTTCTTTATCGTCGCTTATTGTCGACGATAGTCGATGCATGTACCGCATGGTTCCATCCTTCTTTTCACGAACAACACCGGCGCACCCTAAGGCGAAAAACTCAGGCGAGCAAAACCTCTATCCACCAATTCTTGCAATCGAGCTTCCAACTCCTTTAATTCGTTGGTGCCATACGATACGGAGCTATCGAATTGGAGTGGTACCGGTACCAATTCGATGCCAAATTCTATTTCCGAACAGTGGTAAACCCGCAATTCTTCAGGAAAACATCCGGTATTCGCAAACCACGCGCACAGATTCGGGTTTCTTTTCGATTCCTTGTCATCGAGCACGACGCTGTGTACGCTTCGCACTCTTTTCTTACATACTTTCGGGCCAACATTGCCGATATTACGGTGGCAACCCTTTAAGTCCGTAGACTTAACCCGAATTATCTCGTTATTCGCGCACCTCAAATCGATAGTCTTGCTTTTGCAATTTACGACCGCATCGTGCATGGTCAACCCATCCAAACCAAGAATAACGTCAATTCATCGAACGGCAAAAGCATCAAGTCCGCCGGAAACAAGAACCTCGGAACACTAGGAGACTTTTCTTGCACACTTTGTTGACAAGCACGTAATGACCCAAGGGTTTGACACCGGATTACAAACTCAAGAGACTCAATAGGCAAAGTCTTATGGATGCTAAGGTTTCACATATATAAGATTGAGTAGAACCAGGTCAATCAACGCAATCACTTTAGTATTGAAAAGGGTGAAAGCACCGTAATGACATCCGGAGAGGCAAGATCCTCGCGTGCATGCAGATGGCATAAGTCCTCGCAGAGCACGAGCCTCGGATCCGATGGTAGCATCTCTAGATCCTCTCGACCGCCAACGACATTGCCCATATTTCTAGGTGGCCTACCTCGAGCAAATGGTAGCACCCGAGTTTCCACTCGACTCACATTCTGCTCAAGCTTCCTGCAATCCTTCCTAAAGTGGTCGGCCGATCCACACTTATAGCAGGAGTGATCACGAAACCAACAGCTCCCGAATGCCATTTGCCACAATGTTGACACTCCGCCCTCTCTCGGCGATCATTTCCACCATCGGCGATCGAAGTGACTCGTGTGGTCACAGGGTCGATCGCGTCCTCGCCTAAAAAGCCCAAAGCGCCTCTAGACCGGTTCACATCATCTCAAATCTCTTGATTGCTGTTGAAGAGACTTTCCGAGGACCTCTTTCGAATTCTCCGGTTCCCACATCGCCTTTTTGTTTCTCCTTTCTAAGCTCTTCGACTTTACAAGCTCGCTCAACAAGTACTACGATCTCTCGATTTCGAGAATGCCAACGAACATCCTTATATCATCATTCAGCCCATCCTCAAGCATTTACACATAATAGCTTCGGACGAAATGCATTCTCGCGTGTATCGGCTAAGCCTCACAAATTTTCGTTCATAGTCGGTAACCGACATAGAACCTTGCTTAAGATCAAGAAATTCCCAAGTCACTTGCTCTCTAGGTACCACGAAGTCGAGTACTCCACCAATAGTAGGTGGAATCACGTAGCAAGGAGATGGTACACTTTAAGCATTCATCGGTGTACAAGATAGCTCATCGAGCACCGGATAGTGTTGTCCAACCGAAATTCAGCTCGCTCGCATCATCATCATCCGTAGCTTTAAATTCAGTGGCCCCATGTTTTCGAATCCTATCGACTGGGGCTTACTTGACCTTATTTGGTCGATTCACGGAGGTATTGTAGGTGCGGGGTTGCATTTGTCGGGAATGGAGGTCGTGGGACAGCCGTGTTAGTTCGAATGTATTGATTAAACCATTCGCTCATCACACTATAAAAGGCTTGCCTAGCCTCATCATTCGGATTGCTGGCCATAGGTTGAGAGTCCGCCGCGCTGTCCCTTCAAAGGGAGCAGCGCCACTCTCTCCACATCATCGCTATTGCTCGGTTGGGATCGGACCCATTGCTATAAACAAACTCAAAGTCAAATTGTCGTAAATCACCACACTATCGATTCATCATTTAATGGCATGTATAGCTAGACCCCAAACACCTCACGGTAGTCCTAGAATCGACTAAACCGTGGCTCGATACCATAAAATTGTAACACCCGAACCCGAGACCATTGTCGGTTTCGGACACGAGGGGTTAACAAGCCAAGTTCACATGGTTTGCCCACCAATTTGACATTTCCAGTCAGGCTGGAAGACTGCATCACCGTCGCCTTAAAATCATATCTCGAGTTTCAAAACTCGAAAACTGGTTTCGTAAATTTTCCTGAATTTAGACTCATATATCCATCCATGGATTTATTTCTAGAATTTTGGATGGGCCAATTGGTACAGTTTATTAGTTAAAGTCACCCATGTTACAGGGATCGACTGCTCTGACCTTCGCGCGGTATAACTTGAATATCTCTCTGTACAGGGCTTTAATGCTGGTGTCGTTTGTTTCTAATGAAACTAGACTCAAAATGGAATCTGTACATATAAGGTATGTTGCCTAATTCTTTCTGGATAATTTATAGTAAATTTTAAAGTTGCGACAGGGAACCCAGAAACCGTTCTGGCCCTGTCTCACAATAGCATTAATATCTCTTAACATGTAACTCCTATGACCATTTCGTTTCTTCCATATGAAAATAGACTCATCAAGGTTCATTTAAATAGCTTATTCACTATTTAATTCCATTTCTACGAATTTTGGTGATTTTTCACATTCATGTCACTGCAGCTGGCAGCATCTGTTTTAAGGTAGGTCTTACCTATTTGGTAGTCTCCATGAACCAACTAGTCTTTGCCATACATAGGTTCATATATGATCATTTTAACCATGCCAATGGCTGATCATATGACCAACATTCCCATTTCCAAGCCATAGCCACATCATGACACCAAATATATACATACAAACCACAATTATTCTAAGTTCATGTTCCTTTTCGAGCCATTTTCGCAAGGCCGTACATACTTACATCACCACATATTTAACAAACAAGGGTAGTCCTATACATGCCATTTCAAGTTCAACCAAGAATTTATACCAAAATGGGGGCTTGATAGTGTGGATGACTTCGACTTCAACGATCCCGAATCCGATTGCTATCGAGCGAAATCTAGAAAACCGAGAGCCAAAGCAATGAGTAAGCATTTTTATGCTTAGTAAGTCTCAAGGAATATAATCAACTCTAATTACAGCAATACATTCACATAGTTAAATGCATCATTTCATTAATGCGCATTCACATAATCATACTTACTTTACCATCCCAACTCTTATGTTCATACACAAATAACGGCTTCATTAAGGCCGATAACTCGCTCCATCATAGGAGCGGATATTCATACGCTTACTCCTAGCGCAAAGCACACACCGCACTTACCTTATCATTGGGAAATTTCACAAGTGCATTAGCTGAAATTTTCCAGCAAGCTCATAATTTTCAAATCACATACCTTCGGAGTTTATCCGGATGTCGGTACTGCTCAATCGCCTTGGGACATAGCCCGGTTATGGTAACTCGCACCAAGGCCAACGGACTTTACCCGGATATCACGATTTGCACAAATGCCTTGGTCTTAGCCCGGATTTAACAACTTGCACGAATGCCTTCGGTCTTAGCCCGGATATAGCTACTAGCACAATTGCCTTCGGTCTTAACCCGGATATAATTTCCAGCATAATTGTCTTGGGCTTAGCCCGATATCATTCAATTTCTCATGCACACATACATCAATAATCATTGGACATACATATTTCATTTTCGTTACTAAGGCTCAAACACAATTAATATCATTAGCATATTCGCCGGGACTTAGCCCGGGTGGAATTCAAATACTCATACACACATAATCAATAATCATACACATCCATATTTCATCTCACATAATTCAAGTAAGGTCACTTCTTGAGGACTTACCTCGGATGTTGTCGAACGGCTTTTTCGGCTATTCGATCACCTTTTCCTTCCCTTGTCCAATTGTGGCCCTCTTAGCTCTTGAGCTAATTCAAACAAATTCAATTTATTAAAACCTCATTGTGCTTGCTTATGGCGAATATGACAAGGATTTTAAATGGTCATATGGCCACTCTTTAGCTTGAATACACAATGGTCATGCACATTTTATACTACATCAAGCAATTCAATACAATTTATTTGAGCATCAAGGAAATGCTAAGGCCTTCAATAGGCTACCCAAGGCCGAATATTCATGTACATGTTGAGGCCAATTATGCACTTAATACCTCACAAAAACAGCATGCATTTTACTAGTTAATGCTTTGCATATTGTGGCTCAAAACTTATAATATAGCATCAAGCACTTATATGTGTGCTAGGCGAATTGTGCTTGAAATTTCACAATTATTCTTCAACATCTTCTTCTTTAAACCAACTTATTCATCACTTACTTCATAGCCAAAACATCATGTGCAAACATATATATACAATATGAGCATGGCGAATTTTCAAGGTGTCCATAGCCATCCAAAATACAAATTTTAACTAACATGCAAGAAGCATGAACCATGCTCATGAATGGCGAATATGACAATCATGCTCCTTTTCAACTTCAATCATGATAAATCAAAAGAAGGCTCAAAATCTTGCTCAAGAGTAGACAATCCATCATTGCATGCATCATCATCAAGCTTCACACTTAGCATGCAATGGCTTTATCACCATAACAACTTTGGCCAAATACCATTTCCATGGCTTAACAAAGATTTGAGCCATGGCTAACATGCACATCAAGTTAGCAACCAAAACATGCATGAAACTCCTAACACAACCTCATACATACCTTAATCTTGATGCAAACTTGGCCAAATCTCCTTCTAGATCTCTTCCAAACCAAGCATGAAGCAAAAATCCTCCTTCTTCCTTAGTTTTGGCTCAAAGAAAGGATGAACAAAATTTTTTCTTTCCTTCTCTACAACTCACGGCAATGGGGGATTACCACACTCACACACATTTTTTTTTTCATTTTTTATCACCCATACACCTTTGTTTATTATTTCACCCTAATGCACCAACAAAACATGTTTCATGACATGTTTAGCCCATCCTCCCTTGTCATGGCCGCCACCACCTATAAAGGGGAATTTGACATGCAAGTCCATTATTTTGCATGCATGCTTTAATTAGTCATCACACATTTCCCTATCATACTTTCAAAGTTCATTACTAAGTCCTTTCTTGTGGAATTCACCCTTATAACACTAAATCAATCATCATAAAATGTCATACATGAGCACACACATATTATAGGCATCAAAATAAATTTTTAATTATTTTTATGCCTCGGTTTTGTGGTCCCGAGACCACCTTCCGACTAGGGTCAATTTTGGGCTGTCACACTAAATTAAAATACTTGTAATTTAAAATTTAATAAGGAAGTCCAAGCGGTTGTGTGGCCACCTTTGAGTCCCTCGCAACACCAACCCACCTAAGACTGGGGATTACCTGTGCAGATAAACAGAAGGGTGAGTTTACAAAAAATCAATGTGTAATCCCTTAAAAACATACAGTCAATTATGCAGTACGCAAATACAGTCTGGGCCTAAGCCCTTATCAGTAACAGTTCAATTTCCGTTAGGGCCTTAGCCCATTACAGTATCAGTATCAGTGTGGGCCTTAGCCCATTTCAGTAATAATAACAGTACAGATATGCAATCAAAAATCCTACCCAGCCAGCCTCTACACTCCACTCCGTCCAGCCCTACAGTCCGTGTGCGGATAAAATCAACCCACCCATCCCTACAGTCCAAAATAGCACCAGTTGCAGCACTAAATAGTATTTGCAGCAGAGCTACCAGTATGGTACACTTCCTCCAATCATAATAAACCCACGCCCATGCAACATATCATAATATCATCCATGTATGCAATATATATAAAATGGCATGCTCAATTAGCCATACATCTCATAAGGGCATAATAGTCATTTTAGCACAGAAGGGCATAACTGTCATTTTATCAATTTTGGGGATCTAGGTATACTTACCGACCCAATAGTAGGTCCACAGTTGTCTAGGACGACCTGTGTAAGCTTAACAGTCAAATAGTAAAAATGGGCCCAAAGCCCATAATGCGGGCCCATATGGGCCCACACGCCTGTGTAGCCCACATAGCCTAGAAATGGCCTTGGCGGTGTCTATTACACAACTTAGCCCAACGTTCTCCACATGTTCGTGTGGTTTACCCATGTGGAGCCCACATGCCCGTGGGGCCTACACGGCCATTCTCGGCCCAAAATGGCCCAAAACAACCTAGGCCCATGAAATCGCTCATAGATGGCTTCAAAAATCTTATGCCCACGTTTAGGTATTCATATTAGTACACGAACGAGTGCACACCCGTGTGGCGTCGACGGTCACTCATTTTGGCTTTTGCTAATTTACGATTAGGGCAACGTTTTTTTTACACACCTTGATTGGGAAAGTGCACTACTAGCCTACGAGTACTCTAAACCTATCACAATCAGAAGTTTTGGTTAATCACCTATCATACGAATTGAAATGAACCCTAGCCAACACTTGTTTAAGAGATTACCTATCACTCGCCTTGATCGATCACACTAAAACTGTTGCAAGAGATCGCTACAACCCTTAAAGGCCACCTGCATTCTAATCACAACTTGTTAACTATTACCATACACGCAAGTCATTGAACCAAGTGTATAGTAACTTCCAAAAGTGTAAACTTAGAATAGGGAACAGAAGTGATCGGCCTACCCTAAAAAGCACACACTTGAACCGAGGCACAAGATGTAATAATCGCACCCCATGAGCCCAAACAGAGATGGCGACAAAGGCAGGGTGTTCAGCTATAAGCTAAGGATTCGACGGCCAAAAGGAAGCACCATAACAAAAAGGGAGAAGTTTCCTGAAAACCGAAAGAGTAGAGACAAAGAGGGGGAGAAGTATTCAGCAAAGTAACAAAGTGAAAGGAAAGGGAGATGTCGATACCCGAAAGAGTTGAGAAGGGGGACGGAAAAGGGTATTCGACCAAAGAGGGAGTTACTTGAGAGAGAAGAGAAGAGGAGTTAATGAGCACTTGCCAAAACTGAAAACAAAAGAATTAGAGAGGGGTGATGAGGTATTCGGCCAAGGTAACAAGGTGAAAGGGAAAAATAATTAAGAGGAGAAGAGGAGTCCATCGGCCAAAGCATAAGATGCAAAAGAGGGAAGGAGTGCGAAATGAAAACCCGAATAAACACTGCCTAAAATTCCCCAAGCACAATTCGGCTCTCAAAGGAGAGCAAAAATAACCCAAAATGCTCACTTCAGCCAAAAAGGAGAGTAATCCCACCAAAGCTGAACTCAGAGTGGCTTAGCATACCATTTCGGCACAAACTCTTCCACACTTCAAATTTCCCTAACTTTTCTCCTTAAATCCCTCTAGAAAAAACGCTCCTAAGATCGCTCAACCATATTCCACCTACCCATATCCCTTAACAGTTGAAATCCCCTCCAACAAGCTCTTAAAATTCGGCCACAACTCCCCACACTCCTTAAACACTCAGTTTTGGTCAGCCAAGACACTTTCACAACTCCTACAGCAAAACAAAACACTCCACTATCCCCACAAGGATTCAAACCTTAGACCTCAAGTAACTACTACACGCCACTTATCCCCTAGACCAGTTGGCCTATTCTGTCATGTTATAAACACATTAATTTAAAAGCCTACTAACTAGAGGCAAGGATTAATCAAGTAAGAAACAAATTTTTTGCACAAGCCAAGGCTTGAACCTAAGACTTCTCAGACACGTCCCAGAGTACTTAACCACTGAAGTAGATACACAGTTGTGTCACAACCATGCAAAAATAGTTATTCAAGATTTCGGACGTTACAACTCTACCCCCTAAAACAAAATTCCGACCTTGAAATTTACCTGATCAAAATAGATGAGGGTACTATTGTCACATCTCCTACTCGGATTCCCACGTAGCCTCCTCAGAATTGTGATTACACTAAAGTACCTTAGCCAGTGGGATAGACTTCTTCCTCACGATCTTAACATCACAATCTAGAATCTAAACTGGCTCTTCCTCAAAGGTTAGATCTGGTCTAACCTCAATCTCTTCAGTCGAGATAATATGCGCCGGATCAGAGTGGTAGTGCCTCAACATAGAGACATGGAACACATCATGAATCTAGTCTAACTCTGGAGGTAGCTCTAACTGATAGGCAACTGGTCCCACACGTTTTAGTATGCGGTAAGGCTCAATGAATCTAGGGCTCAGCTTGCCTTTCCGTTCAAACCTCAGTACTTTCTTCCATGGCAAGTCCTTGAGAAAAACGAAGTCCCCCATAGAGTACTCAATCTCCTTATGCTTCAGATCTGTATACGACTTCTATCTATCTGATGCCACCTTCAGTCGATCCTGAATTAGACTAACTTCAGCCTTAGTATTAGAAACTAATTTAGGGCCCAGTACACGCTGCTCGCCCAACTCAGTCCAACACGAAGGAGTATGACACCTACGACCATATAATGCCTCGTACGGTCTGTATGCTAGACTGATAGCTATTGTTATATGCAAACTCTGCTAATAGCAAGTAGTCCTCCCAATAGCCTCAGAAATCTATCACACAACTCCTTAACATATCCTTCAGTATCTGAATCATGCTCTCTGACTAACGGTCTGTCTGAGGATGGAACGCAGTACTGAAGTTCAACCTTGTACCCAAAGTCTTGTGTAACCTTTTATAGAAGCGAGGATCTCTATCAGATATTATGGAAACTGGTACCCCATGCAACCTTACAATCTCAGACACATACAGTTTAGCCAACTTCTGTAATGAGTAATTGGTACGAACTGGTATGAAATGGGCAGACTTGGTCAATCAATCTACAATGACCCATACTGAATCCTTCTTAGTAGGCGTTAAGGGAACCACTAACGAAATTAATACTCACTCTTTCCTACTTCCAAAGGGGAATCTTAACTGGCTGAAGCGACCGTTAAGGTAACTGATGTTTAGCCTTAACTTGCTGGCAAGTCAAACATTTACTCACAAAATTAGTAACTTCACGCTTAAGACCTGGCCAGTAATATAACTCACGAAGGTCACAGTACATCTTATTCCTACTAGGATGCATAGCATAAGGGCTACTATATGCCTCTTGCAGTATAGAATGCCTTAAATCAGTATCCCTCAGTAAGTAGACTCTCCCACAGAAACAGAGCACCCTTTCACTATTCAATCTGAAATCTGATGTGTTACCACTCTCAATCTGTGGGAATCGAGGACGCAGTGACTCGTCCTCCAACTGCTTACCCTTAATCTACTCAATCCACATTGGTTTAACTTGGAGCTCAGTGAACAAGCTACCATCATCAAATAAGCTGAGACGAGCAAACATCACCCTCAAATTAGTCATAGCCCTACGGCTCACTGCGTCGGCCACCATATTGGCCTTACCAGGATGGTATTCGATCATACATTTATAGTCCTTTAGCAGCTCAATCCATTTAAGCTGCCTAAGATTTAGCTCCTTCTGAGTGAGGAGATGCTTGAGGTTCTTATGATCCATGTAAATGATACACTTCTCACTGTATAGGTAGTGCCTCCTAATTTTTAGTGCAAAAACCACTGCAGCTAACTCCAAGTCATGCGTCGGATAATTCATCTCATGTGTCTTAAGCTTGCAAGATACATATGCTACGACCTTACCATCTTGCATCAACACACATCCCAGACCAACATGTGATGCATCGCTATAAACAGTAAACTCTTTCCCAGACTCTGGCTGTATTAAAACGGAGGCCTCAGTCAAAACTTTCTTAAGCTTCTCAAAACTTTCTTACTGTACATCAGTCCAGTTAAATGACACACTCTTACGCAATAACTTAGTCAGTGGTGCAGCAATCAATGAAACCCTTCAACAAAACGTCTATAATACCTTACCAGTCCCAAAAGACTATGAATCTCAGATTCTGTCTTAGGCAGCTTCCAGTCCAGAACAACTTTAATTTTTTGAGGATTGATCCTAATCCCTTCGACAGATACCACATGACCCAAAAATGTCACCTCTCACAACCAGAATTCAGACTTACAGAACTTAGTGTACAGTTGTTTCTCTCTCAGAATCTGCAGAACCACTCAGAGATGTACATCATGTTCATCTTCAGTTCTCGAATACACTAGAATGTCATTAATAAAAACTACTACGAACCGATCCAGATAAGGCTGGAACACTCGGTTCATCAAATCCATAAAAGCCACCAGTGCATTGTCAATCCAAACGGCATTATTAGGAACTCGTAATAACCATAACAAGTTCTAAATGCTGTCTTATACGCATCAGTCTCTTTAATCCTCAATTGATGGTACAATGATCGGAGATCAATCTTAGAGAAAATTGAAGCTCCATGAAACTGATCGAATAGATCATCAATCCTCGGTAGGGGGTACTTATTCTTAACGGTCAATTTATTCAATTGCCAGTAATCGATACGCATGGGCATGGATCCATCCTTCTTTTTCACAAATAAGACCAGTGCTCTCCATGGAGAAACACTAGGTCGGATGAACCCTCGATCCAATAACTCTTGAATCTGAGCTTTAAACTCCACAAGCTCCTTTAGTGCCATTCTATAAAGGGTGATGGACACTGAAGCTGTACCAAGTAGGAGCTCAATCCTAATCTCAACTTCACAGTTTGGAGGTAACCCAAGCAGCTCATCAAGAAAAACATCCAAAAAATCTTTAACTGTTCTAATATCCCTAACAGAAGAAATCTCAGAATCTAAAACACCGATATACTCTAGATACGCCTCACAACCCTTACAAACCAATTTCTCGGCCCTTAATGCAGATATCACATTTGAAAAATAATTCTGGCACTCTCCAATTACAACTACCTCATTACCCTCCGCGGTTTTTAGTACCATTCGTTTAGTAGCACAATCCAAGTTTTCCTGATGTTTCACCAGCCAATCCATACTGAGTATTAAGTCAAATTCTCCAAAAGGGAGTTCCATCAAATCAGTCAAAAAGAGGGTTCCTTGAACCTCTAAAGGTACATCTCTGAATAATTTATTTACCCTCATTGATTGCCCTAATGGACTCAATACAGTAACCTCACTGGTAGTGCTTTTAACCATGATACCCAAAGTCTCAAATACAGTGCATGCTATATAGGAATGAGTAGATCCAACATCAATCAATGAAGTATAAGGTACACTATGGATAAAGAACATACCCATGATAATATCTGGGGCATCTCCATCCTTTCAACGATGTGCAGCGTAAACCAGAGCTGGCTGCCTCACCTCAGTATGACCAACACCTCTACCCAGTGCCCTCTGACCACGACCCATATGATTACCACTTCTGGCCTGGCCACGACTTCTTAGTGGTTGCTGAACACCCCTCGATAGATGAATAGTACCCATACCAGTAGCTCACATCTGATCGAGCCTCCGTAGACAATCTCTGATACAGTGCTCCAATGATCCGTACCTCAAGCATGCCGCAATCCTTTTCCAACACTCTCCCTGATGGCGTCTCTCACAATCTGCACAGGGTTGTGGTCCAATAACAGCAAAAAAGGCCCCAACTTTGACTGGCCTATTGACTTTGGCCTTTTTCTTAGGCCTCAGAAAGGAACTTGAGGGCTCTGAATCCCTCTTATTTCTATCTCTTTCCTTCTCACGGTTTTGGCGCTTAGCGTGCTTCACATCCTCAGCGATCTTCGTCTTATCCACCAAAGCAGCAAAATCTCACTCCCTTTGTAGAGCTATCAGAACCCTTAGACTATCCCTGAGGCCATCCTCAAAACGAACACACCGCTCATACTCAGTCGCCACCATGCCTCGCGCATAGCAGCTTAATCACAAAAATTCTGCCTCATATTCAGCCACTGATTTATCCCCCTGAGTCAAATTGAGAAACTCTCTCCTTCGGGCATCCATATAACTAGCGCCCATAGACTTTCCTTGGAATGCAGTCTTGAAGAGTTCCCATGTCAGTCGATTAGGCTGAGTACCCTTTTTATCTATAAGCCACCACTGGTAGGCCCTCATCTTTTAGCAGTGACACTGCACCTTTTAGTTTCTGCTCAAGGGTGTATTTGCGGTCATTCATGATCCTTTTTATGGCCTCAATCCAATATTCTAACACATTAGGGGCAACTCCAGCGATACCCCTAAAAATCTCAACCCCATTAGACCAGAGTCGTTCTGTAATAGACCCACAGCCCACAGTACCAGTATTGGGCCCAATGACCCTCTCCAGAATTCTTAACATGGCTTAGGACAATGCTTCGTCCCCTGTCGCACGATCATCAGACCCAATTTTAGTCACAGGTGAAGCCAGTGCCTCCCTAGCTTCAACATTAGGCATGTGGCCAGATTACAAAGACCCAGCCCGAGCACCTCCACGGCATTCGCCGCGACCTCTTGTACCCATTCCACGAGCACCTCTGGTTCTCATTATCGATATATGCTTTATCTATACTAATAATTTTATGCATCAGTTTACAGGTCCAGTGTTTATTAACGAATATTTTATGAAAAACATTATAAGTATTTTCAGAGTTTGTTTTCGCATATTGTAGTCTTACTATAGTTTTTGGTTTAGCATAAATAGAGTATTTTAATACAATCTACTACCTACAATAGTCTCATTATTTCAATTTAAACAGATAGTAGTTTCAGAGGACTTACAGAATCAGCGCCAGAGACTCGGCGTACCACACATTCAGTAAAAACGTTTCAAAATACTTTCAAATCATTTGAAACAATTCTTCTTGAAATGTTTAGTTTTAAAAGAAACCCAAATCCACAGTCAAGTTTTGCAATTTAGCTCTGATACCATTAAATGTAACACCCCAAACTCGGCCTATACGTTATGGCTGAATCTGGCGATGTCACATAGGAGTGTTTTTCGTAAAGCTTGATATCGAAAAAAAACCCTTTATCTATATTTACCTTTGTTACGTATTCTTAATGATGTTTTTAAAACATGTCCCTCATAAAATGTTACTCATGTTAAAATGTCTTTAATTTAAAAATGTTGCCTCTTGCGGAAGCTCTTAAACAATTACGTATTCTTGGTATTTTTGGAAAACATTAGTCTTTTGAAAAAACACGTCTTATCCTACTGCTAGCAGGTATCAATCAAAATAATTAAAATCCCAAATTAAAGATTCAAAATTTATAGAGGCCTTATTACATAAAAAGATACCCAAATTAAAATATTTGTAATTTAAAATTTAATAAGGAAGTCCAAGCAGTTGTGTGGCCACATTTGTGTCCTTCGCAGCATCAACCCGCCTAACACTGGGGATTACCTACGCAGATAAACAGAAGGGTGAGTTTACGAAAACTCAGTGTGTAATCCCTTAAAAACATATAGTCAGCCATGCAGTAGGCAAAGTCAGTCTGGGCCTAAGCTTGTATCAGTAACAGTTCAGTTTCCGTTAGGGCCTTAGCCCATTCCAATAACAGTAACAGTACAGATATGCAATCAGAAATCCTACCCAACAAGCCTCTACACTCCACTCCGTCCAGCCCTACAGTCCATGTGGAGATAAAATCAACCCACCCATCCCTGCAGTCCAAAATAGCACTGGTTGCGGCACTAAACAATATTTGCAATAGAGCTGCCAGTATAATACACTTCCTCCAATCATAATAAACCCAACCCCATGCAACATATCATAATATCATCCATGTATGCAATATATATAAAATGTCATGCTCAATCAGCCATACATCTCATAAGGGCATAACTGCCATTTTATCAATTTTGCGGATCTAGGTATACTTACCAACCCAACAATAGGTCTACAGTCGTCTAGGGCGACCTGTGCAAGCTTACAGTCAAATAGTGAAAATGGGCCCAAAGCTTATAATGCGGGCCCCTAACGTAGAAATGGCCTTGGCCGTGTCTATTACACAACCTGGCACAATGTTCTCCACATGTCCGTGTGGTTTACCCGTGTGGGGCCCACATGCTCGTGGGGCCCACACGGCCCATTTCGGCCCAAAATGGCCCAAAATGGTCTTGGCCCATGAAATCGCTCATAGATGGCCTTAACGATCTTACTCCCACATTTAGGCGTTCGGATTACCACATGAGGGAGCGTACGCTCGTGTGGCATCGACGACCATTTATGTTGGCTTTTTTCGATTAACGATTAGGGTAACATTTTTTTTACACACCTTGATTACGAAAGTGCGCTACTAGCCTACGAGTACTCCAAACCTATCACAATCAGAAGTTTCAGTTAATCGCCTATCAAACAAATTAAAAAGAACCCTAGCCAACACTTGTTTAAGAGATTACCTATCACTCGCCTTGATTGATCACACTAAAACCGTTGCAAGAGATCGCTACAACCCTTAAAGACTACCTGTATTCCAATTGCAACTTGTTAACTATTACCATACGCGCAAGTCATTGAACCAAGGGTATAGTAACTTACCGAAAGTGTAAACTTAGAATAGGGAACAGAAATGATCGGCCTACCCTGAAAAGCACACACTTGAACCGAGGCACAAGATGTAATAATCGCACCTCGTGAGCCCAAACAGAGATGGCGACAAAGGCAGGGTGTTCAGCTATAAGCCAAGGATTTGATGGCCAGAAGGAAACACCACAAAAACAAGGGAGAAATTTCCTGAAAATCGAAAGAGTAGAGGTAAAGGTGGGAGAAGTATTCAGAAAAAGTAACAAAGTGCAAGGAGAGGGAGGTGTCGATACCCAAAAGAGTTGAGAAGGGGGAAGGAAAAGGGTATTCAACCAAAGAGGGAGTTACTTGAGAGAGAAGAAAAGAGGAGTCAATGAGCACTTGCCAAAACCGAAAACAAAAGAATTAGAGAGGGGTGATGATGTATTCGGCCAAGGTAACAAGGTGAAAGGGAAAAAGAATTGAGAGGAGAAGAGGAGTCAATTGGCTAAAGCAAAAGATGCAAAAGAGAGAAATAGTTTGAAATTCGAAACCAAATAAACACTGCCCAAAATTCCCTAAGCACAATTCGGCTCTTAAAGAAGAGAAAAAATAACCCAAAATGCTCACTTCAACCAAAAAGGAAAGTAATCTGACCAAAGCTAAATTCTAAGTGGCTTAGCATACCATTTCGACACCAACTTTCCACACTTCAAATTTCCCTAACTTTTCTCCTCAAATTCCTCTAGGTAAACACTCCTAAGATCGCTCAGCCATATCCCATCTACCCATATCCCTTAACAGCTGAAATCCCCTCCAACAAGCTCCTAAAATTTAGCCATAACTCCTCACACTCCTCAAGCACTTAGTTTCAGTTAACCTAGGACACTTCCACGGCACTTGTAGCAAAATAAAACACTCCGCCGCCCCCACCAGGATTCGAACCTTAGACCTCAAGTAACTACCACACACCATTTATCCCTTAGACCAGCAAGCCCATTTTGTCATGTTATAAACACATTAATTTAAAAGGCTACTGACTAGAGATAGGGTTTAATCAAGTAAGAATCAAAATTTTACACAAGCCAAGGCTTGAACCCAAGACTTCTCAGACACTTCCCAGAGCACTTAACCATTGAAACAGATACACAGTTGTGTCACAACCATGCAAAAATAGTTATTCAAGATTTAGGGCGTTACAGAGGATCATCATTACACTATGAAATGTTATTTTGGTATATATTGAAAGTGTAAATATTGGAGTATGGCATGTTCAGGCTAGAATTATTTCAATATGTTTTTGATTTGTGAATATTAGCCATGTAATGTGGCTTGGTTTTGGTTGTGTATATGAATAAGGTTTTTTTGTATAATATATGATGCAAATTATACATAGGTGATGTGATCATGGTTGGCTAAAGAGAATGGTCAATTTGGTAAGTTGGTAATGTGATTTACTTGTGGAAATGTTATGATTTTTGCATGAGATTGAATATGTTAGAATGAATGAGTTTGTTATGAGATTTTTGGTATGTTTTAGTCTAAATGAGGAGCATGAATTTAGTTGATGAATATATGGTACGAATGATGAACATTTTGTGATTGAAATTGGCTGAAAATTTGGCATAAATTGTTTGGTTTTGGTGCTTGTAGGTTTGACCTAAATAGGGTGGCAAAATTGGCTTTACAAATGGCCTATTTTTGTCCACACGGGCAGACACACAGACGTGTGTCTCAGCCGTGTATGACACATGGCTATGTTACACGGTCGTGTGTCCCCTAGGGTACCCTACAATTTTAAGTCAGTATACCCTATAGTTTTGACACGGCATAGACACACGGGCGTGTTTATTGGCCGTGTGTGGCACACGGGCTGGCACATGGGTGTGTGGTCAGCCATGTGACCCAAGTCAGTAGCCTCCCTAATTTTCACACTGCTTGGCACATAGGCGTGTAATGTGGCCATGTGGGACAAGTCAGTATGTTGCCTTGTTTTGACACGGCTTAGATATACGGGTGTGTCTAGTGCCGTGTGATAACACTGCCTGTTCACACGAGCGTGTGACCTGTATAACTTTGAAAAGTGTTTAAGTTTTGAAAAATTTTCTATGAGCTTGGTTTAGTCCCGACCATTTTTTAAAGCATGTTTAAGGTCTCGTTGACCTATGTAAGGGACTTTGTATTGATGTGTGACTTTAATGTTGCGACGATTATGAAATATTTGTGAAATGTTCTGATATGTCTAGTAACTCCTTTAACCCTAGTCCGGTGACAGATACAGGTTAGGGGTGTTACATATTTATTGAGCTGAAGAAAATCTCGCTTGTATTCCACAATTGATCTGTTTTCGTTGCTTCAACTCAATGAATTCCCTTTTCTTCTTATCTAAATATTGTTTGTTGACATGTTTTTTTCAGAATTCAATTTGAAAGAAATTCTAGTTAACTTGTTCTTTCGATACCGTTGTACTTAAAGTTGACTACTAGGGAGAAACCTTCTCTTGCAACAGTGACACGATACACCTCAGAAAACCTTTGGGAAAACACAACCTTTCATCCAGAACTCTCTGCGTGTTTTCCAACCAGTACTCACCTCTAGTCAAATCATCATTCAGTTTGCCGTTGAACTCTTCGACTCAGCACTTTCAGACTTTATCAATAGGAATTTTGTGAGTATTTGATTGTATAAGGCTTTGAGGATCAGGGGATAGAGGTTGTTGACCCTCAAAATTGGCTCTCATAAAATTGATAAACTATTCTAACATCATATAAAAGACAGCTCCACGAGCCTCACTTCACTGGCCCTTAGAAAAGGATTCACTATGAGAAGTCTCATGCATCGAAGCTTGAACATTACTCTCTACTTCATCGGAATTTGTTTGGTGGGATTCAAATGACATCTTTATCTATATAAAAAACAAAATCAAGTCAAGTCAAGAAACATCACAATATCATAGGTTATAAGATGACACGCATTTCTATACTCAATACATGCTAATTTAATTTAAGAACTGACTAAATCGTAGCTCTGATACCACTAAATGTAATACCTCTAACCCGTTTCCATGGCCAGATTAAGATTAAGGGATGCTACGATGATTAAAAAGTCCAATAGTAAATCAAAACAATTCAGAGTTTAATTTAATCATGATAAATTAATAGCCAATTGTTATTTATAGCATATAGGAGAAAATAGAACATAAATCGGGCTTGCGGAACCTAAAAATCAATTTAGAAACAAGTAAGGACTAGTCTGAAGCAAAATAGAAAAATGTGAAAAATACTGTAAATAGGGGTCACATGGCTATGTGACTTGGCTGAGGTCGTGTGGTGCTACTCTACACGCCTGTGTCCTCAAACCGTGTATAGTTTGAAAATAGGGTCACACGGTCATGTCGCCAGGCCGTGTAACATTCATAAATCGTGTGAAAAATCCTGAACTTAAAATCAAACAGACCACACGACTGTGTGCACTAAAAATTAATTCAAAATCAAGCTATTTCAATTACCATTTCTTAAGTTTTGGGCCATACCATTTCCATTCATATTCATGTATTCAAAGCACACTAAAACATACCAAAACATGTCAATGTATAACATATATCATTCAACTTAAATGCCTAACCAATGTGCCCTCATTGGCACCACAATTCAAAGACTAAACCATTTCACATTTATCAATCATAAACATGTAACTATCATCCATCCCATAGCATCTTACCACATTTCAAACCAATCTCATAAGGCATAGTTCAACTCACTTATGCATACATGAAGAAGGCTATACCAAAAGTACCAAATAAGAAACGCTTTCACAACATTACATAACCAAAATATAAAATAACAAAATTATGAAAAAGCAAACTTTAAAACTCCTAGTAAATGCCACTTATAACCTGATATGGACAAGTGTGGATGAATGCAAAAGTGGATTGTAAAGTTTGTTCAAGTCATAGATTTGACTTAGGGTTGTAGATGTTTGAAAAGAAACTTTGATTTTGACAAAACCTGAAACACAATCAAATTCAAGTTAAACAAAAAAAAAACTAAGATAAATAAGATAGAATAATAAATCAATGGTTAGAACAATAAGGAAGAAAATAAAGAAGATAGATGGAAAGATAGAATGTGGTATGTAGAAGTCTTAAGAAGCTTTGGAAACACGAAGAATCCACAACCCCTTTCAATAGGCTCTAATTTCCCCTCCAAAAGAGAAACTTGGAAAGAAAAAGTTTAAAAATGATCCCCACTATCTGAAAAGATTGTTAAAACTCTTCTAAAAGAAAATTCAAGATATAATATCACATTATTCATTTCAACATATATAGTTCATATTTAATCAAATAAATAACATCTATTTTCTTTTAAACTTACCTCAGACAACGATATTTGGAACGGGATGACTAATCGACAACTTTGGTTTTCCCCTATCCAAATCTGATTTCTTTAGTTCTTGATCTAAACATATTCAAATGAAACTCATTCAAACATATTTTCACTCAATTTAGTCCAAAAACACATAAATGGGCAAATTACCATTTTATCCCTGACATTTTACACTTTTTACAATTTAGTCCGAATTGCACAAAACACAAAACATGCAAAATTTGCACACACCATGCTTAGGCTGAATGTTCCTTGTGTTCATACAAGTCTATACATGTAACACCCCAAACTCGGCCTATACGTTATGGCCAAATCTGGTGATGTCATATTGAAGTGTTTTTTTTCAAAATATACAATTCCGTTGAAAAGCCCGTTCTATGTTAAACCTCTTTGTGATCTTAACGAAAATTTAGGATGTCTCGTTCATTGTTAAAACTCAAGTTGTTTAGCAAAGGGTTAATCATATTAATTTATTATTACATTTTAAAACATTGTTTGTTGCGGAAGCTTTTAAAATATGTTGCCAAAACGTAATGGTCTGAAAAACATTTATCTTTTGAAAACTCACATCCTACTACTATCAAATATGAATCAAAATATATAAAATCCCAAATTAAACGGTTAAAAAAATTAAAGAGGCCTTATTACATAACAAATACCCAAATTAAATTACTTGTAAATAAAATGTCGAGAGTGTAAGCTATTGCGGTTGTGTGGCCACCTTTGAGTCCCTCGTAGTGCCGATCCTCCTAGGGATTACCTGTGCAGAAAAGCAGTAGGCAAATACAGTCTAGGCTTAAGCCCATATCAGTAACAGTTTAGTTTCAGTTTGGGCCTTAGCCCATTACCGTATCAGTATCAGTGTGGGCTTAGCCCATTTCAGTAATAGTAACAGTACAGATATGCAATCAGAAATCCTACCCAGCAAGCCTCTACACTCCACTCCGTCCAGCCTTACAGTCCATGTGGGGTAAAATCAACCCACCCATCCTACACTCCATAATAGCACCGGTTGCGGTACTAACTGTATTTGCAGCAGAGTTGCCAGTATAGTACACTTCCTCCAATCATAATAAACCCATCCCCATGCAAGATATCATAATATCATGCATGTATGCAACATATATAAAATGACATGTTCAATCAGTCACACATCTTACAAGGGCATAATAGTCATTTTACCACATAAGGGCATAACAGTCATTTATCAACTTAGGGTCTAGGTATACTTACCGACCCAACAGTAGGTCCACAGTCGTCTCAGGCGACCTGTGCAACCTTAACAGTCAAATAGTAAAAGCGGGCCCAAGGCCCATAATGTGGGCCTACACGCCCGTATAGCTCATTTAGCCCAGAAATGGCCTGGCCATGTGAACTACACAGCCTGGGTAAATATTCTCCACACTTTCATGTGGTTTACCTGTGTGGGGCCCACAGGAATTTTCGGCCCAACATGGCCCAAATTGGACTCGGCCCATGAAATCGCTAATGGTCGGCCTCAACGATCTTATGCCCATGTCTAGGCGTTCGGTTTACCATACGAGCGAGCGCACACTCGTGTAGCACCGTTGGTCACTTATTTTGGCTTTTACCGATTTATGAGTAGGGTAGTGTTTTACACACCTTGCTTCTATTTGCTGAGAGAATAAACTACTCGCACCTATGAACCCTACATTTAACAATGATCTTCAATTACTCATTTAATCGAATACCCAATCGGATGCGGACAACTAACCCAATCGTTGAATCCATACAGTAACGTACCTTCGAACAAGCCACGAGAGGGGATCCGTCTACCTTAACACCAATAGAGGATCTTTTCCCTCTCCTTCGATAAGCTCTTGTGCACCAACTAAGCATAGGTAAACTCTTAATAATTCAGCATCAAAATAATGCTATTATACTACTCTGAAATCATTCAATTGTTAACCCCCTTACTTTAATGGGACAACCGAAGTCTTTTTCACCTTATCAGTCGAGAGAGGACGATCACACAAGCCCTCAGTTACAACCTTTAAATCAACTAACCTCCTGTTAATGCCTAATCAAAAGCATAGTTTGAACCAAACCAAGAGTTAGTCTTACCAAAACACCGAACCGGGCACTTGTAACTACCCCTAAAATCGACAAAGAGCAATGGGAAGAAGATCGACATAATGAGGGTAAAAGAAAGGGGTAGAATTCGGTCAAAAACAACCAATTGAAAGAGCATGAAAGGAAGGGGAAATCGGTCAAGAAGTAACCAATTGAGGGAGACAAAGATGGAGAACAATCGGTCTATAAGAATAAGGGAAGAAAAGGAGGAGAGAATCGGCTAACAAAGCCGAAAGAGTTGAGAGAGATAAGAGAGGTATTCGGCCAACAACAAAGCAAGAAGGAAAAATGTGATTGCTAAAGAGGTAGAGGGAGAAAAGCACAAATGGTCAGTAGGGCACTGAAATTGAAAAGCAAAACTGAAATTGGACAAAATAAAAAGTACTTGCAAAATCCCCTAGCAGAATTCGACTACCAAGGAAATGAGTGAAAAGAACCCGAAACCACTTGTTAGAAGCTAAAAATAGGAAGAGAAAAGAACCTATAAATGTTCCCCCTAAAACCTGAAATAGCATACTAAAACCTACCCACAACTGAAATTTCTAAGTGGTCAAAGTACCTATTCAGCTACAACTCCACCACTTTCAAATCCCACATAATCCTCCTAAAATCACTCCACCATAATATCCTCAACCACCACATTCAAACTCTACTCAACTAGCAATGTTTCGATCAACCCTAACTTCCCACACAACAAGAGCAGCAAAATAAATACTCCTCTGCGCTTGGCTGGACTCGAACTCAAGTCCCATAGGCATCACAAAACACCATTATCCCTTAGGCCAGCAGGCCTTTTCTGTCATGTTTTAATCATTTTTAATTAAGAAGCCTATCGATTAGAGACAGGTTTTATTCCATTAAAAACAAAAATTCTGAAGCCAAGGCTTGAACTCAGGACTTACCCAACACTTCTCAAGACACTTAACCATTAAAGAAAGTATGCATTTATGCAACACAACATACAAAAATAATAATATAAGATTTGGGGCGTTACAACTCTACCCCCTTAAAAGAAAATTTCTGCCTCAAAATTTACCTGGTCAAAATAGGTGAGGGTATTGTTGTCACATCGCCTCCTCGAGTTCCCACATGGCTTCCACCGATCTGTGATTACGTTAAAGTACCTTAAACAGTGGGATAGACTTCTTCTTTAACACTTTTACATTATACTCTAGAATCAGAACTAGCTCCTCCTCAAAAGATAGATCTAGTCTAACCTCAATCTCCTTAGTCGAGATAACATGCATGGGATCAGAGTGATAGTGCCTCATCTTAGAGACGTGGAACACATCATGAATCTGGTCTAACTCTGGAGGCAACTCTAACTGATAGGCAACCGGTCCCACATGCTTCAGTATGTGGTAAGGCCCAATGAACCTAGGGCTCAACTTGCCTTTTCGTCCAAACCTCAGTACCTTTTTCCATGGCGAGACCTTGAGAAAAATGAATTCCCCCATCGAATACTCAATCTCCTTACGGTTCAGATCCGCATATGACTTCTGTCTGTCTGATGCCGCCTTCAGTCAATCCCGAATTAGTTTAACTTTATCCACAATACCAGAGACCAATTCAGGGCCAGAACATGCCGCTTGCCTAACTCAGTCCAACACGAAGGAGTGCGACACCTACGACCATATAATGCCTTGTAAGGTGCCATCTATATGCTCGACTGATAGCTGTTGTTATAGGCAAACTCAGCTAATGTCAAGAAGTCCTCTTAACTGCCTCAGAAATCTATCACACAACTCCTTAACATGTCCTCTAGTATCTGAATCACCCTCTCCGACTGACCATCTATCTGAGGATGGAACACAGTACTGAAGTCTAACCTTGTATCCAAAGCCTCGTGTAACTTCTTCTAGAATCGAGATCTGAAGCGAGGATCTCTATCCGATATTATGGAAACAGGTACCCTATGAAGTCTCACTATCTCAGCCACATATAGTTTAGCCAGCTTCTGCAATGAGTAATCAATATGGACTGGTATGAAATAGGCAAACTTGGTCAATCGATCCACGATGACCAATACTGAATCCTTTTTAGAAGGCATTAGGGGCAACCCACTAACAAAGTCCATAGTTACTCTCTCCCACTTCCAAAGTGGAATCTTAACTGGCTAAAGCAACCTTGAAGGTAACTGATGTTCAGTCTTAACCTACTGGCAAGTCAAACATTGGCTCACAAAATCAGTGACTTCACGCTTAAGACTTGGCTGCCAATATAACTCACGAAGGTCTCGGTACATCTTATTCCCGTCAAGATGTATAGCATAAGGGCTATCATGCGCCTCTCTTAGTATAGACTGCTTCAGATCAGTATCCTTCGGTACACAGACTCTCCCACGGAAACAAAGTACCCCTTCACTATTTAGTCCAAAATCTAATGTCTCTCCACTCCTAATCTGTCAGAATCGAAGACCCAGTGACTCATCCTCTAACTGTTTACCCTTAATTTTCTCAATCCATGTCAGTTTAACTTGGAGCTCAGCCAACAAGCTACCATCATCGAATAAGCAAAGAGGAGTAAACATCGCCCTTAGATCAGTCATAGCCCTACGGCTCAGTGCGTTAGCCACCACATTGGCCTTACTAGGATGGTATTCAATCGAACAGTCATAGTCTTTTAGCAGCTCAATCCATCTACGCTGCCTAAGATTCAGCTCATTTTGAGTGAGGAGATACTTGAGGCTCTTATGATCAGTGTAAATGATACACTTCTCCCCACACAAGTAATGCCTCCAAATTTTTAGTGCGAATACCACTGCAGCCAACTCCAAGTCATATGTCAGATAATTCGGCTCATGCGTCTTAAGCTAACGAGACGCATAACAACCACCTTACCGTTTTACATCAACATACATCCTAACCCAACACTCCTTTACGTAATAACTTAGTCAGAGGTGCAGCAATCAATGAAAACCCCTCTACAAAACATCTGACCTAGAAAACTTCAAATCTCAAATACCGTTTTAGGTGGCTTCCAATCCAGAACAGATTCAATTTTTCGAGGATCAACCCGAATCCTTTCAGCAGATACCACATGAACTAAAAATGTTACCTCTCTTAACCAGAACTCACACTTACTGAACTTGGTGTACAATTGTTTCTCCCTCAGAATTTGTAGAATAACTTGGAGATGTGCATCATGTTCATCTTTAGTTCTCGAATACACCAGGATGTCGTATATGAAAACCACTATGAATCGATCCAAATAGGGCTGGAACACTCGGTTGACCAAATCCATAAAAGCCGTTGGTGCATTCATTAGTCCAAACGGCATCATTAGGAACTCGTAATGACCATATTGAGTCCTAAATGATGTCTTGTAAATATCAGTCTCTTTGACCCTCAGTTGATGGTACCCCGATCAGAGATCAGTCTTAACGAAAACTGAAGCTCCTGAAAACTGGTCGAATAGATCATCTATCCTCGATAGGGGGTACTTGTTCTTAATAGTCAATTTATTCAATTGTCGATAATTGATGCACATACGCATGGATCCATCCTTCTTTTTCAAAAACAACACCGGTGCTCCCCATGGAGACACACTAGGTCAGATGAACCCTCTATCTAGTAACTCTTGAATCTGAGCTTTAAGCTCCATAAGCTCCTTCGGTGCCATTCTATAAGGGGCGATGGACACTGGAGCTATACTAAGTAGTAGCTTAATCCCAAACTCAACTTCACGGTTTGGAGGTAACCCCAGTAGCTCATCTGGAAAAACATCCAAAAAGTCCTTAATTGTTCTAATATCTTTAACAGACAAAACTTCAGAATCAGAAACTGTAACACCCCAAACTCGGCCTGGACGTTATGACCAGATCCGATGTGTCATATTGAAGTTTTTAAGAAAACCCATGCCTCTTTCAACGTCCTTCTTAGTGTTTTAAAAGATAGTCTTTGCTAAGTTAATAAAGTGAATGGAAGCTGTGCACCAGGTAGGTATCCGAAACAGAGGAGGTGAGCCATGAAGGGTGCTTAAGTACCAAGATCTTGATTGGATCCAATCCTAGACATGCCCACAACCATTGCCACACTTTGGTGCGAGGTTAGGTTTTGAGAAAAACGAGTTAGAATTCATTTAAGTAGATATTTTTGATAGACCGATTAATTGTATCGTTGCGTTATTTTGAAAACAATTATCATTTTGGAAAGCGCCCTAAGTCTAACCCATTTTGGATTGTTATCAGTAAAATATAGGGTATAAAATAAAATAATCCCAAAAAAATAATTAAAATGGCCTTATTACAACCTAAAACCAAATAATAATATTAATAAGATAAAACCTATAAAGAAATAAATCGGCTACTTATTGCAATTAAAAGAAACAGAAACAATAGTGTGGCCATCTCCGAGTCCCTCGCAGCTCCAAACCATCTAAGCTTAGGGATTACCTGCACAGTAAGAAACGGGGTGAGTTTACGAAAACTCAGTATGTAATCCCAATAACAAACAAACAGTAAATAACACGGTATCAGTACAATCTGGGCCAAAGCCCTATTTAGTCTTGACATATACTGGGCCGAAGCCTTTCCATAAATTATATCACTGGACCGAAGCCTTTTCATAAATCATATTACTGGGCCGAAGCCTTTTCATAAATCATATCACTGGGCCGAAGCCTTTACTGTAAATAGTATGGTCTTTAGGCCCATTTCAATATCACATGTAATGTCCATGGATGTATGCAAGCCCATTTCAGTATCACATGTAATGTCAATGAATGTATGCAAGCCCATTTGGGGAGACTACTCGACCCACCATCCGCTACTCTCCACCCGTACCAACCAAGCTCTCCATGTGGGGAATAACTCAACCCACCCAACCAAACTGTCTACTGGCGGCATAGCTGCTTTATCATATAACTGGAAGCCTAGCTTCTTTTAATAACTAGGGCAAAGCCCTTTCTGATAAACTGGGGCAAAGCCCTTTTCGATAAACTGGGGCAGAGCCCTTTTAGCACTTCCTCCATCAATATAACCCATATCACATACAATATGTCATGTATGCAGAATGTCATGCCCATATTTGAATCAAACAATTACAGTCAAGTCATTCATATCACCAACATATATTCACAATCAAATCCGTCAACCACACAGTCCAAGTCAGTCGCTTGCCCACAAGGGCAAAACAGTCATTTTTCATATTATAAGGGTATTTTCGTAATTTTACCAAAAATCAGGGTTTTCCATGTTCATTACAATTGTCAATATTTCCGAGTGTTTAAATAATGATCTTTCACCCACTTATCAAATTCGGGCTTTTGGGCCCAAAACCCCTAATGGGCCCTATGAATGCTGATTTAGCCCACTAAGCTTGCTTAACCCAAATTTTACAACAATACTAACTGTGTTAACATACAACTTTTCCAAATTCCATTTTCTATCAATTTTACCCAAATGGGCCCAGAAGCCCATTTGGCCCAATTCCTGCCCATTGAGGCCCAACTTACCATCGTGCACAAAATTGAGTTCTTACCCGTTCCATCAATCCAAACACCGATCTTATCGTATTTATAGCATCTATACCCACATGCAACATTACAAGTTCTCGAAATGCCGGTATTTTAGCATTTTGGCTTCTCAGCAGATATTAATCTAAGCTACTACGAGGGTTAGTACACACCTATTATGGGTTGAAGTTGAAACGTTTCCATAATCAATCACCTACGATAACCACCACCTGTCACTCAAACTTAACTAATCCAATATCAATATATGTAAATCCTAAGCACATCAGTCATACGGAACATAAGGGCATATTCGTCATTTTACCATACAAGGGTATTACGGTCACTTTAACCTACAGGGGCTTTACGGTCTTTTTGCCTATTAGGGGTATTTTAGTCATTTCATCCTACAAGGGTGTTTTGTTAAATCTACAAACCAAGGGTATTTCAGTAATTTTGTAAACCAATGGTATTTCTATAATTTTTAAAAAGTCAAGGGTATTTCTGTAATTTTATAAATTAGGGGTATTTCGATAATTTTACAAACTAGGGGTATTTTGGTAATTCTATCCTACAGGGGTATTTCAGTAATTTCACAATCGAGGGTAAAACGGTAATTTTGTAAACTGAGGGTAAAATGATAATTTTGTAAATCGAGGGTAAAACGGTAATTTTGTAAATCGAGGGTAAAATGGTAATTCTATAAATCGAGGGTAAAATGGTAATTTTGTAAATTGAGGGTGAAACGGTAATTCTATAAATCTAGGGTAAAATGGTAGTTCTACAAATCGAGGGCATTTCAGTAATTTGGTAAACTAAAGTATTCTAAACAGGGATAACAATACGAATGGGCCTAAAGCCTATTCTCGGCCCAAATGGGCCCACACGCTCGTGTGGCCCTTTTAGCCCAAATCTAGCCACAAATATAAGATTCACCTAGCCTAGTCCAATATTTACTACACAATCAAACAACTTATCCAATTGGGCCCGTAGGCCCATTAGGCCCACATGACCCCTTTCTACCATCGCGCCCAAGTAGCCATCCTATAGCTAGAGTAGCGAGAAAATACACACCTGATAGGAGACTGGAGTTAATCCACGCTCTGAGCACTCTTAGCCGATGCCCAACCCAAACGAGCATGCCATACAGCGAAAGGGATCAGCCAAGAAAAGGTACCTTTACTCTCCTCATGGTTCCTCTATTTAAAGCCGCGACCGCAACCACTCTTATGTTAGCTTCCGATGTGGGATCCTCCAACATCGAGTTTAAATTCAACACCAACTCTTGCCGCCTCGTTAGCAAAATAAATGCTCCTTGCTTGCCATGGGATTCAACCCATGCCTCCCTCGATGCTCCACACGCTACTTGCCACTAAGCCACAAGGATTTTTGTGTCATATTTTATCCCCAATTAATTATAAGGTCTAAAGGCCAAAGTCCAGGTTCCCTTAAAAAAACCAAAATAAATTGCAAGAGCCAAGGCTTGAACCCAGGCTCCCATACAACCTTAATGACGCCACAATCACTAGACTACAAGCTTTCTTGTGTCATTTATTTAACACAATAATTTAAAAACCCTCATCCAAGCATCCAGTTTTTTTTTCACTTAATACCAAAATTTTTGCTAAAGCCCAAGTTTGAACCCAAGATTTCTCTAACACTTCTCAGGGCCATTAACCACCAAAGCAGACATTTCATTGTGTTATTTTATTATACAATTAAATACCTATATACAACCTCCTTATGGACCCGCACTCAAGGCCCAATACTTCTAGGCCCAAATTCGAGGTGTTACAGAAACACCGATGTAGGCTAGATATGCCTCACCACCCTTACGAACCAATTTCTTTGCCCTTAGTGCAGAAATCACATTTGACAAATAATTTTGACGCTCCCCAATTACAACTACCTTGTCACCCTCTGCAGTTTTTAGTACCATCTGTTTAGTAGCACAATCCAAGTTCACTTGATGTTTAACTAGCCAGTCCATACCCAGTATTAAATCGAATTCTCCAAAAGGGAGTTCCATCAAATCCGTCAAAAAGATAGTTCCTTGTACCTCTAAAGGTACATCTGTGAACAATTTATTTACTCTCACTAACTGCCCTAATAGACTCAACACATTAACCTCACTTGTAGTGCTTTCAACTATTATACCCAAAGTCTCAAACATAGTACATGCTATATATGAATGCGTAGATCCAACATCAATCACTGCAGTGTAAGGTACATTATAGATGAAGAACATATCCGTGACAACATCTAGGGTGTCTCCGTCTCTCGGTGACATACAACATAAACCAAAACTGGCTGCCTCGCCTCGGTATGACCAGAACCTCTACCCTATGCCCTTTGCCCACGACCCATACCATTACCACTTCTGGCCTAACCAAGGCCTCTCGGTGACTGATGAACACTCCTCGGTGACTGAGCAGTACCCATACCAATAGCTCGCATCTGATCTGGCTTCCGTGGACAATCTCTGATATGGTGCTCCAATGATCCGCACCTTAAACATGCCTCAATCCTTTTCCAGCACTCGTCCTAATACCGTCTCCCATAATTCGCACAGGGTTACGGTCTAGTAACAGTAACAGGGGCCCCAACTCTGACCGGCCCATCATTCTTACGCCTCAGATATGAACTTAAGGGCTCTGAATCCCTCTTGTTCCTACCCCTTTCCTTCTCACAGTTTTGGCACTCAGCACGCTTCACTTCCTCGGTGATCTTCGCCTTATCCACTAAAGCAGCAAAATCTCACTCCCTCTGTGGAGCTATCAGAACCCTTAAACCATCCCTAAGGCCGTCTTTGAAATGAACACAACTCTCATATTCAGTTGCCACCATCCCACTTGCACAGCGGCTTAATCGTAAAAATTTTGCCTCATATTTAGCCACTGATTTATCCCCCTGAGTTAAATTTAGAATCTCTCTTCTCTAGGCATCCACATAACTAGCGCCCATATACTTTCCCTGGAAAGCAATCTTGAAGAATTCCCAGGTCAACTGGTCGGGCTAAGTACCCTCTTTAACTGTAAGCCACCACTAATAGGCTTCATATCATAGCAATGGCACTATACCTTTTAGTTTCTGTTTGGGGGTGCAATCGAGGTCGTCCATGATCCTCTCTGTGGCCTCAATCCAATATCCAGCCATATTAGGGGTAACTCTAGCGATGACCCTAAAAATCTCAACTTCATTAGACCAAAGTCGTTTTGTAACTGACCCACGGCCCACAGTACCAGTATTGGGCCCAATGGCCCTCTCCAGAATTTGCAACATAGCTTGGGACAGTGCATCGTCCCCAACCGCACAATCATGAGACCTTGTCTCAGTTACAGGTGAAGCCGGTGCTTCTCTAGCTTCAACGTTAGGTATATGGCCCGATGACGAATAACCAGCCTGAGCACCTCCACGGCCTCCGCCGCAGCATTTTGTACCCCTTCCATGAGTACCTCTAGTGCTCATTATTGATTTGCGTATTATCTGGTTTAGCAATTTCATGCATTAGCTTACAGTTCCAGTGTTTTCTACAAGATATTTTATGGAAGATATTATCAGTAATTCAGAGTTTTGTTTTCGCAGATCGCAATCTTACTAGAGTTTTAGGTTACCCTAAATAGAGTCTTTCAATACAGTCTATTGCCTACAATAACCTCAGTATTTCAATTGAAACCAACAGTAGTTTCAGAGGACTTACAGGATCAGCGCCGGAGACTCGGTAGAACACACATTCAGAAATAACATTACAAAATACTTTCCAACCATTTGAAACAGTTCTTTTTGGAAATTTCACGTTTTTAGAAAAACCCAAATCCACAACCGAGTTTTGCAACTTGGATCTAATACCACTAAATATAACAGCCCAAACCTAGCCCATACGTTATGGCCAAATCTGGCAATGTCACATTGAAGTATATTTTTCAAAAAATACAATTCCGTTGAAAAGCCCGTTCTATGTTAAACCTCTTTGTGATCTTAACAAAAATTTAGGATGTCTCGTTCGTTGTTAAAACTCAAGTCATTTAGCAAAAGGTTAATCATATTAGTTTGTTATTACATTTTAAAACATTGTTTGTTGCGGAAGCTTTTAAAATATGTTGCTTAAACGTGGTGGTTTGAAAAACATTTATCTTTTGAAAACTCGCATACTGCTACTAATAGATATGAATCAAAATATATAAAATTCCAAATTAAACGTTAAAAAAAATTAAAGAGGCCTTATTACATGACAAACACCCAAATTAAATTACTTGTAAATAAAATGTCGAGTGTGTAAGCTATTGCTATTTTGTGGCCACCTTCGAGTCCCTCGCAGCACCGATCCTCCTAGGGATTACCTGTGCAGAAAAGCAGTAGATGAGTTTATGGAAACTTAGTGTGTAATCCCTAAGTCCAAACAGTTAGTCATACAAGAGGGCAATACTGATGCGGGCTTAAGCCCATATCGAGAATGATTCAGCTTTTAGTTAGGGCCTTAGCCCATTACCGTATCAGTATCAGTGTGGGCCTTAACCCATTTCAGTAATAGTAACAATACATATATGCAATCAAAAATCCTACCCATCCAGCCTCTACACTCCACTCCATCTAGCCTTACAGTCCATGTGGGGATAAAATCAACCTACCCATCCCTACACCCCATAATAGCACCGACTGCGGCACTAACTGTATTTGCAGCAGAGCTGCCTACACTTCCTCCAATCATAATAAACCCATCCCCATCCCCATGCAACATATCATAATATCATGCATGTATGCAACATATATAAATTGGCATGCTCAATCAGTCATACATCTTATAAGGGAATAATAGTCATTTTACCACATAGGGGCATAATAGTCATTTATCAACTTGGGGTCTAGATATACTTATCGACCCAATAGTAGGTCCACAGTAGTCTCGGGCGACTCGTGCAACCTTAACAGTCAAATAGTGAAAGTGGGCCCAATAATAAGACATATAAATTACTCATATAAATGATGAAAATCTTACATGCATCGGTTGTTTCAGACAACATTTTAGCATGATGAAATTATTCATGAATTACATTTTTGTATAATGTCCCCATGTGGTTTTTTCATGTAAAGAAAAATAGAAGCAAATATTAGCTCACTGGTTGTCTAATGTTTAACTAAAATTAAACGGTATTACATGGATGAGTTGTAATACAGAAAGACAACTTATATTAGTAGATAAACCTAAACATGTCCTTAGTATAATAAAAAATGAGCAAACTAATTGGAAGACTAATATGTCATCTATCAAGTCCAATTGGGAAGATGCTTTGTCTTGGCATTAGAGTGGATGACTCCCAGGAGATAGAGACATAGATATGATTGACTGGACTAATAGTACATCATATTGGACTTAAGCAGAATAGATCTTTAATCTATTTATGGATTTATTCACTTGTGACATTCATAGTGTGTCATACCTTAATCCAAAATGGATGATGGCCTATATATATGTGACTCGTATACTTTGATGTAAGTAAAAGCCTAAGTTCACATAGATAAGGAATTGTAAGCTAGTGCGCTAGGTATTCGACTTCTGTAGTGTGTAGCATCATTCGCACTGGTGGAATTCATAGCCGAAAAAATAGGTAAATGATATTCTCTTATTAGCATTACATGATAGATGGAAAGTAAACATGGCCACGAGTCATTCGTCCTTGTAATGGATGACTTAATTACTATTTGATAGTAATGGACTTTTCATGAAGGAAGATGTAATAGTTACCATAAGATAAAATTGGATCATATTGGGAGAGTGGATTTATCACAAAGAGATTACGGATGTCCTATGAGGGTAACATACTTATGATAAGGTCATTGGACGAACACTGATCGAATAGCTTTAATAATGGTATGTTATTAGGGAAAGCTCTGTCACGATTCTATAGCGGAATGATTTTGTGACTAAATGAGTTTATAATTAATAGGCGAAAAGTTAGAACTTAAATATAAATCATTTGAGCCCTAATCATGTGACACCCCAAACCCAACCCAATTAGAATGGACCGATCTGAATTCGAAGCTTCACATTAGCCACCGAAGTGACTCTACAGCACAAAACCACCCCAAAACACACCCCAAACTTATAATACCTAAATTCTAACTAATAATTATCTAATCTTATTGTAGAAGCGATTTGTGAACCATTTTAATACTATTTTTAAGGATTTGACCTTAAGGGTATTTTAGTTATTTTACCACTTAAAACTAAACGATCTCGATTTTAATTCTAAATGATTACCAACTTTCTTTTAATTAATTTTGGGAAACCCCTATATTTTATTTTAATTAACCATTTTTGCTTAATCCATTTACTGATTAAGGCTATATTAGCTAAGTTTTATTACTTTAATCATATATATACAATTGAAATTAATCTAATTACAACTACTAAACAATATGTATCGATAATTTAACCATTCAAAATCATGCTTAGCAAACAATAATTAAATCATACAATAGACTTACCTTAGCCACAAAGCTCCTTGACAAGCTACAATTAAAATGTATTAGCGAAAAATTCATGCTTCAATCACCATGTTTTCAATCACTATGATATCACTTAACAACATACCATAATCCACACAACATTTAACTATAAAATCAATCATTAAAAAAAACAAGTATAACATTTGAAAATTAAAATCCAAATAACAGTCTCAAATGTCCATTACAAGTCCCAATTGAGTGCTACAATGCCCTCTAATGTTTCTAAAGAAGTGTCTTTAATCTATACCACCAAATAGCCTTAAACTTGGACTAGTCTTGACCTTGCTCCTCAACTCCCTAAATCCAAAAAAAGAAAGAAAAAAAAAACTCTACACAAAGCTGTGAGGGTGTGAGTTGAAAAAGCTTAGTGAGTGGCCATAAATTCAATAAGTAAATCACACAAAAAACATACTTAAACCAAGGCAAATCATGTATCAAATTTCAAGTATATGAATCATTGTTTCAATTATATTTTCATGCTCAATTATAACATTCAATTGATTGAATTTTCCAACAACAATGCAACATCATAACATCATAATTCCATATGTTATTTTACGAGTAAAAAACACATTTATAATGGCAGATGGAATCATAATTTAATTAACAAACAAACACTTATATTTGCAAATGACATCCATGGAAAAATATAAACATGTGATCATGCATTGGACAAACAGATCTCTGATCTCCCAAATATCGAATGCAATACTCTGGTTGAGTGGGGCGTAGCCACACACCCCCTTATATTGCCTTGAAATCGCCAATAATTGAATGGAGAAAAAGGCTCAACACTCCTTTATCCACTCCAACAAAATCAATACTCCTAGAGCCATATGTTCACCAATAATACATATAGTGGTGAGTACACATTAATCCTATGGCATGCCATCTATATCCAATGGATCAGTCATGCAATGTTGCCAATATAAACAATCATACAGGGCATAAAAAATTGATATTTAAGCACTTAATTTATGATATAGCAATTCAATTTAAATCATGTCACTTAGTAATTTTAATACCAACATAGATAAGTACAATAAGTGTCTTTGTCCATGGATTTAAAACCAATCATAAAACCATCATCAAGTGCTCTAATATACAATAATCGATACTCTAATTATTATTCAATACAATCTAAATCAATCATACCAAACACACAATTCACAATTTCCATAAATCATTTACATATATGCATATATAAAATTAAAATCAATTTTAATAATCTAAACCATTTGAGATACAATTGAATCATTAGAAACACAATTAAAAACCTCAATTTAGAATGCAAATAGTCATGTTTACCAATTGTGTAATAGCCTGATTTTAGTCAAATCAGAACAATAGTTTTGGGACCACAAATCTGAGGTCAAAATATTTATTTTTTTATTATTTTAATGTTTACATCATGAATATATGATGGTGTGAAAATTTCGTTAAGAAATTTTATCATTTAAATGGTTAATTTGAGAAAAAAGGACTAAATCGCATAAAATGCAAAAGTGCTGTTCTATTAGCTAAAGGTTTCAAATAGCTATAGAACCTTAAAGCCAAGGTACTTAAGTGGTAATTAAACCATTAACATGATAGTGGAGGATAGTGGAGGATAGTGGATGATAGTCAATTTTAGGACTAACGTAGCGTAAGTGAGAGTCTAGCTATACATGCCATATATAAGCTGTGATAGTGTGATGACTCCTGATGTTTTAAAATGTGCTTTTATATAGTAAATGGATCCCAATTGAGCTATAGCTGATAAGGTTGAGTGTAACACCCTAAACCGTATCCGTCGTTGGATGGGTTACAAGATATTACTAGAAGAGACATAGCTTTTAGGCAATCACAAACATACTCAAACACGTAATTCAAATTCAAATCATTAATAGACTTAAATAACCAATTTAAGCTTTTTAAGAAACAATTTATAACATATTAATCAACTTGTATCTAAAATTAAATCGTTAACAAATAATGTTGACTATACCCTTTTTGACACAAAACGTATGCGCATATCAAAATCCTTATAAATAATTTGTATCAATTATTATAAGCATGAAATATCAAAGAGCACAAAAACCAAATTAGCATGCAAACCATTAACATCTTATAATACTAAAATCACTATCCATTTGGTCACTTTTATAAGCATTTGCCAAATATGATCATGCCTAATACGTGTGTTTCATTCAATGATCATTTCTTTACTAAACAAATTTCTATTATTCAGTTAGCAAATATCACCGAAAAATAATAATAAAATTTCCATAGTAATTGCTAAATACCAATATTCATGATATATATATTTATAACATTACACATAACTTGACCAAATCAACTTTTAAATGTATAATTCATTGACACAAGTTAACCAATTATTTATCAAAATCTATTTCATTTCAATAAGCAAACCGAATCACCAATCTATATACAAGTGTTAACCACAATAAGTGATACACTTTCCAAACATATCAAATCATATACATTTATAAGTCCAATTCACATATCAAATATCAATATATATATATATATATATATATATATATAAACATCACTCAAACAAGCAATATTTATACCACATCTCATAATCAAATTCAAAAGCCGTTCATCTTTTTCACCAACCACTACAAGTAATAATCACATCTAACAATACACATATATATTCATAACCGAATATGCCAAACACATCCAAAATTTCAACCACATCATTTAATCAAACCATAAATACATATTTAACAAATGAACAAGCCATTTTCACATGGCTTTTAAACATATATACAAATCAAAATCATATATGTTCATAAGATAATATCGCCTATACGTGCCATAAGTTCGAATTTAAAACCTTTAAAAGTACTGACAATAAGTGATAGTGTGATTGACTTTACTGACGATCCCCAAGCATGTAACAATCTCCAAAAACCTATAAAACAAGGACAAATATATACACACAAAGTAAGCTAACTTGACTTAGTAAGCCTTAAGGAAATAAACAACTCAAAAGCATTATGAAATCAATTTAACTAAATTAATACATAATTCTTAATTCCATTTAGTATCAAACTTGCAATTTCATAAACATTATATACTTTCATATATAACCTTATCTTGACCGAATATAGAGACATGTATCCATCATCAAAAATCATTTAAATCAAAGCCACAATATCATTTCATAACCGATTATATATATAAAATTATTTAAAATTATTTAGATGTTCTGGGTCGTATTAAAATTGTTTAGATAAGATTGCGCAGCGGTAGCGTAGTAGCATAGTGTTACACGATTATTTTAGTTTTGGAAATTTCGAGGACAAAATTTCTTTAAGGGGAGTAGAGTTGTAACTCCCCGATTTTTGAGGCCTAAAAGAGTTGGGTTTTGAGTTTGGGATTCGGATAGCGTAAAACCCTGAATAATTAAGAAGTTTTAAATATTATCGTTTAAGAAAAAAATTTTGAATTAAATTACTATTAGAAAATTTTCTTGTATTTATTATTACGGATATTTTAAATTTTTATGAAATTTTAATTAGTATAATGAGATAAAATTATTATTATTAGAAAAATATTACTATATGTATGTTTGAAAATTTTTATGAAAATCATTATTATTTATTGTATTATTGATATTTAAAATTTTATTATTAGATATATTTATAAAATTATTATTATAATTATAATTATTAGATAGGAAAAAATATATACACATATTTATAAAAGTATTGTTTTTTGGTGTTTAAACTCTAGGAAAAAATTGTTTTAATTTTTGCCTCTTAGAGGGAATCTGGGCATAAGGCTTATAAAATAAATTGGGCAAGACTGGGCATAAAGAATCGCACTGCCCAATGGTTAGCATGCTAGGTAGTGGGAAGGAGAGTGGGTTCGACTCAAAGATGTGCAAAAGTGTTTTATTTGTCTTTATATCAGGGAACGACGCAGGGAAGCCTTATATATAGTTGGGGTTAAAAGGTAACACAAAGGGAAGCTCGGTCTAGTGCCAGAGGAGCTAGGAGGGTGTGGGAGGTGCCTGGGTTCAAGACACGGCATGCGCAATTTGGGTGTTTTTTTTAGTATGCAGATCGCAGTTAGAATAAGGGTTAAGAGGAGTTGCGAGTATAATTTAACACAAGAAGTGCCTGTGGCGCAGTGGCAGCAGCGTGCTAGGCATGCGGAGAGGGTGCAGGTTTGAGTCCTTGAGCGAGCGAATTTCGTTTTATTTTTAAGCGGACCAAAGCTTCAGCAGGTAAGGTTTATAATTAATTGTAACCATATATTAGTAAAGGAGAAAACGTGGTGCAGTGGCCAGCAGCTCGGGAGAAGGTGCAAGGGTGTAAGGTGGATGGAGGTTTGGGGTTCGAGCTTCATCTCGCGCATGCAAGGTTGGTATTTTTGCTGCATGCATGGGGAAAGAGTTGGGGTCTAATCAGGACTCTTGGCCTCATGTTGAGGCGGTGCAAACAGTAGGCTGATCGATCAAGAGTTTGAATGGAATTCAAACATTGAATATGGCCAAAAATCAAGGAGCAATTCGGGGAATTGGAATTTAGGAAGAATTCCTATGCCGAAATACACTCACTCGGCCATAGCTAATAAGTTTGCCGTATATTTTGGCCTTTAGGATTTAGTTTTTTTTCTTCTATTTTCTTTTCTTTTCTTTTCTCCTCTCTTCATCTACTTCCTTTCTTCTTCTTCTTTTCCTCTATAGCCGAATCTTTCTACTATTTTACTCATCTCCACTTTCTTATCATTTGCTCCTAAGCCTTATGCACAAAAGTCGAAATCTCGAAAGCCTATATTTCTTCTGTGCCAATTTCTTCTAGCCAAACCCTCTGATTCTTCTCTATCTTGTGTCCGATTCTTTCTTCTTCTAAACCCTAAAGTTCTGTCGACAAAGCCACTAAAAAACTCTCATATCTCATCTTCTTCACTGTTTCAAAAAGCCGAAAACCCCATAGTTTAGGGGCATAGCCGAATATTTAGACCAAAAAAGGACCGAATTCTGCTAAGGTTTGAAGGAACCGGTGGTAAGTTTTCGAAACTATTTCTTTATTTCGGGAGTTAAGAAAAGCCGAAACCCTTATGGGTGGCTAGCGTTTTGGACTAAGGGTTTTGTGCCTCTTTCTATTTTCTTATGTAAGCGTTAGTGTGGACAAGGGGGTGTACAACGAAGGGCTTGAAGGTTAACTCGGTTGGACATCTAGATCTAGCCCATATTTCGATAGAAAGGTAAGAACTTTGGGGTTTAAGGCATTGTTGGCCGAATATGGTAAGGGGTCTAGTACGTAGCTTGTTTTTGATATTTAGACTGACATATTAGTAACTTGATTGTAGGCAACTCGTGTATGGATCTCGCCAACGTATCGTTACAAATCAGGTGTGTAAACGACACCTACTCATAGACTAGATCAGTAAAAGCCGAAAAGCCAGCATTTGTCAACTTGCGAGCGTGCGAGCGCTCGTGAGGTGGTTTGGTTGTTAGTTTTGGTAATCGCAAGCACTATGATTGCAGAGTGCGCAATTTCATGCACTTTGGTATATTTGGGCTTAATGGGCCGAAAATGGGTTAGTGGGCCAACGGGCCCAATTCGGTAAAAACGCTCGGTAAGTGGTTCTGTTAATGTGTTAATGGTTAGAATATGTATGTAAACTCTAGAATAGTAAATTTTATTAAACTACCCCTTAGTATGAAAATTACCGTTTTACCCTTAGGTGCAAAATGAACGTTATACCCCTAGGGTTAATTTTGACTGAAATGCATGATATTCTAATTATGTTTGTTGTATGCCATGACATGTATATCTGTTGCATGGGATCTGTGTTATGTTATGGAGGAAGAACCCATTCTGGTGGCTGTGCCACATATTCTGATATAAGCAGCTTTGTTGTGGATTATAGTTAGTGCCGCAACCGGTGCTAACACTGTAAGTGTAGGGATGGCGTGGGTGATTTATTCTTCATAGGAAGTGTAGGGATGGACAGAGGCAAGTGCAGGGTTGATGGGGTTATCATGCATTAATCATATGAGACTATTTTGTTATGGGCCAGCCGTATTGAAATGGGCCCAAATGTGTTAATATGGGCAAGGCCCAATATATCTCGACTTGTAATAGGGCCATTGCCCAGATTGATACTGATATGGGCTAGGCCCAATATACTCTGATAATGTAAGGGGATATGGCCCAGATTAATATTGATATGGGCTAAGGCCCAGTTAACACTGATTTCTGAATAAGGCTTAGGCACAGTAAAGCTTGAACTGATTTGGGCTCTGGTTGGGATACTTTACACACTGAGTTTTCCAAACTCACCCCCTTTCTCTTCCATCCTTGCAGGTGAGCCCTTGTTGGTGGACTTGGAGCTGGGCGGGATTCAGAGTGGCCATTAAGATTAAATTTCTGGTTTTTAAATAAGTTTCAATTAGCTTCCTTTTAAATTTCGCATTTATTTTTGATTATTTCTATTTTGGTTAAAGTTGTAATAAGGCCGCTCTATTACTTTTATTTTGGGTTTTTAAATTACTTAAATTGTTTTCAACTTGAGATTCACACCACTTAAATTGATTCCTTAAAATTGGTTAGCTCTAGGGCGCGTTTTATAAAAGTTGCTTATTTTCAAAATATTGATAACCGAGCAAAGCTTCGGTAACGTAAATGTTTTCAAAGGAAATAAATATTTTAAATAGACATAAACTTAATTTGTTGTGCGTGGACAAGTAATAAGCTTAAAGTGTGGCAATTGATGTGTGCATGTCTAAGATTGGATCATGGAAGAGCTAGGTACTTAAGCATTCTAATTGACTCACCTCCTCTTTTCTTGAATCCTACCTGGTGCGTAGTATCCATTCACTTTAAGCCATAACAAAGAAGGTTTGATTTTTCGATACTTAACTATTTTTAAAATAACATGTTTCTGCCACTACAAAGGTTTACAAGTTTTCAAAGTTTCCCATAAGATTTTACAAGGTTGTTAACAATGTTTTGATTATTACAAAGAATCACGTTTTGGAAAAAAAAATAATAAGGCTAAGGTTTTATACAAGTTTAAACGGTAAAAGTTTCTAAACATCAAGAAGGGTTTTCAATGAAAACATGGATTTCGAAAAACACTTCAATGTGACATACCAGACTTGGCCATAATGTCTGGGCCGGGTTTGGGGTGTTACAATTTCAATATCACATACTTATTCATTAAATCACATATAGCTTCTTATATACACAAACATCACCATTAGCATCCTTATAACTTATATCACATATCAATAACCAACTTACCTTACTTTCAAGTAGGCAAATAATTTTTACATACCTGTTCACTTTAACCTGATTTCACATTTATACGTAATTTATCATTTCCCATTGAACCATTCAGATTTGAATAAGATACTCGGATAGTCACATATGTCATACAATGCCAACGTCCCAGACGTGGTCTTACATGCTATCTCATATCGATGCCACTGTCCCAGATTTCATCTTTCTTGCTCGGTGTCAACAGTAAACCAGGTACAAAATCCATCGTGACTCTGTTCCATTTCCATTCAGGTATCATAATCGGCTGAAGCAATCCAGAAGGTACCTGATGCTCGGCTTTTACTTGCTGACAAACTAAACATTTCGAAACATAGTCAGAAATGTCTCGTTCCATACCGTGCCACCAGTAAAGCTGTTTAAGATCATTATACATCTTCGTAGTACCCGGGTGAACAGATAGTCGACTGTTATGAGCTTCATTCAAAATCATCTGAATCAACTCTGTATTTCTCAGAACATATATTCGATTTTTGAATCGAAAACATCCCTCGGCATCCACTTGAAATTCTGAATCAACATTCAAATCACATTGAGCTCGCTTTATATAAAATCATTATCGACCTTCTGAGCTTCGTAAATCTGCTGAATAAATAACAGTCTTGCTTTTAACTCGGCTATTATTGAACCATCATCAGACATAGTCATATGTGCATTCATTGCATCAAAGCAAACAATGATTTTTGACTTAGAGCATTAGCAACTACATTAGCCTTTCCCGGATGATAATCAATCACAAGCTTGTAGTCTTTTAGCAATTCTAACCATCAGCGTTGTCTCAAATTCAGGTCTTTTTGAGTCAACAAGTATTTCAAGCTTTTGTGATCAGAATAAACATGACATTTTTCACCAAACAAATACTGACGCTAAATTTTCAATGCAAACACGATAGCTGCCAATTCTAGGTTATGTGTCGGGAAGTTCTTTTCATGTGGCTTCAACTGTCTCGAGGCATAAGCTATAACTTTTCCTTCCTGCATCAAAACACAGCCCAAACCATTTAAAGAAGCATCACTATAAATAACAAATTCTTTACCGTTTCTGGCTGAACTAGCACTGGAGCTTTTGTCAAAGGGCTTTCAACTGATCAAAACTTTTCTGGCACTTTTCTGACCATTCAAATTTAACATCTTTCTATAATAGCTTCATAATCGGGTTGCAATCATGGAGAAACCTTTCACGAACCATCTATAGTAACTAGTAAGTCCAAAAAAATTTAGACTTCAGAAACGTTTCTCGGATATTTCAAATCAAGTATGGTTGAAATTTTGCTCAGATCCACCCGAATAATTGACGTTGATTCAACATGGCCCAGAAAACTGACTTCACTCAACCAGAACTCACATTTATTGAACTTCGCATACAATAGCTTATCTCGAAAAGTCTATAACACAAGTCTCAAATGTTCGGCATGTTCTGTTTCATCATGGGAGTAAATCAAAATGTCATCTATGAACACAACTACAAACCGATCCAGATACTGTCTGAAGATCTGATTCATGAAATCCATAATAACAGCAGGTGCATTAGTAAGTCCAAAAGGCATAACTAAAAACTCATAGTCCGTACCACATTCGGAAAGCAGTCTTTGGCACATCAGAATCTTTAACTCGCAACTGATAATAGCCTGATCTCAAATCTATCTTCGAAAACACTTTAGCTCCTTTCAGCTGATCAAACAAATCATCAATCCGTGGCAACGTATACTTATTCTTTTTAGTCACCTTATTGAGCTGTCTATAATCGATGCACATTCTCATAGTTCCATCTTTCTTTTTCATAAATAAAACTGGTAAACCCTAAGGAGAGAAACTCGGTCACACAAAACCTCTATCTGTCAACTCTTACAACTGAGCTTTCAATTCTTTTAATTCAGTGTCATTCTATATGGAGCTATCGATATCGGAGTAGTCCGCGACACTAATTCACTACAGAACTCAACCTCTCGAATAGGTGGCAAACCCTGTAATTCTTCAGGAAACACATCCGGATACTTACACACAACAGGTACTAATTCAATCTTTCTTTCGGATACTTTACTGTCAAGCACATATGCAAAGTAAGCTTCACAACCTTTTCTTACATATTTCTGAGCTAACATCGAGGAAATCACTACCGGTAAACCATTCAGATCATTAGATTCAATCCGAATAATCTCATCATTCTGGCACCGTAAATCAATAGTCTTTCTCTTGCAGTTTACAACAGCATCATGCGAAGTCAACCAATCCATACCCAAAATTATGTCAAACTCATCAAATGGCAACAACATTAGATCAGCTAGAAAGCACGAATCTCGAATCATCAGGGGGCAATTCTTACACACTTTATCAAACATAACGCACCGGCCCAAGGTGTTCGATACTCTAATCACAAACTCAGTAGACTCAACAGGCAAAGTCTTACTGAATACTAAAGTCTCACACACATATGAATGAGTCGAACTAGGATCAATCAATGCAATTACACTAGTATTGTAGAGAGTGAATGTACCGGTTATTACATTTGGGGATGAGGCCTCCTCACGTGCACGAATAGCATAGGCTCTGGCAGGTGCACGAGTCTCGGATCTAATTGCTGTATCTTTTGTCCCTCTCTGACTGCAACTCACATTACCCGTATTTCGAGGTAGTCTACCTCGTGTTGCAGTGTTACCCGATCTCATATTTTGCACTAAATTTTGTTAAGCTAATTCAGGGAATTCACGAACAAAATGATCCGTCGATCCACATTTAAAACTGGCAAGATAATGTAATCTGAAATTGTCGGGATGTCGTTTACCATAATGTTTACATTTGGGTTGATTTGATCTGACATTACTCACACTAGCTACTGAGGTAGCTCTCGAGCTCATAGGTGGTCTATCTCAATCCCGTCATGAATAACCTAAAGTATCCTTAGAACGGCTAGAATCGTCTCGGAACTTCTTTTGTAACACCCCGAACCCATATCCGTCATCGGATTAGGGTCATGAGGTATTACCAATCATGATACAATTCATACAATTATGCATTATAAATCATAGTTCGACATTAATAAGACATCAATGGGTATAATCATTTCATATATCAGAACCTAAAAAAAATTCTATCATTCATCACATGGTATAAATAAAATATATATATCAAAGTAGATCAACATAACTTATACATATGATCAAGATAACTTATACATATGTCAAACATAAAATTCATCAATTTCTTTATTGTTGAATATTAGACCTAATCTTAAATAAGTCATACGCTTGCATAGGTCATACATTAATGGAAAATAAATTTCATTATTAACCTCTTTATTCCTAGATGCAAGACCGCACTATTAATCTATATGAAATTCATAATTTGTACATTAGTAAAATTTAGTGAATCCATTCAACACATATATGTACATGCATAAATAAATACATCTAGTATTTTTGAATAGAGCTTAATAGTAATTCATACTTGTGGTTAAATAAATAACTAATATATAAGAGATATAACATGTTACATGAAGGTCAAGTACATTACAACATTTTAACTAAACTACTTTCGACACAATTAACAACTTCAAGATAAGCTCATAATATAATTAATTGAAAACTTATTTCATAATTTAGCAAACAATTACACGTACAATTTAATTCAATATAACATAACCGAATATGCCTTAATGTTTAAATAGTAAAGCGCATTTACCCTAGGTTCCAAAGCCACACTTTAATAATTGAAATCATACCAGTAAATGACAAAAACAATCATGGAACATTTTCTTTATTTAATACCATGCAAAGCCGAATTACATTATTTAATCCACACGCCTATCCAAAACTTTCATCACCGAATTATCAAAACAATCTCATAATCATTATTACTAAAATACATTAGATCAAGACTAGGTATAATAAATAAAATTTCACATGCATACTTTATCTTAGTATAATACACATCTAAGTTAGCCACATTCATACCACCTCCAAGATTTATAATCAAATTCAATACTCAAAATGCATACCATAATTACTTCCAACCCATGGCACATAGCATAATAATTGAAAACGAGCTTGACCACAGTCTAGTCAAAATAAACTCAAACATAACACTTAAGCCATTTTCGCGTGGCTAGATTATACACAACCAAAAATCTAATATTTCAAAATGAAATCCAGCATATACATGCCATAGTTCCAAAATACAACTTATGAAATATCAAAAGCGGTCGATAGTGTGATAGACTTTGCTGACGATCCTCGAGCTAGTAACTTGACCCAAAATCTATAAAACAAAAAAAAAAAACGAGCATAGACACAGAGTAAGCTTTTATAGCTTAGTAAGTCATAAGCAAAATATCAATTCAAGACATTATCAATTCATTTAAGTCAACCCATAATATACTATCATAACTACTTTTAATCCCACATTTAACATTTCATATATATATATATATATATCCTATGCTTTTATAATAAACCTTATCTTAACCGAAAGTACATATATATAAACTCAAAATATCATTCAATTTCAAAGGCATAATAACACAATATAACCGAATGTTCATAGAATAACATACATATACTCATAAATCCAACTTTAACAACTCATACTTATACATAGCATATAACCGAAAATACCACATGAATCCACTTACATTTATGTTATTATCATATTTAGATTTTGCATTTGATATCAAGTAACAAAATTACCTTACTTTCAATTAGGTAATCAAATAACTCATACCTAATCATTTAACCCATTTCACACATTAGATCATAACTTACCATTGTCCGTTGAACCATTCGAAATTGAATAGAACACTCAAACAATCACAAATATCGAACAATGCCGACGTCTCAATCGTGGTCTTACGTGTAATCACATAACGATGCCACTACCTCATACAAGGTCTTACTCGTACACATATATAGAAATCACATATCGATGCCAACGTATTAAACGTGGTCTTACTCGCACACATATATCAGAGTCACATATCGATGCCTACGTATGAAACGTAGACTTACTCGCACACATATATCGGAATCACATATCAATGCCAACGTATTAAATGTGGACTTACTCGCACACTTATATCAAAGTCACATATCGATGCCACATATACTTCCAGGTATCAACTTTAAAAATCGGCCAAATTATACATAAATTCATTAACAAAATTATCATTCATAACCAAAGTCACATTATCATTAAATATTCGATTATATATATACATTTAACCATTATTCACATTTTAATATCACATACATATTTCATTTAGCGAATATAGACTTGTAATTAATATACAAATAATCAACATTTTAACATATATAATTCATGTCATCACTTTAAATATTAAACTTATTCATTACTTATCATCAAACATAGATTATTTCCATTTTTAATATCGATTCGTAATTTACTTTTAATCAATATAACTATCTATTAATTACATATATTGAAATTTAACAACTTCTATTTACTTCCAAACTTACCTCGGACAATGAAAAATTGGTACGGATCGATTAGTCGGCAACTTTCATTTTCCCCCGATCCAAATCCGATTTCTTTGGTTCTTGATCTAAACATATTCAAATTGAGCTCATTCAAACATATTTTCATTCAATTTAGTCTAAAAACACATAAATGGGAAAATTACCATTTTACCCCTGATATTTATAATTTTTACAATTTAGTCCCTATTGCACAAAACACAAAATATACACAATTTCCCTATACTCATGTTGGGCCGAATTTTACCCATTACCATAAAAGTCCATATATTTCATTTATTTCACATTTTAGTCTCTCAAATTATTATTTTTGCAATTTAGTCATAATTACTCAAAATCATCAAAAACTCCAATACAAAATATGTTAATCTAAAACATATCTTTCATATTTCATCATCGAACAAAAAAAATCACAAGTTATCAATAATGGCACAACTCAAAATATTCATCAAGATCAAAAATTAAAGCATGAATCTTGAAGATTACTAAGCAACGATCTCAAAAACGTAGAAATTATCAAAAACCGAACAAAAACGAACCTTGATTGAGCTTTATAAAGTGTCAAACCCTAACTCTTGTTCTTTCTTATTATTTTGTTTATATTCGGTGCAAGAACAAAGAAAATAAAATGACTATGGCTTATTTTATGATATATTAACATATATATTAACTTATTACCAATTTACCTAATTAACCTTAATGAAATAATAATAAAATTATATAACCTATGTCCATTACTGTCCAACCATTTTAATAACGGCCTAAATAACACTTAAAGGCTTCTATTTAAAAAGCCAAGTGCAATTTAGCCCCTTTTAGAAATAACCACCTAATTTTCATTTTACGTGATTAAGTCCTTTTATTTAATCGGACACCTAAACGACAAAATTAAATCACAAAAATTTCACAGATATAAATTCACACAAAATAAACACAGAAAATAATTTTTAAATATTTTTATGACTAGGATTCGTGGTCCCAAAACCACCGTTCCAATTAGGGTCTAAATTGGGCTGTTACATCTTTGGTGCCGACTGATATGACTTACTCGATGATCTCTTTCGTGCATCTCTAGCTTCAAAGTCAACTTTTCTTTTCTCTTTCCTTAGCTCTTTAGCTTTGCAAGCTCTCTCAACCAGTACTAAAAACTCTTTTATATTAAGTATGCCAACAAGAAGTTTAATGTCTTCATTCAAACCGTCTTCGAATCTTTTACACATGATAGCTTCGGTTGAAACACATTCACGGGCATATCGACTGAGTCTCACAAATTTCTACTCATATTCTATCACATTCATGTGACCCTATTTTAATTCAAGAAATTCCTTGTGCTTCTGGTCAATGAATCTCTGATTGATATATTTCTTACAGAACTCAGTCTAAAAGAAGTCTCAGGTTACCCGTTCTTTCAGAACCATTGATACTAGTGTAGTCCACCAGTGATATGCAGTGTCTCGTAGTAAAGATATGGCACATTTTAAACACTCATCCGGGGTACAAGATAACTCATCAAACACACGGATAGTATTATCAAGCCAGAATTTAGCTTGCTAAACATCATCATCGTCAGTAGCTTTGAACTCTTCGGCCCCGTGTTTTCTGATTTTATCAACAGGTGGCTTAAGCAATCTCATCGGATCACTCACTTGAGGTATAACAAGTATCGAAGATGGATTAGTCGGGGGTGGAGGTTGTTGTGCAGCTGGGTTAGTCCGAATATATTGAGTAGACCATTCGTTCATCATTTGTAAAAGGCTTACTTAGCCTCTCCCTCTTGGTTACTCGAGGCCAGTCGAAACTCAACTGGTGTTGTCCCTTGCATGGGAGCAGGCGCTACACTTGCATTATCATCAACTACAGCTCTGTCGGGATCCATTTACTATATGAAAGCACATTTTCAAATTTCAGAAGTCATCACACTATCGCAGTATATAATATGGCATGTATAGCTAGACACACACGCACTACGTTAGTCCTAGAATCGACTAAACCGTAGCACTGATACAAAACAAATGTAACACCTTAACCCGTATCCGCCGCTGAAATGGGTTACAAGATATTACTAGAAAAGACATAGCTTTTAGGCAATCACAAACATACTCAAACACGTTATTCAAATTCAAATCATTAATAAACTTAAATAATCAATTTAAGATTTTTAAGAAACAATTTATAACATATTAATCAACTTGTATCTAAAATTAAATCGTAAAAAAATAATGTCGACTATAACCTTTTTGACACAAAACATATGCGCATATAAAAAACCTTATAAAATAATTTGTATCAATTATTATAAGCATGAAATGTCAAAGAGCACAAAAACCAAATTAGCATGCAAACCATTAACATCTTATAATACTAAAATCACTATTCATTTGGTCACTTTTATAAGCATTAGCCAAATATGGTCATGCCTAATACGTGTGTTTCATTCAATGACCACTTATTTACTAAACAAATTTCTATTATTCAATTAGCAAATATCACCTGACAAATAATGTGACAGCCCAAAATTGACCCTAGTCGGGATGTGGTTTCGGGACCACAAAACCGAGGCATAAAAATAATTTATAATTTATTTTGATGCCTATAATAAGTGTTAATTCATGTGTGACATTTTTGATGTTTCGATTTAGAGTTATAAAGGTGAATTTCACTAGAAAGGACCTAGTAGTAAACTTTGAAAGTATGATGGGGAAATGTGTGATGACTAGTTGATAATGCATGCAAAAATAAGGGATTTGCATGTCAAATCCCCCCCCCCCCTTACATGAAGTGGCCGGCCATGACAAGGGAGTATGGGCTAAACATGTCATGAAACATGTTTTGTTGGTGCATTAGGGTGAAATAACAAACAAAGGTGTATGGGTGATAAAAGAATGAAAAAAAAATGTGTGTGTGAGTGTGGTATTCCCCCCCTTGCCGTGAGTTGAGAAAGAAGGAAGAAAAAAAAATTGTTGTGTTCATCCTTTCTCATCTTTTTGGCCGAAAATCATAAGGAGGAAGAAAGGATTTTTGCTCCATTTTTGGTTTAGAAGAGAACTAGAAGGAGATTTGGCCATACTTGTACCAAGATTAAGGTATGTATGAGGTTGTGTCATGAGATTCATGCATGTTTTAGTTGCTAACTTGATGTTCATGTTAGCCCATGGTTCAAATCCTTGTTATGCCATGGAAATGGTATTTGGCCAAGGTTGATATTGTGTTAAAGCCATTGCATGCTAAATGTGAAGCTTGTTGATGATGCATGCAATGATGGATTGACTACTCTTGAAATTTCTTTTAGCATTCTTGAGTAAGACATTGAATTCTTTGTTTAGCCATGACCGAAGTTGAAAGGGGTATGGTTGTGATGTATTCGGCCATGGTGCATTCATGAGCATGATTTATGCTTGTTATATGATTGGTAAAATTTGTGTTTTGGATGGTTATGAACACCTTGAGATTCGCCTTGCACCTATATGTGTACATATGTTTGCACATGATGTATTGGTATGACATATATACTATCTCAAAGTATGTATTTTCTTGTGATTATGTTTTGGTTATGAAGTAAATGATAGATGTGTATTGAGCTACAATATGTAAAGCATTAGCTAGTAAAATGTGTGCCATTCATGTGTGGTATTAAACATGTAATTGGCCTCAACATCAACATGCATAATCGGCCCATGAATGAGTACCTAAGGGGTTGTGTTGTTCGGCCATGAGTAAGCATGTTGAAGGCTTTGTGTGTTGAGTTGATTCATGAATTCCATACTTATGTGAATTTAATGTCTAGTGAACATATGTGGGCTAAGTGCCTTGAGTTCCTCTTTTCGATACTCAAATGATTGAATCAATTTATTTGTTAAATCAAGCTCAAGGAGTTAAAGAAGGAGAATCAAGCAAGGGAAAGACGAAGGTCATCGAGTAGCCGACTTGGAAATTCCTTGCCCAACACAAGGTAAGTCATTAAGCATATATTTGGTATTGATTTAAATGATCATAATATATATGCAATTGTGTTTAATGAATTGATGTGTAAATGGAAATGTATGTGTATGGAATGATGCCATCGTTGAATGTATAAAGGTAGTAAAATGCATAAAGTATTGGTCTCGGCACTAAGTGTGCGGGTATAAATGGACACCGTGACAAGATTGGCACTAAGTGTGCGGGTATAAATGTTCACGGTGACAAGATCGGCACTAAGTGTGCGGGTTTAAAATTTGTACAGCACTAAGTGTGCGAATTTGATTATATAGCACTATGTGTGCGAGCTGATTATATAGCACTAAGTGTGCGGACTCACTATATGCTTTTGCATCACTATTGAACTGAGTGTGCGATATTATCGAGTTGATCACGGACAGCGGATTGGGTAAGTACCTTGAGCTCATGGCGAATAGGCACTATGTTCATGTTCGGGATGAGCTTGGTAAGCTTTAAATCTATGTGATGATTGCAATTGTATGATTGTGGTGAAAATGAGTTGGTGTGTAAAATGCCTCAAATATCTTATTGAATAGAATATGAAATGTGGATGTATGACTTGGTATGAGATTGAACCGAAAGGTCCGAGGAATTATGGTATAGTTTCGACATGGATGGAGTACCTAGCCTCGCTTATTGTTTCATGTTGTGATAATTTTATTAATGGATGGTTGTCGAACGCTTATGACTTCTGAGTTATAAACTCACTCGGTGTTTTTCTTGTCACCCATTTTAGGTCTCTTGGACTCGTCTATTTTGTGTGCTCGGAGCCGTCAACAAAGTCATCACACCGCGAGCAATTTTGGTATTGTCTTCTTAGTCAACCTAGGAGAACATTTGGCATGTATGGGCTATTTTGTTTTGTTGAATTTTGGGTTGTAAACTTTAAGCCATGTGAAAATGGCCTATGTGGTCGTTTGAGTGGGATGCTAGAACCTATAGCCACGGGTCTTAGAAACCTTAATTTTGATAAGGTGGCCATAGTTGTGCCATGTATGATGAATGATTAGTAAGGCCAAGGAAAGATTCATGAAATTGGCATAGTCTACTGCAGTAACTGTTGCGGACAGCAGCAGTGATATGAGATCGAAAAATCACCAAAAATAGTAGAAGTGGAATTAATTGCTAAGAAAATTATGTACTCGAAGCTTGATAGGTCTGTTTTCATATGGACGAAACGAAACGACCATATGAGCTGTATTTTGAGAGATATTCAAGATTTCGTGAGACAGGGCCAGAACAGTTTCTGGATCCTCTGTTTCAACTTTGAAAATTTACCATAAATTATCCAGAAACAATTAGAAGTCATGCCTTATATGAATAGATTCCCCTTTGAGTCTAGTTTTATTAGAAACAAACGGTATGAGCATTAGAGCTTTGTACAAGATGATATCCAGGTCGTAATGCGCAAAGGTCAGTGTAGTCGAACCCTGAAACAGGGGTGACTTTAACTAATAAACTGTACCAATTGGCCCAACCAAAAATTCTAGAAATAAATCCATGGATGGATATATGAGTCTAAATTCGGGGAAAATTTACGGATTTGGTTTTCGAGTTCTGGAACTCGAGATATGATTTTTAAGGTGGCAGTGACGCAGTTAACTAGCCTGCCTGGAACAGAAAAAGGAAAACAAAAAAATTTTCCAAGAGAGGAATAAGTAAAGTAAGCCCGGTAGCACCTCGTGGTCAAATCCGGTGACGGTCACGGGTTTGGGGTGTTACATTTAATTGGTATCAGAGCTATGGTTTAGTCGGTTCTCTGACTACCATAGCGCGTGTGAGTCTAGCTATACATGCCAAATTGTTAGTGCTTAATAATGTGATGACTTCTGACGGTTGAAATTTTTGTTTTGATTAGCAATGGAACCCGGGGTAGAGAGACTCTTGGCGGATGACGTTGAAAGTGTAGCGGCTGCTCCCGCGCAAGGGACACCACCTGTTGAGCCTCAGTCATCCGCGAATAATCAAAATGAAGGGGCGAAACAAGCCTTCTTCACCATGATGAATGAGTGGGTCGCACAATATGCCCGAACCAATCCGGTTGTCCAGCAATTCCCGAATTTAAATACTCCACCCCAAGAGCCTGTAATGCCTTCTGCCATCGATCCCGTGAGGTTGAGTAAACCACCAGACCTAATTAGGAAGCGGGGCTGAGGAGTTCAAGGCCATAGTTCTTGATGATGCCGAAAAGCCCGAGTTCGCTCGATAACACCATTCGAGTGTTAGATGAACTGTCATGCACACCGATGAATGTCTTAAGTGTGCTATATCCTTGTTATGAGACTCACTTACTATTGGTGGAGGACTTTAATTTCCATAGTCCCAAACGAACGAGTTACTTGGGATTTCTTTCAATCGAATTTCGAAAGAAATACATTAGTCAACAGTTCATCGATCGAAGCGTAAGGAATTCTTGGAACTCAAGCAAGGCCGTATGATCAGATCTGAATCTGAACATGAGTTCGTAAGACTTAGTCGGTATGCTCGGAGTGTGTGGCTGATGAGGTTGCTATGTGCAAAAGATTTGAAGAAGGATTGAATGAAGATTTAAAGTCGCTAGTGGGTATTTTGGAGATAAAGGAGTTCGTAACACTAGTCGAACGAGCCTGCAAGGTGGAAGAACTTGGAAAGGAGAAGAAGAAGGCTAAATTTGAAGCAAGAGATTATCGTAAAAGATCGGCGAGTAAAGCTCCGTTCTCGACGGTAAAGAAGTTCAGGGAGGACACTAATAAGTCGAGGGTGACTGCGGGAATTTCCATCAGAGCCCGACCATTGACGGACTCCCGAGCTACTTCGGTAGCTAGTGTGGGCAATAATCGTCAAGAGAGACCTAAATGCCCCCAATGTGGAAGATGACACCTAGGTGAATGTTGGGGTAAGTCTGTTAATAGGGCCTGTTATGGATGCGGTTCGAAGGACCACTTCATTAGAGATTGCACGGAGCTAGATGAGAAGAATAAGATGCAAGGTGTAAGACCTAGTGGAACGACGGCTAGAGGTAGGCCCCCGAGAATTTCTGGAGGTAGGGGTGGTAACCAGAGAGGAGCCTCTGATACGGCTGTTCGATCCGAGACCCGTGCTCCTGCTAGAGCATATGCCATCCGAGCACGAGAGGAGGCATCCTCCCCTGACGTTATCACTGGTACTTTTACTCTCTTTGATACTAGTGTGATTGCATTGATTGACCCCGACGCTACTCATTCATATGTATGTGAAACCTTAGCATCCAGTAAGACTCTACCTGTTGAGTCTACTGAGTTCGTAATTCGAGTGTCAAACCCTTTGGGTCAATACGTACTCGTTGATAAAGTGTGCAAGAGATGCCCCCTAATAATTCGAGAATCCTGTTTTCCGACCGATCTGATGCTTCTACCATTTGATGAATTCGATGTTATTCTTGGTATGGATTGGCTGACCGTACATGATGCAGTGGTGGACTGCAAAAGGAAAACCATTGATTTGAGGAGTGCAAATAACGAGGTAGTCCGAGTCGAGTCTACTGATTTAAAAGGAGTGCCAACGATAGTATCTTCTATGACCGCTCGGAGGTATGTGAAAAAGGGGTGTGAAACATACCTTGCGTATGTGTTTGAAAGTAAAGAGACAGAAAGGAAACTCGAATCGGTACCAGTGGTTTGTGAGTATTCAGATGTTATTCCTAAGGAGTTACCGGGATTGCCACCGGTTCGAGAAGTGGAATTCGGCATCGAAGTTGTACCGGGTACTACGCCGATCTCAATAGCCCCGTATCGTATGGCATTAATGGAATTAAAGGAATTGAAGGTTCAATTGCAAGAATTGATGGATAGAGGTTTTGCTCGACCGAGTTTTTCTCCATGGGGCGCACCAGTATTGTTTGTGAAGAAGAAGGATGGAACTATGAGATTGTGCATCGACTATCGTCAACTGAATAAAGTGACGATAAAGAATAAATATTCGTTGCCACGAATTGACGATTTGTTTGATCAATTAAAGGGAGCCTCAGTGTTTTCAAAGATAGATTTGAGGTCGGGGTACTATCAGTTGAGGGTCCGAGAATCGGACATACCCAAAACTGCTTTTAGAATGAGGTACGGTCACTACGAATTCTTAGTGATGCCGTTTGGGCTCACTAATGCCCCTGCAGTATTTATGGATTTAATGAATAGAATTTTCAGGCCATACTTGGATCGGTTCGTAGTTGTATTTATCGATGACATTTTGGTCTATTCGAGAGATGATACTGAGCATGCTGAACACCTGAGGCTAGTGTTGCAAATTTTACGAGATAAGCAGTTATACGCAAAGTTCAGTAAATGTGAATTTTGGTTAAGAGAGGTTAGCTTTTTGGGGCACGTGGTGTCCGCATCGGGTGTCAGGGTGGACCCGAACAAAATTTCGGCTATAGTCGATTGGAAACCTCCGAGGAATGTTACCGAAGTTAGGAGCTTTTTGGGGCTTGCCGGATACTATCGACGATTTGTGAAAGGTTTTTCGATGATAGCTGCACCGATGACGAAACTACTCCAAAAAGATGTTAAGTTCGAGTGGTCGGAACGCTGTCAAGAAAGTTTCGATCGACTAAAACCTGTTTAACCGAGGCTCCAAAGACTAGTACAGTACCAGAGTCCCAGAAAGAGTTTGTCATATCTGATGGACGCATCCTTGCTTGGGTTAGGTTGTGTGTTGATGCAAGAAGGTCGAGTTGTGGCTTACGCGTCGAGACAACTAAAGCCGCATGAGAGAAACTATCCGACCCATGACCTTGAACTAGCAGCCATAGTGTTCGCCTTGAAAATATGGCGGCATTACTTGTTTGGAGAAAAGTGTCATATTTATTCGGACCACAAGAGTCTTAAATATTTGATGACTCAAGGAGATTTAAACCTGCGACAAAGACGTTGGCTTGAGTTGTTGAAAGACTATGAACTCATCATTGAGTATCACCCGGGAAAGGCCAACGTGGTGGCCGATGCTCTAAGTCGCAAGGCACTGTTTGCCTTGAGAATAATGGATGCTCACCTATCTGTTTCACCCGATGAGGTGCTAGTAGTCGAACTAGAGGCCAAACCGTTATTGATTCATCAAGTACTTGAATCTCAGAAGGTCGACGCTGAATTGGTCGCTAAGCGAGCCGAATGTGTTTCGAATGAGGAATCAGAATTTCAGATTGACGACCATGATTGCTTGACGTTCAAGGGTCGATTATGTATTCCAAGGAATTCAGAACTTGTTTCGATGATTTTGAACGAGGCTCACAATGAGTCGAATGTCAATCCACCCGGTAGTACTAAAATGTACAATGACCAAACGCCAATTTTGGTGGCCCGTGATGAAACGAGACATTTCTGAATTTGTTTCAAGGTGTCTGATATGTCAACAAGTGAAAGTGGAACATCAAGTGCCATCGGGATTACTTCAGCCGATCACGATACCCGAGTGGAAATGGGATTGAGTCACCATGGACTTTGTATCCGACCGCCATTGTCGTGAGTAAGAAGGATGCGATTTGGGTTGTTGTTGATAGATTGACTAAGTCGGCTCATTTTATCCCTGTCCGCACGGATTTTTCGCTCGATAAATTGGCAGAATTATACATCTCCTAAATTGTTCGATTGCATGGGGTGCCTATTTCTATCGTGTCGGATAGAGACCCAAGATTTACGTCGCGATTTTGGAAGAAATTGCAAGAGGCTTTGGGTTCCAAGCTGCATTTTAGCACTGCTTTTCATCCCCAAACCGATGGTCGATCCGAACGGATAATTCAAATACTCGAGGATATGTTGAGATCTTGCATCCTTGAGTTTAGTGGTTCATGGGAACGGTATTTACCTTTGATTGAATTCGCTTACAACAATAGTTTTCAATCAAGTATTAAGATGGCGCCTTACGAGGCTTTATACGATCATAAATGCCGTACCCCATTATTCGGTGAACTTAGTGAAAGTAAAATCTTGAGGTTGATTTGATTAAGGATGCCGAGCAGAAAGTTCGAGTAATTCGTGAAAGTTTGAAAGCTGCTTCGGATCGTCAGAAGTCGTACGCGGATCTGAAGCATAAAGACATCGAGTATCAGGTGGGAGATAAAGTGTTTCTTAAAGTTGCGCCTTGGAAAAAGATACTCAGATTTGGCCGTAAGGGCAGGTTGAGCCCGAGATTCATTGGGCCGCATTGAAATCTCCGAACGAGTTGGTCCATTATGATCGTTTGATTTTGCCCCGAACTCGAAAAGATTCACGACGTCTTTCATGTTTCGATGCTTGACGCTATAGATCTAATCCATCGCACGTGATTAGTCCATCGAGGTTGAAATTCAAGCCAATATGAGTTATGAGGAAGAACCGATTCGTATCCTAGCACGTGAAGTGAAAGAGTTGCGAAACAAGCGGGTTCCACTAGTGAAAGTGTTATGGCTCAAACACGGGATAGAAGAAGCTACTTGGGAACCCGAGAACTCTATGAAAGAGCGATACCCAAACCTATTTACCGGTAAAATTTTCGGGGACGAAAATTTCTTAAGTGTGGGAGAGTTGTGACAGCCCAAAATTGACCCTAGTCGGGATGTGGTTTCGGGACCACAAAACCGAGGCATAAAAATAATTTATAATTTATTTTGATGCCTATAATATGTGTTAATTCATGTGTGACATTTTTGATGTTTTGATTTAGAGTTATAAAGGTGAATTTCACTAGAAAGGACCTAGTAGTAAACTTTGAAAGTATGATGGGGAAATGTGTGATGATTAGTTGATAATGCATGCAAAAATAAGGATTTGCATGTCAAATCCCCCTTACATGAAGTGGCCGCCATGACAAGGAGTATGGGCTAAACATGTCATGAAACATGTTTTGTTGGTGCATTAGGGTGAAATAATAAACAAAGGTGTATGGGTGATAAAAGAATGAAAAAAAAATGTGTGTGAGTGTGGTATTCCCCCCTTGCCGTGAGTTGAGAAAGAAGGAAGAAAAAAATTGTTGTGTTCATCCTTTCTCATCTTTTTGGCCGAAAATCATAAGGAGGAAGAAAGGGATTTTTGCTCCATTTTTGGTTTAGAAGAGAACTAGAAGGAGATTTGGCCATACTTGTACCAAGATTAAGGTATGTATGAGGTTGTTTCATGAGATTCATGCATGTTTTAGTTGCTAACTTGATGTTCATGTTAGCCCATGGTTCAAATCCTTGTTATGCCATGGAAATGGTATTTGGCCAAGGTTGATATTGTGTTAAAGCCATTGCATGCTAAATGTAAAGCTTGTTGATGATGCATGCAATGATGGATTGACTACTCTTGAAATTTCTTTTAGCATTCTTGAGTAAGACATTGAATTCTTTGTTTAGCCATGACCGAAGTTGAAAGGGTATGGTTGTGATGTATTCGCCATGGTGCATTCATGAGCATGATTTATGCTTGTTATATGATTGGTAAAAATTTGTGTTTTGGATGGTTATGAGCACCTTGAGATTCGCCTTGCACCTATATGTGTACATATGTTTGCACATGATGTATTGGTATGACATATATACTATCTCAAAGTATGTATTTTCTTGTGATTATGTTTTGGTTATGAAGTAAATGATAGATGTGTATTGAGCTACAATATGTAAAGCATTAGCTAGTAAAATGTGTGCCATTCATGTGTGGTATTAAACATGTAATTGGCCTCAACATCAACATGCATAATCGGCCCATGAATGAGTACCTAAGGGGTTGTGTTGTTCGCCATGAGTAAGCATGTTGAAGGCTTTGTGTGTTGAGTTGATTCATGAATTCGTACTTATGTGACTTTAATGTCTAGTGAACATATGTGGGCTAAGTGCCTTGAGTTCCTCTTTTCGATACTCAAATGATTGAATCAATTTATTTGTTAAATCAAGCTCAAGGAGTTAAAGAAGGAGAATCAAGCAAGGGAAAGACGAAGGTCATCGAGTAGCCGACTTGGAAATTCCTTGCCCAACACAAGGTAAGTCATTAAGCATATATTTGGTATTGATTTAAATGATCATAATATATATGCAATTGTGTTTAATGAATTGATGTGTAAATGGAAATGTATGTGTATGGAATGATGCCATCGTTGAATGTATAAAGGTAGTAAAATGCATAAAGTATTGGTCTCGGCACTAAGTGTGCGGGTATAAATGGACACCGTGACAAGATTGGCACTAAGTGTGCGGGTATAAATGGGCACGGTGACAAGATCGGCACTAAGTGTGCGGGTTTAAAATTTGTACAGCACTAAGTGTGCGGATTTGATTATATAGCACTATGTGTGCGAGCTGATTATATAGCACTAAGTGTGCGGACTCACTATATGCTTTTGCATCACTATTGGCACTGAGTGTGCGATATTATCGAGTTGATCACGGACAGCGGATTGGGTAAGTACCTTGAGCTCATGGCAAATAGGCACTATGTTCATGTTCGGGGATGAGCTTGGTAAGCTTTAAATCTATGTGATGATTGCAATTGTATGATTGTGGTGAAAATGAGTTGGTGTGTAAAATGCCTCAAATATCTTATTGAATAGAATATGAAATGTGGATGTATGACTTGGTATGAGATTGAACCGAAAGGTCCGAGGAATTATGGTATAGTTTCGACATGGATGGAGTACCTAACCTCGTTTATTGTTTCATGTTGTGATAATTTTATTAATGGATGGTTGTCGAACGCTTATGACTTCATCGAGTTATAAACTCACTCGGTGTTTTTCTTGTCACCCATTTTAGGTCTCTTGGACTCGTCTATTTTGTGTGCTCGGAGCCGTCAACGAAGTCATCACACCGCGAGCAATTTTGGTATTGTCTTCTTAGTCAACCTAGGAGAACATTTGGCATGTATGGGCTATTTTGTTTTGTTGAATTTTGGGTTGTAAACTTTAAGCCATGTGAAAATGGCCTATGTGGTCGTTTGAGTGGGATGCTAGAACCTATAGCCACGGGTCTTAGAAACCTTAATTTTGATAAGGTGACCATAGTTGTGCCATGTATGATGAATGATTAGTAAGGCCAAGGAAAGATTCATGAAATTGGCATAGTCTACTGCAGTAACTATTGCGGACAGCAGCAGTGATATGAGATCGAAAAATCACCAAAAATAGTAGAAGTGGAATTAATTGCTAAGAAAATTATGTACTCGAAGCTTGATGGGTCTATTTTCATATGGATGAAACGAAATGACCATATGAGCTGTATTTTGAGAGATATTCAAGATTTCGTGAGACAGGGCCAGAACAGTTTCTGGATCCTCTGTTTTGACTTTGAAAATTTACCATAAATTATCCAGAAACAATTAGAAGTCATGCCTTATATGAATAGATTCCCCTTTGAGTTTAGTTTCATTAGAAACAAACGGCATGAGCATTAGAGCTCTGTACGAGATGATATCCAGGTCATAATGCGCAAAGGTCAGTGTAGTCGAACCCTGAAACAGGGGTGACTTTAACTAATAAACTGTACCAATTGGCCGACCAAAAATTCTAGAAATAAATCCATAGATGGATATATGAGTCTAAATTCGGGGAAAATTTACGGATTTGGTTTTCGAGTTCTGGAACTCGAGATATGATTTTAAGGTGGCAGTGATGCAGTTAACTAGCTTGCCTGGAATGTAAAAAAGGAAACAAAAAATTTTCCAAGAGAGGAATAAGTAAAGTAAGCCCGGTAACACCTCGTGGTCAAATCCGGTGACGGTCACGGGTTTAGGGTGTTACAAATAATAATCAAATTTCCATACTAATTGCCGAATACCAACATTCATGATATATATATTTATAACATTGCACATAACTTGACCAAATCAACTTTTAAATGTATAATTCATTGACACAAGTTAACCAATTATTTACCAAAATCTATTTCATTTCAATAAGCAAACCGAATCACCAATCTATATACAAGTGTTAATCACAATAAGTGATACACCTTTCCAAACATATCAAATCATATACATTTATAAGTCCAATTCACATCTCAAATATCAAATATATATATATATAAACATCACTCAAGACAAACAATATTTATACCACATCTCATAATCAAATTCAAAAGCCTTTCATCTTTCACCAACCACTACAAGCAATAATCACATCTAACAATACACATATAAATATCATAACCGAATATGCCAAACACATCCAAAATTTCAACCACTTCATTTAATCAAACCATAAATCAATATTTAACAAATGAACAAGCCATTTTCGTATGGCTTTAAAACATATATACATATCAAAATCATATATGTCCATAAGATAATATAACCTATACATGCCATCAGTTCAAATTTAAAACCTTTAAAAGTATCGAGAATAAACGATAGTGCGATTGACTTTACTGATGGTCCCCGAGCATGTAACAATCTCCAAAAATCTATAAAACAAAGACAAATATATACACACAAAGTAAGCTAACTTAGCTTAGTAAGCCTTAAGCAAATAAACAACTCAAAAGCATTATGAAATCAATTTAACTAAATTAATACATAATTCTTAATTTCATTTAGTATCAAACTTGCAATTTCATAAACATTATATACTTTCATATATAACCTTATCTTGACCGAATATAAAGACATATATCCATCATCAAAAATCATTTAATTCAAAGCCACAATATCATTACATAACCGATTATATATATATAAATAAAATTTCAATATCACATACTTATTCATTAAATCACATATAGCTTCTTATACACACAAACATCACCATTAGCATCCTTATAACTTATATCACATATAATTAACCAACTTACCTTACTTTCAGGTAGGCAAATAATTTTTACGTACCTGTTCACTTTAACCTGATTTCACATTCATACGTAATTTATCATTTCCCATTGAACCATTTGGATTTGAATATGATACTCGGATAATAACATATGTCATACAATGCCAACATCCCAGACGTGGTCTTACATGCTATCTCATATTGATGCCACTGTCCCAGATAGGGTCTTACTCGAATCTAATACAATGTCGATGTCCCAGGCATGGTCTTACACGTAACCACATATATCGATGCCAAAACACATATATCATTGCCAGCGTCCCAGATGTGGGCTTACTCAGAAATACATATCAAAATCCTATGGTTCAAATGGTCTTTCGGACGTTGTAACTTAATCGAATCGAGCTTTTACATATAACTTCCAAGTATATTCAAATTCGGCTTTCATGTATATATTTCTACACAATTCAATTCAGCATATAAATCTAGTATTTATTCAAAGTTAACAACATTTATTTGCTTATAAACTTACCTCGGACGATGAAAAACTAGAACGAGACAACTAGTCGATAAGTTTTGTTTTCCCCCAATCCAAATCTGATTTATTTGGTTCTTGATCTAAACATATTCAAATTAAGCTCATTTAAACATATTTTCATTCAATTTAATCCAAATACACATAAATGGGAAAACTACCATTTTACCCTTGACATTTACACTTTTTACAATTTAGTCCCTATTCTACAAGACACAAAATATGCAAAATCTCAAGATACCCATGTTTGGCCGAATGTTCCTAGTGTTCATACTAGTCCATACATTTCATTTATTTCACATTTTAGTCCCTCAAATTATTAGTTTTTCAATTTAGTCCTAATTACTCAAAATCATCGAAAACTCCAATAAAAAACATGCTAATCTAAAACATATCTTCCATATTTCATCAACAAACAACAAAAATCACAAGCTCCCATCAATGGCATAACTTAAAATATTCATCAAAATCAAAAATTCAAGCATGGGTCGGATAGTACTCGAAGCAACGATCTCAAAAACGTAAAAATTATGAAAAATTGAAACCAAACTAACCTTGAAGCAAGCTTGAGAATGGCTAAATATCACAAAGCTTTTGTTTCTTTTTTCTTTTATTTAGTTTCGATGATGAGAGAATGAAATGAATATAAATTTATTTTATGTTTTATTATAATATATGTTAACTTATAACTTAATTACTTATTTATCCTTTATAATAAAATATGAAACAATTATAAACATGGGCACTACTGTCCATCACAAATTTTTATGGTTTATTTACAACATAAATACTCCAATTTAAAAAGCCATTAACAATTCAGCCCTTATGCTTTAAACTATTAAGTTTTCAATTTACGCGAGTTAAATTAAGCACACAAACAATCAATCTTTTCATACGACACTTTTACACATGCAAATTCACATATAATAAACACAAAAAATACTATTTAAATATTTTTTAACTCGAATTCGTGGTCCCGAAACCACCATTCCGACTAGGGTCTAAATCAGGATGTTACAACTCTCCCCCTTAGGGATTTTCGTCCCCGAAAATCTTACCGGTGAATAGGTTTGGATAGCGTTCTCTCATTGCATATTCTGGCTCCCATGTTGCTTCCTCAACTCCGTGTTTATGCCATAGTACTTTAACCAACGAAATTTTCTTATTTCGTAACTCTTTAATTTCAAGAGTTAAAATACGAATCGGTTCTTCTTCGCAACTGATAATAGCGTGATATGAAATCTATCTTCGAAAACACTTTAGCCCCTTTCAGCTGATCAAACAAATCATCAATTCATGACAACGAATACTTATTCTTTATATTCACCTTATTGCGTTGTCTATAATTGATGCACATTTTCATAGTTCTGTCTTTCTTTTTCACAAATAAAACAGGTGCACCCCAAGGAGAGAAACTCAGTTGCGCAAAAATCTATCTGCGAACTCTTGCAACTGAGCTTTCAATTCTTTTAATTCAGTAGGTGCCATTCTGTATGGAGTTATCGATATCGGATTAGTCCCCGGAACTAATTCAATATCGAACTCAACCTCTTGAATAGGTGGCAAACCCGGTAATTCTTCAGGAAACACATTCGAATACTTACATACAACAGGTACTGATTCAATCTTTCTTTCGGATGCCTTACTGTCAAGCACATATGCAAAGTAAGATTTACAACCTTTTCTTACATATTTCTGAGTTAACATCGAGGAAATCACTGCCGGTAAACCATTCAGATCATTAGATTCAATTCGAATAATCTCATCATTCTAGCACCGTAAATCAATAGTCTTTCTCTTGCAGTTTACAACAACATCATGCAAAGTCAACCAATCCATACCCAAAATTATGTCAAACTCATCAAATAGCAACAACATCAGATCAGCCAGAAAGCACAAGTATCGAATCATCAGGGGGCAATTCTTACACACTTTATCAACCATAACGCACTGGCCCAATGGGTTCGATACTCTAATCGCAAACTCAGTTGACTCAATAGGCAAAGTCTTACTGAATACTAAAGTCTCACACACATATGAATGAGTCGAACCATGATCAATCAATGCAATTACACTAGTATCATAAAGAGTGAATGTACCAGTAATAACATCTGGGGATGAGGCCACTTCACGTGCACGAATAGCACAGGCTCTGGCAGGTGCACGAGCCTCAGATCTAACTGTTGTATCTTTTGTCCCTCTCTGACTGCCACTCACATTACCCGTATTTCGGGGTGGTCTACCTCGTGCTGCAGTGTTAGCCGATCTCGTATTTTGTACTGGATTTTGGTCAGCTAATTTAGGGCATTAACAAACAAAATGATCCATCGATCCACATTTAAAATATGCTAGATCATGTAATCTACAACTGTAGGGATTTCATTTACCGCAATGTTTACATTCGGGTTGATTTGATCTGACATTACCCACACTAGCTACTGAGGTAGCTCTCAAGCTCATAGGTGGTCTATCTTGATCCCGTCGTGAATAACCTGAAGTAGCCTTAGAACGGCTAGAATCATTTCGGAACTTCTTTAGTGTCGGCTGATATGACTTACTCGATGATCTTTTTCGTGCATCTCTAGCTTCAAAGTCAACTTTTCTTTTCTCTTACCCGAGCTCTTTAGCTTTGCAGGCTCTCTCAACCAGCACTACAAACTCTTTTCTCTCAAGTATGCCAACAAGAAGTTTAATGTCTTTATTCAAACCATTTTTGAATCTTTTACACATAATAGCTTTGATTGAAACACATTCACGGGCATATCGACTGAGTCTCACAAATTTTCGCTCACATTCTATCACAGTCATGCGACCCTATTTTAATTCGAGAAATTTCTTGCACTTCTGGTCAATGAATCTCTGACTGATATATTTCTTACGGAACTCAGTTTAAAAGAAGTCTCAGGTCACCCGTTCTTTTGGAACCACTAATACTAGTGTAGTCCACTAGTGATATGCAGTGTCTCGTAGTAAAGATATGGAACATTTTAAACACTCATCCGGGTTACAATATAACTCATCAAACATACAGATAGTATTATCAAGCCAGAATTCAGCTCGCTCAGCATCATCATCATCAGTAGCTTTAAACTCTTCGGCCCCGTGTTTTCTGATTTTATCCATAGGTGACTTAAGCAATCTCAACGGATCACTCACTTGAGGTATAACAGGTATCGAAGATGGATTAGTCGGGGGTGGAGGTTGTTGTACAGTCGGGTTGTCCAAATATATTGAATAGACCATTTTTTCATCATTTGGTAAAAGGCTTGCTTAGCCTCTCCCTCTTGGTTACTCCAGGTCGGTCGAAACTTAACTGGCGCTGTCCCTTGCGCGGGAGCAGGCGCTACACTTTCTTTATCATCAGCTACAGCTCTGTTGGGATCCATTTACTATATGAAAGCACATTTTCAAATGTCAGAAGTCATCACACTATCGCAGTATATAATATGTCATGTATAGCTAGACTCACACGAGCTATGTTAGTCCTAGAATCGGCTAAACCATATCTCTAATACCAATCAAATGTAACACCCTAGCCCATATCCGTCGCTGGAATTGGTTACAAGATATTCCTAGAAGAGACATAGCTTTTAGGAAATCACAAACATACTCAAACACGTTATTCAAATGCAAATCATTAATAAACTTAAATAATCAATTTAAGCTTTTTAAGAAACAATTTATAACATATTAATCAACTTGTATCTAAAATTAAATCGTAAAAAAATAATGTCGACTATAACCTTTTTGACACAAAACATATGCGCATATCAAAATCCTTATACAATAATTTGTATCAATTATTATAAGCATGAAATATCAAAGAGAAAAAAAACCAAATTAGCATGCAAACCATTAACATCTTATAATACTAAAATCATTATTCATTTGGTCACTTTTACAAGCATTAGCCAAATATGACCATGCCTAATACATGTGTTTCATTCAATGACCATTTCTTTACTAAACAAAGTTTTGTTATTCAATTAGCAAATATCATCTGACAAATAATAATCAAATTTCCATACTAATTGCCGAATACCAACATTCAAGATATATATATTTATAACATTTCACATATTTTTACCAAATCTACTTTTAAATGTATAATTTGTAATATCCTGATTTTGGGCCTAGTCGGAATAGTGGTTTCGTGACCACAAAATCCGAGATAGAAATAATTATTTTATGGTCTATGATATGATTGCATGATTGTGTGAAAATTTCGTGAAGAAATTTTATGCATAAAGTGCTTAAATTGAAATTAGGGACTAAATCGAATAATTTGCAAAACTTGCATTCTAGAAGTTTCTAGTATGAAATTGTTTTAAATATTAATTAGGAGGTCTTAAATATAATTTTACCAATTTCTAAGTCTATGGACAAAAATTGGACATGGATGGAATTTTTGGAAAGTTTAGTAGTAAGGGCATTTTGGTCATTTAGGGGTAAAATGAATTAAAATACAAAATTAAAAGCCAATTTTGCTCATATTCAACCCCATGGCCGAATATAGCAAGGAGAAACCATGGATAGGGTTTTTCAAGCTTCCAAGCTCGATTGTAAGTCCGTTCTAGCCTCGTTTTTAATTATTTTTACGTTTTTGGAGTCCCGGTAGCTTGATTTAGCTTATGCTAGCAATAATTTAACCTAGGGTTTATATTTGGAAAAATACCCATAGGTGAAATTTGTGTATTTTGGTGTTTTATGATAGAATATGAGGTTTTAAATTATGTTAGACAACTTGTGCTACTCGGTTTTAAGTGAAAACGAGCAAAATGGCTTAATCGGTAAAAATACCTAATAGCCATAAGTACATGTTAGAGTGAGCATTTGATGTTGCCATAGAAGGGAAAAATGATCAGCATGTCATAAAACATAAGAAAATAGGCTGAAGTTTAATTTACGAGCTTTGGGGAAAAAGTGTAAATATGCAAAAGTTTAGGGCAAATCGTAATTTTGCCAAAATATGATTTTGGGTCAATTTGAATAATGTAAGTCCTAATTAGACTATATTTTAAATGATAGAGCAAGGAAAACTAATATTCGGGCTAAAATGGGGAAAATACCAAGTTGTGGACGAAATGGTAAAAGTAGCCATTTTCGCATACGAGGTAAGTTCATGTGTAAATGTAGTAACATAATTGTCATTTTAAGCAATTTAATGTTGTTTATATGATATGATGCTGATTATTATCATGAAATATTATGCTTTGTGGTTATTGTTGAATAATATGTAATTATGTGAATTACTTGATGAGTATGAACTATCATCGAAGTATCAATTTCGATATTCCGTGGAAGATGGCAAAGATGTGTGATCGAGGAAAACGCCTGTTTGAACCTTAGGAATAGATTAGGATACAAGTGACATGTCACTAGGATGTTTGGGCATCCGAACTCGTTGAGTTGAGTCCGAGTTCACTTATGGATGCAAATGTCCGAACTTGTTGAGTTGAGTCTGAGTTTGTGAGATGTAACTAGGCATCCAAACTCATTGAGTTGAGTCCGAGTTCACTTATGGATGCGAACGTCCGAGCTCGTTGAGTTGAGTCCGAGTTCACTTATCGGCGGGTTACATGGTAGCTTGGCTACATATGTAGCACTTATGTGCAAACTTTCCATGTATCCGAATTATATTCCGATGTGTTCAACGGGTAAAGTTCTACTGAAATGGAGGAATACTCAAGATAAAAGGGACGTATTGTTAAGTGTTGTGAAATGGGTACTTTGAACAGGTATGTACTTAACCCTCGGGTTGAAAAATCGATATAACAACAATATGGTAAAATGATAAATGAAAATGTGATATGAATGTCTTGGTGATGATTATGCAAATGATGTTTTATGTTTGCTTATATGGTTATGTTACTTGCTATTTGCATGTGAACTTATTAAGCATTTATGCTTACTCCTCCTTTTCATTCCTTGTAGTTTTGACAAGCCAGCTCGTAAATCGGAACGGTCGGAGGCTCGCTCACACTATCCGTATACCATCTTGGCATAATGGCTTGTATATTTTGAGTATGGCATGTATAGCATTATAATCATTTTGTATATATGGTCTTATGATATGGTTATTGAGTGGTATGGAAATGCTTGGTAATGATTAGCCATTGGAATGGCTAATCATGATCATATTTGGTGTTATGTATGCTAAATTACTAGCTAATCCATGGAAAACATGAAATAGGTAAAATTTACCATAAAATAGATTCGAGACAGCAAGAAGTGACGTGAGTTTGAAAAATCATTAAAAATAGTAGAGATACAATTAGATGGTGAATAAAATATGGAATTGAAGAATTATGAGTCTATTTTCATATGGATGGAACAAAACAGGTATATGAGTTATATTTTATGAGATGTTTAAATTGTTTCGAAACAGGGCCAGAGCGATTTCTGGATCCCTGTTCTGACTTTGGAAATTCACCACAAATTGTTAAAAGATAATTAGAAGTCATTATTTATATGTACAGAATCCTTATTGAGTCTAGTTTCAGGAGAAATAAACCTCATAGTCATATGGATTTTTTACAGAGAGAAATGTGGTTCGTGGTAAACAGAGGTCAGACCAGTCAAGTCCTGAAACAGGGGTAACTTTAACTAATAAACTGTACTAATTGGCCCAACCAAAAATTCTAGAAAAAAATTTATCATTTCTCATTGAACCATTTGGATTTGAATATGATACTCGGATAATAACATATGCCATACAATGCCAACATCCCAGATGTGGTCTTACGTGCTATCTCATATCGATGCCACTGTCCCAAACAGGGTCTTACTCAAATGTAATACGATGCCGATGTCCCAAACATGGTTTTACACGTAACCATATATATCGATGTCAATGTTCCAGACGTGGTCTTACACGAAAACACATATATCATTTCCAACGTCCCAAACGTGGTCTTACTCAAAAATACATATCAAAATCCTATGGTTCAAACGGGCTTTCAGACGTTGTAACTTAATCGAATCGAGCTTTTACATATCACTTCCAAGTATATTCAAATTCGGCTTTCATGTATATATTTTTACACAATTCAATTCATCATATAAATCTAGTATTTATTCAAAGTTAACAACATTTATTTGCTCATAAACTTACCTCGGATGACGAAAAACCAGAACGGGACAGCTAGTGGACAACTTTCGTTTTCCCCCAATCCAAATCTGATTTCTTTGGTTCTTGATCTAAAAATATTCAAATTAAGCTCATTCAAACATATTTTCATTCAATATAATCCAAATACACATAAATGGGAAAATTACCTTTTTACCCCTGACATTTACACTTTTTTACAATTTAGTCCTTATTGCACAAAACACAAAATATGCAAAATCTCAAGATACCCATGTTTGGCCGAATGTTCCTAGTGTTCATACTAGTCCATATATTTCATTTATTTCACATTTTAGTCCTTCAAATTATTATTTTTGCGATTTAGTCCTAATTACTCAAAATCATCAAAAACTCCAATACAAAACATGTTAATCGAAAACATATCTTCCATATTTCATCATCAAACAAAAAAAAAATCACAAGCTCTCATCAATGGAATAATTTAAAATATTCATCAAAATAAAAAAAATTCACGCATGGGTCAGATAGTACTCGAAGCAACGATCTCAAAAACTAAAAATTATCAAAAATTGAAACCAAACTAACCTTGAATCAAGCTTGAGAATGGTCGAATATCACAAAGATTTTGTTTCTTTTTTCTTTTATTTAGTTTCGGTGATGAGAGAATGAAATGAATATAAATTTATTTTATGTTTTATTATAATATTTGTTAACTTATAACTTAATTACTTATTTATCCTTTATAATAAAATATGAAACAATTATAAACATGGGCACTACCGTCCATCACAAATGTTTATGGTTTATTTACAACATAAATACTCCAATTTAAAAAGCCATTAACAATTTAGCCCTTATGCTTTAAACTATCAAGTTTTCAATTTACGCGATTAAGTCCTTTTATTAAATTAAGCACACAAACGATCAATTTTTTATGCAAAACTTTCACACTTGCAAATTCACATATAATAAACACAGAAAATAATATTTAAATATTTTTTAGACTCAAATTCGTGGTCCTGAAACCACCGTTCTGACTAGGGTCTAAATCGGGCTGTAACATTAAGAGTAATGTGCCCGCTCCTGCTCAAAGGACAGTGCCGTCTGATTCTAGACTTGTGTCGGGTAGTCAGGGAGGAGAGGCTAGAGAAGCCTTCTTCCAAATAATGAACGAGTGGTTCACTCAATATATTCGTATGAACCCGGCTGCTCAACAACCTCCACCCCCTCTGTAACGCCCAGAATTTAGGCCTAGAAGTACTAGGTTTTAGCGGGGGTACAATTAGGAGACTGCACATAAATATTTAATTGTGCAAGGAAGTGACACAATTGAGTGTTTAGCTTAGTAGTTGTGTCCTCTTGAAGTGTCTGGGAAGTCATGGGTTCAAGTCTTGGCTTCCACGAAATTTTGGTTTTTGAGGATAAACCCCTATCTTTGGTCAGCAGGGTTATAAATAAAATTTTGTAAGGTATGACACAAAGAGCCTAGTGATCTAGTGGATGCGGCATGTGGATGGTTCGTTTAAGGTCTAAGGTTCAAGTCATGGCAAGGTAAAAAGAGTATTTATTTTGCTCTCTTGCCATGTGAGAAGCAGAAGCCGACTAGAGCTCTGCAGGTAGGATGTTTGAATCGGTCAATTGAGAAATTTTAGGAGTAGAATTGGGGATGTGGACAGGGAGTTGATCGATTGGAGTGAATTTAGGAGAATTTTGAGGGATCTCGAATGGAAGAAGGAGTTGTGGCCGAATAAGGCATTGATAACTTAGGATTTTGGCTATAGGTAAGTTATGGTCACTTCATTTCGGGTTTTTTTGGCTAATCGTGATGCTTTTCACTCTTCACTTTAGAAGCTGAGCTTTACTTTTCTTTTCATACATCTTTTGGTAGGGTGATTCGATTCTTCTTCCCTCCCTTTCCAATCTGTCAAATAGGCCTATCACCCTAGCTACTGTTTTGGTTTTGATTAGGTACTTCTTGACTCCATTTTGCCTTTTCTTTTTCCCTCACTCTATTCCTCCTTGGCTGAATATACTCCTTTCTCTCTCTGACTCCAACATTACCCTCTTGACCGAATACCTCTGGCATTTGTGGTCGTACTTCTCTTCATCCCCTCTCAATCGTGCTATTTTCTTCTACTTAAACTGAATATCTCCTGTGTTACCTTGTCAGCGTCTGGATTAGAGTCAAGGTTAATTTTTGGTTAGTCTTTTCTTCTTTCAGGTTTGCGATTTCCTCTTCTTCTATGAGGTAAATATATCCTACTCATTCACCCTTATTCTACCTTATGGCTGGCACTTAACTCTGTGGTTGTCGAATGTTGCAAGGGGCGCAATCTCTATAGCCAAGGGGGTTAGGCCGATTGTCCTTTCTTAGTGAGTAATCTTATCAATTCGTGGTAAGTACTTTAGGTAGTATTTATTTACAAGGGATTATAACTTCTGATTAATCTATTAGACTGTTCTCAATACTTTGGTTTGGATTTTCCACGAATATGACTAATGGTGGTTCGTTGTGAATCATAGGTGCTTTGATCTCGGAAGGGTGCGTCAGCAGTTTCATAATAAGTGTGTAATCGTACACCCAATTTTGTTTCTGTCAAACCGTCGGATAAACGTGTGTGTTCACACATTGAATAGACTGTGAATCGACGAAAGCTGAAAAGTAGAAAGGCCGAAACTTCAGCATTTGAAGCCTCACGAGCATGCAAATGATCGTGGAGTAAACTGAGCCCACAAATCATGGGCGACAGACAGTAGAGGCCGCCACGAGCGTTCTCGTGGGCTTAGGTGGTTATGGGCCTCGTTGGGCCGAGTGGGCCCAATGGGCTCGTGGGCCTTTCTCGGATATAATTTACGATAAGTGACAAATAATGGAGTGGGTTATGGTGATTGCACAGTTGCGACTGAATTTGGGCTAAATGGGCTACACAAGCGTGTGGGCCCACTTGGGCCCATTTACACTGTTTTGGCCAAATGGGCTATTTGAGTCGTTCGAGATGACTGTAGACCTTTTGAAGGGTCGTTATTTGTACGGAGACTCGAAAATTAGTTAAATGATCGTAATGCCTTTATAGGGTAAAATGACCGTAATACCCCTGTAGGGTAAAATGATCGTAATACCCTATAGGATAAAATGATCGTAATGCTCTTGTAGGGTAAAATGACCGTAATACCCCTATAGGGTAAAATGACCGTAATGCCCCTATAGGGTAAAATGACTGTAATACCCCTGTAGGGAAAAATGATCGTAATGCCCCTGTAGGGTAAAAAAACCGTAATGGCCCTGTAAGGTAAAATGACTGTAATATCCCTGTAGGGTAAAATGACCGTAATTCCCCTATAGGGTAAAATGACCGTAATACCCCTGTATGGTAAAATGACAATTATGACATTATGTTTCGTATGACTGATGTGCTTATGATTTACATATATGATTGTACTAAGTATGACTTTGCTTACACGTAATATTTATGACATGACATACTGCATGGGGTTGGGATTTTGATATGGAGGAAGTACTGTACTAGTGACTACGTCACAATTACTGATACTAGTGGCTTTGCCATATTTACTATTTTTGGCAGCTATGCTGCATTATTATTACTGCATTTTTGCTGCGATATTGGTGTGCTGGCTGGGTGGGTCGATTTATATCTCCACATGGTATGTTGGTTGGTACGGGTGGTGTGTTGGCTGGATTTGGGTGGGATGCATAATTGCATTACACTATACTGATATTGTATTTGGGCTTAGGCCCACACTGTTACTGTATAGGGCTAAGGCCCAAACTGTACTGTTACTGAATAAGGCTCATGCCCAAACTATTACTACATGCATTGTTTACTGTTTAACTGATAGGGAATTACACATTGAGTTTTCGTAAACTCACCCTTTCTTTTAACTGTGTAGGTAATCCTCAGCCTTAGACGGTTTAGAGTCGCGAGGAACTCGGAGGTGGTTACACGATTGCGGATGTTCTACTTTTGATTTATTTATTTAAATTTCATATTGGGTTTTTGATTATGTAATAAGGTCATTTGTGGTTTTAACTTTTATTTGGGCTTCGATTCTTACCTTAAACTGCTTGACTAGGAAAAATTGATTTTTCAAAATAATAACGATTTTTAAGGAAACATGCATTTTAAACTTCAAGGTTTTTAAAAGCTTCCACGATTTTATTCAGTTTAAGGAATCAACAGTGATAAATATGGAAATCATTTTGACAAATTGATTTCAATAAGTAACAACTTAATTTGCTAAATTTTCTCAGGCAATGAAAACTAAAAGGGTTTTAACTTAAATTCAATTTTTTAACGACAAGTCCTATTTCCGAAAAGCACTTAGATGTGACACGCCAGATTCGGCCATAACGTCTAGGTCGGGTTTGGGGTGTTACACCCTCCTAATCCCTAACTGGTTCCTGTAGCTGTAACACCCCTAACTCGTGACCGACGCCGGTGTCGGACACGAGGGGTTAACGAGACAAATCCTCTTAAAGTACCGACCAATTTGGCATTTCTGGACAGGCTGGAAAACTGCGTCACCGTCGCCTTAAAAATCATATCTCGAGTTCCAAAACTCGGAAACTGGTTTCGTAAATTTTCCTGAATTTAGACTCATATATCCATCCATGGATTTATTTTTAGAATTTTGGTTGGGCCAATTGGTACAGTTTATTAGTTAAAGTCACCCATGTTACAGGGATTGACTGCTCTGACCTCCGCTCGTTACAACTTGAATATCTTTCTGTACAGGGCTTTAATACTGGTGCCGTTTGTTTCTAATGAAACTAGACTCAAAATGGAATCTGTACATATAAGGCATGACTCCTAATTCTTTCTGGATAATTTATGGTAAATTTTCAAAGTCACGACAGGGGACCCAGAAATCGTTCTGGCCCTGTCTCACGAGAACTTTAATATCTCCCAGTATACTGCTCATATGGTCGTTTCGTTTCGTCCATATAAAATAGATTCATCAAGGATCAGTTCCATAATTTACTCACTATTTAATTCTACTTATACTATTTTTAGTGATTTTTCAATCTCATCTCACTGCTGCTGTCCGCAACAGTTACTGCAGTAGACTATGCCAATTTCATGAATTTTTCCTTGGCCTTAATCATCCATCATACATGACACAAATTATGGCCACCTTAACAAAATTTGAGTTTCTAAGACTCGTGGCTATAGGTTCTAGCATCCCACTCGACGACCACATAGGCCGTTTCACATGGCTTAAAGTTTACAACCCACAATTCGACAAAATATAATAGCCTATACATGCCAAATGTTCTTCAACAACAAAAACAATACCACAAGATTTCAGCCGGTGTGATGACTTCAACGACGGTTCCGAGCACGCATAACAATACGAGTCCAAGAGACCTAAAATGGGTGACAAGAAAACACCGAGTGAGTTTACAACTCAGTAAGTCATAAGCATTCGTCAATCCATCGATAAAGTTACTACTACATGTACAACAAATGAGGCTAGGTACTCGTCCATATCGAATCTATACCATAATACCTCGGACCTTTTGGTCCAATCTCGTACCAATTCATACATCCACATTTCATATTCTACACAACAAGATAATCAAGCATTTTTACACATTAACTCATTTTCCAGCACAACCATACAATTTCAATCATCACATAGATTTAAGGCTTACCAAATTCAACCCCAAGCATGAACGTATTACCTATTCGTCATGAGCTCAAGGTACTTACCCGATCCGCTGTCCATACTCACTCGATGGAGACACACCCTCCATATAATTGTTCGATTGGAGATATTTATATATATATAGAGTACGCACACACGATTGCTTAATACTCGATTTCGCACACTTAGTGCCATGCGATTTAGGCCCTTTTACAGTGCCATGCCCTTGAGCTCGCACACTTAGTGCCATATATTTCCAGCATGCACACTTAGTGCCATATATTTCCAGCACGCACACTTAGTGCCAATCTCGTCACCGTACACACGTATTGCCCGACACTTAGTGCCGAAAGCAAACTTTCTACACATTTCACTATTTCTTTTACATTCAACAATTGTCATCACTCCATACACATACATTTTCATTTATATATATATATCATCCCATTAAACACAATTGCATAAATTTTACAATCATTTAAGCAATATCAAATCGTGCTTAATGACTTACCTCGTGTTGGGTAAAATAGTTCCAAGTCGGCTACTCGATGACCTTCGTCTTTCCCTTGCTTGATTCTCCTTCTTTAACTCCTTGAGCTTAATCAATAAATCACTAGTTTAACCATCTTGCTAAACATTCATAATTCAACTACACATGCATATGTATGCTTGTATATTCGGCAACCATTCTTACTAATCGTCCATTTGGTCGATTATACACCTAACCGAATATGCACCAAAACTTGATTCAACATTACCTACATACTCACTTTAATGGCGAATATATATATATATGTACAATGTCAACTAACATCTTTTAATCACCTAATTTCATCTCATGAACATTTAATCAAATTTTCCCAATCTAGCATATTTTCACATCCATTTGTAACATCATGTACAAACACATATACACATATATCAAAACACAAATTTTACCTATAATGCAACAAGCATAAATCGCACTTATGAGTATGCCATGGCGAATACATCCCACACCATCCCCTTTCAATTTTTGGTCATGGTTAAACAAAGAAAACTCCATGTCTTACTCAAGAATGCTAAAAGAAATTTCAAGAGTAGTCAATCCATCATTACATGTATCATCAACAAGCTTCACATTTAGCATGCAATGGCTTTAACACAATATCAACCTTGGCCAAATACCATTTCCATGGCATAACAAGGATTTGAACCATGGGCTAACATGAACATCAAGTTAGCAACTAAAACATGCATGAATCTCATGACACAACCTCAAACATACCTTAATCTTGACACAAGTATGACCAAATCTCCTTCTAGTTCTCTTCTAAACCAAGCATGAAGCAAAAATCCTTCCTTTTTCCCTTAGTATTTTCAGCCAAGATTTTGAGAATGGATGAACAATTTTTTCCTTTCTTTTCCTCTACTCACGGCAACAAAGGGGGGCATCCATGCTCATTTTTTTTCATTTCTTTATTTTTCTACATAATCCACTAACTAAACATGTTGGAAACATGTTCCCTTGCCCATATTCTTGTCATGGCGGCCACTCACCTTAGGAAGTGGGTTATTTGACATGCAAGGACAACTATTTTCCCACATGTATTAATAGGCCACCTTACAATTGCCTAGCACATTTCTAAATTTTCTCACATAAGTCCTATTTGATAAAAATTCACTTACTATTAACAAAATCCAAACACGAAATTTTCACACATGCATATATACATATAATGAGCATCAATTATGATGGTTAATTATTATTATGACTCGGTTTGGTGGTCCGAAACCACTTTCCGACTAGGGTCGATTTAGGGATGTCACAACTCTCCCCACTTAGAAATTTTCGTCCCGAAAATCTTACCAGTAAATAGGCTCGGGTATCGCTCTTTCATAGAGTCCTCAAGTTCCCAAGTGGCTTCTTCCATTCCGTGTTTATGCCACAACACCTTCACTAACGGGATTTTCCTATTGCGCAACTCTTTTACTTCACGCCTCATAATGCGAACCGGTTCCTCTTCATAGCTCAAATTAGGCTGAATCTCAATCTCAGATGGAGCAATTACGTGCGATGGATCAGACCTATATCGTCAAGCATCGAGACATGAAAACGTTGTGAATCCTTTCGAGCTCAAGGGCAAAATTAATCGATATCGGTGGCCCAACTCGTTCGGATACTTCATATGGCCCGATAAACCTCGGACTCAATTTGCCCTTACGACCAAATCTAAGCACCTTCTTCCAAGGTGAAACTTTGAGAAAGACCTTGTCTCCAACCTGATATTCAATATCTTTTCTTTTCAAATCCGCATACGACTTTTGGCGATCCAAGCGACTTTCAAACTTTCACGAATTACTCGAACTTTTGCTCGGCATCCTTAACCAAATCAACCGAAGAATTTACCTTCACTAAGTTCATCCGAATAATGGGGTACGGCATTTACGATCGTATAAAGCCTCGTAAAGGCGCCATCTTAATACTTGATTGAAAGCTATTGTTGTGGCGAATTCAATCAAAGGTAAATACCGTTCCATGAACCACTAAACTCAAGGATGCAACATCTCAACATATCCTCGAGTATTTGAATTATCCGTTCGGATTGACCATCGGTTTGGGGATGAAAAGCGGTGCTAAAATGCAGCTTGGTACCCAAAGCATCTTGCAATTTCTTCCAAAATCGCGACGTAAATCTTGGGTCTCTATCCGACCACGATAGAAATAGGCACCCGTGTAATCTCACAATCGAGAAAGCGTACAATTCCGCTAATTTGTCCATTGAAAAATCCGTGCGACGGGGATAAAGTGAGCCGACTTAGTTAGTCTATCGACAACGACCCAAATCGCATCCTTCTTACTCACGACAATGGCGGTCCGGATACAAAGTCCATTGTGACTCGATCCCATTTCCATTCGGGTATCATGATCGGTGAAGTAATCCGATGGCACTTGATGTTCCGCTTTCACTTGTTGACATATCGAGACACCTTGAAACAAATTGAAATGTCTCGTTTCATACCGGGCCACCAAAATTGGCGTTTGGTCATTGTACATTTTAGTACTACGGGTGGATTGACATTCGACTACAATGGGCTTCATTTAGAATTATCGAAATAAGTTCAATTCTTTGGAACACAGACGACTTCTAAACCTTAAACAATCGTCATCATCAATTTGAAACTCGATTCCTTGCTCGAACACACTCGGCCGTTTTGCAAGCAACTCCTCATCAACTTTCGAGCTTCCGAATTTGATGAGCCAACAATGGTTTGGCCTTCAATTCGGCTACTAACACATTGTCGGGTAGAATAGACAAGTGTACATTCATCGTCAGAAAAGCAAAGTGATTTCGACTTAAGGCATCCGCAACCACATTGGCCTTTCGGGTGATAATCAATAACGAGTTCATAATCTTTTAACAACTCGAGCCATCGTCTTTGTCGCATGATTTAAGTCTCTTTGAGTCATCAAATATTTGAGACTTTTGTGATCCGAATACACATGGCACTTCTCACCAAATAAGTAATGTCGCCATATCTTTAAAGCGAATCGATGGCGACCAATTCGAGATCATGGGTCGGATAATTTTTCTCATGTGGCTTTAATTGTCTCGACGCATAGGCCACAACTTCGCCCTTCTTGCATCAATACGCAACCCAACCCAAGTAGGGATGCGTCACTATAAATGACAAACTCTTTGCCCGATTCGGGTTGCACTAGAATTGGGGCTTGATCAAATAAGCTTTCAGTTGATCGAAACTTTTCGACATTTCTCCGTCCATTCGAACTTAACATCCTTTTGGAGTAAGCCGTCATTGGCGTGGCTATCGTCGAGAAACCTTTACAAATCGTCGGTAATAACCGCAAGCCCCAAAAGCTCTAACCGGTAACATTCCTTGGTGGTTTCCAATCGACTATGGCGAAATTTTGTTCGGGTCCACCACGACACCGATCTGAGACATCACGTGCCCCAAAAGCTAACCTCTTTCAACCAAAATTCACATTCTTGAACTTTGCGTATAGCGCTTATCTCGTAAGATTTGCAACACTAGCCTCGGTGTTCAGCATGTTCGGTTTCATCTCTCGAATAGACCAAAATGTCATCGATAAATACAACTACGAACCGATCCAAGTATGGCCTGAAAATTCTATTCATTAAATCCATAAACACCGCGAGGGCATTAGTGAGCCCAAACGGCATCACCAAGAATTCGTAGTGACCGTACCTCGTTCTAAAAGCGGTTTTGGGTATGTCCGATTCTCGGACCCTCAACCGATAGTACCCGACCTCAAATCTATCTTTGAAAACACCGAGGCTCCCTTTAATTGATCAAACAAATCGTCAATTCGTGGCAATGGATATTTATTCTTTATCGTCACTTTATTGAGTTGACGATAGTCGATGCACAATCTCATGGTTCCGTCCTTCTTCTTCACAAACAATACAAAGCGCCCCATGGAGAAAAACTCGGTCGGCGAAACCTCTATCCGTCAATTCTTGCAATTGAACCTTCAATTCCTTTAATTCCGTTAATGCCATACGATACGGGCTATTGAAATCGGCGTAGTACCGGTACAACCGATGCGAATTCCACTTCTCGAACCGGTGGCAATCCGGTAACTCCTCGGGAAAAACATCGAATACTCACAAACCACTGGTACCGATTCGAGTTTCCTTTCCGTCTCTTTACTCCCAACCACATACGCAAGGTATGTTTCACACCTTTTCACATATCTTGACGGTCATAGAAGATATTATTCTTGGCACTCCCTTTAAATCATGAGACTCGACTCGGACTACCTCATTATTTGCACTCCTCAAATTAATGGTTTTCCTTTTGCGATCCACCTTTGCATCATGTCTGATCACCAATCCATACCAAGAATAACATCAATTCATGAAATGGTAGAAGCATCGGATCGGTAGGAAAAGCAGATTCTCGAATTATTAGGGGCATCTCTTGCACACTTTATCAACAAGCACGTATTGACCCAAAGGGTTTGACACTCGAATTACGAACTCGATGAGACTCAACGGTAGAGTCTTCTTGGATGCTAAGGTTTCACATACATATGAGTGAGTAGAGCGGGGTCAATCAATGCAATCACAATAGTATCAAAGAGAGTAAAAGTACCGGTGATAACGTCGGGGAGGATGCCTCCTCTCGTGCATGCGGATGGCATATGCTCTAGCAGAGCACGGGTCTCGGATCGGACGGTAGTATTAGAGGCTCCTCTCGATTACCACCCCTACCTCCAGAGATTCTCGGGGCCTACCTCCACCGTCGTTCCACTAGGTCTTGCACCTTGCGTCTTATTCCTCTCATCTAGCTCCGTGCAATCTCTAATGAAGTGGTCCTTGAACCGCATCCATAACGAGCCCTATTAACAGACTTACCCCAACATTCACCTAGGTGTCGTCTTCCACATTGGGGCATTCGGGTCTCTCTTGACGATTATTGCCCACACTAGCTCTGAAGTAGCTCGGAGTCCGTCAATGGTCGGGCTCTAATGGAAATTCCCCATGATCGTCCTCGACTTCTTGGTGTCCTCCACGAACCTCTTTACAGCCGAGAACGGAGCTTTACTCGTCGATCTTTTACGGTAATCTCTTGCTTCAAATTCAGCCTTCTTCTTCTCCTCCCAAGTTCTTCCGCCTTGCGAGCTCGTTCGACTAGTGTCACGAACTCCTTTATCTCCAAAATTCCCACTAGTAACTTTAACTCTTCATTCAATCCTTCTTCAAATCTTTTGCACATCGCAACCTCATCAGCCACACACTCCCGAGCATACCGACTAAGTCTTACGAACTCATGTTCGTATTCGATATCTGATCATCCGGCCTTGCTTGAGTTCCAAGAATTCCTTACGCTTCGATCGATGAACCGTTGACTAATGTATTTCTTCGAAATTGGATTGGAAGAAATCCCAAGTAACTCGTTCATTTGGGACTATGGAAATTAAAGTCCTCCACCAATAGTAAGTGAGTCTCATAACAAGGATATAGCACACTTAAGACATTCGTCGGTGTGCATGACGATTCATCTAACACTCTAATGGTGTTATCGAGCGAACTTCGGCCTTTTCGGCATCATCGGTAACTATGGCCTTGAACTCCTCCCCACGCTTCCTAATCAAGTCCACGGTGGTTTACTCACCTCACAGGATCGAATCGGAGGCATTGCGGAGTCTTGGGGTGGAGTATTTAAATTCGGAATGGTTGGACAGCCGGGTTGGTTCGGGCATATTGCGCGACCCACTCATTCATCATAGTGAAGAAGGCTTGTTTCGCCTTCATTTTGATTATTCGCGGATGACTGAGGCTCAACAGGCGGTGTCCCTTGCGCAGGAGCAGCCGCTACACTTTCAACGTCATCCGCCAAGGGTCTCTCTACCGGGTTCCATCGCTAATCAAAACAAAAATTTCAACCGTCGAAGTCATCACATTATTAAGCACTATCAATTTGGCATGTATAGCTAGACTCACACGCGCTATGGTAGTCCTAGAACCGACTAAACCATAGCTCTGATACCAATAAAATTGTAACACCTAACTCGTGACCGACGCGGTGTCGGACACGAGGGTTAACGAGACAAATCCTCTTAAAGTACCGACCAATTTGGCATTTCTGGACAGGCTGGAAAACTGCGTCACCGTCGCCTTAAAATCATATCTCGAGTTCCAAAACTCGGAAACTGGTTTCGTAAATTTTCCTGAATTTAGACTCATATATCCATCCATGGATTTATTTTTAGAATTTTGGTTGGGCCAATTGGTACAGTTTATTAGTTAAAGTCACCCATGTTACAGGGATTGACTGCTCTGACCTCCGCTCGTTACAACTTGAATATCTTTCTGTACAGGGCTTTAATACTGGTGCCGTTTGTTTCTAATGAAACTAGACTCAAAATGGAATCTGTACATATAAGGCATGACTCCTAATTCTTTCTGGATAATTTATGGTAAATTTTCAAAGTCACGACAGGGGACCCAGAAATCGTTCTGGCCCTGTCTCACGAGAACTTTAATATCTCCCAGTATACTGCTCATATGGTCGTTTCGTTTCGTCCATATAAAATAGATTCATCAAGGATCAGTTCCATAATTTACTCACTATTTAATTCTACTTATACTATTTTTAGTGATTTTTCAATCTCATCTCACTGCTGCTGTCCGCAACAGTTACTGCAGTAGACTATGCCAATTTCATGAATTTTTCCTTGGCCTTAATCATCCATCATACATGACACAAATTATGGCCACCTTAACAAAATTTGAGTTTCTAAGACTCGTGGCTATAGGTTCTAGCATCCCACTCGACGACCACATAGGCCGTTTCACATGGCTTAAAGTTTACAACCCACAATTCGACAAAATATAATAGCCTATACATGCCAAATGTTCTTCAACAACAAAAACAATACCACAAGATTTCAGCGGTGTGATGACTTCAACGACGGTTCGAGCACGCAACAATACGAGTCCAAGAGACCTAAAATGGGTGACAAGAAAACACCGAGTGAGTTTACAACTCAGTAAGTCATAAGCATTCGTCAATCCATCGATAAAGTTACTACTACATGTACAACAAATGAGGCTAGGTACTCGTCCATATCGAATCTATACCATAATACCTCGGACCTTTTGGTCCAATCTCGCACCAATTCATACATCCACATTTCATATTCTACACAACAAGATAATCAAGCATTTTTACACATTAACTCATTTTCCAGCACAACCATACAATTTCAATCATCACATAGATTTAAGGCTTACCAAATTCAACCCCAAGCATGAACGTATTACCTATTCGTCATGAGCTCAAGGTACTTACCGATCCGCTGTCCATACTCACTCGATGGAGACACACCCTCCATATAATTGTTCGATTGGAGATATTTATATATATATAGAATGCGCACACACGATTGCTTAATACTCGATTTCGCACACTTAGTGCCATGCGATTTAGGCCCGCACACGAGTGCCATGCCCTTCGAGCTCGCACACTTAGTGCCATATATTTCCAGCATGCACACTTAGTGCCATATATTTCCAGCACGCACACTTAGTGCCAATCTCGTCACCGTATACACGTATTGCAAGACACTTAGTGCCGAAAGCAAACTTTCTACACATTTCACTATTTCTTTTACATTCAACAATTGTCATCACTCCATACACATACATTTTCATTTATATATATATATCATCCCATTAAACACAATTGCATAAATTTTACAATCATTTAAGCAATATCAAATACGTGCTTAATGACTTACCTCGTGTTGGGTAAAATAGTTCCAAGTCGGCTACTCGATGACCTTCGTCTTTCCCTTGCTTGATTCTCCTTCTTTAACTCCTTGAGCTTAATCAATAAATCACTAGTTTAACCATCTTGCTAAACATTCATAATTCAACTACACATGCATATGTATGCTTGTATATTCGCAACCATTCTTACTAATCGTCCATTTGGTCGATTATACACCTAACCGAATATGCACCAAAACTTGATTCAACATTACCTACATACTCACTTTAATGGCGAATATATATATATATGTACAATGTCAACTAACATCTTTTAATCACCTAATTTCATCTCATGAACATTTAATCAAATTTTCCCAATCTAGCATATTTTCACATCCATTTGTAACATCATGTACAAACACATATACACATATATCAAAACACAAATTTTTACCTATAATGCAACAAGCATAAATCGCACTTATGAGTATGCCATGGCGAATACATCCCACACCATCCCCTTTCAATTTTTGGTCATGGTTAAACAAAGAAAACTCCATGTCTTACTCAAGAATGCTAAAAGAAATTTCAAGAGTAGTCAATCCATCATTACATGTATCATCAACAAGCTTCACATTTAGCATGCAATGGCTTTAACACAATATCAACCTTGGCCAAATACCATTTCCATGGCATAACAAGGATTTGAACCATGGGCTAACATGAACATCAAGTTAGCAACTAAAACATGCATGAATCTCATGACACAACCTCAAACATACCTTAATCTTGACACAAGTATGACCAAATCTCCTTCTAGTTCTCTTCTAAACCAAGCATGAAGCAAAAATCCTTCCTTTTCCCTTAGTATTTTCAGCCAAGATTTTGAGAATGGATGAACAATTTTTTCCTTTCTTTTTCCTCTACTCACGGCAACAAAGGGGGGCATCCATGCTCATTTTTTTTCATTTCTTTATTTTTCTACATAATCCACTAACTAAACATGTTGGAAACATGTTCCCTTGCCCATATTCTTGTCATGGCGGCCACTCACCTTAGGAAGTGGGTTATTTGACATGCAAGGACAACTATTTTCCCACATGTATTAATAGGCCACCTTACAATTGCCTAGCACATTTCTAAATTTTCTCACATAAGTCCTATTTGATAAAAATTCACTTACTATTAACAAAATCCAAACACGAAATTTTCACACATGCATATATACATATAATGAGCATCAATTATGATGGTTAATTATTATTATGACTCGGTTTGGTGGTCCCGAAACCACTTTCCGACTAGGGTCGATTTAGGGATGTCACAGTAGCTCCTCAAAGAGTTGAGCTTTTAAGATTAAATAAGCCTCCAGTTGACAAGATACGTAAGCATTGGGCTGAATAATTTAGAGCTAATGTTGATGATGACCTTGAAAAAGTTGAGTTTTGGCTTGAGAATACGATTTAAGTGTTTGATGAGCTTTCTTGCACACCAACTGAATGTTTAAAATATGTTATATCACTATTGAGGGACACCGCGTATTAGTGGTAGAATACGTTAGTATCTGTGGTGCCGAGGGAGAGAGTCACCTGGGAATTCTTTCAGATCGAGTTCCAAAAACAATACATCAGTCAACGGTTTCTGGATCGAAACCATAAAGAGTTATTAGAACTAAAACAAGGCCGCATGACTGTAACCAAATATGAAACAGAATTTATACAATTAAGCAAGTACACTCGAGAGTATGTTTCTACCAAAGAGATTATGTGTAAGCGGTTTGTCGACGGGCTGAACGAAGACACTAAACTTCTGGTCCGGATTCTAGACTTGAAAGAGTTTGTTGTTCTGGTTGGTAGAGCTTGCAAAGCCAAAGATTTTAGCTGAGAAAATAAGAAAGCTTATTTAGAGGCCAGAGATTCAAGGAAAATACCGATAAATAAATCTTATCATTATTCATCAAAGAAATCCCGAGATTTGTATAGTCGATTAAATGCATCATTGGGATATCAGAATAGAGATCATGGAAATCAACATGTGAGTCCTAAAGCTCAAGCTACTTCCGTCTCGAGTGTTGGCAATGTGAGAAATAACAAACCTGAGTGTCATCAGTACGAGAGAAGACATTTTGGTAAGTGCTGGAATAAGAGTACTAAAGCTTGTTTCAGATATGGTTCACTGGATCATTTTAATAAAGGCTGTCCTGAGATGGTTGAGAAAGATAGACCTCATCATGTGAGATCGAGTAATATGTCGAGTAGAGGTAGACCACCAAGAAATGCTGGAAATGTGAGTCGTAGTCGGGGGATGACAAAGGACTCTGTAGTGAGATCTGAAGCTAGAGCACCTGCTAGAGCCTGCTGCTATTTGTGCTCGCTAAGAAGTGTCATCACCAGATCTTATTACCAGTATATTTTCTCTTTACGACACTTCTGTGATTGTTTTAATTGATCTTGGACCGACACATTCGTATGTTTAAGAATTTAGTGTCTAGTAAGAAATTGCCTGTTCAAATTACTAAGTTTATGATTAAAGTATCGAACCCCTTAGGCAAGTATGTTCTAGTTGACAAAGTATGCAAGAACTGTCTTTTAATGACTCGGGGTTATTGTTTTCTAACTGATTTGATGCTTTTGTCATTTGATAAGTTCGATGTGATTTTGGGTATGGACTGCTTAACTCTGCATGATGCCATTATAAATTGTAAAAGAAAGACTATCAAATTGAGATGTCAGAATAATAAAATCATTCGAATTGAATCTGAGAAGACGGGTGGATTGCCTATAGTGATTTCATCAATGTCAGCTCAGAGATATGTCTAAAAAGGTAGTGATGCGTACCTAGCATATGTTTTAGATACCAAGGTGTTTGAAAAGAAGATTGAATCGACACCTGTAGTTTGTGAATATCTAGATGTATTCCCAGAAGAATTGCCTAGGTTGCCACCAATTAGAGAGGTTGAGTTTGCTATTGAGTTAGTACCGAGAACTTCACCAATATCTATAGCTCCATGTAGAATGGCTCTGACAGAGTTGAAAGAGTTGAAAGCTCAGTTGCAAGATTTAACGGATAGAGGTTTTGCACAACAGAGTTTTTCGCCCTGGGGTGCACCTGTATTGTTTGTAAAGAAGAAAGACAGGTCAATGAGAATGTGTATTGACTATCGTCAGCTCAATAAGGTTACAATAAAGAATAAGTATTCGTTGTCGAGAATAGATGATTTGTTTGATTATTTGGAAGGTGCAACAATGTTTTTGAAGATTGATTTGAGATCGAGTTATTATCAGTTACGAGTTAAAGACTCAGACCTACCAAAAACTGCGTTCAAAATGAGGTACGAGCACTATGAATTCCTTGTTATGCCTTTTGCACTAACTAATGCTCCTGCCTTTTTTATGGATTTGATGAATCGTATCTTTAGACCGTATTTAGAAAAATTTGTTATTGTGTTCATTGACGACTGTAATATCCTGAATTAGGGCTTAATCGAAATAGTAGTTTCGTGACCACAAATCTGAGATAGAAATAATTATTTTATAAGTATTTTGATGATTATGATATGATTGCATGATTGTGTGAAAATTTCGTGATGAAATTTTATGCCTAAAGTGCTTAAATTGAAAGTAGGGACTCAATCGAATAAGTTGCAAAATTTGCATTCTAGAAGTTTTTAGTATGAAATTGCATTGAAATATTAATTAGGAGGTCTTAAATAGCAATTTGACCAATTTTAAGTTCATGGACAAAATTAGGACATGGAAGGAATTTTTGAAAGTTTAGTAAGGAGGGGCATTTTGGTCATTTGGATATTAAATGAAATAAAATGGGAAAAATAACACAAAATTGGTCATCATCCTCCTTAGTTGCTGCGAATTCTCCTCTCTCCATAGCTAGGGTTTCTTCAACTTTCAAGCTCCATAGTAAGTGATTCCAAGCCCCGTTTTTAATGTTCTTTACGTTTTTGGAATCCCGGAAGCTCGATTAAGCTTATGCTAGCAATAATTCAACCTAGGGTTTATATTTGGAAGAATACCCATAGGTGAAGTTTTTGTATTTTGATGTTTTATGATAGAATATGGGGTTTTAAATTATGTTAGACAACTTGTGCTACTCGGTTTTGAATGAAAACGAGTAAAAGGGTTTAATCGGTAAAAATACCTAATAGTCACAAGTATATGTTAGAGTGAGAATTTGATGTTGCCATAGAAGGGAAAAGTGATCAGCATGTTGTAAAACATAAGAATAAGGAATAAAGTTTAATTCCCGAGCCTAGGGGCAAAAGTGTAATTATGAAAAGTTTAGGGGCAAAGGTGTAATTTTCCAAAGTTTGTATTAAATGCTATTTTGATGAATGTATGTATTAAATAAGATTAATTTGGTATTATAGATCAAGAGAAACGAGATTCAAGTCGCGATTGAGGAAAAGAAAAGATTGTGGACTAAATTGCAAAATCTTTATATTTTGGTACCAAGGTAAGTTCATGTGTAAATAATGTAGCATAATTGTTATTTTTAAGTTATTGATGTTAATTATATGATATGCTGATTTTTAATCGTGAAATATTATGCTTTGTGGTTAATGTTGAGTAATATGCAAATTATGTTTACTACTTGATAAATATGAATTGCTACAGAGTATCGGTTCCGATATTCCATGGAAGACGGCAAATGTGAGATCGAGGGAAAAAGCCCGTTTGAACCTTAGGAATAGATTAGGATACAAGTGACATGTCACTAGGATGGTTGAGCATCCGAACTCGTTGAGTTGAGTCCGAGTTCAATTATGGATGCAAATGTCCGAGCTCGTTGAGTTGAGTCCGAGTTCATGAGATGTAACTAGGCATCCAAACTCGTTGAGTTGAGTCCGAGTTCATTTATGGATGCAAACGCCAGAGCTCGTTGAGTTGAGTTCGAGTTCACTTAGGGGCGGGTTACATGATTTCTTGATTACATATGTGGCACTTATGTGCAAATTATCCATGTATCCGAGTTATATTCCGATGTGTTCAACGGGTGAAATTTCTAGTTTAATGGAAGAGCACTTAAGATATAAGTGACGTTTTGGGTAAGTGTTGTGAAATGGACACTTTGGACAGGTATGTTCTTAACCCTCGGGTTGGAAATAGATACAACAACGATAAGATCGTAAGATGATGAATGATATTTAGAAATGTGATAAATGTTTTGGTGATACCATGTTAAGGTTGTTTGGTATGATTGTATTGTTATGTTACTTGTTATTTGCATATGAACTTACTAAGCATTTATGCTTACTCCTTCTTTTTCATTCACTGTAGTTTTGAACAACCCGGCTCAGGAATCGGGACAGGTCGAAAGTTCGATCACACTATCCAAAGGACTTTTATCTTGGTAAATGGCTTGTACAACTACTTAAGTATGGCATGTATAGCAATATACCTATTTTGTGTAAATAATTTTATGATATGGCCATGTTTTGTTGAGAAAATGTTTGATATTGATAAGTCATGGTGATGGCTAATTAGATCATGTTTGATATCATGGAAGTTTAATACGTTATCTAGTTCATAAAAATTCATGGAAAGATGAAACTTGCCTTAAAACAGAATATTGCTACAGCAATGACATGAATTTAAAAAATCACTAAAAATAGTATAAATGAAACTAAATGATGAATAAGTTATGAAATTGAAGCTTCATGAGTCTATTTTCATGTGGATTGAACAAAACAGGCATATAAATTATATTTTATGAGATATTCAAACTTTTGTGAAACAGGGCTAGAGTGATTTCTGGATCCCCTATTCTGACTTTAAAAATTAATAATAAATTTTAAAAAAATAATTAGAAGTTTTTATTTAGATGTACAGATTCCTTATTGAGTCTAGTTTTAAGAGAAACAAACCTGATAGTCATTGAAATTTTGTATAGAGAGATATCTGATTCGTAATACACAGAGGTCAGAGCAGTCGAACCCTAAAATAGGGGAGACTTTAATTAATAAACTGTACTAATTGGCCCAATCAAAAATTCTAGAAATAAAATTATTAAATAGATATATTAGTCTAAATTCAGGGAAAATTTACGGATCTTGATTTCGAGTTTCGTAACTCGAGATATGATTTTTCTTGTAACTGTGACGCGGGTAGCTAGAAAGCTATGAATGTAGAAACAAATGATTTGAAGTTCTTAATTTGATAAATTATGTTCGGTAACCCCTCAAACTTGACTCCGTCGATGGTCTCGGGCGTGGGGGCGTTACATTTAGTGGTATCAGAGCAGGTTTAGTCGGTTCTCGGACTACGTGTTGTATGTCTGATTTTTGCTATACATGCCATATGTATGAATTGTGATAGTGTGACGATTTTGACCTTTTTAAATGATTTTTATATAGTAAATGGATCTGATCCATTGTGGCAGATGAAGTAGAGAGTAATGCGCCATTGCCAATTTGAAAGGGCAAGGTCTTGATGAAAACCCACCTCCTCTTGTTGGTCGGGGAGGAGGAGAAAGGGATCGGAAGCCTTTCTCCAAATGATGAGTGCATGGTAGACTGAGTTCGTTTGTACGAACCCAAATGTACGACCTCCCCCACCTCCCCCAATTCCTCAACCTATGCCTCCGATGCCTCAAGGAGTGGATATGATAAAATTTCACAGAACCCCCGTTGATAGAATTTGTAAACAAGGGGCTGAAGAATTTAAAGCAAATATTGATGATGATGCAGAGAAAGTAGAGTTCTAGCTTGAAAATTCTATCTGGGTATTTGATGAATTATCTTGTACACCTGAAGAATGTTTAAAATGTGCTACATCTTTGTTGAGAGATTCACTTATAATTGGTGGAAGACTTTGATTTGGTGGTACCGAAGAGAGGGTAAACGGGAATTCTTTCAAGAAGAGTTTGGAAGAAATATATTAGTGAAAGATTTATTGATCGAAATGTAAAGAGTTACTTGAGTGAAGCAAGGTAATATGACGATCTCGAATATGAAAGAGAGTTTGTTCGATTGAGTAAGTATGCGGGAATATGTTCCTCTGAAGCCAAGATGTGCCGACGATTTGAATACGGGCTCAACGAAGACATTAAGGTATTTATCGGGATCCTTGAACTGAAAGAAATGGTAGTACTAGTTGATCGAGCTTGCAAGGCTGAAGAACTACTTAAAGAGGATAGAAAGGTAGAGGTTGAGACACGAAATTGGAAGAAAAGGCCAATGAGTAAGGCACCTTCACAGTAACCCTGAAAGTCAAGCAATATGAATCCTCGTTCCCAAGTTTCAGCTGGGCAATCATATGGAAATTTTAAGAAGCAAAATGTGGGTCCTAAATCTCAGAATACTTGCAGCCCGGTGTAGGGAACTCGAGATTTGTTAAACACGAGTGCCGGTGTGTGGTAGAAATCATTTTGGTCCGTGCAAAGCAAGTGAATGTTTTCGATGTGGTTCTGGATCATTTTATTAGAGACGCCCGAGAGAGCCGAGAAAGAAAAATTTGAGTGTAAAAGCTAATGGTGCGGACTCGAGGGGAAGGTATCCGAGAAAAGTTGGAAGTGAAACAAGCAGGAAGAATGTAGCCAGAGATGCAGCAGTTAGATCTGAAGGAAGAGCTCCAGCTAGAACTTATGCTATTAAAGCACGTGAAGATGCTTCCTCACCCGATGTGATTACCGGTAGATTTTCTCTTTATGATATTAATATTATTGCTTTGATTGATCCTGGTTCTACTCATTCATATGTATGCATGAAACTGGTGTCTAGTATGAATATACCTGTTGAGAACACAGAATTTATGATTAGAGTGTCGAACCCGTTAGGCAAATGCGTGATAGTTGATAAAGTAAGCAAGAAATGCCCTTTAATGATTCGGGGTCATTACTTTCCGGCCAACTTGATGTTGTTGCTGTTTGATGAATTTGATGTTATTTTCGGTATGGATTGGTTGACATTGCATGATGCTATAGTAAATTGCAAAAAAAAGATTATAGAATTAAAGTGTGAAAATGGTGAAACTCTGCACGTTGAATCAGATAAATCAGAGGCATTGTCTAGTGTGATTTCTTCGATGTCGGCTCAGAGATATTTGAGAAAGGGTTATGAAGCTTATTTTTTGTATGTAATTAATACAAAAGAAGTTGAAAAGAAAGTTGAATCGGTCTTGGGTTGTGTGTGAATTTGCGATGTATTTCCGGAAGAATTGTCGGGTTTGCCTCTGTCAGGAAGTAGAATTTGGTATTAATTTGATCTGGGAACAGCTCCGATCTCGATTACTCCATATAGAATGGCACTAATGAGTTGAAAGAATTAAAGTCGCGATTGCAAGAGTTGGTGATAAAGGCTTTGTGAGATTGAGTTTTTCACCTTGGGGTGCTCCCGTGTTATTTGTGAAAAAGAAGGATGGTTCTATGAGATTATGTGTTGATTATCGGCAGTTAAACAAGGTGACAATCAAAAACAAGTATCCATTGCCGAGAATTGATGATTTGTTTGATCAGCTAAAAGGAGCGACATGGTTTTCAAATATTGACTTGAGATCTGGGTATTATCAGCTGCGAGTAAAAGAGTCAGATGTGCCTAAAACTGCTTTTAGAACAAGTTACGGTCATTATGAATTTTTAGTTATGCCATTCGGGTTGACAAATGCTCCTACTATGTTTATGGATTTAATGAATCGCATATTTCGCCATACTTGATGATTTGTTGTGGTGTTTATAGATGATATTTTAATTTATTCAAAAGATGAGACGAGCATCTTGAGCATTTGAGGATAGTTTTGCAAACTTTGAGAGATAAGCAATTTGTATGCTAAGTTTAGTAAAAGTGAATTTTGGCTCGGGAAGTTGGATTTTTGGGTCATATTGTTTGGTGATGGTATCTGAGTTGATCCTAGTAAAATTTCAGCCATTGTTGATTGGAAACCACGAAAAACATAAGCGAAGTTAGAAGTTTCTTGGGGCTAGCTGGGTATTATCGGCAGTTTGTAAATGGATTTTCTATAATTGCTGCTCCTATGACTAGACTACTCCGAAAGGATGTTAAATTTGAATAGACGGAAGAATGTCAATAGAGTTTCGAAGAATTGAAAAGGTTATTAACTGAAGCACCAGTGTTGATACAACCTGAATCAGGTAAAGAATTTGTGGTGTATAGTGATGCTTCTCTAAATGGTTTGGGGTGTGTACTCATACAAGAAGGAAAAGTGGTGGCTTATGCTTCGAGACAGTTAAAACCTCATGAGAGGAATTATCCTACTCACGATTTGGAATTGGCTGCGGTGGTATTTGCTTTGAAGATTTGGCGACATTATTTGTATGGTGAAAAGTGCCGAGTATATACCGATCACAAAAGTCTTAAATACTTGATGTCACAAAAAGACTTGAATTTGAGACAGCGTAGATGGTTGGAGTTATTGAAAGATTATGAGCTTATTATTGATTATCATCCAGGAAAAGCAAATGTGGTTGCTGATGCTTTAAGCAGAAAATTGTTGTTTGCTTTGAGAGTTATGAACATTCAGTTGAAAATTTCAGATGACGGTTCGATTCTAGTAGAGTTAAGAGCAAGACCAATGTTTTTATAAGAGATTTCTGAAGCTCCGAAAAATGATCAAGATTTGCTAGCCAAAAGAAAACAGTGTGAAGCTGATACGGGATCAGATTTCAGAATCGGTTTTGATGGTTGTTTGATGTTTAAAAATCAGATTTGTGTATCGAAAAATGATGAATTGATTCAAAAGATTTTGCATGAAGCACATAATGGTTGTTTAGCGGTTCATCCAGGCAGTACGAAGATGTATAATGACTTGAAGAAAATGTACTGGTGGAGTGGAATGAAAAGAGATATTTCCGAGTTTGTATCAAAGTGCTTAGTTTGTCAACAAGTGAAAGCTGAACACCAAGGACCTTCGGGATTACTCCAGCCTATTATGGTTCCTGAATGGAAATGGGATTGGATTGCTATGGATTTTATATCAGGGTTGTCGTTAACTCCAGGGAAGAAAAATGCCATCTGGGCAATAGTTGATAGATTGACTAAATCGGCTTATTTTATTCTGGTACGTACAGATTATTCTCTTAATAAGTTGGCTGAATTGTATATTTGAGAGATTGTTAGACTTCATGGGATACCTTTGTCAATCATTTCAGATAAAGATCCGAGGTTTACCTCACGGTTTTGGCAAAAGTTGCAAGAATCATTAGGTACAAAGTTAAATTTCAGCACTACCTTTCATCCACAAACTGATGGACAATCAGAGAGAGTAATTCAGATTCTTGAAGACATGCTCAGATGTTGTGTATTGGAATTTCAAGGTAGTTGGGAAAAGTATTTACCGTTGGTAGAATTTGCTTATAATAATAGTTATCAGACAAGTTTGAAGATGGCACCTTATGAAGCATTATATGGTCGTAAATGTTGGACGCCATTGTATTGGACTGAACTCAAGGAAAATTAGATTTATGGAGTTGATTTAATAAAAGAAACCGAAGAAAAGGTGAAAGTGATTCGAGATTGTTTGAAAGCTGCTTCAGATAGACAGAAATCTTATGCGGATTTCAAACGAAAGGAAATGGAGTTTCAAGTTGGTGATAAGGTATTTTTGAAAGTGTCTCCATGGAAGAAAGTCCTTAGATTTAGACAAAAGGGCAAGTTAAGTCCGCGTTTTATTGGACCGTATGAAATAATTGAAAAAGTTGGACCGGTAGCATATCATCTAGCGTTACCACCTGAATTAGAGAAGATTCATGATGTGTTTCACGTATCTATGTTACGTCAGTATCGTTCGTGTAACACCCCTTACCCGTTACCGTCGCCGGAACAGGATACAAGGTATTACCAGAACATAACACATACCATTAAACATAACCGAAATATAAATATGTCATCCAATTTGATAGTGCATCGTATAATATATGTCTTGAACAATATTAGCCAACTTTAATGGCTTGTACAAATTAGCTGGTCGAGTACTGTAACTAATATTTTAAACCTAGACAAATATGACACGTAACAAAATAATTAAGCCTACTATACATGCCATAATTCAAAACGTTTAGTTCAAATACCCTAAAGTATGATAGTGCGGGTAGATCTTCACGATCCTTAACTCTGAGCAAGCGAAGAACACTATAAGACAAAGAGAGAAACAAAGTAAGCTTATAGCTTAGTAAGTAAGTATGTAAATACTAAATAAAAAAAAAAAATCTAACATGTTTACACAACAATTCAAGTATATCTACTTTAACTTCACTATTCATTCCACTTTGATTAAGCTGTCTCGCTGCGTCATATTCACTAAATAAATCATAACTCGAGTTACAAAACTCAAAATTCAAATCCGTAAAATTTACCTGAATCTAGACTCATAAATATTTTTGCTAATTTTTTCTATAATTTTGGTTCAGCCGATTAGTACAGTTTATTAGTTAAAGTTTCCCTGTTACACAGCTCGACTGATCTGACCTCTGTTCACTACAAATTGAATTTATCTCAGTACACAATTCAAACAACCCTGAAGTCTGTTTCATTTAAAACTAGTCTCAATAAGGAATTTAGGCATGTAAACTATATTTCTTAATTTGCTTTGTACAATTTTTAATGATTTTTCAAAGTTGGAATAGGGGATCACGTATTCATCCTGAGAAAGTCACATACAATTGTAAATATCTCAAAATATAGAATTCCTTTGCTTGCTCTGTTTCTTTTATATGAAAGTAGACTCATTAAAATTTAATTTCACATCTCATTCCACCTCTAATTATATTCCTCCTATTTTTGGTGATTTTTCAAAATCACATCACTGCTACCATCTAAAAACAGTTTTAATGCTAATTTCACTCTTTCACACATTCTTTATGCTAACCTCATTTTATCTTATATATGTATATACCACAAATCATTTTCACCACATTTCATTCACCATAAGTGTAGGTCCAAACCACAATATCACCACAAAACCATCCCGTTGAACAATTCGGATCAATCCTCGATATTTAATGGTTTCAAAGACACACCCCACCATCATACTTCGTTTAGTTCGGCTCTCTTGTACACATGGTGAACACTTAGTACCACTCATGCGACCCAACCGATTTGTCTCGTAGCTCTCTTGTCTACATGGTGTCCTTCACTTGGAATCACGCAGGCGACCTAGCTACATTTATCTTTCACGTAGCTCTCTTGTCTACATGGTGTCCTTCACTTGGAATCACGCATGCGACCTAGCTACATTTATCTTTCACGTAGCTCTCTTGTCTACATGGGATACATCTCGTATCACACATGTGACCTAGCTACTACAGGGTGTCTCGTAGCTTTCTTGTACACATGATGTGCACTCGGCATCATACATGTGACCTAGCTACGCCCTCTATTTCATTCGATCTCTCAGAATGTTCAACAGGATCTCTCTCTATATTTATTTCCATTCTTCCAATAGTCGATTTATATTTTAACATCAGCTAGTATATTTATATAATAGGCTGAAATATAAGAATGTACATGAAATTATTGTAATATTTACATACAAACTTACCTTGGTGCAAAATGTGGAAATTTTGCAATTTAGTCCAAAACTTTTCCTTCCCCGCTCGAGATCAATTCGCGTCTTTCTTGATCTATAATAACACATTTAGCTCATTTAATACTCATACTATTTATTTCAATCCAAAATCACATCATGGACAAATTACATTTTTGCCCCTAACTTTTCAAAATTACAATTTTGCCCCTAGGCTCGGGAATATAATTTCAGCCCTTATTCTTATATTTTATGATATGCTGAACATTTTCTCTTCTACAACAACATCAAATTCTCACTCTATCATATAGTTATGAACAATAGGTATTTTACCGATTATCTTGCTTTTACTCGTTTTCACTTAAAACCGAGTAGCACAAGTTATTTAACATAATTTAAAACCTCATATTCTATCATAAAACATCAAAATACACAAATTTCACCTATGGGTATTTTTCCAAATGTGAACCCTAGGTTAAATTATTACTAGCATAAGCTTAATCGAGCTTAGGATTCCAAAACGTAAAGAACATTAAAAGCGGGGCTTGGAATCACTTACTATGGAGCTTGAAAATTGAAGAAACCCTAGCTATGGAGAGAGGAGAATTCGCAGCAACTAAGGAGGATGATGATCAATTTTGTGTTATTTTTCCCATTTTATTTCATTTAATATCCAAATGACCAAAATGCCCTCCTTACTAAACTTTCAAAAATTCCTTCCATGTCCTAATTTTGTCCATGAACTTAAAATTGGTCAAATTGCTATTTAAGACCTCCTAATTAATATTCCAAAACAATTTCATACTAAAACTTCGGGATGCAAATTTTGCAACTTATTCGATTTAGTCCCTACTTTCAATTTAAGCACTTTAGGCATAGAATTTCATCACGAAATTTTCACACAATCATGCAATCATATCATAAACCCCAAAATAATTATAAAACAATTATTTCTATCTCGGATTTGTGGTCACGAAACCACTATTCCAATTAGGCCCTAATTCGGGTTGTCACAATTCTCCCCCTTTTGAGATTTTCGTCAGAAAATCTTACCCAGAAAGAGGTTTGGGTCTTTGTTTCCTCATAGCTTCCTCAGTTCCCACGTAGCCTCTTCTATCCCATGTACGTGCCACAATACTTTCACTAAAGCTATACTTTTATTTCTTAATTGTTTAACCTCTCGAGCCAAAATCTTTATTGGTTTCTCCTCATAGGTCATATCCGATCGAATCTCAATTTCTGATTGGGAAATCACATGTGAAGGATCAGAACGATAACGTCGCAACATTGATACATGAAACACGTTATGAATTCTTTCTAACTCTGCCGGTAAGGCCAACCGATATGCCACTGGTCCAATTCTCTCAGTAATCTCGTACGGCCCAATAAAACGCGGACTCAACTTGCCTTTTCGACTAAATCTCAGAATCTTTTTCCATGGTGACACCTTCAAGAACACTTTATCACCCACCTGAAATTCAATCTCTTTTCTTTTTAAATCTGCATATGACTTTTGTCGATCTGAAGCAGCTTTCAAGCAATCCCGAATTACTTTTATTTTCTCTTCGGTTTCTTTAACTAGATCAACTCCATGAATCTATTTCTCACTAAGCTCGGTCCAATATAAAGGAGTTCGACACTTACGACCATACAAGGCTTCGTACGGTGCCATTTGTATACTTGATTGATAACTGTTATTTGTAGGCAAACTCAATCAAAGATAGATATTTCTCCCAACTACCTCCAAATTCTAAAACACAGCATCTAAGCATATCTTCGAGTACCTGGATTACTCTTTCCGTTTGACCATCTGTTTGTGGATGAAATGCGGTACTAAAGTTCAATTTTGTACCCAAAGCTTCTTGTAACTTTTTCCAAAATCTCGAGGTAAATCTTGGATCTCTATCTGATATTATAGACATAGGTACTCCGTGCAACTTCACAATTTCAGCAATATATAATTCGGCTAATTTATCAAGTGAGTAATCGGTACGTACTGGTATAAAGTGGGCTGACTTTGTTAATCTATCAACCACTACCCAAACAGCATCCTTCTTTTTAGGAGTTAAAGGCAAACCGGTTACAAAATCCATGGTAATCTTGTCCTATTTCCACTCGGGCACCATTACGGTTGAAGTAATCTGAAGGCACTTGATGTTCAACTTTTACTTGTTGATGATCAAACACTTGGTTACAAATTGAAATGTCCTTTTCATACCGCCACCAATATAGCTTCTTTAAATCATTATACATTTTGTGCTACGGGATGAACTGATAAAATGACCATTGTGCGCCTCATGTAATATTTTACGAATCAATTTATCGTTTTTCGCACACATATCCCGTCTCGAAACATCAAGCAGTCATCCGGTCCAACTCGAAAATCTGAGTCGTAACTCGATTAGCATTGAGTTCTCTTGATCCGCAACTCACTATCATTCTTTTGAGCATCACAAATCAACTGGAGAAATAACGGTTTAGCTCTCATCTCCGCTAAGATTGACCCATCATCGACAATGCTAACCCGTGTTCATGGCTCTCAAAGTAAAAGAAATTTTTCGCTTCAAGGCGCCAAGAACTACATTTGCTTTTCCGGATGATAATCAATCACTAAATCATAATCCTTTAATAATTCAAGCCATCTTCACTGCCGCAGATTTAGATCCTTTTGATTCATCAAGTACTTCAAACTTTTGTGATCGGTAAAAATTCGGCATTTTCACCGTACAAATAATGTCGCCAAATCTTCAAGGCAAAAACAACAATGCCGGCCCAAATCATGTGTAGGATAGTTCTTCTCATGCGGTTTTAACTGTCTCAAGCATAAGCTACCACTTTACCCTCTTGCATCAACACACATCCAAGGCACATCAATGATGCATCACTATAAATTACGAACTCCTTTCCGACTCGGGCTGTACTAAAATTGGTGCTTCATCAATCGTGCTTTCAATTTTTCAAAACTTTGTTGACATTTATCAGTCCATTCAAACTTAACATTCTTTTGCAACAACTTAGTCATAGAGAGGCAATCATCGAAAATCCTTCAACAAAACGTCTATAATACGGCTAAGCCTAAAAGCTTCTAACCTCGGATACATTCTTGGCGGTTTCCAATCAACGATCGCAGAAATCTTGCTTGGATCCACCAATACCATCACCGAGACTATATGCCCCAAAATCCGACTTCACGAAGCGTAACTCACTTTTACTAAACTTGGCAAGCAGTTTCTTTTCTCTCAAGATCTCGCAATATAGTTCTCAAGTGTTCGGCATGTTTAGACTCATCTCGAGAATAAATTAAAATGTCATCTATAAACACTACTACAAACTTATCCAAATATGGCCGGAAGATCCGATTCATTAAGTCCATAAATATAGCTGGAGCATTTGTTAAATCGAAAGGCATCACAAGAAACTCATAATGTCCATACCTTGTCCTAAAGGCGGTTTTCGGCACATCTGACTCCTTAACTCTCAGCTGGTAGTAACCAGACCTCAAATTAATCTTTGAAAACACTGTGGCCCCCTTTAACTGATCGAATAAATCATCAATCCTCGACACGGGTACTTGTTCTTTATAGTCACCTTATTAAGTCGACGGTAATCAATGCAAAGTCTCATTGAACCATCCTTCTTCTTCTGAATAATACAGAGCACTCCGGGAGAGAAACTCGGTCTCACAAATCCCTTGTCCGTTAACTCCTGCAATCGAGCCTTCAATTCTTTTAATTCAATGAGCCATTCTATATGGAGCAATCGAGATCGGCAAGATGCAAGCAACAAATCAATGGCAAAATCTATCTCTCTGTCGGAGGCAACCTGGGCAATTCCTCGGAAATACATCCGAAACTCACAGACTATCAGTCTCGATTCAAATTTCAGTTGAGGCAACTCAATATTCATTACATAAGCCGGATAAGCTTCACACCCTTTTCTCATGTATTTACGTGCAGACATGTGCGAAATCACCATAGGCAATTTATTTGATTCATCTGTTTCAACCCACGAATTTCTCCATTTTCACATTTCAACTCTAGTGTCTTTTGTTTACAATCTACCTTAGCATCATACAATGTTAACCGGTCCATTCCCAAGATAACGTCAAACTCACCAAATGGTAACAACATCAAGTTGGCCGGAAAAGCAGTGACCTTGAATCATTAATGGGCAATTCTTGCAAACCTTGTCAACTAGCACATATTGGCCTAAGGGTTCGACACTTTAATCGTAAACTCATAAATTCAACAGCAACTTTTATTGGATACTAAATTCAAGCAAATATAGGAATGAGTGGACCCGGATCAATCAATGCAATAACAATAGTATCATAGAGAAAATGTACCAATAATAACATCGGAGATGATGCATCTTCTGCACGTATAGCATAAGCTCTAGCAGTGCTCTAGCTTCCGATCTTGCCGTTAAATCTTGCATCACGCTTTTACTACTAGTCCCACCTCCAGATTTCTCGGTGGTCTACCTCTACTAGCGGTGGTATTCATCTAGCACTCAAATCTTTCTTCTTTAACTTTCTCGGGACAATCTCTAATAAAATGCTCATGAGAACCACTTTGAAACAAGCTCGCTCGGTCCCCAACACTCACCATAATGTTGCTCGCCACATTCTTGACACTCGGGCTTTCTAGGTCGCACATTACCCACACTTGCCATCAAGTAGCTTGAGCTTTAGACCCGAATATGCTCTACCACGATCTCTCGTGTGAATCCCCAATTGAAACTGTCATTCGAGGGTTTGTCTCTTTGGACCTCTTTGGTTGAGATTGAAATGGCTTGCTTATCTGTCTTTTTCGACATCTCGGGCCTCAATAGCGACTTTTCTTCTTTCTTTGTTCAATTCTTGACTTTAAGAGCTCGATCAACCAATACTACAAATTCTTTCAACTCCAAAATTCCTACAAGCACTTTAATGTCCTCATTCAGCCCATCTTCAAATCTTCTACACATAATGGCCTCGGTGGACACACATTCACAGGCATACTTGCTGAGTCTTACAAATTCGCGTTCATACTCGCTACTGAGACATTTTCCCTGCTTCAATTCAAGGAACTCCTTCCGCTTTTGATCAATAAATCACTGACTTATGTATTTCTTTCTAAATTCTTCCGGAAGAAATCCCAAGTAACTTTTTCTTTTGGCACCATCGCAACCAAAGTCTTCCACCAGTGGTAAGTCGAATCTCTCAAAAGTGATCAAGACACTTTAAGCATTCCTCGGGTGTACATGAGAGCTCATCAAATACACGGGTAGAATTTTCAAGCCGAATTCGCTTTCTCGGGATCATCATCGACCTTTGCTCTAAACTCTTGCCCCTTGTTTTCGAATCTTGTCAACCGGAGGCTTTCTCATTCTTACCAAATCTATACCTTGAGCATTCTGAGAATAAATCGAGGTATAGGAGGGGGTGGAAGAGGTTGAGCATTTGGATTTGCTCGAATAAATTCAAGATACCAATTGTTCATCATTTGGAGAAAGGCATCCGAGCCTCATCTCCTTGTCTCAATGTCTAAGGTCTACTTTCCACAGTAGCGGTCCCTTAAAGGGAGCCGCGCATTAGCAAACATCATCACCATAGTTCCTTCAGGATCCATTACTATATTAAAACAAAACACGTTTAGAATAATCAGGAGTCACCACACTATCACAATATTTTTATGGCATGTATAGCTAGACTTTTACACACACTTTATTAGTCCGAGAACCGACTAAACCATAGCTCTGATACCACTAAATGTAACACCCCTTACCCGTTACCGTCGCCAGAACAGGATACAAGGTATTACCAGAACATAACACATACCATTAAACATAACCGAAATATAAATATGTCATCCAATTTGATAGTGCATCGTATAATATATGTCTTGAACAATATTAGCCAACTTTAATGGCTTGTACAAATTAGCTGGTCGAGTACTGTAACTAATATTTTAAACCTAGACAAATATGACACGTAACAAAATAATTAAGCCTACTATACATGCCATAATTCAAAACGTTTAGTTCAAATACCCTAAAGTATGATAGTGCGGGTAGATCTTCACGATCCTTAACTCCCGAGCAAGTCAAGAACACTATAAGACAAAGAGAGAAACAAAGTAAGCTTATAGCTTAGTAAGTAAGTATGTAAATACTAAATAAAAAAAAATCTAACATGTTTACACAACAATTCAAGTATATCTACTTTAACTTCACTATTCATTCCACTTTGATTAAATTTGTCTCTGCTGCGTCATATTCACTAAATAAATCATAACTCGAGTTAAAAACTCGAAATTCAAATCCGTAAAATTTCTCTGAACCTAGACTCATAAAGATTTTTCTAATTTTTTTCTATAATTTTTGGTTCAGCCGATTAGTACAGTTTATTAGTTAAAGTTTCCCCTGTTACACAGCTCGACTGATCTGACCTCTGTTCACTACAAATTGAATTTCTATCAGTACACAATTCAAACAACCCTGAAGTCTGTTTCATTTAAAACTAGTCTCAATAAGGAATTTAGGCTTGTAAACTATATTTCTTAATTTGCTTTGTACAATTTTTAAAGATTTTTCAAAGTTGGAACAGGGGATCACGTATTCATCCTGAGCAAGTCACATACAATTGTAAATATCTCAAAATATAGAATTCCTTTGCTTGCTCTGTTTCTTTTATATGAAAGTAGACTCATTAAACTTTAATTTCACATCTCATTCAACCTCTAATTATATTCCTCCTATTTTTGGTGATTTTTCAAAATCACGTCACTGCTACCATCTAAAAACAGTTTTAATGCTAATTTCACTCTTTCACACATTCTTTATGCTAACCTCATTTTATCTTATATATGTATATACCACAAATCATTTTCACCACATTTCATTCACTATAAGTGTAGGTCCAAACCACAATATCACCACAAAACCATCCCGTTGAACAATTCGGATCAATCCTCGATATTTAATGGTTTGACACACCCCACCATCATACTTCGTTTAGTTCGGCTCTCTTGTACACATGGTGAACACTTAGTACCACTCATGCGACCCAACCGATTTGTCTCGTAGCTCTCTTGTCTACATGGTGTCCTTCACTTGGAATCACGCATGCGACCTAGCTACATTTATCTTTCACGTAGCTCTCTTGTCTACATGGGATACATCTCGTATCACACATGTGACCTAGCTACTACTGAGGTGTCTCGTAGCTTTCTTGTACACATGATGTGCACTCAAAGCATCATACATGTGACCTAGCTACGCTCCCTCTATTTCATTCGATCTCTCCAGAATGTTCAACCGGATCTCTCTCTATATTTATTTCCATTCTTCCAATAGTCGATTTATATTTTAACATCAGCTAGTATATTTATATAATAGGCTGAAATATAAGAATGTACATGAAATTATTGTAATATTTACATACAAACTTACCTTGGTGCAAAATGTGGAAATTTTGCAATTTAGTCCAAAACTTTTCCTTCCCAGATTCGAGATCAATTCGCGTCTTTCTTGATCTATAATAACACATTTAGCTCATTTAATACTCATACTATTTATTTCAATCCAAAAATCACATCATGGACAAATTACATTTTGCCCTAACTTTTCAAAATTACAATTTTGCCCCTAGGCTCGGGAATATAATTTCAGCCCTTATTCTTATATTTTATGATATGCTGAACATTTTCTCTTCTACAACAACATCAAATTCTCACTCTATCATATAGTTATGAACAATAGGTATTTTTCTGGAATTATCTTGGATTTACTCGTTTTCACTTAAAACCGAGTAGCACAAGTTATTTAACATAATTTAAAACCTCATATTCTATCATAAAACATCAAAATACACAAATTTCACCTATGGGTATTTTTCCAAATGTGAACCTAGGTTAAATTATTACTAGCATAAGCTTAATCGAGCTTAGGGATTCCAAAAGCGTAAAGAACATTAAAAGCGGGGCTTGGAATCACTTACTATGGAGCTTGAAAATTGAAGAAACCCTAGCTATGGAGAGAGGAGAATTCGGCAGCAACTATGGAGGATGATGATCAATTTTGTGTTATTTTTCCCATTTTATTTCATTTAATATCCAAATGACCAAAATGCCCTCCTTACTAAACTTTCAAAATTCCTTCCATGTCCTAATTTTGTCCATGAACTTAAAATTGGTCAAATTGCTATTTAAGACCTCCTAATTAATATTCCAAAACAATTTCATACTAAAAACTTCTGGGATGCAAATTTTGCAACTTATTCGATTTAGTCCCTACTTTCAATTTAAGCACTTTAGGCATAGAATTTCATCACAAATTTTCACACAATCATGCAATCATATCATAAACCCCAAAATAATTATAAAACAATTATTTCTATCTCGGATTTGTGGTCATGAAACCACTATTCCGATTAGGCCCTAATTCGGGTTGTCACAGTTCGGATCCTTCATATATAATTTCACCGACAGAAATTGAACTACGACTGGATATGACTTATGAAGAAGAACCGATTAAGATTTTAGCTCGAGAAGTCAAACAACTAAGAAATAAAAGTGTTGCACTTGTGAAAGTGTTGTGGCAAAAGCATGGGGTAGAAGAGACTACATGGGAACCTGAAGAAACTATGAGAAACCAATACCCACACCTGTTTACCGATAAGATTTTCGAGGACGAAAATCCTTAAAAGGGGGGGAGAGCTGTAATATCCTGAATTAGGGATTAATCAGAATAGTGGTTTTGTGACCACAAATTCGAGATAGAAATAATTATTTTATAATTATTTTGATGATTATGATATGATTGCATGATTGTGTGAAAATTTCGTGATGAAATTCTATGCCTAAAGTGCTTAAATTGAAAGTAGGGACTCAATCGAATAAGTTGCAAAATTTGCATTCTAGAAGTTTTAGTATGAAATTGCATTGAAATATTAATTAGGAGGTCTTAAATAGCAATTTGACCAATTTTAAGTTCATGGACAAAATTAGGACATGGAAGGAATTTTGAAAGTTTAGTAAGGAGGGCATTTTGGTCATTTGGATATTAAATGAAATAAAATGGGAAAATAACACAAAATTGGTCATCATCCTCCTTAGTTGCTGCCGAATTCTCCTCTCTCCATAGCTAGGGTTTCTTCAACTTTCAAGCTCCATAGTAAGTGATTCCAAGCCCGCTTTTAATGTTCTTTACGCTTTTGGAATCCCTAAGCTCGATTAAGCTTAAGCTAGCAATAATTCAACCTAGGGTTTATATTTGGAAAAATACCCATAGGTGAAATTTTGTATTTTGATGTTTTATGATAGAATATGGGGTTTTAAATTATGTTAGACAACTTGTGCTACTCGGTTTTGAATGAAAACGAGTAAAGGGCTTAATCTAAAAATACCTAATAGTCACAAGTATATGTTAGAGTGAGAATTTGATGTTGCCATAGAAGGAAAAGTGATCAGCATGTTATAAAACATAAGAATAAGGAATAAAGTTTAATTCCGAGCCTAGGGGCAAAAGTGTAATTATGAAAAGTTTAGGGCAAAGGTGTAATTTTCCAAAGTTTGTATTAAATGCTATTTTGATGAATGTATGTATTAAATAAGATTAATTTGGTATTATAGATCAAGAGAAACGAGATTCAAGTCGCGATTGAGGAAAAGAAAAGATTGTGGACTAAATTGCAAAATCTTTATATTTTGGTACCAAGGTAAGTTCATGTGTAAATAATGTAGCATAATTGTTATATTTAAGTTATTGATGTTAATTATATGATATGCTGATTTTTAATTGTGAAATATTATGCTTTGTGGTTAATGTTGAGTAATATGCAAATTATGTTTACTACTTGATAAATATGAATTGCTACCGAGTATCGGTTCCGATATTCCATGGAAGACGGCAAATGTGAGATCGAGGGAAAAAGCCCATTTGAACCTTAGGAATAGATTACGATACAAGTGACATGTCACTAGGATGGTTGAGCATCCAAACTCGTTGAGTTGAGTCCGAGTTCACTTGTGGATGCAAATGTCTGAGCTCGTTGAGTTGAGTCCGAATTCGTGAGATGTAACTAGGCATCCGAACTCGTTGAGTTGAGTCTGAGTTCATTTATGGATGCAAACGCCCGAGCTCATTGAGTTGAGTCCGAGTTCACTTAGGGGCGGGTTACATGATTTCTTGATTACATATGTGGCACTTATGTACAAATTATCCATGTATCCGAGTTATATTCCGATGTGTTCAACAGGAGAAATTTCCAGTTTAATGGAAGAGCACTTAAGATATAAGTGACGTTTTGGGTAAGTGTTGTGAAATGGACACTTTGGACAGGTATGTTCTTAACCCTCGGGTTGGAAATAGATACAACAACGATAAGATCGTAAGATGATGAATGATATTTAGAAATGTGATAAATGTTTTGGTGATACCATGTTAAGGTTGTTTGGTATGATTGTATTGTTATGTTACTTGTTATTTGCATATGAACTTACTAAGCATTTATGCTTACTCCTTCCTTTTCATTCACTGTAGTTTTGAACAAGCCGGCTCAGGAATCGGGACAGGTCGAAAGTTCGATCACACTATCCAAAGGACTTTTATCTTGGTAAATGGCTTGTACAACTACTTGAGTATGGCATGTATAGCAATATACCTATTTTGTATAAATAATTTTATGATATGGCCATGTTTGGTTGAGAAAATGTTTGATATTGATAAGTCATGGTGATGGCTAATTAGATCATGTTTGATATCAAGGAAGTTTAATAGATTATCTAGTTCATAAAAATTCATGGAAAGATGAAACTTGCCTTAAAACAGAATATTGCTGCAGCAATGACATGAATTTAAAAAATCACTAAAAATAGTATAAATGAAACTAAATGATGAGTAAGTTATGAAATTGAAGCTTAATGGGTCTATTTTCATGTGCATTGAACAAAACAGGCATATAAATTATATTTTATGAGATATTTAAACTTTTGTGAAACAGGGCCAGAGTGATTTCTAGATCCCCTATTCTGACTTTAAAAATTAATAATAAATTTTACAAAAATAATTAGAGGTTGTTCTTTATATTTAAAGATTCCTTATTGAGTCTAGTTTTAAGGGAAACAAACCTCATAGTCATTGAAATTTTGTATAGAGAGATATCTGATTCGTAATACACAGAGGTCAGAGCAGTCGAACCCTGAAATAGGGGAGACTTTAATTAATAAACTGTACTAATTGGCCCAACCAAAAATTCTAGAAAAACAATTAGTAAATATATATATGAGTCTAGATTCTGGAAAAATTTACGGATCTTGATTTCGAGTTTCGTAACTCGAGATATGATTTTTCTTGTAACTGTGACGCGGGTAGCTAGAAAGCTGTGAATGTAGAAACAAATGATTTGAAGTTCTTAATTTGATAAATTATGTTTGGTAACCCCTCAAGCTCGACTCCGGCGATGGTCTCGGGCGTGGGGGCGTTACAACGACATTCTGATCTATTCATGAGATGAGTTTAAGCATGCCGAGCATTTGAGGATTGTGTTGTAAACTTTAAGAGATTATCAACTGTATGCTAAATTCATGAAATGTGAGTTTTGGCTCTGAAAAGTCAAATTTTTGGGACATATTGTCTCGACGGATGGCTTTTGAGTTGATCCGAGCAAGATTTCTACAGTTGTTGACTAGAAACCACCTAGAAATGTATCTGAGGTTAGAAGTTTTCTAGGATTGGCTAGTTTCTATCGATGCTTCATTAAAGGATTCTCGATGATTGCTACACTGATGACCAGACTACTATAGAAAGATGTAAAGTTTGGATGGTCCGAGAAATGTCAACAAAGTTTCGATCAACTTAAAACATTGTTAACTGAAGCACCAATGTTGGTTCAACCTGAATCGGGTAAAGAATTTGTAATTTATAGTTATGCGTCATTGAATGTTTTGGGTTGCGTATTGATGCAAGAGGGAAAAGTTGTAGCTCATGCCTTCAGACAGTTGAAACCGTATGAGAAGAATTATCTGACGCATGATTTAGAATTGGCCGCTATTTTATTTGCATTGAAAATTTGGCGTCATCATTTGTACGGTGAAAAATGTCATATCTTTACTAATCATAAAAGCTTAAAATATATTATGACTCAGAAAGATTTGAATTTGCGACAACGGAGATGGCTCGAATTACTGAAAGACTATGAGTTAGTAATTGATTATCACCTGGGGAAAGCGAATGTAGTCACGGATGCTTTGAGTAGAAAATTGTTGTTTACCTTGAAAGCAATGAATAAATAGTTGACATTATCTGATGATGGTTCAATTTTAGTTGAGTTAAAGGCTAAACCGGTTTTTCTTCAACAAATTTACGAAGCTCAAAAATGTGATAGTGAATTGCAAGCTAAAAGAGTATAATGCAAGTCGACTAGTGATTCAGAGTACCAAATCAGATCCGATAATTGTTTGATGTTCCGAGATAGAATCTGCGTACCGAAAAATCCAGAGTTGATTCAGAAAATTTTCTTTGAGGCACATGGTAGTAGTTTATCTGTTCACCCGTGGAGTACCAAAATGTACAATGATTTGAAACAACTGTATTAGTGGTTGGGTATGAAACAAGACATTTCTGAATTTGTAGCGAGATGTTTAGTGTGTCAGCAAGTTAAAGTTGAGCATCAAGTACCTTCGGGTTTGCTTCAACCGATGATGATAGTAGAGTGGAAATGGGATAGAGTTACGATGGATTTCGTATCGGGATTGCCTTTGCCTCTGAAAAAGAAAGATGCTATTTGGGTTGCTGTTGATCGATTAATGAAATTAGCACATTTCATTCCATTACGTACTGACTATTCACTTGATAGATTAGCTAAATGTATATTGCTGAGATCGTTAGATTGCATGGGGTGTCAATTTCTATTATTTCAGATTACATCACGGTTTTAGAAGAAATTTCAAGAAGCTTTAGGTACGAAGTTGAATTTTAGTGCAGCTTTTCATCCACAAACTGATGGTTAGTCTAAGAGTGTAATTCAAATTCTTGAAGATATGCTCAGATGTTGTATTTTAGAGTTTGAAGGCAACTGGGAGAAATATTTGCCACTGGTTGAATTTTCATAAAATAACAACTTTCAATCAAGCACAAAGATGGCTCCGTATGAAGCATTGTATGGTTGCAAATGTCGAACTCCATTGTACTGGACTGAGCTTAGCGAGAAACAGATTCACGGGGTTGATTTGGTTAGAGAAACCGAAGAGAAAGTGAAAGTAATTCACAACTATTGTCAAAAATCATACACGGATTTGAAATGAAAAGATATTGAATTTCAGATCGGTGACAAAGTGTTCTTGAAGGTATCTCCGTGGAAGGAAATACTTCGTTTTGGTTGCAAAGGCAAATTGAGTCCGCAATTCATTGGGTCGTATGAGATTATTGAAAGAATAGGTCCAGTGGCATACCGGCTAGCTTTTCCAACTGCATTAGAAAGATTCATAATGTATTTCATGTATCGATGTTGCATCGATATAAACTGGATCCATCACATGTGATTTCTCTGGCTAAGATCGAAATTCAACCCGATATGTCATACAACAAAGAACCGATCAGAATTCTAGCACGTGAGGTTAAACAATTGAGAAATAAAAGCATAGCTCTTGTGAAAGTACTTTGGAAATGTCACGGCGTTGAAGAGGCTATGTGCGAACCCGAGGAAGCTATGAGAAAACACTACGCTAACCAATTCATTGGTAAGATTTTTGGGGACGAAAATCCCTAAGGGGGGAGAGTTGTAACAATCTGATTTTAGTCAAATCAGAACAGTAGTTTCAGGGCCACAAAACTGAGGTCAAAATATTTATTTTTATTATTATTTTAACATTTACAGCATGAATATATGATAGTGTGAAAATTTCGTTAAGAAATTTTATCGTTTAAATGGTTAATTTGAGAAAAAAGACTAAATCGCATAAAATGTAAAAGTGTTGTTCTATTAGATAAAGGTGTCAAATAGCTATAGAAACTTAAATTCAATGTCCTTAAGTGATAACTAGACCATTAACATGATAGTGGATGATAGTGGCTTGGTAAATATGACATAATTAATGTTCATTAAGGTTATTTTTGTAATTTAGTTAATATAGGTTAATTAAATAAAAACAAAATGAATTTTGTTGTTCATCTTCATCTTTTAGCTGAATTTTACAAGAAGAAAAGCCAAAGTATTAGGTTTCATTCGGTCATTGATTTATAAGCTCAATTAGTTATGATTTTTGTCTCGTTTTTAATGATTTCTATGTTTTTGTGATCATTGCATCTAGTACTATCTAGCCCGGGGACTATTTTGCAAAACTGTTAAAGATTTTAAATGTTTCCATTGATGAATATATGAGTATTTTGAAGTTTCTTGATAGATTATGAATATTTGGTGCTAGTTAAGTTTTGTTAAGTGATTTTTAGTAAAAATGTAAAATAAGGATTAAATTGATAAATGTGTAAAGTTAGTGGTTAAAATGTGAAATAAATGAAACTTATGGGCTACTAGGGGCATTATGGTAATTCTCCTAGCATGGGTTTATTGTGAATTTAAATAATTTGTGATTTTATGAAATAAGGACTAAATTGTGAAAAATGTGAAATATGTGGGGCAAAAGTGTAAATGTGTTTTAAAGTGTTTTTTGGATTAAATTGAATGAATAGATGATTAAATAAGTTAATTTTAAATATATTTAGATCAAGAAAGGAGAAATATGAATTTGGATCGGGGAAAAGATAAAGTTATCGACTAATCGACTTGATTTGTTGTTTTAACATTCAAGATAAGTTTGTATGTCATAATTTTGTTTCAAATGTATTTGTTGTGCTTTGATATAGCATGAATTGTGATTATACGATTATGGACAAGTTTGGAAATGATTCAACAAAGATTCGACAGTTGGAATCCCATTTGAACCTTAGAAATAGTTTAGGATGCTAGTGACATGTCATTAGGGATATCTTGAGTAGGCTTCGGGCCATGATTTGGCACTTCAGATGTGAGATAAACTAATTTGGCTTCGAGCCATGATATCAAAATTTTGGATAAGTTACCTTGATTTGGCTTCGGGCCATGGTATAGGTACTTATCGTGTAAGACCCTAGAGTATTTGACTTCTATTCTAAATGGTTCAACGGGTAAATGAAAGATGTGGTTGAGTTTGAGGTTGGTATGAGATTTTACAAGGTACGTACGCTAATGAATTGAGTTTTGGAAACTATAGAATTGATAAGTTTTTGGTAAGTTATGTGAATGATCATTTGATAGCTTTGAGATTTAATAGAATTGTTGTATATTATTTTCTATTATTTGAATGATTAATGAAAGGTGATAGTTGCTTATTGTTAACATACGAGCTTACTAAGCTATATAGCTTACTTTGTTTCTTTTTCCATGTTTTATAGTGATTTCAAAGCTAGCTCGGACTCGAGGACCGTCAGAGACTACATCACACTACCCACTAACACTTTGGTACTTTTGAAACTATGTTTTTGGGTCATATGGCATGTATAGGGACTTTGAGTCATTTTGGTTATGTTTTGGTAATGATATTGGCCATATGATTTGGCATTGTAAATGTTTATATTTTGGCATGTATATATAGCAATGTGTGATAGTTTATTTTGGTTTGTTTGGTATGTTTGAATAATGAACATATAAGTATTAATGCCTCTTAGTGATGTGGTTAATCTTTGATAGTGAATAGCTAGTTCAATGCAACTTTCATGGTAGCTAATGGTTGAAAAATTGAGAATGTTTGTGCTTGTGCTTTTAGGTTAAGAAATGCTTAGTTAATATGGTATATATATATATATGAATGCTTTGGAAATGCGAAATGGCATGAATTGAGTAGGCAAAGTATGTTGTTGAAGGTATGTTAGATGTTGATATTGAAATGGTATATTTTGGTCTTGGTTGTCGTTGATTTGGATATCTATATATGCTATGAATGTGTACCAAATGGATTGTGTAGGTGTGTGCCTTTTGGGGCGACAAATTGGCTTGGTAAATAGCCTAATTTTGTCCACACGGGCAGAGACATGGGCATGCATCTCAGCCGTGCGTAACACACGGTTATGTTACACGCCCATGTGTGACACACGGTTCCTGGTGTTGAAATTGAAATCAAGTCAGTATGCTCTACACGGACTCACACACGGGCTTGTGACTTGGCCGTGTGGCATAAATCAGTATGCCCTATACGTTTGGCACGGCCTAGGACACTGCCTGGCATACAGGCATGTGTGTTGGCCATGTGACCCAAGTTAGAGAGGTACACGGGGTCAGACACGGGCTGGGACACGGCCATGTGCTCCCATTTTGCATGTCCACACGGCCTGGCCATACGGGCATGTGTCCCCTATTTTGTGTAAAATTTTCAAGGTTTCGTGAAAGTTTCTTGAGATATCAGTTTAGTCCCGAACCACTCCCAAAGCATGTTTATGGCCTCGTAAGCCTGTATAAGGGACAAATTGTTTGAGATTGAATGATGATTGTTTGTAATAATTGAATGTATGTGAAAAGTATGATTAAATGTATTATAAGTCCGGTAATTCTCTGTAATCCTATTCTGGTGTTGAATACGGGTGAAGGGTGTTACAAATTGCCTTTAAAAACCACCCACCTTCACACTTTGCTTCTCAAGCCAAAGTGTATAAGTAGTTGTATTTGGACCTCGATTCTGATTAACAATGACCTCTCCTCATTGTGGAGCTGAAACAGAGATAAAATAAATGTTACAAGCTATTATTAACAACAAGAAAATTGAAAAAATCATGAACTATAAGAATATAAAATGCCTCTCCAATCTACCTTACTGAATACTCACGGTATAACCGAAACACAAATTTCAGCCCTTAAATGACCTTCTATGCACCAAAAACCATTTCCAAACATCATTTCTAATCTATAAACAAAAACCTAAGCATCAATTTCATCAAACAACCAGTTTCATAATTTTTCAAAAAATCAACTCATGTTCTTAGTTAAAAGCAAATTTGTCAAAATTGATCAATTAAATGAGTTTAATCTTTTGTTTTCTAAGAAAAAACCTCTTAATAAACATTATTTGAGCTTAAATATTCATTTAAACTTGGATTCCAACTCAAAACCATAAATTCACCATTGATGAATTTCATATTCAAGAGAGAAGAGATCAAGATTTGAAAAACCTTTTTAATCGATTTAAATAAAAAATAATGATTAAGCACAACTTTAAAATGAATTTAGACTTCAATCGATCTAAAATCATCAATATTGAAGATTAGATCAAGATCTTTGAAGAACTTAGATGAGTTTTTTCCCAACTTTGAAAATCTTTTCTAGAGAATTTTAAGAGAATTCTGAGAAAAAAAAAGATGAGATCTAATCTTTGATATGTGGACTTCGAAAATGAAAATGAAAAATGAGAGAAAACGCTTAGAAATCGGGTGAAAATTGTGTGTGAAGTGAGGGGATTGCACTATTTTTGAGTTAAAAACCCTTACCTGATTTTGAAAAATTGGGGAAATTGCCATAGGACACTCCCACAATTCCCTTGTTTTACAAAGTAATCCTTTCCCTTCGAAATTCCAAAAATATGGGTAATTTTCCATAAAACCACTCAAAGATTTCCCTTATTTTGACAAAATGGTCCTATGTAATTAATATTTTAAATTCTCTCAATTAAACCCCCATTTTAATTTATTTTTCAATTCTAATTTGACCCAAAGTATTTATTTTACCCAAAAAATATTTAAAACTATCAAATTAGTTTTTCTAAAAATATTTTTGTTTTCTGGAATATTTTTTTCCTAATTTTTTAAATGAAATTAAGCTGACTAAACTAAGAGAAAAATTATTAATAACCCTAATTAACTTCTGGTTTTTCATTCAGAACCCAGTAAACTTACCCGAAACTACTAGACTTATTTTTAGGGCCTTACAAATCACATATCTCCAACTGGTCCCACTGCTAGCTCATTGAAACCAGAAATACTTGCATGATGAATCAAATGAATAGAAATGGACAGAAATGAAAAAGTTAGAGAAATGAGTTACATTTGGAAATGAATGTAGTTTCTCATTAAGTATGGAAATGACCTGAGAATTAATTTATGTTTTTCGAATTATTATTTAATTAATTGAAGTTCAAAAATGAAATTAAATTAATTTGTCATTCTGAATCCATTGAATGTGGAAAGTAAATATATATTCTCATAGATTCTTTTACTGTAAAGTTGTCATGATTTTAACGAAATTAGAATCGAGTTTGAAAAAATTATTTAATTGGAAAATTTTATTTATTTAAATTAAATTAATAAGTAATGCATATTTTGAGAAGTAGAAAAACATATAATGGGTTGGATTAAATTATAAAGTGATTGATTAAAAGTCCAGGAAGCATGTATAATTGGACCCAATACAGGAGAGGCTCGAATCCCGATCATAATACATATGAGGGGAGACACACCCTATTAGCTGCCGCTCTCTCTTAGTTGAACTACGAGATTGGTTTTTTCGATTAAATAGACATTAAATGCATTCTACTAATTCAAATAGGGTTTTACTTTCTCTCCCTATAAATAGATGACATTTGTACGGCTAAAAACATAATAAGGTTGCGAGGAGTTGCCCGTCTCCCCGGAACATGAGATGGTTCAGGAAACTATAGTTAAGGTAAGTCTGCCAACTTCGAGTAACAACAACCTGGAGCTTGGTACGGAGGCATTGACCCGGTTGGTAAGGGAAGTGCTTGAAGAAGTGTTCGAGGCAAGAGATAAGGCGTATGGTGAAACACTTCAAGCTAGGCGCTTGGAGTGCAGCAGGAAGAGGGATCACAGTCTTCTGAGGCAGGAGCCTTGTTTTGTGAAATGCGTTAAGACGCGTCTGAACTTTCTGGCCTGCAAGCGTTGTAAAAGGCACCATCCGGGCGAATGCTGGAGGAAGTCAGGAGCGTGTCTCAGATGCGGGTCTAAGGAGCATCATGTTCGAGATTGCACAGTTCCTTTTAAGTCAGGTGTGTTTTGTTTGGATGTGATGTTTGAATATAGAAATTGTATGCTTCGGTGGTAAATATCTGTTTGCTTCTATGGTTAGATGTTTGGTTAGGTGTGAGAGGTTTTTAGATTAAGTTAAAAGTGTATTAGTGTAGTTTGGAACTAGAGTGCACAGCGGAAGCGTAGTGGTGTAGATTGAGCTAAGTGCTTGTTCAGATAGTTGGAAATTTCGAGGACGAAATTTCTTTAAGGGGGTAGAATTGTAACGCCCCGAATTTGGGCTTAGAAGTATTGGGCCTTGAGTATGGGTCTGTAAGGAGGTTGTATATAAGTATTTAATTGTGCAAGGAAATACCACAATTAAATGTCTGTTCAAGTGGTTAAGGGTCCTGAGAGGAGTTGGAGAAATCTTGGGTTCAAACCTGGACTTTAGTAAAAATTTTGGTTTTTAGTGAATAAAAAACCCTGGGTGCTTAGATGAAGGCCTTTTAAATTATTGTGGTAAATAAATTACACAAGGAAGCATACGATCTAGTGTTTGTGACGTCTTTAAGCTTGCAAGGGAGCCTGAGTTCAAGTCTTGGCTCTTACAATTTATTTTGGTTTTTCTTTTAAAGGAACCTGGATTTTGGCCTATAGACCTTATAATTAATTGAGGCTAAAATGGTAACACAAAGAGCCTTCTGGTGTAGTGGCAAGGTGGCATGTTGTGTAACTATAAGGTCTAAGGTTCAAGTCTTGAGATGTGCAATGAGGTATTTATTTTTCTATTTGAGTTGTGTAGGAGGTGGAGTTGGACTGGAACTTTATGGTTGAAGTGGTCATATAAAAATAAGGAATTTTCCTAATGGTTGAAAGTAATCCCACATCGGGAAGCTAACATGAGCATTGGTGAGAAGCTGGCTTTAAACAGAGCGAACTAGATGAGTTGGTGAGAAGGTTAGTGATCGTGGACTTCGGCGCATTCTCATAAATAGGTGTGTATTCACGCCCTTCTTTGTTGGAAGTCGGCAAAAGCTGAAAAGCTAAAACCTCGGCATTCGAGGCCTCACAAGCGTGCGGCAAAAGCTGAAAAGCCAAAACCTCGGCATTCAGGGCCTCACAAGCGTGCGAACGCACGTAGAGCGAACCGAGCCCACAAATTATGGGCGATAGACTGTAGAGGCCGCCATGAGCATTCTCGTGTGCTGTGGCTATTTTGGGCCTCGATGGGCCTCGAATGGCCAATTGAGCCCAATGGCCCCCGGGGGCCCACTTGTGTAAATCTATTTGTTAGGTGGGAAGTAGTTGGGCCTATCATGTCGTGTGCATGGCATGGGCCGTTAAGGGCTTCGTTGGGCTGAAATGGGTTGTGTGGACCCCATGGGCTCGTGGGCCCCATACAGATTAAATTCGCGGTAAGTGATAAATATTGGACTGGGCTATGTAGGTCACATAGCCATATCTAAATTTGGGCTAAATAGGCCACACGAGGGTGTGCGCCCACTTCAGCCGAGTAATGGGCCTTGGGCCCATTTACACTGTTATGATCATTTAGGTTATCTGTGTCGCTGAGGCGACTGTAGACCTTTGGAGAGGTCGTTATATGAGCTGAGACCCTAATATTGGTAAAATTATCGAAATACCCTTATAGTTTAAAATGACCGTAATGCCCTTATAGGGTAAAATGACCGTAATACCCCTGTATGGTAGAATGACGATTATGCCCTTATGTTCGTATGGCTGGTGTGCCTATGATTTACGTATATGATTGTGTTGAGTATGACTTTCCATGCACGTAATATTTATGACATGACATATTGCATGGGGTTGGGTTATTATGGACGGAGTAAGTGTACGGCTTGTAGCTGTTCTGTATAAGGCTTTAGCTTTTCTATGATACTTATGGCTTATAGTCGTTCTGTTAACTGGAAATGTTACTGCAATATTTACAGCATTGAGTCGTCCAGTCTACGGCGTTGAGCCGTCCTTTTAACTTAGTGCCGCAATCGATGCTAAGCTTGGTGTGTTGGCTAGGTGGATCAATTTTATCCCCACATGGTGCGTTGGTTGGTACGGGTGGTGTGTTGGTTGGACTGGGCTGGAAATCTGTCTGCATATCTGCATCTGATACTGATTCTGTACTAAGCTTAGGCCCACTTGATTCTGTTAAAGGGCTAGGCCCAACTGTTACTGATTTTGAGAATGGGCTAGACCCAAGTGAAATTGTACTAGGCTTAGGCCCCTACACATTGTTCTATTACTATAATAGGCTCTGGCACAGACTGATTCTGAATTCTGTCTGTTTACTAACTGTTTTAGTTTAGGAGGGGATTACACACCGAGTTTTCATAAACTCACCCCATTTATTTATTATGCAGGTAATCCCCAGCATTAGGAGGATCGGTGCTGTGAGGGACTCGGAAGTGGCCACACAACTGCTATTATTTTCGATTTTCTTTTAAGTTATCTATTTACAAGTACTTATATTTGATCTGGGTTGTAACAAGGCCTCTTTTAATTTCTGGTTCTAAATTTGGAATTTTATATATTGTTTTATAACTGCTGGAGTAAAACACGATTTTATTTTCCAAAATAATAAATGTTTTTCAAAATATCACGTTTCTACAAAACTTTAAACTAAGCTTCCGCAGCAAATAAAGTTTTAAAGGTAATAAAGTTTTACAAGAGAATCACTTTTAATAACCCAACAGAAAGGTTTTCACAAAGTTTTAAAATGGCCAGAGGTTCTAAATAGCAAGAAGGGTTTTCAATGAGAACATGGTTTTCGAAAAACACTTCAATGTGACACGCCAGATTTCGGCCATAGCGTCTAGGCCGGGTTTGGGGTGTTACATGTGTGATTTTGGGAAAAACTTTATTTCTATAAATATCACAAACCGACTTGTTTTTCAAAATTTTATTTTTTTCTTTGTGCAAGAAAATCATTTTCAAACTAGATTTTTTTTAAACAATGTGCTTATTTTAAATGAGCCAAAATAAATGGCTAATGAGTTACATGAGAGTTATGTATTTTGGATTAAGCTAAGACTTGGAATCTATGAATTATGAAATAAGATGCATAATTGTCCAAATATATATATGTTCATAAGTGGTATATGCCAATGTAAACTTGGTAGAAATAATAGGATACAGTTGGCATTCCAATAAGGTTCTATGCACATTTCTTATGGGTATGATAATAATGTGAAGACTATGTTATGTCATTTTAGGATCCAACATTTGTTTTTCACTAACCATATCTTATTTATTATTTTATTGCTATTAAACCCTTCTCTTAATTTCCATTTAAGGCCATATTTCAATCCAACTCAAATTTCGCTAATTTTGGTCACTAAGCAATTTAGTCCCTATACTATTTTCTCTAATCAATAGAACAAATCACTTTACAATTCTAATTAATAATTCCATACTTAATTCATAAATATACTCATTTTAAGGAAATTCATCCTTAAACTTAGTTCCCCAACACCAATGAAAATCAAGTCGTGACATACGCACGCTCTCTCTCTCTCTATATATAGATATATATATTCAATGGTACGCTAATTATACCCCAACACTTTCCAAGTAGTTTAACATGATCGTGTAATAATTAAGCATGAATTCTCACTTAATTTAACATCTCATCATTTCATTGGAATCATCTGATAGCATAGTTACACCATATAATACATTAAACACATGCTTAAGCATTTACCTACACTAAAGATCATAAAAATTAGCAACAAATACGATTAAAACCTGAGAAAGCACCATTGCATATACAAATAATCTAAATATCTAATCAACATACTATTTTTAAGTAAACAACTTAATTTGATACAAAGTAACACAAAATTTAGAGAGCACAAATCAAAACCATTCACTCCTCAACATTTTTTTTTACATTCCTTTAGGCCTTAGAGCTTTCGGCCACCTCTTAAGCTTCAATTTCAATACCAAAACAATAAAACAAGTTAGATTAACATTATTCATAAATAGAAAATACTAAATCTACTTGAAATGATGCATTCAAGGTTGCGAGAAATCAACTTCACTTCCTAAACCCACTAAAGAAAACCTCTCAAAACTTTAATCTAACTTTTAGAAATTTAGTGGTTTAGTAAGGATTCACAACTCATAAACACTAAATCTCTTATCTAAAATCTTTTAAGGAAATCTAAAATCTTAACTCTCTTTCTCATTGTAGAATCAACCCTTACTTTTAAGAACTCATCTTAATCTAACTCTAATCTAAACTCCAATGATCTATTATTGATCTAAACTTATAAATACTCAACCTTACACAAAATCATCAAGAAAACAAAAAAAAATCAAAACTTTATCTCCAATCTTACCTTAGATATGAAAAAGAAGAATATGAAAGAAAATGATGAAATAACAATGGAAATCTTTTGGTTGAAGAAAAATTTATTTGAAATCATACTTACCTTGCTGAAATTGAATGGTTGGATAAAGAATCAAAGAATGATTGAGAGAACTTCAATAAATACTTTGTAAACTCTTATAAAAATGAAATATCATAACCATTCCCACCTTTGAGTTTTTATCTAATGGGTTTCTTGTTTAGGTACCTTTCGACTTATTACCATTTAAGACCTTATCTTGTCTCTAATCCTAAAATTCCCTCTTAAGACACATGCCTCATTAATTTTGACATTTTAACGAACTAGTACATACTTCAATTTTCTAACTTCTAATTTCTAGCTAATTTAATAAAATTTAATAATGGAAATTATTTTGTAACAAGTTATAAATATAACCCCTAACCTATTCTAAAAAAACTCTCTCAATTTAACTTCCTAAAACACCTCAAATTTTTGCTTTTAGCACTTTATGGAATTTTCGTCATCATAAAATTTTGTTCCATTACACAAATTTTGTTAATATGAATGCTTGTACAAAACTATGAATGAATGAACAAGGAGAAATGGTTCACTAGATCTACTCATTGGAGTAATAGGTGTCCTCTCAGTATAATGAGTATATTGATTTGGGATTAATTTAGTTATTTTTTATATTATTTGACTAGACTAAATCTAAAGTGAAGCTAAATTAAGAGATCATGTTAAATAATTATTAAAAATGGAATAAAATTAATTAAATAAAGTTTCATGTGTATTTTAATGCGGTAAAGTTGTTATGACGAGATTAAAATAGAGCTTGCGTAAATTATTATGTAATTAATTCTAATTTCTTAACTAAAATTAATTAAGAGTCTAAAATACATATGTGGGCCTTAAGGTGACCCAACTAGGGTCAAAGTAAGGCTGGTGAATATAGAGAATATCCTTACCACACAAGCAAGTAAGGTGGACGACATAGAGAGCCTTTGTTAGACTCAGTTTGCCGCTAATATGGTTGTTTCAACCTAGGACTCTTTATTTTATTGATAATTCTAAATAATTATAATTTTAAAAAGGTCTTTACAAATATCTCATATTAGTTGAAGAGAAATTTTTTGATGAAAATTGAAGAATGGATGAGAACTAGTGTAACAATCTGGTTTAGACTCTAGTCGAAATAGTGGTTTTGGGACCACAAATTCGAGTCAGAAAAATATTTAATATTATTTTCCATGTTTACAGTACATGTTTAAGCGTGTGAGAGTTCTGTATGAAAATTTTGATCGTTTCAGTGCTTAATTTGCAAAAAGGACTAAATCGCAAAAAAATGCAAATGTTGTGTGTCATTTGATGAAGTGCTGAATTCATGTGTCTCTTTAAATATGAGGTCCATATGTTGTAAATGGACCATTGAATTCATGAAACGACATGGTTAGACATGAGTTAGTGGATTTTTAAATGAAATTAATAAGGTTACTTAAGTAATTTGTTAATTAAATGATAGTTAAAATAAAAAAAAAATCAAATGCTCATATATATTCTCATCTTTTTGACCAAAACTAAGGAAAGAAATAAGGGTTTCTAAGCCTTCAAGCATTCGGCACTTATCTTGGCTAATTGGTATGTGGCTTTTTATCTGTTTTCGATAATTTCTATGTTTTTGTGATCGTTACTTTGTGTTTTACTAAGACCATGTCTCAATTTTTGATTTTATTGATGATTTTGAGTTATTTCATTCATGAAATTATGAATTTTATGAAGTTTGATGATAGTATATGGAAGCTTAATGTTGGATTAATATGTTTTGTCTTTGAATTTTTGAGGAATTTACGTAATTTGGGCTAAATTGTGAAAATGAGAAATTTGGGGACTAAAATATGAATTAAATGAAATATATGAGCTTATATGAGCTAAGTGAAGATTCGGCCTAACATGTGTATAAAGAAATTATTTTTATTTTGTGATTTTATGATTTAGGGAATAAAGTGTTAAAATGAGAAAATGTAGAGCTAATTTGTAAAATGCCCTAAATATGTGTATATGGATTGAATTGAATGATTTTTGAATAAAAGGGTTAATTTTCAATACATATAGATCAAGAAAGGAAGAATTCAGATTTAGATCTAGGGAAATCGAAGGTTATTAAGTAAACAATTTGAATTATCAATCCTGAGTACGAGGTAAGTTCGTACGTGATAAATGATGTTACAATTTAAGTTTAATTGCTTTGATAATGTATAAATTGAATATATTTGATTATGGATTGAACATGATGATAAATCGACTATGTTCAGCACTAAGTGTGCGATTCAAAATAGCTTCGACTAATCAATAAAGCACTAAGTGTGCGAATTCTTAAAGCATGGAAAGACTTTCGAATGAATTAATGCATTTGAATGAGAGGTGGGAATGAAATGAATAGATAAGAGAAAGTTCAGGTATGTTCGATACCTATGTGGTAGATGATACTATGTATATGAAGTTCGATGAATTCATATGAACATATTAAATGTGATGGATTAGAATTGATGAATGAATTGTGAACTACTAAGTGATCATTAATTGATGTTTTGTATTATATAAACTGTTGACTATATTTGGTATGAACTTACTAAGCTTTAAAGCTTACTGTGTGAAATGTTCTCTGTTTTACAATGTTATAAAGCTAGCTCGAATCCAGAGATCGTCAGCAACTCATTCACACTATCGGACATCTATTTTGGTACCATTTTGAAAGTTGTATATATGGTGGCATGTATAGGCTAGAGTTATTTTGATAGGTTTTGTGATATGAATATCTAGCCATGAGATTTGGCTTGTAAATATTGGTATGTATGGTTTTTTAAGTTGGCCTAAATTATGTGTTTGATAAGTAAGTTATATGATGTATATAATGCTTTTGTGATGGTTTGAATATGGAATGCTGAATTGGTAAGTTTTGTGGTATGAAATATGTGATAAAACGATTAGTTTATGTATTTGAAATTTATGTAAGTTGTGATGATTTTGGTACATTAATGTGGTATGTTTTAGTTGCGGAATTGAGTAATGAAATGGTTGACTATGAAATGTGTGTGATTTGGTATGTTTTGGGCTGCCTATAAGTGTATGGAAATGATTCCAAATTGGTTGTTATGAGTTCATGATTGTAAGGTGGCAAATTTGGCTTTTCAAATGGCTTATTTTTGTCCACACGGGCAGAGACACGGGCGTGTGTCTCAGCCGTGTGCGACACACTGTCATGTTACATGGCCGTGTGTCCCCTTAGGTACCCTATGATTTAAAATCAGTATACCCTACAGTTTTGACATGGCCTAGACACACGGGCTGGCAAATAGGCGTGTCGTTGACCGTGTGACCCAAGTTAGTAACCTCCCTAATTTTCACATGGCCTGGCATATGGATGTGTCTTGTGGCTGTGTGGATAAGTTAGTATGTATGCCCTGTTTTGCCACGGCATAGACACACGGGCGTGTCTAATGCTGTGTGAGGCACAAGGCCTGTTCACACAAGCGTGTGACCTTTATAACTTTGAAAAAATGTTTTTAAGTTTCGAAAAATTTTGTATGCGTTTGATTTAGTCCCGACCACTTTCTAAAGCATGTTTAAGGTCTCGTTGACCTATGTAAGGGACTTTGTATTGATGTATGACCTATGATGCTATGATGATTCTGAAATAAATTCTAAATGTTTCTATATGTCTGGTAATGCCTCTTAACCCTAGTCCGGCAACGAATACGGGTTAGGGGTGTTACAACTAGAAATCCTTAATTTTCAATTCACTTATTCAGCTAACAAGAGAGAGTTTATTCGGTATCATTTTTCTTTACGTTGTTCTAAGCGAGTTCTTGTGTTTGTGTTTATAACAACCAATCTCGTATGATTTTGTAAGTTCAACTTTGACTTGACTTTTGGAGATTCTTTGACTATATTTTGGGGTGATTATGGTAGCTCAATAGTCAAGCTTTGAGTTACCCTAAAAAAGGTTTTTTAGTCACCTGATTTTAGGGCCTGTAGGTTTTAGGGTATGCAAGTTTGGCTGTTACACGGCCTGGTACACAGTCGTGTTGAGAGTTACACGGCCTAGTACATAGGTGTGTGGCTTGGCCATGTGACCCAACTCAGAGTGTTACATGAGCATGAACATGGGTTGGGACACGGCTATGTGTCCCTATTTTGAGAGTTTCATGGCCTGAGACACGGATGTGTTTCTTACCCTTTTTTTTACGCAACTCCAATAGATCAGTTAACTATCAATAGATTACGCAACTCCAAGCACATTCGGTTCAATCAACTAAGCAATTTCTTACCCTTTCTTTTACTTTAATTTACTTGTATTCTTTTGCATGTTTAAATTAAATCTAAGAGTTATGGTGTCTAGATCCAGAAGAGGCTAAGTCTCTAAGGAGATTAACAAGTGGATGTGGGCGTAGTTAATGGAGGAATACGGGTTCCTTATTGGAATTACCTGGTTCTAAATTGTGTGTACTTAAACCCTAAGAGTGACGACCCTAGGAAGTCATCTAGGTTAAACGAGGTCAGGAGATAAGTTTGTCGAGAAAATCGTAATTTATCTCAATGGGGAAAGTGAGGTTGAAAGATAAGTGTGTACCCGTTAATTAGTTAATTAGTAGAGGCTGAGAGGTAATACTAGTTAATTAATAGTTAATTCCATTTAAACCCGAATTCTAAAGTTAATTACAACCACTGAAAAGAGTTAATCTTCTACCTATTATTTTGATATAGTTGTTTGTTTATTTTTTTTTATCTAATCTAGTTAAATTAGTTTATGCTTGTTTTCTATTTTATTGTATATCGTAATATAATTTTAATTATTACTATTTAGACTTGTTCTTTTAGAAGTAGATTTCGGTTATTACTATTTAGACTTGTTCTTTTAGAAGTAGATTTCTGGTTTAATTCATTCTCTTTTAGGTACGATCCTCGAAATACTTTTGTATGTTCCATTATACACATCTATATTAAAATTTGACATGTATACTTGTTGACACCGCTTATTTAATTTAATATGTTTTTGGTGTGGTTTTGGTATTAAATCAAAATTTTATTTTCTACAATTAATAAGATAAATAGGAAAGTTCAAAATTATAGATATGATTCATTTTTTTTAATTACTAATTTTATTTATTCTTCTATCTTGGATTCTAGCGTATGACCCGAAGCGGAGGCATCTTAATCGAGTTGTATCCTGATTCGGAGAAACTTCTAACGTGCAACCTCCAAGTAAGACAAGATGATCCATTGTGGTATTTAACTTACCTTAGGAGAACCTTTTATTTGATGATCCACCCGAGCAACAAGAACAAATTTCTAAAGAACTACCGATGGCTAAAAGAATGTTACACGAGTTCGCACTACCTACATTAGATGTCGTGCGAGGTAGTATTGACAGACCAACGATCAACACCAATAATTTCAAGATAAAGATTGCTACAATCTAGATGATTCAGAAAACATTGCAATGCAAGGGAAATATGATAGAGGATTTGAACCGACATTTGAAACAGTTTCCTTAACTTTGTGATACCTTCAAACATAATGGAGTAATCGATGACGTTGTTTGTCTTTGGTTATTTCCATTCTCATTATGCGATAACGTGGCCAAATGGTTAGATTCACTGGAGCTAGGCTCCATAAAGACATGGGGTGAACCAGCAGAAAAATTTCTTCATAAAATTTTCCCTATAAGCAAAACCATTCAGTTTAGATGTGATATCACCAATTTTAAACAATTCAAAGGTGAAACACTGTACAAGGCATGGGAGTGTTTCAAATCAATGATACGAAAGTGCCCCCACCATGGGTTGCAAGAATGGCTTCAAATCTAAATTTTCTACAATGGTGGAGACAGTAACATCAAGGCCAGTATAGACGGAGTAGCCGAAGGATCTCTTATGCACCACAATTATGAGAGAGCATATCAAATCATAAATAACATAGTGATGAATTCATACATGTGTTCAAATGAGAGACTCACTTAGAAACCAAAATCGCCAATAGTGAAAGAAATCAACAAAGACGAAAAATATCAACAAATTTTGGAGAAGTTGAATCAGTTGGAAACGACTATCAAACCTTCAAGAGTAGAGCCATACATGGAGAACTAACCAGATGACGTTAGCTATATCAGTAATAAGGGTAGAAATCATTATTTAAACAAGTATAATCCTGGTTGGAAGGACCATTTGAATCTTAAGTGGAGAGGTAATCAAGGAGGAGAAAACCAAGTGTAGAATAGACCAAATCTTCCATACCAACCACTACATATACAAAGAACTCAAGAAAGACCCACGGCATACGATCATGTTGCATATGGTCAAAAATTTGATCGAATCGAATGGGAGATACAAGTTATGCATATAGATATGAATTGCATGAAGGAACAGAGGCGCTAGATAATAGGTTTTTTTACAAAAACAAATCGGTTAAGGCATCCCCAGTAACATAGAGAACAACCCTTAGAGAGATGGGAAGGAACATGTGAATGTAATCGCCCTGCGATCAAGTAAGAAACTTGATACGTGAAGAGGAGATTTTGCTCGAATCTGTCGATAAGCCCGTGGAAGAAAATGAGCACAAAGAATCGATTGAAGTAGTAGAACCAGTGGTTGAATTGGTAATCTCAAAATCAAGCAGAACAAAGGTACCATTCCCATCAATGTTAGATAACAAAAAAAAGAGGGATAAAGTTGATTTTGTAAGTTTTATCAACTTGTTTAAATCCCTCGATGTCAATTTATCGCACTTGTACTTAATCAATAAAATCCCTAAATATGAAAAGTACCTAAAAGAAATCATGGCAAGACATAAAAAATTAAAAAAAGGGTGAACAAATTGATATTGAGAAGCTTTATTATACCAGAAGATTTTGTAGTCCTCGATTTTGAGGAAGATCAAGAAATTGTCATTCTATTGGGTAAGCCATTTTTGGTCAAATCTAATCGACCATCGACCTTGAAAAAATTGAATTGATAATGAAAATCTATGGTGAAATAGAAGTGTTCAAATGTGGTCACGATTCTCAAAGTGGGGAATTATTAGGGAATTTGTTTTATTAGATTTAATCCCTAATGACTATGACCGAAGGTATGTGCATAGTTGTGTAAATGCAGGCAAACCAAACTCGAGTAAGCAAGACAAATCAGAAGATCCTGGTTGGCATGAGCTCTACTGGACAGAAATGTGACAGCCCTAATTTGGCCCTAGTCGGAAAGTGGTTTCGGGATCACAAAACCGAGTCACAGAAATAATTAGATGTTATATTTTGTGTTTAATATATGTGAAAGTGCATGCGTGAAAATTTCATGCTTTGATTTTGTCAATTGTATGTGAAAGTTTTTAGAAAGGACTTATGTGTGAAACTTTGGAAATGTGATAGGTTAAATTGTAGTGGGCAAATAATGCATGGTGGAAAAAAATGTGGACTTGCATGTCAAATTTCCCACTTTAGAGGAAGTGGCCGGCCATGATGGTATGGGATACAAAATATATGCATTTTGTATTAATATTATAATGACTACATGTAACACCCCGTACCCGAGACCGTTGCCGGAGTCGAACACGAGGTGTTAACGGACCTAATTCATTAATTAAACAGCTCATACAATTCATTTTAAAATTTCCAGACAAGCTGGCTAACTGCATCACAGTCGCTTTAAAAATCATATCTCGAGTTACGAAACTCGAAATCCAATTCTGTAAATTTTTCCTGAAACTAGACTCATATATATATCTACTAATTTTTTCTAGAATTTTGGTTGGGCCAATTAGTACAGTTTATTAGTTAAAGTCTCCCTGTTTCAGGGTTCAACTACTCTGACCTCTGTGTATTACGAATCAGATATCTCCCTGTACAGAGCTTCAATAACTATACCGTTTATCTCTAATAAAACTAGACTCAATAAGGAATCTGTAAATATAAAGCATGACTTCTAATTATCTTTGTAAAATTTATGGTGAATTTCCAAATTCAGAACAGGGGATCCAGAAATCGCTCTGGCCCTGTTTCACAAAAATTTAAACATCTCATAAAATATAGCTCATATACCTGTTTTGCTTATTCCATATGAAAATAGACTCATCAAGCTTCGATTCCATAACTTATTCATTATTTAATTCCATTTCTACTATTTTTAGTGATTTTTCAAACTCACATCACTGCTGTTGTCTGAATCTATTTTATGGTAAATTTTACCTGTTTCATGGTTTCCATGGATTAGCTAGCAATTTGACATACATAATACCAAATATGATCATGATTAGCCATTCCAATGGCTAATCATTACCAAGCATTTCTATTTCCATACCATCTCAATAACCATATCATAAGACCATACATATAAAATGATTATAATGCTATACATGCCATACTCAAAATATACAAGCCATTATGCCAAGATGGTATACGGATAGTGTGAGCGTGCCTCCGACCGCTTCCGATTTCCGAGCTGGCTTGTCAACACTTCAAGGAATGAAAAGGAGGAGTAAGCATAAATGCTTAGTAAGCTCACATGCAAATAGCAAGTAACATAACCATATAAGCAAACATAAAACATCATTTGCATAATCATCACCAAGACATTCATATCACCTTTTCATTTATCATCTTACCATATTGTTGTTATATCGAGTTTTCAACCCGAGGGTTAAGTACATACCTGTTCAAAGTATCCATTTCACAACACTTACCAATACGTCCCTTTCATCTTGAGTATTCCTCCATTTGAGTAGAACTTTACCCGTTGAACACATCGAATATAATTCGGATACATGGAAAGTTTGCACATAAGTGCCACATATGTAGCCAAGCTACCATGTAACCCGCCCATAAGTGAACTCGGACTCAACTCAACGAGTTCGGGCGTTCAGATCCATAAGTGAACTCGGACTCAACTCAACGAGTTCAATGCCTAGTTACATCTCACGAACTCGGACTCAACTCAACGAGTTCGGACGTCGCATCCATAAGTGAACTCGGACTCAACTCAACGAGTTCGGATGCTCAACCATCCTAGTGACATGTCACTTGTATCCTAATCTATTCCTAAGGTTCAAACGGGCTTTTTTCCTCGATCTCACATCTTTGCCGTCTTCCACGGAATATCGAAATCGATACTTCGGTGATAGTTCATACTCATCAAGTAATTCACATAATTACATATTATCAAACAATTATCACAAGTATAATATTTCATAATAATTATCATATCATTTAAAAACATTAAAACATTTAAAATAATAACTATGTTACCAACATTTACATATGAACTTACCTCGTATGCGAAAATGGCTATTTTACCATTTCGTCCACAACTTGGTATTTTCCCATTTTAGCCCGAATTTCAGTTTTCCTTGCTTTATCATTTAAAATATAGTCTAATTAGGACTCACATTATTCAAATTGACCTAAAATCATATTTTGGAAAAATTACAATTTTTCCCCTAAACTTTTGCATATTTACACTTTTGCCCCAAAGCTCGTAAATTAAAATTCAGCTTATTTTCTTATGTTTTATGACATGCTGATCATTTTTCCCTTCTATAGAAACATCAAATTCTCACTCTAACATGTACTTATGACTATTAGGTATTTTTACCGATTAAGCCCTTTTGCTCGTTTTCACTTAAAACCGAGTAGCACAAGTTGTCTAACATAATTTAAAACCTCATATTCTATCATAAAACACCAAAATACACAAATTTCACCTATGGGTATTTTTCCAAATATAAACCCTAGGTTAAATTATTGCTAGCATAAGCTAAATCGAGCTATCGGGACTCCAAAAACGTAAAAATCATTAAAACGAGGCTAGAACGGACTTACAATCGAGCTTGGAAGCTTGAAAATCCTAGCCATGGTTTCTCCTTGCTATATTCGGCCATGGGGTTGAAGATGAGCAAAATTGGCTTTTAATTTTGTATTTTAATTCATTTTACCCCTAAATGACCAAAATGCCCTTACTACTAAACTTTCCAAAATTCCATCCATGTCCAATTTTTGTCCATAGACTTAGAAATTGGTAAAATTACTCTTTAAGGACCTCTAATTAATAATCTAATTCAATTTTATGCAAAATACTTCTAGAACACAAGTTTTGCAATTTATTCAATTTAGTCCCAAATTTCAAATTAAGCACTTTATGCATAAAATTTCTTCACGAAATTTTCACACAATCATGCAATCATATCATAGACCTTAAAATAATCATAAATTAATTATTTATATCTCGGATTTTGTGGTCACGAAACCACTATTCCGACTAGGCCCAAAATCAAGATATTACACTACATGGTTTTATAATAGGAAATAAGTATTAAAAAAAAGAAGAAAAGGGTGAAAAGAACAAGGTTGTCCATCCTTGTTCTTAATAGCCGAAAGTTACAGAAAAAAAAAGGGGAGGAGAGAATTTTTAAGCAGGAATTTCTTTGTTCATTGGAAGGGTGAGGTGAGGGGATAGTTTATTGCATGTTTGCTTTAGGGGCTGATTTCCTCAAGAAACTTGCTAAGGGAAAGGGAGAATGTAGTAGGAAGAAAGAGAAGGAGCTTGCACAAGGCTAGGCTCGGAATGGGATTCGACTGGTACGTTGCTATTCTTTTGGCTGGTAAGTGAAATGAAATAAAATTTGATGATTTTGTATTATTGAGTAAGTTGTTATAGCATGCAAACCCCATGCATGATTCTCGGTTTTCGGCTTGAGTTTATGAGATGAATAGTTGGGTTGTTGATGACCAAAATCATGTGTTTTGTGGTGAGCAAATATGAATTTTTGTTGCTGCCTTAATGTCCAAAATTTTGGGTTTTTATATTGTTCAAACAAGAATTATAGCTGCTGATTTATTGTTCCAATGTAAGCAAATTTATGCTATTCAAATATGAATTTCTATTGTTGTTTTATGACCTAAATTGATTATTTCCATGCTGTTGCCGTAAGGTACTTAAACCTTTACACTTTCGATTTTATCTTTAAATTTACTAGCAAACATGATAAATTTTTGCATGAAGGAAATGGTTGTTGTTTCATGTTCTTTTGATGAAAAATGGAAGATAGGTGAAGTTATAGGTATGTGATGATTGATTTGTGATATGCATGTTTAAATAACATGCATGCAAGGTATGTGTGAAAGAGTGATTTGGAAATAAATCTGCTTGGGACAACAGCAGTAACGTGATTTTGGAAAATCACCATAAATTGTGGGAGATGAGTTAGAAGCATAATAAATTATGTAATTAAAGCTTAATTAGTATAGTTTCTTATAAAAGAAACTGTGTAAGCAAAATAATTGCCGATAATGAGATATTTGAAGTGATGTGGGACAGGGTCAGAATGACTTCTAGATCCTCTGTCCTGTCTTTATAAAATCATTATAAATTGTACAAAAATTGTCATAAGATGAAATTTCTATGCTTAGACTCCTTAATGAGTCTAGTTTCAAATGAAATAAACGAGAACATATTTTGAATTCTGTACAATGAGAAATTTGATTTGTAGTGAGAAGTGGTCAGATTAGTCAAACAATGAAATAGGGGAAACTTTAAGAAAAATCTGGTATTGATTTGCCAAACCAAAAATTCTGAAAATTTTATGGATGGAAGATATATGAGTCTATTTTCAGGAAACATTAACAGAACTTGATTTGGAGTTCCGTATCTCCAGTTATAAATGATTTAGTGACTGTTGCTCAGGAAGACAGCTTGCAGTGAAATTTTGATTATGTGGTAAACATTGACAAAAATTTGTTAATGAGTTGCTTATTGATTTCTTATAAGCTTACTATGATTAGTAGGTGTGAAAGTCGAATATATATATATATATATATATATATATATATATATTATATTTTGAAAGTGATGCTCGAATAGTCGAATAATGACTAGTTTAAAATCTTTGAATTGAAGCTCAAGAGCATAGAGGGGCAAAATTCGGATAAGGGAAAAGAGAAAGTAATCGAATAGCCGTTCTAATCGTTCGGCAACATTCAAGGTAAGTTCTTAAGTGTTTGAGCTTGATTAATTTTTATATGCCTAAGAGTTAAATTAATATGGTAAAGGGAATGTAAATTTTATTTAGTTAATGTGCCGAATATGTAATGATTTAAGGCTATAAGCCGATTATGGCTATTATGCCTAAGTTGAATTGGATTTGGAAATTTGATGCACTAAATGAGTGTTACAACGAATAAACTATGTCGTATATGTACTGGTGGAGATATCATGATTTGTGATTATTGAATATCTAAAGGAAACCATGATGTGTATAAAATTATTATATTTAGTCCGTTGTGGTAGCCGAAGGTGGCTTGGTACTAAAGTGATTAAATGTGAACTTCGATGAGGTAAACTATTAAAAGTGTGGTGCTATAAGACTATGGGCTAATACGATATGTGGATTCGTTCTGTATAGTAAATTATTCAAGTACGAACAACCTAATTAAGTACATGTGAATTAAATGAATTTGATGATTGATGTGAATCGAACGTATAAGAAATGGTTTCATGTTTATGTTCAACTATGAGACCTTATGTTAAATCGACAATCGAATTTGTTCAAATACATTAAGTTGGTCAGGTATGTACTTATGCATGTTAAATCGATTGGAATTGAATTACGAATGTGAATTGAGAAGCATAGGTAAAAATGCCTATATGTGAGTAAGGGTGAAACCATCGTAAATTATCGATAAGGACGGACTATGTGCGGAACCATCTTATAATTGCTAATTTGAAAGGTTGTGTACGAATCAGTGAGCAATATGAACATATTAGATGAATTGTGACCTTTTGGTTCTACTGGAATTAAGTTGAGCGATAAATAATTTACGTATATGACTTATAGTCGAATGGTCACTATGGGTTAAGTTTGAATGGTGAAATGGATGTGTGATATTTATGTATGACTTTTGAACCGAAATGTAAATGATGGTGTTCATATGGAGCTTATATTCGAATGTAGAAAATGACTACTAATGTGATATATTGAATGAGATGTGTTAATATATGATTTAATATGCATGATATTTGATGTGTATCCGGGCTTAAAGACCTGCAGCTATATGCTGGAATTATATCCGGGATAAATCCCGCAGGCCTAGTGCTGGTATTATATTTGGGCCTTCGTGCCTAGCAGGCTTTGTGCCGGTGATGTGTATTCGGGCCTTCGTGCCTAGCAGGCTTTGTGCCTGTGATGTGTATTTGGGCCTTCGTGCCTAGCAGGCTTCGTACCGGTGATGTGTATTCGGGCCTTCGTGCCTAGCAGGCTTCATGCCGGTGATGTGTATACGGGCCTTCGTGCCTAGCAGGCTATAATGCTAGTGGAATACTATTTGGGCCTTTGAGCCTAGCATGCTATAATATCGGTGAGATACTATTCGGGCTTTCAATATCGGGCCTCGAGCCTAACAAGCGAAATGCCAGTGAATGAATAAAAGTCTAAGGTTAAGGCACCTCGTATTAGATTGACAAATGAATACATTCAATACATTAAGTGAGCCAGGTACGCACTATGTACTCATATGTGAGTTCGATTTGAATGGAATCACAAGTGTATAATGTGATACATATGTGAATAAATGTTATAATTATATCTATGACCATGATACATTCGGTCAAGGTGTGAAAGTAAGTGAGAGCATTTGATTTATTTATGTTATATGAATTCAGATTAAAAATTATAAGAATGCTGAATGTGCAGTATGTGCTTGTGTATATTCGACCAAATGGTAATATATCTAGAAAATGGCCTTTTGAGAAATTGAATAATCGAAGTATAATTGCGTTTGTTTGTTTGCATTGCTTAAAACTTACTAAGCTTATGAAAGCTTACTCCGTTGTTACATTCCTCTGTTTTATAGATTGTTGGCTCCAGTTACTTGCTCGGGTTGGAGTTCGCTGGAGATATTATCACACTGTCGAGCTCACGCTAATGGTGTAAGTAAATCCTAGTATTTCGAGTCTATGGCATGTATAGGGTTTTAATGTTTTGGACCTCGTAAGCCCATATATGGGATAGATTCAATGTGAAAAGAAAAATTTTAGATTGGTTGAAATTTTTCGACACGGTTTTTGTGTGATTGACTGAGTTTAAGTCGGGTAACACCTCGAACCCTGTTCCGGCGAGGGATACAGGCGAGGGGTGTTACAGGACGAGGATGATTAACAAAGGCAAAAAAATTTGATGGTAAAACTTAACGAATTACCGAATGATTTTAGTAGTAATACATAATATTTAAACCATCGAGAATGAAATTAAACTTGTACATATTAATTCTTGTTTTAGAACTTTTTTTCTAATCATTTGTGTCAGATTTAGTAGGTAAAAGGTTTCAAGAAGCAAGAAGTTGTTCCAAGGTGATTACGGACATCCAGAGGACTCTGTCATAACCCGAATGAACAAATTTGGCATGATATCCAGAGGACTCTGTCATAACCCGAATGAACAAATATGGCATGATTTCAGGTTGTGTTGCGACATAGGAATTCCTATGTGGCGACACATAACTTCAAAGCAAAATAATTATGGATATCGGGGTTGTGTCACAACAACCATCTCTATGTCATGACATAGCAAATTAGAACCAAGAAACTTGGGGAATTAAAGCTTTGTGCCATGACACACTAAGAAAATTCGACAACTTTCCTTTTTCAGTTCCAACAAAATCTTTCGAGATTGCTTAAAGATCACAGGTCAATGTTGCCATAAAAACCTCTATAAAATCACCTTGAGCAGCAGCCAAAGTCCCAAGCCACCCTAAAGCACAAAAATAATTCTTTAGTCGTTTCTTCTGTTAAATTTTTGTGTTTTTCATCCTTGAAAACATGCAAAACCACATTCTTGACAGTGAATCATGTTCCTACAATTTCATTCAAATCAAAGAAGAAAAAAGAGTTTGAGAGTCGTCTCTGAAAAATTAAGAGAAAAATACGTCTTCAGGAAAGAGGATTCGACTCCCTATTCACACTGAATGATAAGATACGAGAAATAATTCACTTTCACAGATGGGAACATTTTTGTAGACTCCTAATAGAATCAGCAAGCATCCATGTTGTTCAAAAGTTCTATGTTTTTTCTGAAAGAAACAGAATTAAATTGATTGGGAGACAAGCCGTAGTCACAAAAAATAGTTCGGGGAAAAGAAAATTTTGTTTCACCTCTCGAGATTGCTAATTATTATAATGTTCCTTTGTTTTTATATGATTTTGTGCAATGAACTAATTTGGTGTTTTTCCAGAACATTGACATGGACAGGATTATCAAATTCTTAACAGATGGAAGTGGTGAATGGAAACACCATTTAGGGACAGACTACCCGACATCAACCTTGCAAGTGGAACTATCTCCAAAAGCATGGATGTAGTTACCATTTATTAGCAATCGGATTTTGCCCTGCGGTAGACATGTCTAACATTGATACTTTTCAAGCTACTTTACTATATGAAATTCTATAGAAAGAAATAATTTATGTGGGGACAAGGATTTACTGGAGTATGATTCATTGTGCCCGAAAAGCAACAGTAGAATTACTCTTCCCCCATTCAGTGACTGCATTATGTAGACAAGCAAAGGTACCAATAGGACGACCAGGACATTTCTTGCAACCAACAAAAAATTTGATACAACAACCCATCGTATAGTACCTTGTGGAAGATCGAAAGCACAAACGAGACGAAAGTGTAAAGCCGAATCAAGGCAAAGGTGACTTATCTGACTTAGAATGGATAATTTGTTGGATGCAAGAAGGACCTATTTATGAAGACCATGCAAGGGGGAACGATTTAAGGATGCCACAATTTCTTTCTATTAAATACCATGCTAAGACTGACACTAGCAAAAAACGAAGAGGGGGAGGAGGACCCAAAAGAAGATGATGATGAATTGGAACTAGATTCCAACTAAATCAAAACAATTTTTTTTGAAATCTTTCTTAGTATTTTTAAAGACTTGCATATTTTTAATTTTGTTGGATATTTTTTTAATTTTTAGACCTAGATAATTTTATTTCTTTTAAGTAGGATGTAGTTTTTAGTCTCTATGTAGGAACCCTGCTATTTTGAAGGCACTACAATTTCGAGCCCAATAAGCATGGAGGAGATTTCCTAACAAAACCCGAGGACTTTTCAATCTTATCAAGTAATCTCGTTCCTTTATTTTCTTGTTTGCACAATAGGGACAACATGTCGAATAAAGTGTGGGGTGTAACATAGAAAAAAATATTATTTTTGCTTTATTTAAATTTATTGTAGCATTTAATTTTTTTTCTTCTTTTGTGTGTTTTTCTATATGCTTGAGCCTGTAGAATTACAAGTGATTGGTTAGGAGCATGTATAGAGATTGATTGTTTAAACTATAAGTTTAGCCTGAAAAATAAATAATTTAGGTTGTTTATATTTAGACTAGTTAGTTCAACTTATTAGACTATAAATAGGAAGAAGATTAAATGTACTATGTGATAAAGGTAAATATGAATAGGTATTTTGTAATAGCCCGATTTTGGGTCTAGTCGGAACAGTGGTTTCGGGACCACAAACCGGACGAAAAAAAAATTTATTTTTATTATATTTTTATAGTCTATAAATTTATGAAAATATTTCGTAAAAATTTTATTCGAAAATTTTGACGTTTGAGCACTCAATTTAGTCAAAAGGACTAAATTGTAAAAAGTGCAAAAGTTGAGTTCTTTATATATGAGGTGCCTAATTGTTATGAGTTTTAAATTGAAAGTCCTTATGTGACAATTATTCCTTTAATAAGTTAGTGAATGGATATTTGTTTGGTATTTTTGAAATTTGGTTGAAATAAAAAGGGTAATTTTGTAAATTAATTAAAATAACCTAATAAGACAAATGATAAAAGCTATCATTTTTTTTCATTCTTTCTTCTTCAACCGTGGGAAAGAACAGAAAATAGCAGCCATGGATGAGCTCCATTCGGCCAAGCTTTTATGGCTTATATAGGTATGGTTTTTGTCCCGCTTTTAATGATTTTCGTATTTTTGAGATCCCGAAGCTTAAATTTTCTATTTCTACCAATTGATTGAAGAGAAATTAGAGTTTAAAATTTACCCATTCATGATATGGTTGTGCTTTGATGATTTATAGTGGATAATGAATGTCGATGTGTTAAATATGAGTTTTATTCAATGAATTTGGTAAAAATGTCAAAAGGGGTTAAATTGTGAAAGTTACAAATTGGTCATAAGTGTGTGAATTAGTGAAAATTGAGTTGCCATAGAAGAGAAAAATGTTCAGCATGTCTTAAACCTTATAGAAATTGAATAAAAATTAATTTACGAGCATTGGGGTAAAAGTGCAAATATGCAAAAGTTTAGGGTCAAAATGAAAATTTGTAAAATATGATTTTAGACCCATATGAATATTGTGACTGATTGGTAGGCTAAATGTGATGTTATAGATGATGAAAATTGAGACTTGGACCTAGAACGGAAGGAAATCGATTTATGGACGAGTATGTCCTTTTCACATTTGTGGTATCGAGGTAAGTTCGTATGTAAACAATACCATGCTATACATGTATTTAAATGTTATCATTACATGAATTGTACAGATATTAATGTGTATGTAATTAATAGAAATATCATAAGACAAAGCCTTAATAGACGAGGAAAAATCCCGTTTGAACCTTAGGAATAGAATAGGATACGAGTGACATGTCACTAGGAATTATGAGTCTAGATGACTAGCTCGAGAGTGAGCATTGAAATGTCATGAGATATGAGGTAGCTTTAGCTACAATTGAAGCACTTATGTGCAAAGGCTTTTCCGAGTATCTAATTAGTATTCCAAGTGTTCAACGGGCAATCCAAGGAAAGAGTTAATGATGGTCTCAATGAGGTAAGTCATTGGTGAGTATGCACTCGAGTTATGTTACGAGTTGTGCAAGTATGTATACTAATCCTATGAGAATGCCTTGATATGTGATGATCTATGATGCATAATATGTGTTCTTACCATGATGGATAAAATGGTGTTGTATTAATATTATGAACAATGATCATGAATGAGTAATTTAGCCTTGACAGATTTGAGTTACTGCAGTAGTGTAACTTTGAAAATACACTAAAAATAGTGGAAAATGAGTTAGAGGCAGAATAAAATATGGGATTAAAGAATAATGAGTCTATTTTCACATGAAAGAAACAGAGGAAGAAAAAGAATTCCATATTTTTTGATATTTGAATTCTTGTGAAACAGGGTCTGAATGAATTCGAGATCCCCTGTTCTAACTTTAGAAATTCACCAAAAATTGTACAAAAATTATTAAGAGTTATACCTTACATGAATGGATTCCTTATTGAGTCTATTTTTATGGGGAATAAACGGCATGGTCGTTGGAATTTTGTACAGGGAGAAATTCGGTTTGTAGTGTACAGGGGTCAGAGTGGTCATACCCTGAAACAGGGGAGACTTTAACTAATAAACTGTACTATTTGGCTTAACCAAAAATTCTGGAAATTTTATGGAGAAAAGGAAAATAAGTCTAGTTTTAGGGAAAATTAACGGAACTTAATTCAGAGTTTCGTTTCTCCAGATATAAATAATTTAGTGACCATTGCTCAGAAAGACAGCTTGTAGTGAACTTGAAAATATGTTGTAAACATTGATAAAACAAGTTAATGAGTTGCTTATTGTTTTCATATGAACTTACTAAGCTTAAAGCTTACCCCCTTCTTTCCCATGTTTTCTAGAGTTTCCAGGTTAGCCCGGTTGGAGGTCGTCGAGATATTATCACCCTATCGAGTTAACGTTATCGGAGTAAGTAAACTCAAGTGATTCGAGTCTATGGCATGTATAGGATTTTAATGTGAGTATGTAATATTATGATTTAGCCAAAGGCAGTGGCTTGTTATTAAGGTAGTATTAGTCATGTAAATTGGCCTATGTCGGCTAATGACATTATGGGCCCATATGATTATTCTTATGCATGTATGTTATTATCTCTTGTGATGTGGCTTACAACATGTATGCCTAGAGATTGAATTGAGATTCATTGATGAGCTAGTAACTAATGCAGGATTAAGTGATTGGTAAATAGTTAATAATGCTTCATGAATGGTTTGTGAGGTAATGATAGTTATGTCTAGTATGTGGTAATGATATGGGCAAATTCTATAATATTTATTGCATAAGAAAATAACTTGAGCATAACATGTTTGTAGATGTTTAAGAGCTCATTTATGCCACGTTGTATGTTATTGGATAAGTATGTATCTATGCATGTGGTGTGAGAGTGACAAAAGGCTTGATAATTAGCCTATTTTCGCCACACTACTGAGCACATGGGTGTGAAGCCTTAACGCAAGAGATTTTTCTAAGTTTTTATGAGTTCTCGATTGGGTCCCGAACCGCCTGAATGCATGTATTGGGCCTCGTAAGCTCGCATAAGGGATGATTGCATGTGAAAAGAAAAGTTTTAATTATTTTAGATTTCATGGCCTGTTTAGTATGGAAGTGTTAGTAAAAGTCGTAGCACCTCGAACCCCGTCCCGGCGTCGGATGCGGGCGAGGGGTGTTACATTTAGTGGTATCAAAGCATGGTTTAGTCGATTCTCGGACTAACCTAGCGTAAGAGAGTCTAGTTATACATGCCATAGTATTGCTCGTGATAGTGTGATATCTCTCGGCCCTAACAAAACTGTTGATTAAGACAGGAATGAGTTCCAACCGAGCAAATCTTGATAGAGATAAGAGTAAAGTTGAGATTATTGAATCATGCTTATGATATGCTGAAAATTTGGAAAGGTATGAAAAGAAATCCATGATTTTTTTTTATATGAACTAGTTTTCATTATGTGATACTCTTGAGATAAAGAATGTGAAATAGTGGAGTAAAACACAGTTAAGTTGTGAAAAGTGCTTTTATGCATGTTAGTATTCATACGATGTTAAATGTCCAACTTGATTTGGCCAAGTGTTTAGGAAAAGAAAGAAATTTACTTGAAATGATGTAATGTATGTATGAATGCTTTTATTGCATGATTAATAATCAATATATACATGAGGTTGACATTTATGTCTAGATTGATGAAGTCAATATGCAATAATGTTATGCTTTATAATCTCGCCATGTAATCATAAATGTCACAATAGCATGAAAGTTGTAATGAAAGATCAAATTGGGTGGAACGCAGGGAATGAGTACGATCGTCACTAATGAATTGACGGAAAAGACTATGGTTGGACCATGGCAATACATGAGATTTGTGTGCCAGTGTAAGACCATGTATGAGACATGGCATCGGCATTGAGACGAGGGTTACTGTAAGACATGTCTGGGACATGCATCAGCCACAGTATGAGAGCCAGTGTAAGACATGTCTGGGACATGCATCGGCCTCGAGATGATAGCCAGTGTCAGACATGTCTGGGACATGCGTCGGCTACGAGATGTGCTAGTGTAAGACATGTATGGGACATGCGTCAGCACGGTTACATGTGTTAGTGTAAGACCTGTCTGGGACACGGCATCGACACAGATGGATGAGAGCTAGTACAAGACCATAGTTGAACTATGGCATCAAGTAAGCGATGTACTCAAAACCATAAGACGTTCTCCAATTTGATAAATATTGGCAAGTGATTAAGACTAAATATGGGAATTTGATAAAACATTAAGGGTAATTCGAGAAAAAGAAATGAAAGTTTGAGTTATGATAAATTCACTTATGTTTAGCTAATATTCGCATGAAATAAAGTTACATGTATTACTGAGATATGTGAAAATGTGTTTATAACAAGTTGGAAATTTGAAATGTTTGAATCAATATGCGTAAAGCTATGCTGTTGTTGAATATGTATTTGCTTGAGAGTCAAAAGTTTAGAGGCTTTACAATCTTCGCCCCTTACCAGAATAGATTTACACGATGAGATTCTCGAGAGATATGTTGCATAAGCTTGCAAAAGTGAAACCAAGAGTACAAAAATGGAATAGTATGAGATTAGCGAAGACAGAATTAGTTAGAGGAATAATGTCGGACTTGCACAGATGTCTGAGTATGACGAATTCAATTAAACAAAAGTGATGGCTATCTTTCTCTTCTGAGTATTCTATGTTTTCCTCTATTCTGGGGAATACGTATAGTTATCCCTTTCGAGTGGGAATTCTACTGTGTGAGGATGCTGGAGACTGTGATATTAGATGAAAAGTTCTATTGGTCCAGTTAGTTATGATCTACATTTCCCCATCTCTTCAGATTTCTATTCGATATATTGAATGAAGTTGACAAGAAAAATCTATGTAAGATTATTCGATGTTCTATTGATTATGGTTTATATATGCGAGAATTATATTATCTCTATTATGAGAAATTCTAAAGCATACATACGAGTTTCCTTCGGTTTTCTCTGAGGGATTTTTCGGATCATCTTTATTATTTTCTTCTGGATTATATTCTCATATTTCTGGTATAGTCTTTATATCTTGGAATTTCTTATATTGGCTTTTCTATCGTTCTTGTTTCGAGAATTATCAAGCTTGGTTTATCTTTACGAGTAATCTTTGACTTGCAATATTAGAATCTGTTATGATTAAGCTTCTGGCTCGACCATAGAAGTGTGGGGATTTCAGTGTCGAGATTTCTTTAAAATCTCTGGGGTAAAGAATGGTTATTCTGCAAAAGTAAATCTGAGTTATGTGCATTTAAGTTTATTCTCTGGTTCGAGAATAACGTTACGTGTTCTTTGGTAAGTAGTCGCAAATGTAAATGATGGGGTTTTATTCGTGAAAGTATGTTATGGAAACATATTAGTTGGATTTCTCTTGTTCGAGAGATGTTATAAGTATAGTTATCCCGATTAATAAAAAGACCACATCTATGAAGTTGGAATCATTTGATTCATGTCAAGAAAGTTTCTAAACAGCTTGATGATCGAGTATAGAAATGTGGCTATAAGTGGTAAATTAAACAAGTACAGCATGATTCGACTTTTAATTTGGAATTGCAGGGAGGATTTGATTTCTGGTTTCTATTACTATTAATTCAGAGTAAGATTTCAGTACTGAGAAACTCTGGGTATACAGAGAATTGAGTACAGAGTTCACAGTAGTATCTTGTTTATTCGTTCAAAGGATGTCGAATTGTCTATAGGGTAAAGCCGAATATCAAATGTATTCGAGATTATTATTGTCAGTTATGACAGTGGGAAGAAAATGATAAAGGACTATTATGAATTTCGTATCGGGATGTCTCTCATTTCCAGGAAAAAGGAGAGATGCAAGTTGAATTGTGAAAGATTGATGATGGAAGTCTGCATGATTATTTTAGTATGTACAGATATATTATTCAACCGATGTGACTGAGTTGTATGTTTCTAAGTTTATAGTTCCAAGAATGTCAGTCTCCAGTGTTTCAAATTGAGCTCCGAGGTTTATACCTCAACTATGGAAAAGCTATAGGAAATCTTGAGTATGAGCTTGTGTGGAATTGTTTTGTAAGTTGTGAGAAAAAGATATAAGTGACTCGTGAAAGTAGAGAACAACTTTTTTTGGTAAGATTTTCAGGGACGAAAATCTCTAAAGGGGGGAAGAAATGTAATAGCCCGATTTTGGGTCTAGTCGGAAAAGTGGTTTCGGGACCACAAACCCATTTAAAAAAAAAATTTATTTTTATTATATTTTTATAGTCTATAAATTTATGAAAATATTTCGTAAAAATTTTATTCAAAATTTTGACGTTTGAGCACTCAATTTAGTCAAAAGGACTAAATTGTAAAAAGTGCAAAAGTTGAGTTCTTTATATATGAGGTGCCTAATTGTTATGAGTTTTAAATTGAAAGTCCTTATGTGACAATTATTCCTTTAATAAGTTAGTGAATGGATATTTGTTTGGCATTTTGAAATTTGGTTGAAATAAAAGGGTAATTTTGTAAATTAATTAAAATAACCTAATAAGACAAATGATAAAGCTATCATTTTTTTTCATTCTTTCTTCTTCAACCGTGGAAAGAACAGAAAATAGCAGCCATGGATGAGCTCCATTCGCCAAGCTTTTATGGCTTATATAGGTATGGTTTTTGTCTCGCTTTTAATGATTTTCGTATTTTGAGATCCCGAAGCTTAAATTTTCTATTTCTACCAATTGATTGAAGAGAAATTAGAGTTTAAAATTTACCCATTCATGATATGGTTGTGCTTTGATGATTTATAGTGGATAATGAATGTCTGATGTGTTAAATATGAGTTTTATTCAATGAATTTGGTAAAAATGTCAAAAAGGGTTAAATTGTGAAAGTTACAAATTGGTCATAAGTGTGTGAATTAGTGAAAAATTGGAGTTGCCATAGAAGAGAAAAATGTTCACCATGTCTTAAACCTTATAGAAATTGAATAAAAATTAATTTACGAGCATTGGGGCAAAAGTGCAAATATGCAAAAGTTTAGGGTCAAAATGAAAATTTGTAAAAATATGATTTTAGACCCATATGAATATTGTGACTGATTGGTAGGCTAAATGTGATGTTATAGATGATGAAAATTGAGACTTGGACCTAGAACGGAAAGAAATCGATTTATGGACAAGTATGTCCTTTTCACATTTGTGGTATCGAGGTAAGTTCAGATGTAAACAATACCATGCTATACATGTATTTAAATGTTATCATTACATGAATTGTACAGATATTAATGTGTATGTAATTAATAGAAATATGATAAGACAAAGCCTTAATAGACGAGGAAAATCCCGCTTGAACCTTAGGAATAGAATAGGATACGAGTGACATGTCACTAGGAATTATGAGTCTAGATGACTAGCTCGAGAGTGAGCATTGAAATGTCATGAGATATGAGGTAGCTTTAGCTACAATTGAAGCACTTATGTGCAAAGGCTTTTCCGAGTATCTAATTAGTATTCCAAGTGTTCAACGGGCAATCCAAGGAAAGAGTTAATGATGGTCTCAATGAGGTAAGTCATTGGTGAGTATGCACTCGAGTTATGTTACGAGTTGTGCAAGTATGTATACTAATCCTATGAGAATGCCTTGATATGTGATGATCTATGATGCATAATATGTGTTCTTACCATGACGGATAAAATGGTGTTGTATTAATATTATGAACAATGATCATGAATGAGTAATTTAGCCTTGACAGATTTGAGTTACTGCAGTAGTGTAAATTTGAAAATACACTAAAAATAGTGGAAAATGAGTTAGAGGCAGAATAAAATATGGGATTAAATCTTAATGAGTCTATTTTCACATGAAAGAAACAGAGGAAGAAAAAGAATTCCATATTGTTTGATATTTGAATTCTTGTGAAACAGGGTCTGAATGAATTCGAGATCCCTGTTCTAACTTTAGAAATTCACCAAAATTGTAAAAAATTATTAAGAGTTATACCTTACATGAATGGATTCCTTATTGAGTCTATTTTTATGGGGAATAAACAGCATGGTCGTTGGAATTTTTACAGGAGAAATTCGGTTTGTAGTGTACAGGGTCAGAGTGGTCATACCCTGAAACAGGGAGACTTTAACTAATAAACTGTACTATTTGGCTTAACCAAAATTCTGGAAATTTTATGGAAAAATGAAAATAAGTATAGTTTCAGGAAAATTAACGGAACTTAATTCGAGTTTCGTATCTCCAGATATAAATAATTTAGTAACCATTGCTCGAAAGACAGCTTGTAGTGAACTTGAAAATATGTTGTAAACATTGATAAAACAAGTTAATGAGTTGCTTATTGTTTTCATATGAACTTACTAAGCTAAAGCTTACCCCCTTCTTTCCCATGTTTTCTAGAGTTTCCAGGTTAGCCCGGTTGGAGGCCGTTAGAGATATTATCACCCTATCGAGTTAACGTTATCGAGTAAGTAAACTCAAGTGATTCGAGTCTATGGCATGTATAGGGTTTTAATGTGAGTATGTAATATTATGATTTAGCCAAAGGCGTGGCTTGTTATTAAGGTAGTATTAGTCATGTAAATTGGCCTATGTCACTAATGACATTATGGGCCCATATGATTATTCTTATGCATGTATGTTATTATCTCTTGTGATGTGGCTTACAACATGTATGCCTAGAGATTGAATTGAGATTCATTGATGAGCTAGTAACTAATGCAGGATTAAGTGATTGGTAAATAGTTAATAATGCTTCATGAATGGTTTGTGAGGTAATGATAGTTATGTCTAGTATGTGGTAATGATATGGGCAAATTCTATAATATTTATTGCATAAGAAAATAACTTGAGCATAACATGTTTGTAGATGTTTAAGAGCTCATTTATGCCACGTTGTATGTTATTGGATAAGTATGTATCTATGCATGTGGTGTGAGAGTGACAAAAGGCTTGATAATTAGCCTATTTCGGCCACACGGCCTGAGCACATGGGCGTGTGAAGCCTTAACGCAAGAGATTTTTCTAAGTTTTCATGAGTTCTCGATTGGGTCCCGAACCGCCTGAATGCATGTATTGGGCCTCGAAGCTCGCATAAGGGACAGATTGCATGTGAAAAGAAAAGTTTTAATTATTTGAGATTTCATGGCCCTGTTTAGTATGGAAGTGTTAGTAAAAGTCAGGTAGCACCTCGAACCCCGTCCCGGCGTCGGATGCGGGCGAGGGGTGTTACATATTTATGTTTGTTGAATAATAGGATGTTGAGTTAAAAATACTCAGCAAATAAATTCATGGTTATTGAAATGGTGTAGTAAAATAAGTATAATCTTTCCAAGCATTTGCTTAAATTAAAATGAATTGTGGAGACAAAAGCATTGTGAGGGTTAAAAGTATTGCAAGTGTGATAAAAGCATATAATGGGATAAAAGCCAAGAAAGTGTTGAGTGTTCACGGTCAAATCAAAATATGAGAAATTGAGAAAAATCTCACTCATATTGGCACAAAAACTCGTAAGTGCTTATACTTATTAATATTGTATTAGAGTTCAAAGCATGGATAAAAATAAGATGAGTAGGAAAATTTTGAACTGATTATATTTCTCAAATATAAATGCTATATAAGTATGTACATTTTGATGGAGTTATATGTTTACCTTGTAATTTGTTAAACTAATATGTTTGAATATAAATAACTGTAAATTGTTTAATTTTCTATCTAGAGTTATGCGTTTGAGCAAATCTTTCAAGTGTTGATGTTCCTGTCCAATCTCATGTATCAAGCTTGCTCAAGTACATTTTCTTACATGTTTATTTTTTGTTTTTATTTTGTTTACTTGAGGGCAAACAAAAATTTAAGTGTGGGGTTATTTGACCTGCCGCCAAATGCGGTGGTGGTTTTAGTACATTTTGGCACTTAAGCAGCTTGTTTTTTGGTAGTTTATATTTAATTATTTCATTTTTAGCTTTTGTAGTTTAGATTTAATTATGTGCAAAATAAGCGTTTTTACGCAAGAATTGATGTTAGTTGACCTATTAGGCCAATACAGGCCTTAGGTAGTTTTAATATGCTTAAATGAGTGTGCAAGATGTATATTTAGCAGCCCAACAGCCTTATAGACGACACCCTAGTATAGTACAATTTTCCCAATACGTAACATGTGAAACTGGAACTCCAAGCTCAAGATATCAGTGCCGGGTTGCGACACAAGTCTGAACGTGGGAGGCAAGAATCAACGGGCTAAAATCATCCACACAATAAATATTTTTTGAGTTTATGACCTGTAATAGACTAATTAGGGTTTCTAAACATCTCTATAAATAGAAAGCTTACTGCTAATATGTAGGCAAGCCTTTAGGAGTCTTAGTAGATTTAGGTTTTAGTTCGCTATATTTTCTGTTTCTACATACTTTGTTCTTTTTGACTAGGCTCAGTTTGAACCTAAGTTTTTTCTGTTGAATTATTCAGAAGTTTTGTTTCATTGTTCTTTTGCAAACATTAAGATTTGTTAACTATCAAGAGATTACGCAACTACGAGCACATTCGATTCAATCAACTGAGCAATTTCTTATCCTTTCTTTTACTTTTATTTACTTGTATTCTTTTGCATGTTTAAATTAAATCTAAGAGTTATAGTGTCTAAATCCATAAGAGGCTAAGTCTCTAGGGAGATTAACAAACGGATGTGGGAGTAATTAACGGAGGAATACGGGTTCCCCATAGGAATTAGCTGGTTTTAAATTTTGTCTACTTAAACCCTAGGAGTGACGACCCTAGGAAGTCATCTAGGTTAAACGAGGTCGAGAGATAACTTTGACGAGAAAATCATATCTCAGTGGGGAAAGTGAGGTCGGGAGATAAGAGTGTACCTGTCGATTAGTTAATTAGTAGAGGCTGTGTGACAACCCGAATTAGGGCCTAATCGGAATAGTGGTTTCGTGACCACAAATCCGAGATAGAAATAATTGTTTTATAATTATTTTGGGGTTTATGATATGATTGCATGATTGTGTGAAAATTTCGTAATGAAATTCTATGCCTAAAGTGCTTAAATTGAAAGTAGGGACTAAATCGAATAAGTTGCAAAATTTGCATCCCGGAAGTTTTTAGTATGAAATTGTTTTGGAATATTAATTAGGAGGTCTTAAATAGGAATTTGACCAATTTTAAGTTCATGGACAAAATTAGGACATGGAAGGAATTTTTGAAAGTTTAGTAAGGAGGGGCATTTTGGTCATTTGGATATTAAATGAAATAAAATGAGAAAAATAACACAAAATTGATCATCATCCTCCTTAGTTGCTGCCGAATTCTCCTCTCTCCATAGCTAGGGTTTCTTCAATTTTCAAGCTCCATAGTAAGTGATTCCAAGCCCGCTTTTAATGTTCTTTACGCTTTTGGAATCCTAAGCTCGATTAAGCTTATGCTAGTAATAATTTAACCTAGGGTTCATATTTGGAAAAATACCCATAGGTGAAATTTGTGTATTTTGATGTTTTATGATAGAATATGAGGTTTTAAATTATGTTAAATAACTTGTGCTACTCGGTTTTAAGTGAAAACGAGTAAATGGCATAATCAGTAAAAATACCTATTGTTCATAACTATATGATAGAGTGAGAATTTGATGTTGTTGTAGAAGAGAAAATGTTCAGCATATCATAAAATATAAGAATAAGGGCTGAAATTAAATTCCGAGCCTAGGGAAAAATTGTAATTTTGTAAAGTTAGGGGCAAAAATGTAATTTTTCCATGATGTGATTTTGGATTGAAATAAATAGTATGAGTATTAAATGAGCTAAATGTGTTATTATAGATCAAGAAAGAAGCGGAATTGATCTCGAAGCGGGGAAGGAAAAGTTTTGGACTAAATTGCAAAATTTCCACATTTTGTACCAAGGTAAGTTTGTATGTAAATATTACAATAATTTCATGTACATTCTTATATTTCAGCCTATTATATAAATATACTAGCTGATGTTAAAATATAAATCGACTATTGGAAGAATGGAAATAAATATAGAGAGAGAGATCCTGCTGAACATTCTGGAGAGATCGAATGAAATAGAGGAGCGTAGCTAGGTCACATGTATGATGCTGAGTGCACATCATGTGTACAAGAAAGCTACGAGACACCCTATAGTAGCTAGGTCACATGTGTGATACGAGATGTATCCCATGTAGACAAGAGAGCTACGTGAAAGATAAATGTAGCTAGGTCGCATGCGTGATTCCAAGTGAAGGACACCATGTAGACAAGAGAGCTACGTGAAAGATAAATGTAGCTAGGTCGCATGCGTGATTCCAAGTGAAGGACACCATGTAGACAAGAGAGCTACGAGACAAATCGGTTAGGTCGCATGAGTGGTACTAAGTGTTCACCATGTGTACAAGAGAGCCGAACTAAACGAAGTATGATGGTGGGAATGTGTGTCAAACCATTAAATATCGAGGATTGATCCGAATTGTTCAACGGGATGGTTTTGTGGTGATATTATGGTTTGGACCTACACTTATGGTGAATGAAATGTGGTGAAAATGATTTGTGGTATATACATATATAAGATAAAATGAGGTTAGCATAAAGAATGTGTGAAAGAGTGAAATTAGCATTAAAACTGTTTTTAGATGGTAGCAGTGACGTGATTTTGAAAAATCACCAAAAATAGGAGGAATATAATTAGAGGTTGAATGAGATGTGAAATTAAAGTTTAATGAGTCTACTTTCATATAAAAGAAACAGAGCAAGCAAAGGAATTCTATATTTTGAGATATTTACAATTGTATGTGACTTGCTCAGGATGAATACGTGATCCCCTGTTCCAACTTTGAAAAATCATTAAAAATTGTACAAAGAAAATTAAGAAATATAGTTTACATGCCTAAATTCCTTATTTATACTAGTTTTAAATGAAACAGACTTCAGGGTTGTTTGAATTGTGTACTGAGAGAAATTCAATTCGTAGTGAACAGAGGTCAGATCAGTCAAGCTGTGTAACAAGGGAAAATTTAACTAATAAACTGTACTAATCGGCTGAACCAAAAATTATAGAAAAAAATTAGCAAAAAGCTTTATGAGTCTAGATTCAGGGAAATTTTACGGATTTAAATTTTGAGTTTTGTAACTCGAGTTTTGATTTATTTAGTGAATATGACACAGCAGAGACAGCTTAATCAAAGTGGAATGAATAGTGAAGTTAAAGTAGATATACTTGAATTGTTGTGTAAACATGTTAGATTCTTTAATTAGCATTTACATACTTACTTACTAAGCTATAAGCTTACTTTGTTTCTCTCTTTTGTCTTATAGTGTCCTTCGGCTTGCTCAGGAGTTAAGGATCGTGAAGATCTACCCGCACTATCATACTTTAGGGTATTTGAACTAAACGTTTTGAATTATGGCATGTATAGTAGGCTTAATTATTTTGTTACGTGTCATATTTGTCTAGGTTTAAAATATTAGTTACGAAGACTCGACCAGCTACTTTGTACAAGCCATTAAAGTTGGCTAATATTGTTCAAGACATATGTTATACGATGCACTATCAAATTGGATGACATATTTATATCTCTGTTATGTTTAATGGTATGTGTTATATTCGTAATACCTTGTATCCTGCTCCTATGACAGTAACGGTAAGGGGTGTTACATTTAGTGGTATCGAGCCATGGTTTAGTCGGTTCTCTGACTAATAAAGTGTGTGTAAAAGTCTAGCTATACATGCCATAAAAATATTGTGATAGTGTGGTGACTCTGATTATTCTAAACTGTGTTTTGTTTTAATATAGTAATGGATCCCAAGGAACTGCGATCGATGATGTCGTTAGTAATGCGCGGCTCCCGCACAAGGGACCGCTACTGTGGAAAGTAGACTTGAGACATTGAGACAAGGAGATGAGGCTCGGATGCCTTTCTCCAAATGATGAACAATTGGTATATCAATCTATTCGAGCAAATCCAAATGCTCAACCTCCTCCACCTCTCCTATACCTCGACGATTCTCAGCTGCTCAAGGTATAGATTTGGTAAGAATGAACAAGCCTCCGGTTGACAAGATTCAAAACAAGGGGTCAAGAGTTTAGAGCAAAGGTCGATGATGATCCTAAGAAAGCGGAATTCGGCTTGAAAATTCTACCCGTGTATTTGATGAGCTCTCATGTACACCGAGGAATGCTTAAAGTGTGTTGTATCACTTTTGAGAGATTGACTTACCACCGGTGGAAGACTTTGGTTGCAGTGGTGCCAAAAGAAAAGTTACTTGGGATTTCTTCCAGAAGAATTTAGAAAGAAATACATAAGTCAGCGATTTATTGATCAAAAACGGAAGGAGTTCCTTGAATTGAAGCAGGGAAAATGTCCAGTAGCAGAGTATGAACGCGAATTTGTAAGACTCGCAAGTATGCCCAGAATATGTGTCCACCGAGGCCATTATGTGTAGAAGATTTGAAGATGGGCTGAATGAGGACATTAAAGTGCTTGTAGGAATTTTGGAGTTGAAAGAATTCAGTAGTATTGGTTGATCGAGCTCTTAAAGTCAAGAATTGAACAAAGAAAGAAGAAAAGTCGCTATTGAGGCCCGAGATGTCGAAAAAGACAGATAAGCAAGCCATTTCAATCTCAACCAAAGAGGTCCAAAGAGACAAACCCTCGAATGACAGTTTCAATTGGGGATTCACAGAGATCGTGGTAGAGCATATTCGGGTCTAAAGCTCAAGCTACTTGGTGGCAAGTGTGGGTAATGTGCGACCTAGAAAGCCCGAGTGTCAAGAATGTGGCGCATAACATTATGGTGAGTGTTGGGGACCGAGCGAGCTTGTTTCAAAAGTCGGTTCTCATGAGCATTTTATTAGAGATTGTCCGGAGAAAGTTAAAGAAGAAAGATTTCAGAGTGCTAGACTGAATACCACCTCTAGTAGAGGTAGACCACCGAGAAATACAAGAGGTGGGACTAGTAGTAAAACTATGATGAAAGATTTAACGGTAAGATCAGAAGCTAGAGCACTGCTAGAGCTTATGCTATACGTGCTCGAGAAGATGCATCATCTCCGATGTCATTCATTGGTACATTTCTCTCTATGATACTATTGTTATTGCATTGATTGATCCCGGTCCACTCATTCCTATATTTGCATGAATTTAGTATCCAATAAAAAGTTTCCTGTTGAATTTACTGAGTTTACGATTAAAGTGTCGAACCCTTAGGCCAATATGTGCTAGTTGACAAGGTTTGCAAGAATTGCCCATTAATGATTCAAGGTCACTGCTTTTCCCGCCAACTTGATGTGTTACCATTTGGTGAGTTTGACGTTATCTTGGGAATGGACCGGTTAACATTGTATGATGCTAAGGTAGATTGTAAACAAAAGACACTAGAGTTGAAATGTGAAAATGGAGAAATTCGTGGGTTGAAACAGATGAATCAAATAAATTGCCTATGGTGATTTCGCACATGTCCGCACGTAAATACATGAGAAAAGGGTGTGAAGCTTATCTAGCTTATGTAATGAATATTGAGTTGCCTCAACTGAAATTTGAATCAAGATCGATAGTCTGTGAGTTTCGGATGTATTTCGGAGGAATTGCCCAGGTTGCCTCCAAACAGAGAGATAGATTTTGCCATTGATTTGTTGCTTGCATCGCACCGATCTCGATTGCTCCATATAGAATGGCTCCGATCGAATTAAAAGAATTGAAGGCTCAATTGCAAGAGTTAATGGACAAGGGATTTGTGAGACCGAGTTTCTCTCCTGGGTGCTCTCAGTATTATTCGTAAAGAAGAAGGATGGTTCAATGAGACTTTGCATTGATTACCGTCGACTTAATAAGGTGACTATAAAGAACAAGTACCCATTGCCGAGGATTGATGATTTATTCGATCGTTAAAGGGGCCACAAGTGTTTTCAAAGATTGATTTGAGGTCCGGTTACTACCAATGAGAGTTAAGGAGTCGATGTGCCGAAAACCGCCTTTAGGACAAGGTATGGACATTATGAGTTTCTTGTGATGCCTTTCGCTTAACAAATGCTCCACTATATTTATGGACTTAATGAATCGGATCTTCCTACCATATTTGGATAAGTTTGTAGTAGTGTTTATAGATGACATTTTAATTTATTCTCGAGATGAGTCGCATATGCCGAACACTTGAGAACTATATTGCGATCTTGAGAGAAAAGAAACTGCTTGCCAAGTTTAGTAAAAGTGAGTTCGCTTCGTGAAGTCGGATTTTGGGGCATATAGTCTCGGTGATGGTATTCGGTGGATCCAAGCAAGATTTCTGCGATCGTTGATTGGAAACCGCCCAAGAATGTATCCGAGGTTAGAAGCTTTTAGGCTTAGCCGGGTATTATAGACGCTTTGTTGAAGGATTTTCGATGATTGCTCTCCTATGACTAAGTTGTTGCAAAAGAATGTTAAGTTCGAATGGACTGATAAATGTCAACAAAGCTTTGAAAAGTTGAAAGCACGATTGACTGAAGCACCAATTTTAGTACATTTCGAGTCGAAAGGAGTTCGTAATTTATAGTGATGCATCATTGATGTGCCTTGGATGTGTGTTGATGCAAGAGGGTAAAGTGGTAGCTTATGCTTCGAGACGCTTAAAATCGCATGAGAAGAACTATCCTACACATGATTTGGAACTGGCACCGTTGTTTTTGCCTTGAAGATTTGGCGACATTATTTGTACGGTGAAAAATGCCGAATTTTTACCGATCACAAAAGTTTGAAATACTTGATGAATCAAAAGGATCCGAATCATGACAAGTAAGATGGCTTGAATTATTAAAGGATTATGATCTAGTGATTGATTACCATCCGGAAAAGCAAATGTAGTCGACGCCTTGAGCGTAAAATTTCTTTTTACTTTGAGAGCCATGAACACGGGTTAGCATTGTCGATGATGGGTCAATCTTAGCGAGATGAGAGCTAAATCGTTATTTCTCCAGTTGATTTGTGATGCTCAAAAGAATGATAGTGAGTTGCGGATCAAGAGAACTCAATGCGAATCAGGTTACGACTCAGATTTTCGAGTTGGACCAGATAACTGTTTGATGTTTCAAGACAGGATATGTGTACCGAAAAACGATAAATTGATTCGTAAAATATTACATGAGGCGCACAATGGCTGTTTATCGTTCATCCTGGTAGCACAAAATGTATAATGATTTAAAGAAGTCAGATTGGTGGCGTGTATGAAAAGGACATTTCAATTTGTAACCAAGTGTTTGATCATCAATAAGTAAAAGTTGAACATCAAGTGCCTTCGTGATTACTTCAATCGGTAATGGTGCCCGAGTGGAAATGGGACAAGATTACCATAGATTTTGTAACCGGTTTGCCTTTAACTCCTAAAAAGAAGGATTTGTTTGGGTAGTGGTTGATAGATTAACAAAGTCAGCCCACTTTATACCAAGACGCACTGATTACTCACTTGATAAATTAGCCGAATTATATATTGCTGAAATTGTGAAGTTGCACGGAGTACCTATGTCTATAATATCGATAGAGATCCAAGATTTACCTCGAGATTTTGGAAAAAGTTACAAGAAGCTTTGGGTACAAAATTGAACTTTAGTACCGTATTTCATCCACAAACAGATGGTCAAACGGAAAGAGTAATCCAGCTACTCGAAGATATGCTTAGATGCTGTGTTTTAGAATTTGGAGGTAGTTGGGAGAAATATCTATCTTTGATTGAGTTTGCCTACAATAACAGCTTATCAATCAAGTATACAAATGGCACCGTCTGAAGCCTTGTATGGTTGTAAGTGTCGACTCCTTTATATTGGACCGAGCTTAGTGAGAAACAGATTCATGGAGTTGATCTAGTTAAAGAAACCAAGAGAAAATAAAAGTAATTCGGGATTGCTTGAAAGTCGCTTCAGATCGACAAAAGTCATATGCGATTTAAAAGAAAAGAGATTGAATTTCGGTGGGTGATAAAGTGTTCTTGAAGGTGTCACCATGGAAAAGATTCGAGATTTAGTCGAAAAGGCAAGTTGAGTCTGCGTTTTATTGGGCCGCACGAGATTATCGAGAGAATTGGACCAATGGCATATCGGTTGGCCTTACGGTAGAGTTAGAAAGAATTCATAACGTGTTTCATGTATCCATGTTGCGACGTTATCGTTCGATCCTTCACATGTGATTTCCCAATGAAATTGAGATTCGATCGGATATGACCTATGAGGAGAAACCAATAAAGATTTTGGCTCGAGAGGTTAAACAGTTAAGAAATAAAAGTATAGCTTTAGTGAAAGTATTGTGGCACGACATGGGATAGAAGAGCCTACGTGGGAACCCGAGGAAGCTATGAGGAAACAAGACCCAAACCTCTTTCTGGTAAGATTTTCAGGACGAAAATCTTAAAAGGGGGAGAATTGTGACAACCCTAATTAGGGCCTAATCGAATAGTGGTTTCGTGACCACAAATTCGAGATAGAAATAATTGTTTTATAATTATTTTGGGGTTTATGATATGATTGCATGATTGTGTGAAAATTTCGTGATGAAATTCTATGCCTAAAGTGCTTAAATTGAAAGTAGGGACTAAATCGAATAAGTTGCAAAATTTGCATCCCGAAAGTTTTAGTATGAAATTGTTTTGGAATATTAATTAGGAGGTCTTAAATAGCAATTTGACCAATTTTAAGTTCATGGACAAAATTAGGACATGGAAGGAATTTTTGAAAGTTTAGTAAGGAGGGCATTTTGGTCATTTGGATATTAAATGAAATAAAATGGGAAAAATAACACAAAATTGATCATCATCCTCCTTAGTTGCTGCCGAATTCTCCTCTCTCCATAGCTAGGGTTTCTTCAATTTTCAAGCTCCATAGTAAGTGATTCCAAGCCCGCTTTTAATGTTCTTTACGCTTTTGGAATCCCTAAGCTCGATTAAGCTTATGCTAGTAATAATTTAACCTAGGGTTCATATTTGGAAAAATACCCATAGGTGAAATTTGTGTATTTTGATGTTTTATGATAGAATATGAGGTTTTAAATTATGTTAAATAACTTGTGCTACTCGGTTTTAAGTGAAAACGAGTAAAAGCAAGATAATCGGTAAAAATACCTATTGTTCATAACTATATGATAGAGTGAGAATTTGATGTTGTTGTAGAAGAGAAAATGTTCAGCATATCATAAAATATAAGAATAAGGGCTGAAATTAAATTCCGAGCCTAGGGAAAAATTGTAATTTTGTAAAGTTAGGGGCAAAATGTAATTTTTCCATGATGTGATTTTTGGATTGAAATAAATAGTATGAGTATTAAATGAGCTAAATGTGTTATTATAGATCAAGAAAGACGCGGAATTGATCTCGAAGCAGGGGAAGGAAAAGTTTTGGACTAAATTGCAAAATTTCCACATTTTGTACCAAGGTAAGTTTGTATGTAAATATTACAATAATTTCATGTACATTCTTATATTTCAGCCTATTATATAAATATACTAGCTGATGTTAAAATATAAATCGACTATTGGAAGAATGGAAATAAATAGAGAGAGAGATCCTGTTGAACATTCTGAGAGATCGAATGAAATAGAGGAGCGTAGCTAGGTCACATGTATGATGCTGAGTGCACATCATGTGTACAAGAAAGCTACGAGACACCTCAGTAGTAGCTAGGTCACATGTGTGATACGAGATGTATCCCATGTAGACAAGAGAGCTACGTGAAAGATAAAGGTAGCTAGGTCGCATGCGTGATTCCAAGTGAAGGACACCATGTAGACAAGAGAGCTACGTGAAAGATAAATGTAGCTAGGTCGCATGCGTGATTCCAAGTGAAGGACACCATGTAGACAAGAGAGCTACGAGACAAATCGGTTAGGTCGCATGAGTGGTACTAAGTGTTCACCATGTGTACAAGAGAGCCGAACTAAACGAAGTATGATGGTGGGGTGTGTTTGAAACCATTAAATATCGAGGATTGATCCGAATTGTTCAACGGGATGGTTTTGTGGTGATATTATGGTTTGGACCTACACTTATGGTGAATGAAATGTGGTGAAAATGATTTGTGGTATATACATATATAAGATAAAATGAGGTTAGCATAAAGAATGTGTGAAAGAGTGAAATTAGCATTAAAACTGTTTTTAGATGGTAGCAGTGACGTGATTTTGAAAAATCACCAAAAATAGGAGGAATATAATTAGAGGTTGAATGAGATTTGAAATTAAAGTTTAATGAGTCTACTTTCATATAAAAGAAACAGAGCAAGCAAAGGAATTCTATATTTTGAGATATTTACAATTGTATGTGACTTGCTCAGGATGAATACGTGATCCCTGTTCCAACTTTGAAAAATCATTAAAATTGTACAAAGAAAATTAAGAAATATATTTTACATGCCTAAATTTCTTATTGAGACTAGTTTTAAATGAAACAGACTTCAGGGTTTTTGAATTGTGTACTGAGAGAAATTCAATTCGTAGTGAATAGAGGTCAGATCAGTCGAGCTGTGTAACAAGGAAACTTTAACTAATAAACTGTACTAATCGGCTGAACCAAAATTATAGAAAAAATTAGAAAAATATTTATGAGTCTAGATTCAGGAAATTTTACGGATTTAAATTTCGAGTTTTTAACTCGAGTTTTGATTTATTTAGTGAATATGACGCAGCGAGAGACAGCTTAATCAAAGTGGAATGAATAGTGAAGTTAAAGTAGATATACTTGAATTGTTGTGTAAACATGTTAGATTCTTTAATTAGCATTTACATACTTACTTACTAAGCTATAAGCTTACTTTGTTTCTCTCTTTTGTCTTATAGTGTCCTTGCTTGCTCGGGAGTTAAGGATCGTGAAGATCTAGCCGCACTATCATACTTTAGGGTATTTGAACTAAACGTTTTGAATTATGGCATGTATAGTAGGCTTAATTATTTTGTTACGTGTCATATTTGTCTAGGTTTAAAATATTAGTTACGATACTCGACCAGCTACTTTGTACAAGCCATTAAAGTTGGCTAATATTGTTCAAGACATATGTTATACGATGCACTATCAAATTGGATGACATATTTATATCTCGGTTATGTTTAATGGTATGTGTTATATTCTGGTAATACCTTGTATCCTGTTCCGGCGACGGTAACGGGTAAGGGGTGTTACAGGCTGAGAGGTAATATTAGTTAATTAATAATTAATTTCATTTAAACCCAAATTCTGAAGTTAATTATAACCACTGAAACAAGTTAATCTTCTACTTGTTATTTTGATATAGTTGTTTGTTTATTTTTTGTTTACCTAATCTAGTTAAATTAGTTTATGCTTGTTTTCTATTGTATTGTATATCATAATATAATTTTTAATTATTACTATTTAGATTTGTTCTTGTAGAAGTAGATTTCTGATTTAATTCATTCTCCTTTGAGTACGATCATTAGAATACTTCCCTATGTTTCGTTGTACACTTCTATATTACAACTTCACATGTATACTTGTGGACACCGCTTATTTAATTTAATATATTTTTGGTATAGTATTTTCTAATCAAAAGTTCGCACGTTTGGCGGTGGTCAATAGCTCAAGACATTATCGTTTTCATAAAAGGATGTGGTTTCTCGAGGGTAGTTTATAATTAATTGCAAATCAACTTCTCCGACTTACGAATGTGAATGAAAACACATCCAAATACTAGATTATTGTTGATTTATTGTTCTTAACTATTTGAGTTTATTATAGATGTATTTAAAATTTTGAAATTTCATCACGCACATCTTCTATGTTTTTCCAACATGCCTTGCCTAACCTTGCGATGTGCTACCCTTGAACCTTATTTTCTTAACATCATATTTATATTTATATTTATAACATTGCATCACGTTGTATATACAACAAATAAAAATTTTTTAGAAGGATAACCATCTTGATGTTGGTAAAAGCTATTTTTTTAAGCTAAGGACTTTGTCAACAATGCCCATAAAAAAATCATTTGACATTACTTCAACCCTAACAATATGAATCAAAATGGAAGATTCACACTTGCATAATTCTTTGTCAAATATTATTTGGTTGGTGGTAACATATCTTCCTTTGAGCTAATTAAACACTATTATGTAAAAGATGCTCACTAAGGTATAATTTCTATTACCAAAATGAGAGAATCTATCAAACTTAAGGATTTCACTCTAATCCATTTTCCTATACTCTAAAGAATTTGAAACCTTAAACCCTAAATACTAATACTTAAATTTACTATTTAAAGATTAAGGAAATGGATTAAGGTTTTTAGTTGATAAACCATAAAAGTAACATGTTTTAATCCCATTCTTAGCATGTTTTTGGATGATTTATTATAAAATTTAGTGAATTTGATGCTCCTAATCCTTTAATTTCATGTTTCTATACTTTGGAGAGCATAGGGAAGCAAAAGGAGCAGAAAACGCCAAAATTGGACAAGACGAGCTACTTTCAAGATCTACACAGACAAGACGAGCTACTTTCAAGATCTACACAGTCCACACGGGCTGAGCACACACCCATATGAGACACACGGGCTGGCCACACACCCATGTGCCAGCCCGTGTCGACTTTGCTCACTGTTTCCCAAACACGTGGAAAAAAAGCCAATTTTTAGGGATTTTGAGCATTCTAAAGTTTATAAATACACACTAGAAGAGGACCTAAGGGAGCACACAGAGTAGAACAAAGAAATTACTCGAAAAATGCCATTGGAATCAACTCAGGAGCAAGATCTCCTTCAAGATTAAAGATCTCCAGTCAACTTCTCTAGAAGTTTTTGGGTTTCTTTATGTTTTGTTGTTTTCCTAATTTTGAGATGTTTTCCTCCCAAAGTATGAACTAAATTCCCTAGATACCTAGGAAAGATGAAAACTATGACGAATCTTGTTATTTAATTTTCTGAATTATATGATAAATACTTGATTTCTTGATCTCAATTATGTGTACTTATTCCATGTTTTAACATTTTCATGATAATTAATTCATGATTGATGTGCTTAATTCAGTGGAGCAAAATTCCCTGTTTAAGAGTAGATCTGGCATAATTGAGTGGAGTTTCATGCAATCCTAGAAATAAGACGACATAAATCTACCGGATTAGAGTCAAATCTAATAAGGGAATCCATAGATCGAGTTAATGTAACAATAGGGGTTTAATTAGAAAGAGATTTCAATTAATCAACCTAGAGTCAGTTATTTTTTCTCTTGAAAGAGATATTAATATAATTTAGGGATTTCTACGGATCAAGGCAAGTGAATAAATCGTTTAATTTAGATTCAGAATAATAAGTGAAGTCTAGGTGGATTCTTTCCTCGGTATTGTCTCTCTCATTGGTTCATTCGAATATTTTATTATGTAATTCTCTGTCTTGTCTTAATAATTAGTTTAGATAATTTTAGATTTAAACATCTTCAATTTACCGGCTAGATAATAGAAAGATAGTAAGTACTAGTACTTTTAGTCCTCGTGGATACGATATTCCCGACTCACCATAGCTGTACTATTATTCGATAGGTGTGCTTACCTTTGTCATGATTTTAGTTAGTTAGTGAATCATCATCAAGTTTTTGGCATCGTTGCTGGGGACTAAGATATTAGGAACACTTAATTTTTATTACTTTAGCCATTTTTATTTTATTACATTTTATTTTTGTTTTTAGTTTAATTTTGTTTACTAATTTTTCTTTTTGTTTGCTTCTGGCAGGTTCCTTTAGTATATGACTAGAAGAAACCTATCAGGACCTCTCATATTTGTTAGTGAGATTGAAAGTAAAACTCATAGAAATCATAGAGAAGCGAGGCAGAGTTGATAGAGTACAATGGAAGAGTAAGAGGAAATCATTAATATTACTGAGGAAATGGCTGAAAATCAGAATAATCAGCTACCTCCTGTGCTCGCCACAAATCTTGCCCCTCGTACTATGTACGATTATACTAAGCCAATTTAACTAGTCTGAATCAAGTATTGTTAGACCTGCTATTGCTGCAAATAATTTTGTACTAAAACCTAACGCTATTCAAATGATTCAACAGTTTGTTCAGTTTGATGGTTTGTAGGACGAAGACCCAAATACTCATTTGACTAATTTCCTAGAATTCTGCAACACGTTCAAAATAAATGGCATTTCTGATGACACCATTCACCTTCAGTTGTTTCCATTTTCATTTTGAAATAAGGCTAAACAATGGTTGAACTCCTTACTAAGAGGTTCTATCACTACAAGGGAGCAAATTATCGAAAAGTTTTTATTAAAGTACTTTCCACCGGCTAAGACAGCCAAGCTGAGGAATGATATCTCTATCTTCATGAAAATAGATTTAGAGACTCTATATAATGCATGGGAGAGGTATAAGGACTAATTGAGAAGGTGCCCTCACCATGGGTTACCTCTATGGCTACAAGTTCAAACCTTTTACGACAGTTTGAACCCTTCAACTAGGCAATTGATCGATGTAGCCGCCGGTGGGACTCTAAATAACAAAACACCTGAAGTGGCTTATGAGTTTATAGAGGAGATGTCACTGAATAATTATCAGTGGCAAGTCAAGAGAACAAAGCCGATAAAAGCAATCGGTGTTTTTAACGTTGATGTGGTCACCATGTTGTCAAATCAGGTAGAACTTTTGAGTAAAAAGATTGATAGTTTATTAGTTCTTCGCAGGTACATTCGGTGATGTAGTGTGATACAAATGGAAGAGGGATAAAAAATCTAGAATGCCTGTCCTACAACCCTAGCACAGAGAATGAACAAGTCAACTATATGGGTAACAATTCTAGACCTCAAAATAATCCCTATAGTAACACCTATAATGCAGGTCAGAGGAACCATCCCAATTTCTCGTAGGGTGGTCAAGGAAATCAAAGAAAAAATCCCCCCTCAGGCTTCCAACAACAACCTTACCCGCAAGAAAAGAAGCAAACCTTAAGGAGATGTTGACAAAGTTTATTTCAGTGTCAGAAAATCGCTTCTAAAACACTGAAACAGCACTCAAAAATCAACAAGCATCAATTCAAGGGCTTGAAAATCAAATTGGTCAATTGGAAAAGATGATTTCGGAATGACCACAAGGTAGCTTACCAAGCAACACCGAAACTAACCCAAGAGAGCAACTTCATACAATTACTGTTCGAGATGAAAAAGGGTTAGCTGAATCTGAATTTGAACCAATGCAAGAAATAGTGATAAACAATGGTAAGGTTGAGGTAAGCCACAATGAACAAAATCAGTAAGTAAGGAGTATAAACCTCGTACACCATATCCAGATGCAATAAGGAAAGACCACGCAAACGAACAATTCTGTAAATTCCTTAAACTGTTGAAAAAGTTACATATTAACTTTACATTTATTAAAGCTCTTTTGCAGATGCCAAATTCTGTGAAATTTTTAAAAGAGCTTTTAGCAAACAAGCAGAAGTTAGATGATTCGTTACACGTGGAGCTAAATACAGTTTGCTCTGCTATCTTACAGAATAAACTACCCAACAAATTGAAAGATCCAGGGAGTTTTACTATTCCTTGTATAATTGGTAGTTTAAATGTTCATCCCTACAAAATGTTTAAGCAACTAGGTCTGAGGAAGCCCAAACAAACTAGGATGAGCATTCAATTGGCAAATAGAACCATCAGATTTCCTAGGGGTATTGTTGAAGACGTTCTTGTTAAAATTGATAAATTTATATTCCCAGTCGATTTTGTTGTCTTAGACATGGATGAGGATAGCGATGTACCTTTAATTCTAGGTCGGCCCTTTTTAGTAACTGCTAGAACCATCATTAATGTTAGTACAGCTGAACTCATACTTTGTGGAGGTGATGATACAATTAAACTCCAAGCTCGTGATTCTACTAAAATATCTAGTGATCGAGATGATTATACGAATTCTATTATTGAAAGTAACTTTGTGGCTCAACCTTCTTTGTAGGAAATCCCTCGGAAAAATGTGATAGAGCCACGTTCTCGCTTATGCAACAAAAACAGAACGAATCATGAAGAACGAATGCTGCAGATCGATGAACTAGATGAATGGCGATCACATGTCAAGGAGAAATCGAGAATACACGATGAAAAACTAAAGTGACTCTATGACGAGCTTAAGGATAGAATGGACCACTTCAAGGTTGGGGATCAGGTACTGTTAGATGAAACGGACCCTCGTATTACCATTTCAAAGCTTAGTGCAAATAAAGCAATTCCTTTTACGGTACTCAATGTCTTCCCATACGGTACAGTCGAGGTAACTCATTCTAATTTCAGCACTTTTAAGGTAAATGTTACTCGACTTAAACCTTATTTGAATAAAAGAATTGACAGTGAGAAAAAGGAGTTTTGACTTTACAAACCAACATGACCGTGTGAATACGAGGTAAGTCGAGCTTAGACTTTAAATTAGCGCTTCTTAGGAGGCAACCTGAGCGTTAACATTCCTAATTTACTAAATTTATCTCATGATATTTTTAAAATAATTAATTTTAAAAAATGGCTTTTAAAACCCACACGGCCTAGACACAATGGCGTGTCCTAGGCCGTGCGGATCTTTTGACTTAGTTTTTAAAGTATATGAAAATCGACAGTGAGTTACACGGCCATGAGATAGGGTCGTGTGACCCATATGGCTTGGACACATGGGCATGGCTTTGGCCGTGTAGAGCTGGGGACCTATTATTTTCAAAAATCGACAGAGACATGGCCTAAAAATAGTCCACATGGGCATGTCCACGGTCATGTGGACCACATGGCCTGGATACACGGCCGTGTCTTAGGCCGTGTGAAACCCGAAGCTTAATTTTTCAAATTTAAAACAAGTCAGAGAGTTACACGGGTAAGACACATGGCCGTGTGCGAGACATAGCCGTGCCACACAGGAGTGTGGGAAGTCACACAAGTGTGGGAGAAGCGAAGGAGATTGCACATGGTCGTGTCACACGGCCTAGACACATGGGCCTGTCCAAGGCCGTGTGAAGACTGGGCTTTCATTTTCTTAATCGACACGGGCTAAATAGAAGACCACATGGGTGTGCGACATGGTCGTGTGGCCCCACACGGTCCTTATACAATCGTGTCCCCATTTAAAACCCTAGCCCCTTTTCTTTTCATTTGTTTTGTCTTTTTCTTTACCAAAATCCTAACCGCCAACAACCATCTCCCTTAACTAATTAGGCCACCAACCCCCTCTCTTCACATCATCACACACACACCGATTGACCCTCCGGTCTTCCTCTCCCCTCTCCTTTCCACCTTTCTTTTTCCCCTCCCCCATGAGCTGAACAAATTCGCCCTCCCCTTTCACCTTTCCTTATCACCGTCGCACCATCCCTTCCCTCTCTCTTTTTCCCTCGGCCTGCTCCTTTCCCCTTCCCTTCCCCTCCAACCAGCAACCCTCTACCCAACCACCTCCCTCAACCCTCCTTTTTCTCCCTTTTCCTTTCTCCCCACCCACGTATCCCAGCACCACTTCCCACGCCTACACACCACCCCCAACCACGCACCAGCCCCAACCGTGCCACCTCCTTTACCCACTCCTTCTTTCACCTGCACATTCTTGATCCTCCACCACAGCCGTCACTCCAGCCATCATCAACCACCGTCGATCTTCCACCAATTACCCATTTTACTTTATTTTGATATTATTACTATTTTGTTTTATTAATTTTTTATTTTAGTTAGCTGTTATTTATTTATTATTCTTTACTTGTTTATCATTTATTTCACTTTTATTTTTATATTTTATTCTACTGGTATTATTAGTTCTTGATCTATTCTATATTGATTTTTGCTTTTGTTGAGGTTTATTTGTATTTCATTACATTGTAGTTTCTTATCTTATTCATGAATATTATTTTTCATCTATCAAAATTTGTGATAATTGTTATTTAGGATTTCTTTTTGCACTACTATTTAGTATTTTTTTGGGATTTGAAATTTTATTAATGGCCTTCTCACTATTGTTTTCTTTAAATTGTTAAAATTATTGGTTTGCCTCGCTTATGATCGATTCGTCTGGCTATTTTGGTTTTAATACTTGATTGTTCAATCTTCTTACAGATACACCATGAAGAACACACGGGGAAAGACTAAGACCATTGTTCCTGCTTTGAAAAAGCAGAAGGGCCCCAGTGGGACCTCTTCCTCAAGCACATCCACCGACGCTCGCCACCCCTACCTCTGATTTGTGGCGGGCCCCCAAAAGGATTTATATTAGCTTTGTAACATCCCGAAATAGGGCCTAGTCAGAATAGTGGTTTCGAAACCAAAAATTCGAGGTCAAGAAATTATTTTAATATTATTTTATGTGTTATAGCATGATTATATAAGTGCATGAAAATTTTGGTGAAATAATTTTAGCGATTGCATGTTTAATTACGAAAAAGGACTAAATCACATAAAGGGTAAAGGTTTTGTTTTAGTACCCAAATGTGTTAAATAGATAGAGAATAAGAATTGGGGGTCTTTAAAAGGTAAATAGACCCTAAAATGCAAGCTTGGCCGGCCATATGAGATATGGATGTTGAAAAGTCAACATTTGGGAAAGTGATGTCATATTAGATGATAAAATAGTACCCTAAGGGCCTAGCTTCATCTTTTTCATTTTCTTCCTTCCTCTTTGACCGAAAATACCAGCAAAGAAAGAGTTTTGAAGCTTTAAAATTTCAGCTAGATTATTCTCTTGCAAGTAAGTGATTTTTATGTTCTTTGTTAATGATTTTTACATTTTTGGAACCCCTGAAACATGAGCTTTCAAATGAGGGTACTATTTTGCAAAATGGTTGATAGTCTAGGGACTTGGCATGAAAGGATTTATGTTGTTTGTTAAATTTTTTGTGGAAGAAAATGAGTCTTGGTTGTGTAATAAACAACTTTTGTGAAAGGTGTTAGCATGAAAACACCTAAAAGTATTATTTTATAAAGTTTGTAAAATAGAGAGTAAATGTGTGTAATAATTGAAATCTTGAGTTACTATAGTTATGAAAATGGTTTGGCTGGGCTGAAAGAGTAAGAAAATTGAATAAAAATCATTTTACGAGCCTAGGGCAAAAGTAAGATTTTGGCAAAGTTTAGGGGTAAAATTATAAATTTTCCAAAATATGATTTTTGGGTCAATTTAAATAATGTGAGTCCTAAATGGGCTATATTTGAAATGATAGATCAAGCAATTTGAGATTCGGGCTTAAATCGAGAAAATACAAGGTTATGGACTAATGGTAAAATTGTCATTTTCGTATTCGAGGTTAGTCCGTGTGATTTAATAAGCATGTTATTAATGTTATTATTGTTATACTTGAAAATCTCCTTATTATTATTTTATTGAATTATGTGTTAGTGCTAGGGTGTATGAGAAAATATTATACCCTATGAAATAATCGAAAGTGTAATATGTCGATTTTACTTTGTGTATTTATGAAAAAATGGAAATTGATGAAATATGATATCTTGTTGAGATGAGTAAATTATAGAATGATGAAATGAACTAAAAGTTCTTATGGTAACGAACCTTGTGAATTGTATGATCAATTCTTTGAACGAGTTTGGCTACGATGTGACCCTGACCTTTGGAAATACCTAGGATACGGGCATCGAGACATTGTTGTTATGTGAGCCAGTGTAAGACATGTCTAGGACATGCATCGACATTGAAACAAGAGCTAGTGCAAGACATGTTTGGGACATGCATCGGCCTCGAGATGTAAGCAACTGTAAGACATGTCTGGAACATGCATCGGCTACGAGATGTGCTAGTGTAAGACATGTCTGGGACATGCATCGGCACGGATAAGTGAGAGCTAGTGTAAGACCATATCTGGGATATGGCATCGGCATCAATATGTGTAAGATTTCCCGATTATCCTCTGGTATTCCAAGTGGTTCAATGGATAGTTCAAAGCTTGCGAAAGCGAGAAGGTAAATATATGAGCTTGCAGAAAAGGTACAAGTATGTATTCAAAGCTTAAATGCTATTGCAAGCATGAAACAATGCACCTTGGGTAAGGATACAAATAAGTAAGTTACGCCTATGAAAATGAAATTGTGGTGACCTTGTGATTATGGTTTTATGTTTATGATGTACATATATGTATTCTTACCATGATGGTTGAAATGTGATTGATGATTATGTGTGAGACTTTGAGGCCATATTAAATTGAGACATGAAATGTATATTCCTTTACTTGGGAGCCTAATGAACATGAAAGGAGAAATGGATTAGCATAAATGCCCATTTAAAAATGATCGTGAAAGAGTGAAATATAGTAATAAAACAGTTTCAGACAGCAGCAGTAGTACGACTTTGAAAATACACCAAAAATAGTAAAAAGTGAATTAAAGTGAATAAAATATGAAATTTAAGCTTATTGAGCCTAGTTTCAATAGAAGAAATGGTGTAAGCAAAAGAATTTCATATTATGAGATATTTGAAATTGTGTGAGACATAGTCAGAACAACCTTGAAATCCCCTGTTTTGATTTGAGAAAATCATTGAAAATTGTACAAAAATAGTTATGAGTTATACTTTATATGCTTATAATTCTTAATGAGTCTATTTTCAAAAGAAGTAGACAGGAACATCATTTGAGTCCCATATTATGAGATAATTAATTTTTAGTGAAGAGGGGCAGAACTGTCAAACAGAAAAAAGGGTAAATTTAAGGAATAAACTGTACTAATTGGGTAAACCAAAAATTTTAAAACTTTTATGGTAAGAGGGTATATGAGTCTAGTTTCAGGGAAAATTAGCAGAACTTAATTTGGAGTTTCATAGCTCCAGATATAAATAATTTAGTGACTATGACTCGAGAAAATAGCTTTACTGGAACATGAGTGAAAATGCAAATAGGGTTGTATTACCATGAGAAGCAAGTTGATAAATTTCTTATTATTTTCATATAGTATTACTAATCTATAAAGCTTAGTCCCTTCCTTTCCTTTCCTTTAGTGTTTTCAGGTTAGCTCAGGGTTGGAGATCGTCGGAGGCAGCATCACACTATCTAGTTGCTATCTTTGGAATAATGAAGTGTATATTAGAAATTTCAAGTGAGTGGCATGTATAGGGATCTAGTTGATTGACATGTATTATTTTTCTTGGGCCAAATGTGTTGGCTTATATTGAGTTATATGTATATGGCCATGAGATGTGGCTCATATTGATTATGGCTTGTAAGCCTAGCTATTCATGTCATGTCTAATGTTTATAATGTGATTATGTTTGTTTGCCATGCATGGTTAGTAATATGACATGTGTGTTGGATGTATGCTCTATGACCAATTGAGGTGGTCATAGCCATGTAGTAATTGCACGTTATAAACACAACGTGATAATAATTGAACATGAGTGCTTAATGGATAAGTTGGTAACCATAGTATAATGGTAAAAGTGGTCATCAAAATGACAAGTCTTAGAATCTAGACTTGGTATTGCTTGAGTAGATGCATTACTTGATAGAGGACATGTTAATGTTAAGGTTAAGGGTATGTCTTTATAAAGAGTGTTTGATCACTAGAAGGATGCCATGAATTGTGATTTTGATGTGTATAAGGTTGTAAGAGCTTATGGGTAACATGAAGGCTTGGAAAATAGCCTAAATGTTGGCCACATGAGCTGAGACACGGCTATGTGTCTCAATCGTGTGAGGGACACTGCTTGAAGACACGGGCATGTGGCCCGGCCGTGTGGTTCGATGTGCATGCTGACGTCATAAACAGAGAGTTACACAACCTGAGGGCACAGGCGTGTCCCTATGTCCACAGGGCGTGTGACCCTATTTCATGTAAAAATTTTCTAAGTTTTCCTAAAACTTCTTAAAGTTCTCGATTTAGTCCTGAGTTAATTTCGATGAATGTTTTGGGCTTCGTAGACCCAAATAAGGGACAACATGCCTGTGTTTGAAAGGTTTTGAATTAAAAGAGATTTTATGGCCCGATTTTTGCATGAATGTGTATGTTTAAGTCTGGTAATGCCTCGTATCCTATTCCGGTGTCGGACATGGGTAAGGGGTGTTACAAGCTTCTTCGTGTATGACCACTCGGCCTAGGTCGCAGCATTTATTGGGCTGCGTTGGAGCAGGTCTGACTCGCTGATGACGTGCGCACCATTATCACCACAGCTCCGTTCGATAGATTCTTTGCCATTATCAAGCCCACCTACATGGAGCTGACATTAGAGTTCTGCTTGACGTTTCTGGTTCAGCAGGTTATGATGGTTCATGACGAGCCTGGCACCATCAGTTTTTGACTTGGTGGTTTGGCATGCCACATGAATGTTCCCGAGTTTCGCGCGACTATGGGACTCTACAAAGAGGAATTTATGAGCGTCGATGACTTCCTTAGACTTCATAGGCACATCCATCACCCGCCATCACGATCTTGGACCGACCTTATAGGAAGTCAGACACCATATGATTCAAGTTGCTCGAAGGCAACTTCTCTCTCTTCAGCCTTACGATACATTCACGCCCTTTTAGCTTACACTTTGACAGGTTGGAGAGAGAGCACCAGAGTTGTTAGCACTCACGATGCTTACTTTCTATGGAGCATGGCGCACAGGCATATATTTGACTTGGCATATTTCATCGCCTTCTCATTCTGCCATCAGACTGATCGCCACAGGAAGGGCCCCATCTGTCTAGGCCCTTACATGACTCGCCTTGTTCGACACTTCGGCCTCCTAGACACACCGGAGTACTCCTCCACACTCACACTCGTCGGCCAGATGTCCCTTCAGGGTATCTCGAGCATGATACATATAAGGATGATCGAGCGGTGTCATGGAATGCATCCTTCTCAGTACCGACTGTTTCATTCTGACACCCTGAATGAACCCGAGGACTTCACTGATAATGTCCCTCCCTATCACAAGGACCCACCACCGCCTCCACCTTCGAGTCACCGACCTGTTCCTTCTACTGCTAGCTTCCGAGGAGTATCTACTGAGGAGTTCACTAGCTTCCATCAGTACTACGTTCAGAGGTTCGACAATATTAATGCGACATTGAAGCAAATTTGTCAGCATTTCCATATTGCTCCTCCAGCTCCGATGACTCACGATGATGATGCATCTGATGATGAGGACCATTAAGTCCATTTAATTTTATTTTCTTTTATTTTGATTTTTCTTTTTCTGTTTATTTGTATTTTCCTAAACTTTTTCGCTTTTATATTGGAACTATATTTTATTTATTTTGGTTGTTTCTAATCAAGTAACCCTTTAATCTTCTTCAGCATTGTGTTTATTTTCTTATCAGTTGCTCAGAATCATTCCCTGACATTTATCTACAATTCTGCTTTTCACTATTCTGGGCATTTCATCCAATATTCAGGTTAGTTTCAATTCTCTCCCTCTCTTATGATATTTTGTTTCTACTGTGATTATCTATTTTTGTACATTGAGGACAATGTACATCTTAAGTGTGGGGAGGTTATTTATATGATTATTAGAAAATCCCTGAATTGTGTCTTGTGTTCAAGTAATTTTCTCACTTTACTATTAGAATGAATTCTTATTGATTTGTGATTTTTATTGATTTATTTTAGATTAAATTCATAGGTAATTATGCATTGATTATTTAAACTTTAAGACATTAGAGAATCAAGCATGATAAGTCTATTTTCAGAATAAAAAAATTTTACTAGGTTGTTTCCCTAAATTGAGGTATTACCTTGAAGTTTGAGATTTGCAAGATTGATATAAAAAAAACCATAATTTTTGTGAGATTTTGAGCCTTTAGAGCATACACTTTTCTTGCTCACTTTATTATTGGTTATGAGTGTGTTAATACTAATTGGTTATTCTAGAACTTACTTCGATTATACATGTCGAGACCATACCTTTGATTTGATATACTGAGATGATAAAGGCACCTAAGTTTTAACCCATTTATCCCAAAAAGCTTACTTTCATAATTAACCCTTAGTGAACCCCTTTGAGCCTAACAAGCTATTTCTTGATCTACCCTTAATAATAACCCATAACTCATTCTTTGATTCATTGAGAATTTTTCCTATTTTATTGACTCCTGTTTTCGTCGAGATTTAATTTGGTTAGTTTCCTAACTATGTTCTTCTGTTTTAGTTGTTAAATTATATCTTATTATCCATAATTCAAAAAAAAGTGAAAAAAAAAAGTAAAAAAAATATATGTATATTTATTTTGATTATTGCTAGTTCTATGATATTTGAGCTTAAACGGTTAATTTCACATTTTTAGAAGAAGCTCGTGTTATTATTGATAATTTTGATTGATATAATTATTCAGCATTAGTTTATTTTTCTAGTTAGGTAATTTATCAATTCAATCTCAATTCTAACCCTTTTTTTTTCAGCCTTTATCCACACCTTTAACCCAAGCCCCATTACAACCCTTTAAAGGCCTTTTTATTTGTGTATCATCTCATTTTATAATGGTGGAGATTTGATTTTCATGCAAGTCTATGGTAATGACTTTTCATGTTTGACTATTGAGTGCTTATTTTTTAACCTTAAACACTTTGAGTGATTTGACTGAATCTTTAGTGAGTATGTCAGTTCTTGTCAGTTTTGAATTAAAGGTTATTACTTAGCTAATGGGAAATACCTATGTTTTCATGCTTAAAGAATGTGTGACTTGGATTGTTTGAATCTTTAGTGCTCTTTTAGTTGAATTATCAATGTATCATTATTTTTGAATTATGACAAAACATTATTGATGAGAATTATGAATTGAGTAAATTTAATTTTTAATTGTGAGTTGAGGATTTTGCTTGAGGACAAGCAAACGCTTAAGTGTGGAGATTTTTTATAAACTATAAAAGTAACATGTTTTAATCCCATGCTTAGTATGTTTTTGGATGATTTATTATATAATTTAGTAAATTTGCTGCTCTTAATCCTTTAATTTCATGTTTCTATACTTAGGAGAGTATAGGGAAGCAAAAGGAGCAGAAAATGGGTCAAAATCAGACAAAATAAGCTACTTTCAAGATCCACATAGCCTGGCCATTCCCACACGGGCTGAGCACACGCCTGTGTGAGACACACGGGCTGGCCACACGCCTATGTGCCAGTCCGTGTCGATTTCACTCCCCCTTTCCCAAACACACAAAAAAAGCCAATTTTAGGGTTTTTGAGCATTCTAAAGTTTATAAATACACACTAGAAGAGGACCTAAGGGAGCACGCAGAGTAGAACAAAGAAATTACTCGAAGATCACCGTTAGAATCAACTCAGAAGTGGGATCTCCTTCAAGATTGAATATCTCCAGTCAATTTCTCTAGAATTTTTTGGGTTTCTTTATGTTTTGTTGTTTTCCTAATTTTTAGATGTTTTCCTCCCAAAGTACGAAGTAAATTCCCTAGATACTTAGGGAAGATGAAACCTATAACAGATCTTGTTATTTAATTTTCTGAATTACATGATAAATACTTGATTTCTTGATCTCAATTATGTGTACTTATTGCATGTTTTAACATTTTCAGGATATGAATTCATGATTGATGTGCTTAATTCAGTTGAGCAAAAGTCTCTATTTAAGAGTAGATTTGGCATAATTGAATGGAATTGCATGCAATCCTAGAAATAGGATGACATAAATCTACCGGATTAGAGTCAAATCTAATAGGGGAATCCATAGATTGAGTTAATGCGATAATGGGATTTTAATTAGAAAGAGATTTCAATTAATCAACCTAGAGTCAGTTATTTTTACTCTCGAAAAAGATATTGATATAATTTAGGGATTTTTAAGGATCAAGGCAAGTGAATAAATCATTTAATTCAAATTCAGAATAATAAGTGAAGTCTAGGTGGATTCTTTCCTCTGTATTGTCTCTCTCATTGGTTCATTTTGAATATTTTCTTATATAATTCTCTGTCGCGTTTTAATAATTAGTTTAGATGATTTTAGATTTAAAACAAACTTCTTCAATTTACCAGCTAGATAATAAAAAGATAGTAAGTACTACTATTTTTAGTCCTCGTGGATACGATATTCCCGACTCACCATAGCTATACTATTATTCGATAGGTGCGCTTGCCTTTGTCGTGATTTTAGTTAGTTAAGTGAATCATCATCATTAGTATATGTATTTTTATAGGATGATTGTAAATTATGAACCTTAAAATCAAACCATAAATCTTAAACCCTAAATATTAATGCTTCAATTTTTTTATTTAAATATTAAGGACATGGGTTTGCTTTTCAGTTTCTTATATTTTCATGGGATGAGGAAAAAGGTAGTGGCAAGTGTCATATTTATAGAATTTCAGAACCTTAAATTGACACCCATAAATATTGAAATACTACAAGGACCCCAACATAATGGAAAATATAGTTCTTGTTAATTTTGTCTTGTATCGAGAATCACTATAAAAAAAAACTTGAACTCGACACCCATGGTATTGAGATCAATGTAATGCTACTTCACTCACCTTTATTAGATTCAGTAGGAATCCCTTGTAGTAATAATGACCTTGACACTTGTGGGTGTCAACGGCCTTCCAAATAACCCTACACCTTACATACAAAATCCTAATTTCAAATAGAAGGATCTTGACTAAATAGGTGTCCAAGTTCACTTGAGCCCCATACCTTGAATTGTTAAGCACCACAATAGTATGAAATTTATTAACCTTTTCCATTATACAAGATAATTGAAACTTTATTGCAATTGTAAGTATTCTTTTATATTTATTTTAATATGTTTAATATAGACATAATAATAAAATAGCCCTTAATGTTTACTTTTTATTATTTTGACCCTAATTTTTTAATCATTTTAGCCCTCAAACTTTAAATTTTACTCAAATTACTTTTCTTTGAATGAAAATTTTGATTGGATTGTTAAAATTTTAAGGTAAACTATAGGAATAGTCACCCAACTATGTCTTTAGCTATATTTTGGTCATCGAACTATTAATTTTTTTTAGTCACTTAAACTTTTCGAAATTAAATATTTCAATCACCCTCCTGTTAGTTGTCATTATATAAGTGACGGAAAGCTGACGTGGGCTTTTTTTATTTGCTTGATAACAAATTTAAGTCTCTAATGTTTACACATTCTATTAATTTGATCCTAAATCTAAAAAAAAATCAACAAATTTAGCCCTCAATGTTTACATAATTCATCACTTTAGTTATAATTCTAAAAAATCAATAAATTTAACCTGCAACATTTACAAAAATTGTCATGTTAGTTCCAATTCTAAAATTTTCAAAAATGGAAAATAACAAAAAAAAACATTATGGATAAAAAAAATATAAAAATGACTATTAGAGAGAAAGGAAAAAAAGAAATGAACACAAAATGGATTGATGGCTGTTAGAGAGATGAAGTTGCACATCCTCATGGGACATAGATCGAAAAAGTTATCTGCCTTGGTTCAGTTCAACTCATATTTTCAATTCTTGGATTAGATTTTCTCGGAAATGTACTTGGACTACCCAAGTTCGGATGTTACTGATGACATGTACAAGTCAGAAATAACAAGGGAAAAATAACCTTTCTAGAATTTTCAGTTCATGAAATGTTAGCTCAATCGATCAATTGAAATAGCCAAAAGGGGGTAAATTGGCCTTTTAAAATTTTTTTGAAGCAAGGATAAGAAAATGAGATAATGAACACAATCATTTTAGAGTGGTTCAAACCCAATTGCCTGCTTCACTACCTTAGCTTTTCGCCACCAAGTATTTTCCCAAATTCACTAATTTGGTGAACCTTTGAGGACAAGGTTAGAATGCTTGCAACTGAAGCACACATCCACTAAAAACACTTAAACTAAGAAAATACAATGAATGCTCACAAGTATTTTCAAGAAAAAGATGAAGAATTTAAGCACAAATGGTTGGTAATAGATTTCTTGATGTTTCTTAATAGCTCTTGATCTCTTGTTTCTCTCTTTTAATTGTAGAAGATTTAGAAGCTGGTATTTATGGCCTCTTATTGATTTCCAATTGTTGAGGTTGTTGGGAAAATGAATTGAGCCATTGGGGGGGTAAAAACCAAAACATTAATGACTCCTGCAACAAAAAGTATCGAAACATTTGAAGGGGTATCGATACTTTGGGCATTTAATGCCTAAATTTAGTCATTGTTTAAGCTTATAGTATCAATACAATAAGGATGTATATATACTTGTTATGAGGTATTGGTACCTTGGGGAGGGTACCGATACTCTGGTAATTTTTCTTTAATTTTTAAAACATCGAACCTTAAAACGATATGATACAAGGATAAGGTATTGATAATTTGTGAAAGGTATCGATATTTTTTTTGCTCAATTTTTTTGAAATTTTAAAGCTCAAATTGATATTGATATCAGGCAGAGATATCGATACCATATAGGAGGTATCGATACTTTGATCCTTGGGAGCAGTTTTACACTTATAAAAATGTTTGGAAAAATTGTTTAACAAGTTGAAAATATTTTCTAAGTATTTGAAAGATAGATTTAAAAGTTTATCTCTTATAAATATTTTGAAACAAATTGTCACTCGAAATTTATCAAGTTTTATTCAAAAACATTAAATTTTTATATCAAAACATTTATCAAATAAAGCTTAACTTAATAAAGCTTAACTTAACATGAAAGATTTAATATTGCATTATTTGCTCTACTAAAAATTAGGTATTTTCATATTTTCAAAATAAGAAAAAAATTCAAAATAATTGTTCTATAATAGTTTAAATAATTGTTATTTTTATCATATTCAAGAAAGCAACATGAGTTTAAAACGAGCACAAGATTTAATAGTGTTAAATAATCTTCTTATTCAATGGGTTTTGGAGTACGAATAGTGTTAAATAATCTTCTTATTCAATAGGTTTTGGAGGTATATTAAGGAATTTTTAAAAAATAAAGGTTTTAATTATTTTTTGAAAATTTAAAATTATAACTAAATTGACAAAAAACATTACACGTTGAGAGCTAAATTTATTGAATTTTTAGAATTCAAACTAAAATGACAAATTTTGTAAACATTTAAGGGAAAATTTGTTGAATTTTAGATTTAAGATAAAATTAATGGAATGTGTAAACACTGAAAGGTTAAATATGTTATTAGGCCAATAAACAAAGCCTACATCAATTTTTCATTACTCATCTATCAATAACTAACCGGAAAGTGGTTAAAATATTTAGTTTCAAAAAGTTGGGTGATCAAAATTAAATCAAAGGCATAGTTAGGTGACTATTTTTGTAGTTTACCCAAAAATTAATGGCAATGACATGGTACCCCACATGACAATCTACATGTACTTCATTACTAACATGTATAATTTTTAAAAAAAATTAAGAAATTTATGACTTTTTTTCTTTCTAACTTCTAATTTTTGCTTTTGTTTTTGTAAACACATGAACTTTCATGTAAGTTTTGTCCTTAAAATTTTAATGGTCAACTTTTATATTTAATGAAAAAACAATTATAGAAATTTGAAAGTTAAAAGACCAAAGTGATTAAAAATAATAATAAGACAAATTACAAAAAAAAAAAAAGAGAGTAAACAACTAAAATTATCATTATACATTTAATTTATTTAGGTTTTGGTGTTTCTTTCTTTATTGTCGATAAGCACTTTAAATGCAGACTGCTAAAATTTCAAGAGCTTGAACCCGACATTAAGAATTGCAAACATTTATGAATATTTTGATGAATGCGAAAAATAATGATTTGATTGCTGATGTGATAAGTTCAAATAACAAAAATGCAAGAAGTAATTTGGAAACATAGCATCTAGCTTACAAATGAGTACTTACTATAATACCTTGAGAAGATCGCTTGCAATATCTAAACAAAGAAATACTGTGTTATGCTTGATGGCTAACAAGGATAAAAAGAAAAAGATTCAGTATGACAAAAGCTACGAGAACGAAAACCCTCTCAATTAGTTTAACAATAGGTGCTAAAAATAATAAGTTTTCAAAATTTTCATGGGTTGTAAAAATTTTTATAAGATTATATATTGTTCCATTCTTAAAACTATTAAAATGTGGCATAACTAATAATTTTAATTGCAACTTTTGCCAATAATTCAAATTTCATGTAATTCAAACTCCATTCTTAAATATTAATAAAACAATCTTTAATAACCTTCACAAATAAGGGATCAAATGTAGTGAAAAATTAATCGTGAAATTAATTGATTGTCAAATCTTAAACAAAATTCAAAATACCCTACAACTAATGTTGCCTTTAGGGTTTAAGATATATGATTTTTTTAAGACCTTGACACATAACTATCGAGATGGCATCAAATGATAACCATAATAAAACAATATTCAATAATGTTCACTTTTTAACGATTTCAAAAGTGAATTTTGTAATCTTTAATCATTCATAATAGATTTCTAACTCTCATTTGACTACATAGTCAATGATACTTCATTATTTTATAATAGGTTAAAGTGTAAGAATAGTTACTCAATTGTTGAATTAATTTAAGAATAGTTACTCAATTGTTCAATTAATTTTATTTTAGGCATTCAATTATTAGTTTTTCAATTTAATCACTCATTTTTAAATTAAATATTTTATTCACTCTTGCAGTTAAATTAGTAACGAAAGTCTAACGTGGGTTTTTCCTTGGCCTAATAATAAATTTAGCCCTCGAATGTTTACGTTCTCTCAATTTGATCCTAAGTCTAAAAAATTAAACAAATTTAGCCTCCAATGTTTCACATTCTCTCAATTTGATCCTAAATTTAAAAATTCAACAAATTTAGCCCTCAACGTATACAAAATTTGTCATTTTAGTTCTAATTCTAAAAATTATAAAATATATTAAAATTTTTAAAATATTTTTATATTTACTTTTAAATTTTTTAAATTTTATATTTACTTTTCTCATCAACCAAACATGTGAAAAACCTAAAATTAAAGTTATTTTTATTCAATCTCTTTTATTTAGTCTTTTTTTCTTTTTTTACATTGTTCATCTCATATGCCTAATTAAAATCCAAAAATAGGGTCAAAAGTAACAAGTTTATAAACCCCAAATAATAGTTGGGTTGATGACGCCAACTTCGATATCCTTACTCTTTACTACAGAGATGGTACCAGTTTCAAGCTCTAATATTCTCGTGTGGTTTATCATTTCTAGCTCAAGTATGCCATGACATTTGATATTTGCAACTTTATAAAAGTCATTTTGGTACAAAAATCTTTAAAATATTCTCATATATAATTTTTTAAAAAATTATAAGTTATATTACAAAAATCTTTAAAATATTCTCATATATATATTTTTTAAAAATATATTTTTATAAGTTATATTTACTTTTAAAATTTTTAAGATTTTTATAATTTTTATAAATTGGGAGTAAAATAACAAATTATAAGAGCTAAATTTGTTGAATTTTTTATTTATGATAAATTGATCAAATGTGTAAACAATGGTGAGTTCAATTTATTTTTGAGCCAATAAAACAAAACGATTTCCATTAAGTAAATAATGAAAGAGTAAGTAAAATATTTACTTTAAAGAAAATTAATAGTTGCATAATCATAATCAAGAATTAATTGTATAATTAATTGACCATTCTTATAATTTACCTGATCTCTAATTTCTTTAAAAATCCAAACTATTAACACCCAATTCGTCGAAGTTCACATCAAATTGTGAAATCAAATTCTAACGATTTGATTTATCCAAATAAATTACATTCATAGTTTCTTTTTTTTTTATTTTTTATTTTTTACTTACTAATTCAAAAGTAAAGTGCTTTTCACGTGCAATCCAAATTTTTATGTGTATTGAAGGGTTAGCCCAATCGATCTTTTTGTAACAAGGACAAAGTGAGTGAGAGTGACCATCTTTAAACCTTTCGTTACCCGATAAACAAAGGCATTGAAGGGTTTACATAAGATAATGGAGACGAAGAAATCTAATTTCCTTGTGGAAAAGAAAACAAAGTCTCCTATAAATATGGTTCTCCGTAACATCAAAACTCAAATCCAATTTTGCCTAAACCCAATTCTTCTATTTTCAGTTTAATCAAAACTCATCCTTGCTTGCTGTTGCAGTTGCTGTTCAATCTTCTCCCATGAGTTCTTCCAGGGAGAACTCATCCTCTTCAATGATTTTCCCATCTTTCCCATCCCATGCTTCTGTCTTTACGATGTTCAGACCGCCATTCAGAGGTAAATTTCCCTTCCCTCCTCTCCCGGCTTCCTTAACAAATTCACTGAAACACATTTTTTTATTTATTGCGTATTCAAGATTATTGTTCATTCGCAAGAGGTGGGGTAATAATATTCAGGACAATGCAGGAAATCGAACACTTACATGATATGCTCAAGCTCAAATGCACTTCTGAGCGGAGCATATGCTCCTTTCTTCACATTCAAGGCTACAAGAGCTGGATACCCATACCCACCGACACCTACACACTTCTCAAGATCTGGTTGCTTACCAGCAGCTGCCCAAACATAGCTGCACACATATTTGATGATTTATAATGATAATGAAAAAAGAACAGGAGACAAGCCTTGATTTTAACTTCTATTTACTTGCCTGTAAGGGTTTCTTTTAAATTTCTCTGCAACTGACAATAACATCTCCAGGTACTTGTTCCTGCCTTCTGCCTTGGAGTCTAAAATATCAGGTAAGAAAGCAACAAAGCATATGGCAGCCGAACCACATTTGTCCTCCATGACATCCTACTTGCAAAGATTGTACTTCTCAGCAAACAACTCCATGGCTTGAAAAACAAAAATGAATTTATTGTCGAAACAAAGGTGCGAGACTTACTGGGCCAATCACCTCCGTCACTTCAGCAGGTCCAACATTTGTTTCGAGCTGCTCCAGAGCAAATGATTCAATTGAAGATGCAGCTCTAGCACCCTCGTAGAGAATTGGACCATCTTTGTCTGCACCAAATGCTAAGATGGTAGGAAATTCTTGCACCTTGTACCTGCTCATGAGAGACTGCTAACGACACCCCATTAAAACAGCATCAAAACATATAAAAATCCAGAAGCACTTATATAGAGAAAAGAGAAACAATCCCTTTTCTAATCTAAAAATGTTTCATGGGAAATGGAAATTTAATGTCCAAATGGAGAAAGAGTCATATTTAATTCAGAAAAGCATTCATAAAATATTTTCTGGGTATGATAACATTCTCAGATTACAGCTAGCTAGTCATAAACTTGCAATATCAAGTTTCAAACCTCAAAGCAATTAAGGAAAAATTTTACTGCATAAATTTCCAACTACAAAGTCGTGAATTGTGGCTCTTTCAAGTAAAATTATATTTAAATAGTACCTTTTCTGAATCGCAGTCAACGTGACCAAGCTTCACCTTCCCCTTCAAGTTATTAGCAGCCATCTTCCACTCAGGAGCAAGTTTTTTACAGTGTCCACACCTGTAAGGAAGTATTGATATGGTAGTAATCACAATAATCAGAAGATAAGAATTAGAAACTTAAAGAACTATGTCAGCAAGAATTGAGTTGGTTGGTACAAAATTTCATTTAAAAATTATTAGAACCAATTAATATATGCCATTGCATTGAGATTGATTTAATCCTATTGGTTTTCGATTGCAACCTCTGCATTGTTTTTTATTTTCTAAACCAAAATAAACTTACTGCAATCAATTTTACAACTTTGGAGATATGTTCGTACAGGAAAAGTCAATTGTTTTATCTATTTGACTTTAGTAAGTTCAAGTCAATTACTAATTGTTCATGACTACATTCGAGAAAACTAGTACACAATTAAATATAAGATACATGGCTATTTCAACCATTTATTCTTTATGGTTGCGGTACTGTTTATTTGAGTTTACTGTTCTAGTTGCTATGCACCTTTACTAGCTTATGCTAAAATAAGCAGAGAAAGAGCTGAACTCAGAAATTGCTAGTTACGTGTCATTCAGGATTTTCTTTTCTTTTTACAATCTTTATTTTACCCTATGTTTGGATTAACTATATTAAAGGAAAAGAAAGGAGGGTTAAGGAGAGAAAAGGATTACCTATTATTTTGTTTGGATAGTTAAAATTATTAAAGGAAAAGAAAGTAAAGTAATGTTAATAATCTTTGTCTGGTTAACCTGTGGAAAGGAAAGGAAAAGATTTATTATGATTTTTTTTACAATTATGACCCTTTATAAAATAATTTATATAGAAAATGAAGATAAAAAAAAATTTACATCTTAAAAAATCCTTTTCGTTTCCTTACTCTAGTTTTTACCCCAAACTGGGGTAAATGAAAACTAAGTATTTTAAAGGAAAGTAAGGGATACTCAATTTCCCTTACTTTCCCTTGCTTAAAACAAATATACCGATCCAAACAAGGGAAAGATTCTTCCTTTCCCTTATTTTCCCTTTCGTTTCCCTCTCCTTACCCCAACCATATAAATACTATTCTTTTCTTTTTAGCATTCTTTTTTTAAAAGAAAATCAAACATAAAAAGCCTTGACAACAAACAAAGGATCAAAATATGTTTACATCACAAGAAACATAAACAACATTTCAAACTTGCAGTTGCATGCATGCGTGTCTACCGTGATCATGGATGACAACGGATCAGGTATTTACTGCTTTTTATGTATCCCTATCTGAATCCAATTACTTTTCATGGTTCAGATATCAGATATCTAAAGGCTGCCATCTGAATCCAACATGATAGTAATATCCTATCCAAATCTGAAACTAACCAATTCTAGATTATCCAAATCTGGAAAAAAAAACAAAGAGATTGAATAGTGCAGGATATCCAATTTTAATAATCCATTGGCATTCCTAGTCAGAGATGCTAGTGAAGCATTGTGCTTTGATGTGTGTTAGATTAATAATTAACATGCTTACCAAGGTGCAAAAAACTCCACAAGCCAAAGTTCTTTACTTTTGAGCACCAATTCATCAAAGTTGCGGGAATTTAATTCTACTGATGCACTGGGTTGAGATTTCTCACCGGATCCTTCAGAAGCTTTCCCAGCCAAACGGTCTTTCAAGAGGGCTTTTACCTGTATAATACATAATAGTTAGTAATAGTTCAACTCATGTCATAGAAAGAACGTTTAATAGTATAAAAGTGATACACATGCACTTCACTTTTAAACTTTTTAAAAATGAGCTTCATATTCTTAGTCCATAATAGACAGATCAGCATAATAGACAGCCAAAATGGCACCGTGAGACATATTTAGATATATAGGCACAACTTATACATGTATGGCACCCACCATAGATATATAAACACATTTTTTTCCTACATAGTCTCATGAAATTAGTACCAATGAGAATTTCTACTAAACAAGCAGGCATATGACATGGGTAGATTGGAATCAGATTCAAGCAGTAGGCTGAGGGAATGTGTCTGAGAAGTGACAAAGGTATTGTTCAATTTTCCATATGCTTTTCCATATACATATGCAATGCAAATAGATAGGGAAAAAGACATAGTAGCAGTTGCATGGCACATCAAATTCAACTATTACTAAATATTCGCCATCAGCAGCATCTTGTCAAATGTCAGTAGTTCTTTTCTTAAAGTGAAATTACACACTAATGCAGATCATTACCACCACAAAACCAATTCTGTCTTTTTTGATAGATGCAAATTATTTTAAAAAAGTAAAAGATTTGAATTGAATAACATTATCATCCTGCCACAACATATATATGATCCAATAAAATCATGATTCTTCAATCAATCAACATACTGCAGCAGACCTGCTGGAGGGCAAATTCTGCAATAGGTTTGACATCCCTTGCTCCCTGATAATCTACTGGAGGCTTTCCAGGTGCAAACACCTTTATTGTCGGAAACCCTCTAATCCCATATTCCTGTGTAGCAATCAGAAAAAAGACTATAAGCACATAAATTAGAAGTGACAAAAGAATTTCAAATCAGATACTAGATGATTATACGAAACAGAGAATCCCATCCAAATTGCAATATGCCTAAGGTTTCATATCATTTCTACATTTAAAATTTTCAGCAAGGCGAAAAAAGAAAAGAACAGCCCTAATCAAGGGAAGAAAATGCAAAAGTAGTTTAGACATCACAAAGAACTCTGCAGACCAACAAAGTAAAACGTAGATTACATCTTATATTTAAGGACAAAGCATGGTTAAAACTTGAAAGATTTGAAACTCCCCAAACCTCTGCAAGGGACTGGTGAGCATCAGCATCAAGAGCAGCCACAGTAGCAACTCCATTCAAAACATTGGCAGCCTTCTCCCATGTAGGTGTTAGAGCTTGACAATGGCCACACCAAGGCGCAAAGAACTCAACCAAAACAACTCCATTCGAATTTAAAACCTAAAACAATTCAAAAATCTCTATCAGTAAGGTATTCTCCTCGACAAGCTTGACTCTTTCCTTCTTCAAATATTAAAGAAATAGCAAAAACCAAATCCAAGGTATAGGTGATTTGGCAACGAGAATTAAAGATCATTGCTCGAATTCAAACAAAAAAGGTAAAAAAAATAGAAAACTTGAATATTGAAAATATTGAATCATTTCTCTTAGCCTGAGAAATGACCTAATTCTTAATATTTTAAAAAATAAAGGTAGTTTTGTCACAAAATCCTAATTAAGTGACAAAATTCTAAAGTATTAACTCCTTTCTAATTGTATTTAAGTTCTTCAATCTTGTGATCCAGAAACACGAGGCATTTCATTTCATTTAACTGAACACAAATCCTGATCCCCTTCCGTCTTTTGGTTTATTTTCTTCCACTTCTTTACGATAATTGAATGGCGAAGGATAACGGATTTACCTTGGACTTGAAATTAGAAGGAGTAAGCTGAAGCACTGGCGACGACGGTCCGTAAAAAGCGTTTGAGATGCTGAAGAATGTGAAGAGAAACGATAAAGCTATTGACACCGGTGATTTCGGTCTAGGCATTTTTCTTATTTTCCCGTCACTTTCTCGGCAATTTGTAAACTTCCTCTCTCGCCCAGATTGAATCTTTCTCGGAGCTTAAACCGCTCGATACCGTGTAGAGTGAAACCACTTCGTCTGGCACAGCTTCCGCTCTGCTCGCCAATGAGATTCAAACACATCATTTCTCCACGCTTTCATTTATAGGAGGCACGTAGATTTCTATCGCCGGGCCGGGTCAGTCCCAACCATCGATTCCTCTCCGAATGTGAGTTTGAAATTTGGTTAAAGTATAAACGGTAAATTTAATATTTCAATTTAATATTTATATTTTTTTTAAATTATATATAGCAACTTAATTTTTTAATATGTTTACATTATTGTATTATATATTATTATATATTTACTTTTTATGTTTAATAATTTACATAATATATACAAATAACATAATAATATGCACTACAAACATCGAAAAAGGGTTGGATTGGGCTCGAGCCTTGAATGCTTGAGCTCGAACTTGACCCATATTTTAAACAAGTCTAACTTTTTTTAGAAGCTCATTTTTCAAAAACCTAATATTTTTACTAAAATCCCCTCAAATTGATTGAGCCTTCGGGCAAGTAACCCGACCCTTGAACAGGTCTAATTAGTTTGAACCTAAAGAATGTAAAAAATAAAATTACTATTTTTCTTTATAAATATTTGGAGGATTACATTGACACCTACCATTGTTGAGTTTTGATGTAATTGATAAATAGTAATATGTGTAGAATTTATTGCCTTATTGTTTGATGAAGATGGAAAAACATTACTATGAATTGTAATATCCTGTTTCTCAGTGGTATTGGAAACAGTAGTTTCGGGACCACAATTTCAACATGTCAGCCCGTTAATAATTAATATTTACGAGGTCATGAGGTGTAACACCCTATACCCGTAACCCACGCCGGGGCGAAGTACAAGACATTACCTAATTTGATCTCATGCATTCGAATAACCTCAAGTCACCGAGACTCGGTTCAAGATAAAACTTCTTCAACTTCTACCTTAAACTTATTGTTATGAGCCTATGAGCCCCAAATCGACCGTTGAAAAATATTCGAAACCCTTCCAGGTCTTTAATTCGACCCTAAGAAATTTGCCTTTAAAACAGGGCACACGCCTGTGTGGAAGGTTAACAGGCCCATGTGGAAGAGTAACATACCCGTGTGGAATTAAATTCTACTTCACACCTACAGGGGTTTTTACACGGCCAGACACACGCCCGTGTCAATGGCCCCGTGTCCCCCACACGGCCACGACACCCCCGTGCCTTAGGCCATGTGCAAAAACTTGGGTATTCTATTTCTGACATCAGCATTCCCATATTATCACACGCCCATGGACAATATAAGGCTATTTACCAAGCCTCATTGCCACCCTTGCATACCTAATTTCATGCAAATGCCACCAATACCAAAACAAGCATAGATTTCATAATCAAATCAGCCACAATAGGCATTCATTCAACCATTAAGATGCACCTTTTATAAACTCAAAATAATTATTAGCCATTATTCATGACTCAAAACTAAGTGTGGGATCTATCCCAAGCCAACACATTCGGCCAAATCTCAAAGACTCAAAATAATAAGTCTTAACCCTATACATGCCATATTCAAAAATATAAATCCAACTATACCGAATGTTTCGGTGGATAGTGAGATCAATATCTCTGACTTCTGGTGATCCTTGAACTAGTTAGGCAGCACTGAAAGAAAAATGAAAGGAAAGGGAGTAAGCATAAAGCTTAGTAAATTGCATATAAATAAGTATACTACAACATTTATTTATAACCAACATGCTCTTAACACCAAAGTAGGCATAGGTGTAACTTACTCACCTGATTGCATCCAAGTCACATTTTATATATATATTGAGCTCATATCTTATACATACTAATTAGGTATCTGTATCATTCACAACACTGTTATACTTTCCTCATTAGCTCAAAAAACATAACATTCACCATTGAACCATTCGGAGTATCACCAGATATTCATTAAGCCTCAAACATGGGAAAGATGCTAATGCCATGTCCCAGACATGGTCTTACATTGGCTTTCACATATCCGTGCTGATGCCATGTCCCAAACATGGTCTTACACTAACACATCTCGTAGCCGATGCATGTCCCATACATGTCTTACACTAGCTCACATGCATGACCCAAATGTTACGGTATGCATATCCAGTTTACTTCCTAAGGTCCCAATGAAGACTCTACTATCTCAATGATCATTACACATTCTCAATCCCACAATCAAGCAATCCATGCTATATCTATTCAATAACAATTCGAACATACATAGTAGAAATGTAGTTCTTTTATTTACATACAACTTACTTCGGATTACAAAATGTAGACGACTCGTCAATTAATCTACTCGCTACCCGGTCTAGGGTCAGATTTGGCAATTCCTGATCTATAATAGCAAAATACACTCATTTAATCACTAAATATAATTAAGAAATCAAAAATTCACATTCTTGGTAAAATGACCATTTTGCCCCTAGACTTTGGCAAAATGACTGTAACATCCTAAAATAGGGCCTAAACGGAACAGTGGTTGCTAAACCACAAATTTGAGGTAGAAAAATTTATTTTATTATTATTTTTAGGTTCATGATATGATTGCATATTGTGTGAAAATTTCGTGATGAAATTCTATGCATAAAGTGCTTAAGTTGAGATTAGGGACTAAATCAAATAATTTGCAAAACTTACATTCTAGAAGTTTTTAGTATGAAATTGCTTTGGAATATTAATTAGGAGGGTTTAAATAACAATTTGACCAATTTATAAGTTCATGGACAAAATAGGACATGGATGGAATTTTTGAAAGTTTAATAAGGAAGGGCATTTTGGTCATTTAGATATTAAATGAAATAAAAAGGGAAAAATAACACAAAATTCATCATCTTCTTCATTAGCACGAAATTTCAAGGGTTCTCCATAGCTAGGGTTTGTTTCAAGCTTTCAAGCTCCATAGTAAGTGATTCCAAGCCCCGTTTTTAATGTTCTTTACGTTTTCGGAGTCCCGGTAGCTCGATAAAGCTTATGCTAGCAATAATTTAAGTTAGGGTTCATATTTGGAAAAATACCCATAGGTGAAAAGTGTTTATTTTGATGTTTTATGATTGAATATGAGGTTTTAAATTATGTTAGACAACTTGTGCTACTCGGTTTTAAGTGAAAACGAGTAAAAGAGCTTAATCGGTAAAAATACCTAATAGTCATAAGTACATGTTAGAGTGTGAATTTGATGTTGTCATAGAAGGGAAAAATGATCAGCATGTCATAAAACATAAGAAAATAGGATGAATTTTAAATTACGAGCCTTGGGGTAAAAGTGAAAATATGTGAAAGTTTAGGGGCAAAAATATAATTTTTCCAAAATTTGGGTCAAGGAATGTTTTGATAAATGTGAATATTAAATAAGTTAAATTTGCTATTATAGATCAAGAAGAGCGAAATTCGAGAGTAGATCGGGGAAAAGAAAAGTAAAGGACTAAATTGTAAAGTTTAGTCACATTTTGTATCGAGGTAAGTTTGATAAATAAATGCAATATTCTTTTATTTTACATTATTATTGTCAATTTCCAGCATTTATATACTTATTTTTTGAGAATATTTAAAGTCAAATTAAAGGCAAAGTGATAGAGAAAAAGCATTAGGAAGCACCGTTTGAACCTTAGGAATGTTAGGATATTGGGGTTGACAGACGGAGACGGAGATGAGAAATGAGCCATGTAAGTCCATATCAGATATATGGCTTTGGAGACAGGAATGAGCCATGTAAGCCCATATTAGATATATATATGGCATTGGAGACAGGAATAATTCATGTAAGTCCATGTCGAAGACATGGCATTGGTAGGATATTGATGAGCGAGAACGACCCTATTATCCTTAGTATTCGAGTGGTTCAACGGGTCATTGTACACGTTAAATTACAGTGAATTATCAGCAAAGGGAAGGTAGATTATATTTATGAATAGTGAAAGGTCGTAAGAAAGAAGGTAAGTGAGTAAAGAAAAAGGTAGAAAATGAGAAGTAAAGAAAGTTTATGAGGCTAGGTGACATTATGTATAATTATTCATTATGTTGAATGTTGTAATTTATTTGCTTGTAAGCTTACTAAGCCTAGTGTTTACTCTCTTTATTTTCTTTTTCTTATAGTTTTTATCAAGCCACTCGGGGATCGAAGGAAACGTCGGAGACCCGATCACACTATCGAAGAAACCACATTGGTATAGTTAGACGTTTCATTTTGTGTATGGCATGTATAGGAACTTGGTAGTGATTAGCTAATAGAATGGCTGATGATATACATGTTTAATAGTATGTATGATTAAGTAGTAACTATCACATGAAAACTATGAAAAATGTGAAAGTAACTTAAAAACGGATTCAAGTATCAGAAAAAACGTGAATTTGAAAAATAACAAAAAAAATTGTAGAGACATGGTTTGATGGTGAATAATATATGAAATTAAATCTCATTGTGTCTATTTTCATATGGAATAAGCAAAACAGGTAAAGGTTTTGTATTTTATAAGATATCTGAGTTTTAGTGAAATAGGGCCAGAGCGATTTCTGGATCCCCTGTTCTAACTTTGGAAATTCACCATAAATTTTAAAAAAATAATTAGATGGTGTACTTTATATGGTTATAATCCTTATTGAATCTAGTTTTAAAAGAAACAAACAGTATAGTCATATGAATTGTGTACAGGGAGAAAAGTGGTTCGTAGTAAGTAGAGGTCAGTGCAGTTGCATTCTGAAACAGGGGTAACTTTAACTAATAAACTGCACTAATTGGCTAAGTCAAAAATTCTAGAAAATATTAGTAGGTATATATATGAGTTTAGTTTCAGGAAAAATTTACGGATATTAATTTTGAGTTTTGAAACTCGAGAAATGAATTTTTAAGTAACCATGACGCAGAAAAACAGTTTATTCCGAAAATTAAAATAAGTGGTTTAGAGTTGTTTAAAAGGTAAGATAAGTTTAGTAACACCTAAAGCTTGACTCCGGTGACGGTTTCGGCCATGGGGGCATTATATTTATTGGTATCAGATCAGGTTTAGTCGGTTCTCAGAACAGTTAGTGTGAGTAAAAGTCTAGCTATACATGCCATACCTGTATTTTGATAGTGTGACGACTCCTGACGATTTTTAAATATTTTGTTTTATAGTAATGGATCCCGAGCGAGCTGGTGATGATGATGTAGAAAGTAATGCGCCTGCTCCTGTGGAAGAGGCAGCGCCATCTGAGAATAGGCCAGTAACAGTTGATCAGGGAGGAGTGACTCGAGAAGCTCTCTTCCAAGCTTTGAATGATTGGTTTGCCGAGTTCATTCGTACGAATCCTGCAGTTAGACCTCCACCCCCTCATGATTCTCAGGCTACCCATGTAGCTCAAGGTCCCTCAGTCACAGGTACATGATAAGAGAAAAGCCACCAGTTGATGGAATCAGGAAACAAGGGGCAGAAGAGTTCCGAGCAACAAAAGATGATGATGCAGAAAGAGCAGAATTTTGGTTAGAAAATACTATCAGAGTCTTTGACGAATTATCTTGTACACCCGAGGAATGTATGAAATGTGTAGTATCACTTCTTAGAGACTCAGCCTACCACTGGTGGAAGACACTTGTATCAATTGTACCAAAGGAGAGGGTCACTTGGGATTTCTTTCAGGAGGAATTTCGTAAAAAGTACATCAGTCAGAGGTTTATTGACCAGAAGAGAAAGGAATTCCTAGAATTGAAACAAGGTAATATGACAGTGACCGATTATGAGCGTGAATTTTTTAGCCTTAGTAAATATGCTCGAGAATGTATGTCCACAGAGGCTATCATGTGTAAAAGTTTTGAGGATGGGTTAAATGATAATATCCGACTGTTAGTGGGTGTCCTAGAAATAAAAGAGTTCGTTATTTTAGTTGAGAGAGCCTGTAAGGCAGAGGAGCTGTTAAAAAGAAAAGGCAAAGTTGAGATAGAGACACAAGATACAAGGAAGAGACAGATGAGCAGGTCATTCTAGGCTACATCCAAAAGGCCAAAGGAGTTTTCTACCAGATCTAGTTTCTCAGCCGGGTATTCTAGTCAGAATAGAGGCAGCAATTTTAAGGATCCGAAGGCTCAGGCCACCTCGACTGCGAGTGTAGGTAATGTTGGACAGGGTAGATCAGGGTGTCCATGATGTGGAGACTTCATTATGGTCCTTGTCGGGCAGGCGAAAATGTTTGTTATAAATGTGGTGCTCTAGATCATTTTGTACGAGAATGTCCAGAGGTGGCTAATCGAGAGATAACACAGAGTGGTAGATCCAGAAATGCTTCTACTAGAGGCAGATCACCGAGGCAACCGGGAGTAGGAGCAAGTAACAGAGGTACCTCAAGAGATTTGGCTGTGAGACCAGATGTTAGAGCCCCTGCAAGGACTTATGCTATTCGTGCACGCGAAGAGGCATCCTTCCCCGATGTGATTACGGGTACATTTTCTCTACATGATATTAATGTCATTGCTTTGATTGATCCGGGTTCAACTCATTCATATGTTTGCAAGAAATTGATGCCTAGTATAAGTATGCCTATAGAATCTACAAAATTTGTGATTAAAGTATCAAATCCATTAGGCAAGCATGTATTAGTAGATAAAGTATGTAGAAATTGTCCTTTGATGATTAGAGGCTACTGTTTTCCGACCGATCTCATGCTATTGCCATTTGATGAGTTTGATGTGATTCTTGGTATGGATTGGTTGACTGCACATGATGTGATAGTGAATTGTGGAAAGAAATTCATTGAGTTGAAGTGTTAAAATGGTGAAATTCTTCAGGTTAATTCAGAAGAGTCAGATAGTTCATTTCCCATAATTTCTGTTATGTCTGCTCAGAAATGTTTGAGAAAAGGGTATGAAGCTTATCTTGCTTTTGTGTTGAACACTAAAGATCCGAATTGAAAATTGAATCGATGCACGTGGTATGTGAGTTTCCGATGTGTTTCGGAAGAACTACCGTGTTTGCCTCTGTTAGAGAAGTTGAGTTTGGCATTGAGTTGATTCCGGTACCACACCCATTTCTATTGCTCCTTATAGAATGGCTCCGTTGGAATTGAAAGAATTGAAAGCTCAGTTGCAGGAATTAACAGATATGTAACACCCCTTACCCGTATCCGTCGTTGGAACAGGGTACGAGGTATTAACAAATTATAGTATATACTATTAAATAAAACCCAACAAAAATATGGCGTGCAATTTGATCATGAATCATTATAACATATGCCATTAACAATACAAACCGATTTCAAAGGCTTCATACAAAATGATTAGTTTGATACTATAATTAGTATTTTAAACCTAGACAATTATGACACGTAACAAAATAACTAAGTCTGCTATACATGCCATATTTCAAAATGTTGAGTTCAAATACCAAGAGTATTGATAGTGCGGGTAGATCTTCAACGATCTCTAACTCCATGCTATTTGGATGACACTATAAGACAAAGGAGAGAAAAGAAAGTAAGCTTATAGCTTAGTAAGTAAGTATATAAATAACAAATAAGGAATCTAATATGTTTACAACATAACTTAATTATATTATATTTTTAATTTTACAATTTACTCCGATTTGATCAAGCTGTCCCTCCTGCGTTACGATCACTAAATAAATCATAAATTGAGTTAAGAAACTAGAAATTTAAATCCATAAAATTTTCCTGAATCTAGACTTATAAAACTTCTTACTAATTTTTTTCTAGAATTTTTGGTTCAGCCAATTAGTACAGTTTATTAGTTAAAGTTTCCCCTGTTACACAGCTCAACTGATCTGACCTCTGTTCACTACTAATTGAATTTCTATCAGTACACAATTCAAATAACCATGAAACCTATTTCATTTAAAACTATACTCAATAAGGAATTTAGGAATATAAACTATATTTCTTAATTTTTTTTGTACAATTTTTAATGATTTTTCAAAGTTGAAACAGGGGATCACATAGTCATCCTGAGCAAGTCACACACAATTGTAAATATCTCAAAATATAAAATTCCTTTGCTTGCTCTGTTTCTTTTATATGAAAATAGACTCATTAAGCTTTAATTTCACATCTCATTCAACCTCTAATTAAATTCCTTATAATTTTGGTGATTTTTCAAAATCATATCACCGCTACTGTCCAAAACAGTTTTAATGCTAATTTCACTCTTTCACACATTCTTTGTACTAACCTCATTTTAACTTATATATATATATATATATATATCACAAATCATTTTCACCACATTTCATACATCACAAGTAAAGGCCCATGACTACAATGTCACCACAAAGCCATCCCGTTGAACAATTCAGATTAATCATCGATACTTGATGGTTTCAGCACACAGCCCCACCATCATATTTCATTTAATTCGGCTCTCTTGTACACATGGTGAACACTTAGTACCACTCATGTGACCTAGCCGATTTGTCTCGTAGCTCTCTTGTCTACATGGTATCCTTCACTTGGAATCACGCATGCGACCTAGCTACATTTATCTCTCCCGTAGCTCTCTTGTCTACATGGGATACATCTCGTATCACACATGTGACCTAGCTACTACATAGTATCTCGTAGTTTTCTTGTACACATGATGTGCTCTCAGCACCATACATGTGACCTAGCTACACTCCCTCTATTTTATTCGATCTTTTCGAATGTTCAATCGGGATGTCTCTCTCTATTAATTATTTTCATTCTTCCAATAGGCTGAAATATAAGAATGTAAATGAAATTAATGTATTATTTACATACAAACTTACCTCGGTGCAAAATATGAGAATTTTGCAATTTAGTCCAAAACTTTCTCCTTCCCCCGTTCGAGGTCGATTCCACGCCTTTCTTGATCTATAACAACATATTTAGCTCATTTAACACTCGAACTATTTATTTTAATCCAAAAATCACATTATACAAAAATTACATTTTTGCCCTCTAACTTTTACAAAATTATGATTTTGCCCCAAGGCTTAGAAAATTAATTTCAGCCCTTATTCTTACGTTTAATGACCTACTGATCATTTTTCTCTTCTATGGCAACATCAAATTCTCACTCTAACACATAGTTATGAACAATAGGTATTTTTATTGATTATGCCGTTTTGCTCGTTTTCGTTAAAAATCGCTTAGAAAAGATCGTTCTCCTAACTTAAAACATTTATATTCTACCATAAAACAACAAAATACATGCCTATCATTCATGGGTAAATTTTTAAACATAAACCGTAACTCGAAATAATGGTAGAAATAGGTAAACCGAGTTACAAGGATTTCAAAAATGTGAAGAACATTAAAAACGGGGCTTGAAATCACTTATTATGAAGCTTGAAAGTTGAAGAAACCCTAGCTATGGAGGAGAGCAAATATCGGCAGCAACTAGTGTAGATGATGACCAATTTTGTGTTATTTTTCCCATTTTATTTCATTTAATATACAAATGACCAAAATGCCCTTACTACTAAACTTTTAAAAAATTTCCCTCCATGTCCAACTTTTGTCTATAACTTAGGAATTGGTCAAATTGCTATTTAAGACCTCCTAGTTAATATCTCAAAGCAATTTCATACTAAAAACTTCTAAAACACGAGTTTTGCAATTTATTCGGTTTTGTCCCTAACTCAACTTAAGCGCTCAATGCATAGAATTTCATTACGAAATTTTCACGAAATCATGAAATCATATTATAAACCCCAAAATAATTATAAAACAATTATTTCTATCTCAGATTTGTGGTCACAAAACCACTATTCTGATTAGGGCCTAATTCGGGTTGTCACAATTCTCCCAAAGGCTTTGTAAGACCCAGTAGTTCACCATGGGGTGCACCAGTGCTATTTGTGAAAAAGAAAGACAGATCGATGAGATCGTGCATAGATTATCGGCAACTTAACAAGGTAACAGTAAAGAACAAGTATCCATTGCCTAGAATTGATGATTTGTTTGATCAATTGAAGAGAGCTACTGTGTTCTCCAAGATAGATTTAAGATCCAGATACTATCAGTTGCGAGTTAAAGAGTCAAATGTCTTGAAGACTGCTTTCCGGACTAAGTATGGTCATTATGAGTTCCTTGTGATGCCATTTGGCTTGACTAATGCTTCTGCCATTTTCATGGACTTAATGAACCGAATTTTTAGACTGTACTTGGATAAGTTTGTAGTTGTGTTCATTGATGATATCTTGATTTATTCTCATGATGAGATTGAACATGCAGAGCATTTGAGAACAGTTTTATAGATTCTAAGAGATAATCAGTTGTATGCCAAGTTCAGCAAAAGTGAGTTCTGGTTACGAGAAGTTGGTTTTCTTGGACATATTGTCTAAGGTGAAGGTATTAAGGTTGATCCAAGCAAGATTTCAGCCATTGTTGATTGGAAGCCTCCTAGAAATGTACCAGAAATTAGAAGTTTTCTTAGTCTTGCCGGATATTCTAGACGATTTGTAGAGGGATTTTCCATGATAGCTACCCCGCTACAAGATTGCTGCGAAAGGATGTCAAGTTTGAATGGACTGAGAAGTGTCAACAGAGTTTTGACAAGTTAAAAGCATTGTTGACTAAAGCTCCTATTTTAGTACAACCAGAACCAGGTAAGGAGTTTGTGATTTACAGTGATGCGTCCATGAATGGACTTGGTTGTGTACTTATGCAGGAAGGGAAGGTAATTGCTTATGCCTCTAGAGCCACATGAGAAGAACTATCTGACACATGATTTAGAGCTAGCTGCCATTGTTTTTGCGCTGAAGATTTGGAGACATCATTTGTACGGTGAGAAGTGCCACATATTCACTGATCACAAAAGTTTGAAATATTTGATGACTCAAAAAGATTTGAATTTGAGGCAAAGAAGATGGTTAGAGTTGATTAAGGATTATGAGCTAGTGATCGATTATCACCTAGGTAAGGCAAACGTTGTTGCTGATGCTTTGAGTAGGAAATCTTTGTTTGCGTTAAGAGCTTTGAACACTAGTCTAGCCTTATCAGATGATGGTTTTATCTTAGCTGAGTTGAGAGCTAAACTGATGTTTCTTGAAGAAATTTGTGAAGCTCAGAAAAATGACAGTGAGTTGTTAGCCAAAAGAGATCAGCGTGGGTCGGATATAGAGTTAGATTTTCAGATCAGTTCTGACGGATGTTTGATGTTCCGAGACAGGGTATGCGTACTGAAGAATGATGACCTTATTCGAAAGATCTTACAGGAAGCACATAGTAGTTCTTTGTCTATTCATCCAGGTAGTACAAAGATGTATAATGATTTGAAGAAAATGTACTGGTGGGTAGGAATGAAAAGGGACATTTCAGAGTTTGTTTCTAGATGCTTGATCTGTCAGGTAAAGGTCGAACATCGGTACCTTCGGGTTTATTGCACTGTGCTAGTCCTCGAGTGGAAATGGGATCGAGTTACTATGGATTTTGTGACAGGATTGCCGTTTATCAAAAAGAAAGATCTGATATGGGTTGTGATTGAAAAGTTAACGAAGTCGGCTCATTTTATCCCAATTTGTATGGATTATTCACTTGACAAGTTGGCCGAGTTGTATATTTTAGAGATAGTCAGACTACACGGGGTACCATTATCGATCATTTCAGATAGAGATCCAAGATTTACTTCACGGTTTTGGAAGAAATTACAGAAGGCTTTGGGCACTAAGTTGAGTTTTAGTACAACTTTCCATCCTTAAACCGATGGTCAGTCAGAGAGAGTTATTCAGGTACTTGAAGATATGCTTAGATGTTGTGTACTGGAATTTCAAGGCAGTTGGGAAAAATATTTACCATTAGTAGAGTTTGCCTACAATAATAGTTATCAGCCGAGTTTGAAGATGACACCTTATGAAGCTTTGTATGGACGTAAATGTCGCACACCTTTGTATTGGATAGAGCTTAAGGAAAATCAGATTTACGGGGTTGATCTAGTTAAGGAAACGAAGAGAAAGTAAAATCATCGAGATTGCTTGAAAGCGACTTCGACGGACAAAAGTCGATGCGATTTGAAGAGAAAAGAGATTGAGTATCAAGTGGTGACAAAGTTTTTTGAAAGTATCCCCGTGGAAGAAAGTTCTAAGATTTGGCAAGAAAGGCAAACTAAGTCCACGTTTTATTGGACCGTTTGAAGTGATTGAGAGAGTCGGACCATTAGCATATTGGTTAGCTTTGCCGATTGAGTTAGAGAAGATTCATAATGTATTTCATGTGTCTATGCTACGTCGTTATCATTCAGATCTGTCACATGTGATTTCTCAGACAGAGGTTGAGATTCAGCCAGACATGACTTACGGTGAAGAACCGGTTAAGATTCTAGCTCGAGAGGTAAAGCAATTAAGGAACAAAAGTATTGCACTTGTGAAAGTACTATGGAATAGACATGGGGTAGACGAGGCTACATGGGAACCCGAAGAGGCTATGCGAAAACAGTACCCAAATCTCTTCACAGGTAAGATTTTCAGGGACGAAAATCCCTAAAGAAGGGGAGAAATGTAACATCCCGAAATAGGGCCTAAATGGAACAGTGGTTGCGAAACCACAAATCAGAGGTAGAAAAATTTATTTTATTATTATTTTGAGGTTCATGATATGATTGCATGATTGTGTGAAAATTTCGTGATGAAATTCTATGCATAAAGTGCTCAAGTTGAGATTAGGCACTAAATCGAATAATTTGCAAAACTTACATTCTAGAAGTTTTTAGTATGAAATTGCTTTGGAATATTAATTAGGAGGGTTTAAATAACAATTTGACCAATTTCTAAGTTCATGGACAAAATAGGACATGGATAGAATTTTTAAAAGTTTAATAAGGAAGGGCATTTTGGCCATTTGGATATTAAATGAAATAAAAAGGGAAAAATAACACAAAATTCATCATCTTCTTCATTAGCACGAAATTTCAAGGGTTCTTCATAGCTAGGGTTTGTTTCAAGCTTTCAAGCTCCATAGTAAGTGATTCCAAGCCCCGTTTTTAATGTTCTTTACGTTTTTGGAGTCCCGGTAGCTCGATAAAGCTTATGCTAGCAATAATTTAAGTTAGGGTTCATATTTGGAAAAATACCCATAGGTGAAAAGTGTTTATTTTGATGTTTTATGATAACATCAAATTCACACTCTAATAATTTGCAAAACTTGCATTCTAGAAGTTTTTAGTATAAAATTGCTTTGGAATATTAATTAGGAGGGTTTAAATAAAAATTTGACCAATTTCTTAGTTCATGGACAAAATAGGACATGGATGGAATTTTTGAAAGTTTAATAAGGAAGGGCATTTTGGTCATTTAGTTATTAAAATGAATTAAAAACAAAATTAAAAGCTAATTTTTGTCCATCTTCTTCATTAGGACAAAATTTAAAGGGTTCTCCATAGCTAGGGTTTGTTTCAAGCTTTCAAACTCCATAATAAGTGATTCCAAGCCCCGTTTTTAATGATCTTTACGTTTTTGGAGTCCCGATAACTTGATTAAGCTTATTCTAGCAATAATTCAACGTAGGGTTCATATATTGAAAAATACCCATAGCAATAATTCAACGTAGGGTTCATATAAGAAACCATGACGCAGAAAAACAGTTTATTCCGAAAATTAAAATAAGTGGTTTAGAGTTGTTTAAAAGGTAAGATAAGTTTAGTAACACCTCAAGCTTGACTCCGGTGATGGTTTCGGGCATGGGGGCGTTACAATGACCATTTTAACCCTATATTCGAAAATCAATTTTCATCGAATTTCTTCATATTTCAAGCCTATCCGAACTCTTTTTACTCTTATAGCAACTCTAAAATCCCACTATTTCACACACTTAACACCTATTTCGTAACTTATGCAAAATAGTCCCTTTAGGTGTTTTCATTCTAATGCCTTTCTCAAAAGTTGTTTATAAGACAACCAAGACTCATTTTCTTCTATAAAAACTCAGCAAACATCACAATTCTATTTATGGCAAAACCCTAAACTCTTAATCATTTTGCAAGATACACCCTTCATTTGAAAGCCCATGCTTCAAGGGTCTCAAAAATGTAAAAAAATAATCAAGTGAAACTATCAACTTTACTTATTTGAGAGGGCTCAAAGTTGCTAAAAATTTTGAAGCTCTTAAACCCCAAAAATGGCTGATATTTTTAGTGGTGTATAAGAGAAGAAAAGAAAGTTGACAACTTTTCTTTATTTTATTCAATTTGCTCATGTCATCAAAACCTAACACTTTGACTAATTGTTTCCCCTTCTCCCATGGCCGGCTATGCTATTCTAATAGGGTCTAATTGCCCTTTAAAGACCCCTAATTTTGGTTCTCTAACAAAATCACACATTTATCTATCAATTTAGGACTTTTACACTTTATGCGATTTAGTCCTTTTTCGCAATTGGGCTCACAATCGTCAAAATTAACTTACCAAATTCTTCATGCACTAATATAAACATGCTATGACTCTAAAATAATAATAAAATAATTTCTCAAACTTTAGATTTGTGGTCTCAAGACACTATTTTGACTAGGCCTTAAATCGGGCTGTTACATGAGGGTTGTATTAAAATTTGGTTAAGAAATTTTAACGTTTGGATATTTAATTAAGTAAAAAGGATTGAATCGTAAAGGTTACAAAAGTTAGTTTTTATTACTTAAAAATGTTAAATAGCTATAAAACTTCGATGTTGTGGCCTTAAATGATAATTATACCTATTCTAATTGTAGTGGATAGTTTAAGGCTAGATTTTTAGGTAAATTGCATGTTTTATTAAATGGTAAATTAGTAATTTATTATATAAAACTTAAGTAAAATGTAACAGCCTGTTTTTCAGTGAAATTAGAATAGTGGTTTTAAGACCACAAATTCGATGTCAAAAAATTTATTTTATTATTATTTTAAGGTCTGCAACATTATAGCAGTATCGTATAAAAATTTTATGAAGAAATTTTATTCTTTGTATGCTTAATTTGATAAAAAAGACTAAATCGCGTAAGGAGCAAAATTTGGATTCTATAAGTAAAAGGTGTCAAATTACTGTGAAATTGGAATATGAGTGTTTTTAAATGGTAATTAGACCATTAATATTAATAGTGGACAAAGATAGACATCTTTTTAATGGTTTAAAAGGTTATTACTTAAGGTTAATTTAGTAATTAATAAACCAACTTAAAATAAAAATGAATAAATCTTTCTTTCTTCTTCTCCAACCAAAAAATGCTAGGGTAAGACACCATTTTTGAGCATTCAACATTCAGCCAACATTTTTAGCGCATGTAAGTGCATTTTTGCTCGATTTTTAATGATTTCTATGTTTTTAGAGTCGTTGTAGCTTAATCTAGTTAGCCTAAGGACTAATCTGAAAATAGTTATTGATAAAAGTATAGGGTTTTACTATGAATGAATGTTAGTTGATTTTGATGTTTGGTGGATGAAAATCAATGTTTGATAATAGTTGAACAACTTGTGTAAAGGAAATTTTGATAAATTTATCAATTAGGGATTAGATTAAAAAATAAAAAATTATTCTTGGAGAATTATGAAATAATTGAAATGTAGGGATCGTTAAGGGCCTAAGTGATTTTTGGCTATGGTGGGTTGGTATTAAATTGCATGAATTTCTATTTTTATGAGCTAAGGACTAATTTGAAATGAATTCAAAATTATAAGGGCAAAAGTGTAATTTTTCCAAAACATGATTTTTGGATTAAATTGAATAGAAAGAAGTCTGAATTAGTTAAATTTGATTATATAGATCAAGAAAAGCAATATATGGATTTAGATTGGGGAAAAGAAAAAGTATTGGATTAATCAATCGTATTTATTCGTTCGTGTTTAAGGTAAGTTCGTGTATTTAATTAGCATTGAATTACATTTGATTTAAATGCTTTTATGTTATATTATTGATATTACAACTCTACAGAAGTATCCAGCGAAGTTTCGATGACTTTCAGATCTCGTTTGAACCTTAGGAATATATAGGATACAAATGACATGTCATTAGGAGCTATCGTGTTTAGGGTGTTGGTCTTGTACAACCTACCAGTGGTTGAGTTTTCGGCATGTGTTGCGGTTACTTGACAGCTTGTGTGAGTAACATCGTGTAGCTACATCCTAATCGATAGCTTGTGTGAGCAAACCCATTTATGGCTCAAGAGAGAGCATTGATACGAGATATGAGATAGTAGTGGTTTCAACCATATGATGGCACATAGTGTGCGAGATTCCCACGTATACGATATTATTCTAGTGGTTCAACGGGTATGAAAAAGGGAAGGTTCGACAAATGCTTCAATAAGTGTTGCTATGAAAGTATGAAAAGGTATGAGTTGATGATGTTTGAAATATGCTTAGCCATATGCTTGAAAATGTGAATGCTTATAAGTAGTGTATACAAAACTTATGATGTTTTGAGACGATTTGCTAAGCTATATGATTATCTAACTTGAAAGCTTGTTGTTGCTTAGGCTAATGCCAAGTCATGTTGGATTGTCTCAAATTGATTTTATGATTATAGATTGAAATGGTAAGCTTTGTTAATGAATTACGAACTTACTAAGCTTTATATACTTACTTTGTGTTATTTCCTTTGTGTTTCTAGTTCAACGGGAGCTCGATCGGATTGGAAGTTGTTGGAGATCCATCACACTATCCATCAATTATATCGGTATGTTTTGATGATTTTGAGTCATGGTTATAATGGCATGTATAGGCATTTTGTTTAATGATTTTAGCCATTATGGGTGGCTTGCATATGTGCTATTTTGGTTGATGAACTAGTTGGTATGATATTAAGATTATATGGTATTTTGTGTGGTTGATAATTTGATGTTTGTGTTGGTTAAATGGATGGTAAGAAAATGTTGATAGAAATGGTATGGTATCTTTGAATGTAGTTGGTTTTGGTCTAATTGGTATGATGCATGATAGGTATGCAAATGGTTATAATGGTACTTATTGTGCATGCATTTTGGTATATGAACATATGGATAAAAGTGTCTTTGAAATTGTTTAGTTTGTAAATTTTAATGAATGAAATGGCTAGGTGTGAGGTAAGTTTGATTGTTGAAATTGAGGTGTCATTTTGGCATATTGGTTGAATGGATAGTTTCTACGTTGTACAAGCATGGATATGCATATGCAAAGTGTGTTTTGAATGTTTGATTTTAGGGGAAAATGGCTTGTGCATTAGGTGTGAGTTTGGGTGACAAAAATGGCTTGGAAATGACCTATTTTTTCATCCACACAGGCAGATACACATTTGTGTGTCTCAGCCGTATGTGACATACGACTAGGCAACACGGTCGTGTGTTCTATGTAGATTTCGAACATTTGCAAGTCAGGCTGTTACACGGCCCAGCATAGGACCTGACACACGAGAGTGTGAGGTTATTTCGAAGGGTACACGACCTTGACCATGGGCGTGTGACTTGACCATGTAGCCCAAGTCAGTGAGTTACACGGGTACAGACACAGGCTGGGACACCGCCGTGTGTCCCTATTTTGAATGCCCATATAGCCTAGGACACAGGCGTGTCTCTTAGCTGTATGAGTCACACGGCCTGGCCATATGGGCATGTGATCCCTGTAGTTTGAAAAATTTTAACTTTTCTCAAAAAATTTCATATGTTTCTAATTTAGTCTTGATTTGTTTCTAATGTCTTTTTAGGGCCTCGAGGGCTCGTATAAGGGACCGTATGAATGTTTTTGATTGATGTTGCCATGATTTAACTTCTGATTTGTTTATGGTAATAAATTGTTCATTGTATGATGTTATGCTTCGGTAATGCTCCATAACCCTAATCCAGCGACATATACGTGCTAGGAGTGTTACATTTATTGGTATCAGAGCTACGATTTAGCTGATTCTCGGACTAAACGTAGCGTATGTGAGTCTAAATATACATGCCATTATATAACTTGTGATAATGTGATAACTCCTGACACATTTTGAATTATATTTTCATATAGTAGTGGAGTCCAACTGAGCAAAATCTGATGATATAGAAAGCAACGTGCAAGCCTTTATTCACAGAGCAACATCATATGGTTCTAGGCCCGTATCTGAGGGCTAGAGAGGAGAGGCTAGGGAAGCCTTCTTCCAAATGATAAATGAGTGGTTCACAGAGTTCGTTAGAACAAATTCGGCTGCTCAACAACCTCCACCCCCACCTGTTCCCCGACCAGTCCACGTTATTCCTCAAGGTTTGGAACCTCTATGAGTGAACAAGCTTCTTGTTGATAAAATTCACAAATATGGGGCTGAGGAATTCAGAGCTTCAGTTGATGATGATCCTCAGAGAGCTCAGTTTTGGCTAGAGAATGCGGTCAGAGTCTTTGATGAGTTATCATGTTCACAGATAGAATGTGTCAAATGTGCCATATCTTTATTGAAAGATTTAGCATATTAGTGGTGGAACATGTCGATTTCAATAGCATCAAGATAGCGGATCACATCAGAATTCTTTCAAATTGAGTTTAGAAAGAAGTATATAAGTCAAAGGTTCCTCGATTAGAAGCGCAAAGAATTTCTTAAGCTTAAATAGGGTCGTATAACAGTATCTAAATATGAAAAAGAGTTTGCCAGATTGAGTAAGTATGCTTAAGAATGCATTCCAACCGAAGTTGCTATGTGTAAACAGTTTGAAGACGGGTTGAATGAAGATATAAAGCTTTTAATCGAAATTCTCGAGTAAAAATAATTTTTTGTTTTGATTGATGGAGCACACAAAGCCGAGGAGCTTAGTAAAGAGAAAAGAAAAGTTGATTCGGAAGTTAAAGATTCAAGAAAGAGATCAATTGGGAAATCGTATCATTCATCATCAAAGAGATCAAAGGATTACCATAATCGTTTGACTGCTTTAGTGGGATATCCTAGCAGAGATGATGGTAAGTAACATACAAGTTCTAATTGGTAGTGTTAAAGCCAACAAACCTGATTGTCAACGATATGGACAATGACACTTTGGTGAATGTTGGATGAAAGACAGAACTTGTTTCAGATGTGGTTCATAGGAGTATTTAATTTGGGATTGTCTTGAGTTACCTAAAAAACACAAGATTCAGATTGTTTGACTGAGCAATACAGCTGCGAGAGGGATACCACTGAAGAACCTTAGAAATGTGAATAATAGTTGAAGTGTGACTAAGGACTCCACTGTGAGGTCCGAGGCACGAGCACCAGCCAGAGCCTATGCGATCCATGCATGAGAGGAAGCTTTTGCTCCAGATGTTATTACTGGAACTTTTTCTATCTTTGACACAAAATTTACTATTTTGATTGATCCTGGATCAACTCATTCGTATGTATGCACGAATCTAGTGTCAAGTAAAAGTTTACCTGTTGAGTCCACTGAATTTGTGGTTAAAGTATTGAACCCCCTAGGTTAGTATGTGTTAGTTGATAATGTCTACAAGAACTATCCTTTGATGACTCGGGGTTACAACTTTCTAGCCCATTTAATGTTATTACCATTTGATGAGTTTGATGTGATTCTGGGTATGGGATGGCTGACTCTACATCACGCTATACTGAATTGTAGATGAAAGCTTATTATACTGAAATGTCTAAATGGTGAAACACTTCGAATTGAATCAGAGGAGCCGAGTGAGTTGCCTATTGTTATTTCAGCTAGGACAGAGCAGAAATATGTGAGAAAAGGTTACGATGTGTACCTTGCTTATGTTCTGGATTCTAAAGTGTTTGTGTAACATCCCGAAATAGGGCCTAAACAGAATAGTGGTTGCAAAACCACAAATTTGAGGTAGAAAATTTATTTTATTATTATTTTGAGGTTCATGATATGATTACATGATTGTGTGAAAATTTCGTGATGAAATTCTATGCATAAAGTGCTTAAGTTGAGATTAGGGACTAAATCGAATAATTTGCAAAACTTGCATTGTAGAAGTTTTTAGTATGAAATTGCTTTGGAATATTAATTAGGAGGTCTTAAATAGCAATTTGACCAATTTCTAAGTCTATGGACAAAAACTGGACATGGATGAAATTTTTGGAAAGTTTAGTAGTAAGGGCATTTTGGTAATTTAGTTATTAAAATGAATTAAAAACAAAATTAAAAGCCAATTTTTGTCCATCTTCTTCATTAGGACGAAATTTCAAGGGTTCTCCATAGCTAGGGTTTGTTTCAAGCTTTAAAACTCCATAGTAAGTGATTCCAAGCCCCGTTTTTAATGATCTTTACGTTTTTGGAGTCCCGATAACTTGATTAAGCTTATTCTAGCAATAATTCAACGTAGGGTTCATATATTGAAAAATACCCATAGGTGAAATTTGTGTATTTTGGTGTTTTATGATAGAATATGAGGTTTTAAATTATGTTAGACAACTTGTGCTACTCGGTTTTAAGTGAAAACGAGTAAAAGGGCTTAATCGGTAAAAATACCTAATAGTCATAAGTACATGTTAGAGTGTGAATTTGATTTTGTCATAGAAGGGAAAAATGATCAGCATGTCATAAAAAATAAGAAAATAGGATGAAGTTTAAATTACGAGCCTTGGGGCAAAAGTGCAAATATGTGAAAGTTTAGGGGCAAAAATGTAATTTTGCCAAAGTTTGGGTCAAGGATTGTTTTAATAAATGTGAGTATTAAATAAGCTAATTTTTTTTTTATTATAGATCAAGAAGAACAAAATCCGGAGTTAGACCGGGGAAAGAAAAAGATAGTGGACTAAATCGATATAGTTGATCGTATTTTGTTTCGAGGTAAGTTTGCGGTAAATAAATGCAATATTCTATTATTTTATGTTAATTTTATTAATTTCCAGCATGTGTATATTTATTTTATGAAATTATTCAAAGAAGACTTAAGCATGAATTGACGGAGAAGAAATTTCAGAAAGTCCCGGTTGAACCTTAGGAATGTGTAGGATACAAATGTCATGACATTAGGGTTCAAGGATACCATGTAAGACCATGCTAAGGTATGGCAATTGGTAAGGTTTCTAAGGCAAGGAAATCATGTAAGACCATGTCAAGACATGGCATTGATAAGTTACTAAAAGGCAAAGGTCCCATGTAAGACCATGCCAAGGCATGGCATTGGTGAGTTCATAAGCCAAGGATACCATGTAAGACCATGTCAAGACATGGCAATGGTAAGTTTCAAAAGGATACCATGTAAGACCATGACAAGTCATGGCAATGGTAAGGTACCCGCGTATCCTTAGTATTCCAAGTGGTTCAATGGGAATATTTAAAGAGAATATCAAGGTAAGGTAAGGTAAGGTAAGACGAGTTATACTAAAAAGGTAAGACAAGTTCATGCTAGAAGAGCAAAGGTAAGTACATAATGTTCATGTATGCTTGATAAGGAAAAAGTTAAGTAAAATGTATTAATAAATTTGATTATGTAAGTAAGTATTTAAGTAAGTGAGTAAGTGAAGAAGTTTAAAATATGTCTATGACAATTAATGAAGTTGCATTATGTAGTATCATTCCAAGTAGTAAGATAGTTCTTATGAATGTTGTTATTTATTTGCAAGCAAACTTACTAACCTTAATTCTTACCCCCTTTACTTTCCTTCTTTTTATAGTTTTGTCAAGCTAACTCGGGGATCGTAAAGTACGTTGGAGGTCTGGGCACACTATCACGAGGATTATTTTGGTATAGCTAGACGTTTCATTTTGAGTATGGCATGTATAGCATCGTAGCCATTTTATGTGTATGATCTTATGATATGGCTAATAAATGGTATGTAAATGCTTGATAATGATTAGCTGTTGGAATGGCTAATCAAGGACATGTTTGGTGTTATGTATGCCTAAATGCTAGGTATTCCATGGATATCATGAAAAAGGTGAAATTAGCACAAAATAGAATCAGACACTAGTAGTGATGTGAATTTGAAAAATCACTAAAAATATTAGAAATGGAATTAAATGATGAATAAGTTATGAAATCAAATATTATTATGTCTACTTTCTAATGGAAGAAACAAAAATAGGTAAATGAGATATATTTTATGAGATATTTAAATTTTTGTGAAACAGGGCCAGAGCAATTTGTGGATCCCTTGTTTTGACTTTGGAAATTCACCAAAAATTGTACAAAGATAATTAGAAGTCATTCTTTAAATGTACAGATTCCTTATTGAGTTTAGTTTTACAAGAAATAAACTTCATAGTAATTGGAACTCTGTATAGGGAGATATTTGATTCGTAATACACAGAGGTCAGAGTAGTCGAACCCTGAAATAGGGGAGACTTTAACTAATAAACTGTACCAGTTGGCCCGACCAAAAATTCTAGAAAAAATTAGTTGATAGATATATGAGTCTAGTTTCAGAGAAAATTTACAGAATTGGATTTTGAGTTTCGTAACTTGAGATATGAATTTTTAAGCGACTGTGATGCAGATTACCAGCTTCTCTGGAAGTTTTAAAAAATAAAATGTTTGAGCTGTTTAAGTGATGAATTAAGTCCGATAACACCTTGTGTTCGACTCCGAAAACGGTCTCGGATTTGGAGCGTTACATTTTATTGGTATCAGAGAAAATTTTTAGTCGGTTCTCGTAATATTTAGTATTAGTAAGAGTCTAGCTATACATGCCATACTTATGTGTTGATAGTGTGACGACTCCTGACGATTTTAAAATGTTTTCTTTTATAGTTATGGATCCCGAACAAGCTGGTGCAGATGATGTACAGAGTAACATGCTCGCTCCTGCTGAAGGGACGGTGCCACCAATTAGTAGTGAAAGGCCCGTTACAGTTAGTCAAGGAGGAGGGGCTCGAGAAGCCTTCTTCCAAGCTATGAATGAATGGTTTGCCGAGTTCGTTCGAACGAATCCGGTTGTTAGAACTCCACTCCCTCATGATCATCAGACCACCTATGTAGCTCCCCCAGTCACAGGCATGGTTATAAGAGAAAAACCACCAGTTGATAAAATCAGAAAACAAGGAGCCGAAGAGTTTCGAGCTACAAAAGATGATGATCCAGAAAAGGCAGAATTTTGGCTCGAGAATACTATCAGAGTCTTTGATGAGTTATCTTGCACACCTGAGGAATGTATGAAATGTGTTGTATCACTCCTTAGAGATTCGGCCTACCATTGGTGGAAGACACTTGTATCAGTTGTACCGAAAGAGCGAGTCACTTGGGACTTCTTTCAGGAGGAATTCCGTAAAAAGTACATCAGTCAGAGGTTTGTTGACCAGAAAAGCAAAGAGTTTCTAGAGTTGAAACAGGGCAATATGACAGTGACTGAATATGAGTGCGAGTTTGTTAGACTCAGCAATTATGCTCGAGAGTGTGTGCCTACAGAGGCTATTATGTGCAAAAGATTTGAGGATGGGCTTAATGATGATATCCGATTGTCTGTTGGTGTCCTAGAAATAAAAGTGTTTGTTATCCTAGTTGAAAGAGCCTATAAGGTAGAGGAGCTGTTAAAAAGAAAGAGCAAAGATGAAATTGAGACGCAAGACACGAAGAAAAGACTAATTAGCAAGTAATTTCAATCTACATCCAAGAGGCCTAGAGAGTTCTCCACTAGATCTAATTTTCCAGCTGGATATTCTAACCGAAACAGAGGCAGAAGATTTATGAGTCCAAAAGCACAGAGCACTTCGATTGCAAGCGTTGGTAGTGTTCAGCCTGATAGACCAGAGTGTCCCCGATGTGGTCCACGTCACCCAGGTCAATGTCGAGCTACTGAGACAGGTTGTTTCCGATGTGGTGCACCAGACCATTTTATTCGAGAGTGTCCCGAAATGATTAAAAGGGAAGCAATACCAAATGTAAGATCAGGAAAAGCTCCTGTCAGAGGCAGAACACTGAGAAATTTGGGAGTTGAGGCAAATAATAGAGGTGCATCTAGAGATTTAGCAGTGAGGCCAGATGTTAGAGTACCTGCGAGGACTTATGCTATCCGTACTCGTGAAGAGGAAACCACCCCCGATGTGATTATCGGTACATTTTCTCTCCATGATACTAGAGTTATTGCTTTAATTGATCTGGTTCAACCCATTCATATGTTTGCATGAAATTGATGCCTAGTATAAGTATGCCTATAGAATCTACAGAATTTGTGATTAAAGTATCGAATCCATTAGGCAAGCATGTATTAGTAGATAAAGTATGTAGAAATTGCCCTTTGATGATTAGAGGCTACTGCTTTCCGGCCGATCTCATGCTATTGCCATTTGATGAGTTTGATGTGATTCTTGGTATGGATTGGTTGACTACACATGATGTAATAGTGAATTGTGGAAAGAAATTCATTGAGTTGAAGTGTGAAAATGGTGAAATTCTTTGGGTTAATTCAGAAGAGTCAGATAGTTCATTTCCCATAATTTCAGTTATGTCTGCTCAGAAATGTTTGAGAAAAGGGTATGAAGCTTATATTGCTTTTGTGTTGAAGACTAAAGATCCAGAATTGAAAATTGAATCAATGCCTATGGTATGTGAGTTTCCCGATGTGTTTCTGGAAGAACTACCAGGTTTGCCTCCTGTTAGAGAAGTTGAGTTTGGTATTGAGTTGATTCCAGGTACCACGCCTATTTCTATTACTCCTTATAGAATGGCTCTGTTGGAATTGAAAGAATTGAAAGCTCAGTTGCAGGAATTAACAGATAAAGGCTTTGTAAGACCCAGTAGTTCACCATGGAGTGCACCAGTGCTATTTGTGAAAAAGAAAGACGGATCAATGAGATTGTGCATAGATTATCGGCAACTTAACAAGGTAACAGTAAAGAACAAGTATCCATTGCCTAGAATTGATGATCCGTTTGATCAATTGAAGGGAGCTACTATGTTCTCCAAGATAAATTTGAGATCCGGATACTATCAGTTGCGAGTTAAAGAGTCAAATGTCCTAAAGACTTCTTTCTGGACTAGGTATGGTCATTATGAGTTCCTTGTGATGCCATTTGGCTTGACTAATGCTCCTGCCATTTTCATGGACTTAATGAACCGAATTTTTAGACCGTACTTGGATAAGTTTGTAGTTGTGTTCATTGATGATATCTTGATTTATTCTCATGATGAGACTGAGCATGCAGAGCATTTGAGAACGATTTCTGATTCGAGAGATAATCAGTTGTATGCCAAGTTCAACAAAAGTGAGTTCTGGTTACGAGAAGTTGGTTTTCTTGGACATATTGTCTCAGGTGAAGGTATTAAGGTTGATCCGAGCAAGATTTCAGCCATTGTTGATTGGAAGTCTCCTAGAAATGTATCAGAAGTTAGAAGTTTTCTTGGTCTTGCGGAAATTATAGACGATTTGTAGAGGATTTTCCATGATAGCTACCCCATCGACAAGATTCTTTGCTAAACGATGTCAATTTTGAATGGACTGAGAAGTGTCAACAGAGTTTTGACAAGTTAAAAGCATTATTGACTAAAGCTCCTGTTTTAGTACAACCAGAACCAGGTAAGGAGTTTGTGATTTATAGTGATGCATCCATGAATGGACTTGGTTGTGTACTTATGCAGGATGGGAAGGTAATTGCTTATGCCTCTAGACAGCTAAAGCCAGATGAGAAGAACTATCTGACACATGATTTAGAGCTAGCTGCCATTGTTTTTGCGCTGAAGGTTTGGAGACATCATTTGTACAGTGAGAAGTGCCACATATTCACTGATCACAAAAGTTTGAAATATTTGATGACTCAAAAAGATTTGAATTTGAGGCAAAGAAGATGGTTAGAGTTGATTAAACATTATGAGCTAGTGATCGATTATCACCCAGGTAAGACAAACGTTGTTGCTGATGCTTTGAGTAGGAAATCTTTGTTTGCATTAAGAGCTTTGAACACTAGTCTAGCCTTATCAGATGATGGTTTTATCTTAGCTGAGTTGAGAGCTAAACTGATGTTTCTTGAAGAAATTTGCGAAGCTCATAAAAATGACAGTGAGTTGTTATCCAAAAGAGATCAGCGTGGGTCGGATATAGAGTCAGATTTTCAGATCAGTTCTGACGGTTTTTTGATGTTCTGAGACAGGGTATGCGTACTGAAGAATGATGACCTTATTCGAAAGATCTTACAGGAAGCACATAGTAGTTCTTTGTCTATTCATCCAGGTAGTACAAAGATGTATAATGATTTAAAGAAAATGTACTGGTGGGTAGGAATTAAAAGGGACATTTCAGAGTTTGTTTCTAGATGCTTGATCTGTCAGCAGGTAAAGGCCGAACATCAGGTACCTTCAGGTTTATTGCAGCCTGTGCTAGTCCCTGAGTGGAAATGGGATTGAGTTACTATGGATTTTGTGACAGGATTGCCGTTTACACCGAAAAAGAAAGATACAGTATGGGTTGTGATTGATAAGTTAACGAAGTCGGCTCATTTTATCCTAATTTGTATGGATTATTCACTTGACAAGTTGGCCAAGTTGTATATTTCAGAGATAGTCAGACTACACGGGGTACCATTATCGATCATTTCAGATAGAGATCCAAGATTTACTTCACGGTTTTGGAAGAAATTACAGAAGGCTTTGGGCACTAAGTTGAGTTTTAGTACAACTTTCTATCCTTAAACCGATGGTCAGTTAGAGAGAGTTATTCAGGTACTTGAAGATATGCTTAGATGTTGTGTACTGGAATTTCAAGGCAGTTGGGAAAAATATTTACCCTTAGTAGAGTTTGCTTACAATAATAGTTATCAGCCGAGTTTGAAGATGACACCTTATGAAGCTTTGTATGGACGTAAATGTCGCACACCTTTGTATTGGATAGAGCTTAAGGAAAATCAGATTTACGGGGTTGATCTAGTTAAGGAAACAGAAGAGAAAGTAAAAATCATCAGAGATTGCTTGAAAGCAGCTTCAGACAGACAAAATTCGTATGCAGATTTGAAGAGAAAAGAGATTGAGTATCAAGCTGGTGACAAAGTTTTTTTGAAAGTATCCCCGTGGAAGAAAGTTCTAAGATTTGGCAAGAAAGGCAAACTAAGTCCACGTTTTATTGGACCGTTTGAAGTGATTGAGAGAGTCGGACCATTAGCATATCGGTTAGCTTTGCCGATTGAGTTAGAGAAGATTCATAATGTATTTCATGTGTCTATGCTACGTCGTTATCATTCAGATCTGTCACATGTGATTTCTCAGACAGAGGTTGAGATTCAGCCAGACATGACTTACGGTGAAGAACCGGTTAAGATTCTAGCTCGAGAGGTAAAGCAATTAAGGAACAAAAGTATTGCACTTGTGAAAGTACTATGGAATAAACATGGGGTAGACGAGGCTACATGGGAACCCAAAGAGGCTATGCGAAAACAGTACCCAAATCTCTTCACAGGTAAGATTTTCAGGGACGAAAATCCCTAAAGAAGGGGAGAAATGTAACATCCCGAAATAGGGCCTAAACGGAACAGTGGTTGCGAAACCACAAATCAGAGGTAGAAAAATTTATTTTATTATTATTTTGAGGTTCATGATATGATTGCATTATTGTGTGAAAATTTCGTGATGAAATTCTATGCATAAAGTGCTTAAGTTGAGATTAGGGACTAAATCGAATAATTTGCAAAACTTGCATTCTAGAAGTTTTTAGTATGAAATTGCTTTGGAATATTAATGAGGAGGTCTTAAATAGCAATTTGACTAATTTCTAAGTCTATGGACAAAAACTAGACATGGATGGAATTTTTGGAAAGTTTAGTAGTAAGGGCATTTTGGTCATTTAGTTATTAAAATGAATTAAAAACAAAATTAAAAGCCAATTTTTGTCCATATTCTTCATTAGGATGAAATTTCAAGGGTTCTCCATAGCTAGGGTTTTTTTCAAGCTTTCAAACTCCATATTAAGTGATTCCAAGCCCCGTTTTTAGTGATCTTTACGTTTTTGGAGTCCCGATAACTTGATTAAGCTTATTCTAGCAATAATTCAACGTAAGGTTCATATATTGAAAAATACCCATAGGTGAAATTTGTGTATTTTGGTGTTTTATGATAGAATATGAGGTTTTAAATTATGTTAGACAACTTGTGCTACTCGGTTTTAAGTGAAAACGAGTAAAAGGGCTTAATCGGTAAAAATACCTAATAGTCATAAGTACATGTTAGAGTGTGAATTTGATGTTGTCATAGAAGGGAAAAATGATCAGCATGTCATAAAAAATAATAAAATAGGATGAAGTTTAAATTACGAGCCTTGGGGCAAAAGTGCAAATATGTGAAAGTTTAGGGCAAAATGTAATTTTGCCAAAGTTTGGGTCAAGGATTGTTTTAATAAATGTGAGTATTAAATAAGCTAATTTTTTTTATTATAGATCAAGAAGAACAAAATCCGGAGTTAGACCGGGGAAAGAAAAAGATAGTGGACTAAATCGATATAGTTGATCGTATTTTGTTTCGAGGTAAGTTTGCGGTAAATAAATGCAATATTCTATTATTTTATGTTAATTTTATTAATTTCCAGCATGTGTATATTTATTTTATGAAATTATTCAAAGAAGACTTAAGCATGAATTGACGGAGAAGAAATTTCAGAAAGTCCCTGTTGAACCTTAGGAATGTGTAGGATACAAATGTCATGACATTAGGGTTCAAGGGTAGCATGTAAGACCATGCTAAGGTATGGAAATTGGTAAGGTTTCTAAGGCAAGGAAATCATGTAAGACCATGTCAAGACATGGCATTGATAAGTTACTATAAGGCAAAGGTCCCATGTAAGACCATGCCAAGGCATGGCATTGGTGAGTTCATAAGCCAAGGATACCATGTAAGACCATGTCAAGACATGGCAATGGTAAGTTTCAAAAGGATACCACGTAAGACCATGACAAGTCATGGCAATGGTAAGGTACCCGCGTATCCTTAGTATTCCAAGTGGTTCAACGGGAATATTTAAAGAGAATATCAAGGTAAGGTAAGGTAAGGTAAGACGAGTTATACTAAAAAGGTAAGACAAGTTCATGCTAGAAGAGCAAAGGTAAGTACATAATGTTCATGTATGCTTGATAAGGAAAAAGGTAAGTAAAATGTATTAATAAATTTGATTAAGTAAGTAAGTATTTAAGTAAGTGAGTAAGTGAAGAAGTTTAAAATATGTCTATGACAATTAATGAAGTTGCATTATGTAGTATCATGCCAAGTAGTAAGATAGTTCTTATGAATGTTGGTATTTATTTGCACGCAAACTTACTAAGCTTAATGCTTACCCCCTTTATTTTCCTTCTTTTTATATTTTTGTCAAGCTAACTCGGGGATCGTAAAGTACGTCGGAGGTCTGGGCACACTATCACGAGGATTATTTTGGTATAGCTAGATGTTTCATTTTGAGTATGGCATGTATAGCATCGTAGCCATTTTGTGTGTATGATCTTATGACATGGCTAATAAATGGTATGTAAATGCTTGAAAATGATTAGCTGTTGGAATGGCTAATCAAGGACATGTTGGGTGTTATGTATGCCTAAATGCTAGTTATTCCATGGAAATCATGAAAAAGGTGAAATTAGCACAAAATAGAATCGAGAAGAGTGATGATGTGAATTTGAAAAATCACTAAAAATATTAGAAATGGAATTAAATGATGAATAAGTTATGAAATCAAATATTATTATGTCTACTTTCTAATGGAAGAAACAAAATAGGTATATGAGATATATTTTATGAGATATTTAAATATTTGTGAAACAGGGCCAGAGCAATTTGTGGATCCCCTGTTCTGACTTTGAAAATTCACCAAAAATTGTACAAAGATAAGTAGAAGTCATTCTTTAAATGTACAGATTCCTTATTGAGTCTAGGTTTATGAGAAATAAACTTCATAGTAATTGGAACTCTGTATAGGGAGATATTTGATTCGAAATACACACAGGTCAGAGCAGTCGAACCCTAAAGCAGGGGAGACTTTAACTAATAAACTGTACCAGTTGGCCCGACCAAAAATTCTAGAAAAATATTAGTTGATAGATATATGAGTCTAGTTTCAGGGAAATTTACGGAATTGGATTTCGAGTTTTGTGACTTGAGATATGAATTTTTAAGCGACTGTGATGCAGATTACCAGCTTCTCTGGATGCTTTAAAAAATAAATTGTTTGAGCTGTGTAAGTAATGAATTAAGTCCGTTAACACCTCGTGTTAGACTCCGGCGAAGGTCTCGGATACGGGGCATTACAGTCTAAGTTGAAACTTGAATCAGTGCCTATGGTTTGTAAATATCCAGGAACATCACCGATTAGAGAGGTTGAATTTGCTATTGAGTTAGTACCGGGAACATCACCGGTATCAATAGCTTCATACAGAATGGCTCCTACAGAGTTGAAAGAGTTGAAAACTCAGTTACAAGAGTTAATAGATATAGGTTTTCCACGAATTAGTTTCTCGCCTTGGGGTGCACCGGTTATGTTCGTTAAGAAAAAGGACAGATCAATAAGATTGTGCATTGATTACCGTCAGCTCAACAAAGTTACGATAAAGAATAAGTATACATTTCCACAAATTGATGATTTGTTTGATCAATTGAAAGGTGCAACTGTATTTTTGAAAATTGATATATGTTCTAGTTATTATCAGCTGTGGGTTAAAGACTCGGATGTGTTGAAAACTACATTCAGGACCAGGTACAAACATTATGAATTTCTTGTTATGCTGTTTGGTTTAATCAATGCACCTACAATATTTATGGGCTTAATGAGCAAAATTTCCAGATCGTATATAGACTGATTCATTGTGGTATTTATAGATGATATTCTGATTTATTCTCGAGATGAGTCGGAGCATGTTGAACATTTGAGAGTTGTGCTGCAAACCCTACGTGATAAACAACTGTTTGCAAACTTTAGCAAGTGTGAGTTTTGGATTCGAGAAGTTGGTTTTCTAGGACATATAGTATTGGCTGAAGGCATCAAGGTTGATCCGAGTAAAATTTTTGTAGTTGTTTATTGGAAACCTTTGAGAAATGTATCTTCTAGGATTAGCTGGTTATTGTAAAAGATTCGTCAAAGGATTCTCGATGATAGCTACTATGATGATGCAACTATTACAGAAAGATGTGAAGTTTGAGTAGTCTGAGAAGTGTCAGCAAAGTTTCAATCAGTTAAAGCACTACTGACCGAGGCACCAGTTTTAGTTTAGCCTGAATCGGGTAAAGAATTTGTAATTTTTAGTGATATATCTCTGAATGGTTTAGGCTGCGTTTTGATGCAGGAAGGTAAAGTGATAGCTTATGCTTCTAGACAGTTAAAGCCACATGAAAAGAATTATCCGACACATGATTTAGAGTTGACAACAATTGTGTTTGCATTGAAGATTTGGCGACGCTATCTATATGGAAAAAAATTTCACATTTATACTGATCATAAGAGTTTGAAGTATTTAATGATGCAGAAACACTTGAATCTGAGACAATGCAGATGGCTTGAGTTGCTGAAGGACTATGATTTGATTATTGATTATCATTCGAGTAAACAAAATGTAGTGGCTGATGCTCTAAGTAGAAAATCTCTGTTTGCTTTGCGAGTGTTGAATACGCGGTTGTCATTATTCGTTGATGGTTCAATTTTAGCTGAGTTAAAAGCTAAACCGTTGTTCTTACAACAAATTTGTGAAGTTAAAAAATGCGATAATGCGTTGATAGCTAAACGAAAATTATGTAAATCGACTCTTGATTTAGATTTTCAGATTAGGTCTGATGATTGCTTACTATTTAGAGGCAGAGTTTATATACCAAGGGATTCAAAGTTGATTCAAAAGATTGTGTACGAAGCTCATTGTGGGAGATTGTCCATTTATCTTGGTAGCACTAAAATGTACAATAATTTAAAACAGATGTATTGGTGGCCGGGAATGAAGCGTGAGATTTCAAATTTTGTATCGAAATGTTTAGTATATCAGTAAATAAAGGCTAAACATCAGGTACCTTCTGGTTTGTTACAACCAGTGATGATATCGAAGTGGAAATGGGAGTGAGTTACTATGGATTTCGTATCGGATTTACCTCTATCTCCGAGAAAGAAAGATGTTATTTGAGTTGTTGTTAATCGTCTAACGAAGTCAACACATTTTATTCCGGTACGTACAGATTACTCCCTTGAGAGATTAGCTGAGTTATACATCTCTAAGATTATCAGATTACATGAGGTGCCAGTTTCTATTATTTTAGATAGAGATCCACGATTTACATCGCAATTTTGGAGTAAGCTGCAAGAAGCTCTAGGTTCGCAGTTACGTTTTAGTACCACATTTCATCCTTAAACAGACGGCTAGTCCGAACGAGTAATTCAGATACTTGAAGATATGCTTTGTTGTTTTGTATTAGAATTCAAAGGTAACTGGGAGAAATATTTACCATTGGTTGAATTCGCATACAATAACAGTTATCAGTCAAGTATAAAGATGGAACCGTATGAAACTTTGTATGGTCGTAAATGTCGAACTCCTTTGTATTGGACCGAGCTTAGTGAGAAAAAGATACACAGCGTCTATTTGATTCATGAAATTGAAGAAAAAATGAAAGTAACCGTGATAGTTTGAAATCAACTTCAGATCAACAAAAGTCGTATACAGATTTAAAGCGTAAAGATATTGAGTTTTAAATCGGTGATAGAGTATTTTTAAAATTATCTTGGAAGGGAGTTCATTTTGGTCGCAAAGGGAAGCTTAGTCCGCAATTTATCGAGCCATATGAGATTATAGAAAGAATAGAGCCATTGGCGTATCGGCAAGTGTTACCGTTAGAGATAGAAAAGATTCATAATGTATTTCATGTACCTATGTTGTGACGGTACCGATTAGATCCTTCTCATATTATTTCACTGACAGATGTTGCAATTCAGCCTAATATGTCGTACAATGAAGAACCAATCAGAATTTTGGAACGAGAGTTTAAAGAGTTAAGAAATAAAAGCATAGCTTTAGTAAAAGTTCTTTGGCAATGTCATGGGATTGAAGAAGCCACCTGGGAACCCGAGGAAGCTATGAGAAAGCGATATTCGAATCTATTTTCTGGTAAGATTTTCGGGGATGAAAATTTCTTAAGAGGAGAGTTGTAACAGCCCATTTTTCAGTAAAATTAGAATAGTGGTTTCGGGACCACAAATTCAATGTCAAAAAATTTATTTTATTATTATTTTAAGGTTTGTAGCATGATAGTAGCATCATATAAATATTTCATGAATAAATTTTATCGTTTGTATGCTTAAATTCGATAAAAAAGGACTAAATCGCATAATGAGAAAAAATTGAGTTCTATAAGTAAAAGGCGTCAAATTACTATGAAATTGGAATATGAGTGGCCTTAAATGGTAATTAGACCATTAAGATTAATAGTGGACAAAGATGGACATCTTTTTAATGGTTTTAAAGGTTATTACTTAAGGTTAATTTAGTAATTAATAAAACAACTTAAAATAAAAATGAATAAATCTTTCTTTCTTCTTCTCCAATTGAAAAATGCTTCAACCAACATTTCTAGTGCGTGTAAGTGCATTTTTGCTTGATTTTTAATGATTTTTATGCTTTTGAAGTTGTTGTAGCTTAATTTAGTACTAATTTGAAAAAAATTGTTAAAAGTCTAGGGTTTTACCATGAATGAATGTTAGTTGTTTTTGATGTTTGGTGGATGAAAATCAATGTTTGATAATAGTTGAACAACTTGTGCAAAGGAAATTTTAATGAATTTGACAATTAGAGAATAGATTGAAAAATAAAAAATTATTCTTGGTGAAATTATGAAATAATTGAAATGTAGGGATTGTTGAGGGCGTAAGTGATGTTCGACTATGGTGGGTTGGTATTAAATTGCATGAATTTCTATTTTTATGAGCTAGGACTAATTTGAAATAAATTCAAAATTATAATGGCAAAAGTTTAATTTTGCCAAGACATGATTTTTGGATTAAATTGAATAGAAGGAAGTTTGAATTCGTTAAATTTGATTATATAGATCAAGAAAAGAAACGTACGAATTTAGATCGGGGAAAAGAAAAAGTATTGGATTATATTTGATTTAAATGCTTTTATGTTACATTCTTGATATTACAACTCCACGGAAGTATCCAATGAAGTTTCGATGAGTTTTAGATCCCGTTTGAACCTTAGGAATATATAGGATACAAATAGCATGTCATTAGGGGTTACTGTGTTTTGGGTGCTGGTCTTGTACGTCCTATCAGTGGCTGAGTTTTTGGCATGTGTTGCGATTACTTGACAGCTTGTGTAAGCAACACTGTGTAGCTACGTCCTAACTGACAGCTTGTGTGAGCTGACCCATTTATGGCTCAAGAGAGAGCATTGATACAAGATATGAGATAGTAGTGGTTTCGACCATATGATGGCACATAGTGTACGAGATTCCTGCGTATCCAATATTATTCTAGTGGTTCAACGAGTATGAAAAAGGGAAGGTTCGACAAATGCTTCAGTAAGTGTTGCGATGAAAGTATAGAAAGGTATGTGTTGATGATGTTTGAAAAATGCTTAGCCATATGCTTGAAATTATAAATGCTTCTAAGTAGTGTATACAAAACTTATGATGTTTTAAGATGATTGCTAAGCTATGTAATTATCTAACTTGAAAGCTCGTTGTTGCTTAGGCTAATGCCAAGTCATGTTGGATTGTCTCAATTGATTTTATGATTATAAATTGAAATGGTAAGCTTTGTTAATGAATTACGAACTTACTAAGCATTATACACTTACTTTATGTTATTTCCTTTGCATTTCTAGTTCAACAGAAGCCCGATCGGATTGGAAGTTGTTGAAGATCCATCACACTATCCATCGGTTATATCGGTATATTTTAACGATTTTGAGTCAT